>NC_082683.1:85812723-86413659 GCF_949987515.2 Delphinus delphis
AATACAGGTTTTTGGTATTTCACATTCAACTCTATGACACCAATTTGAAGTACCAAGGTACCAGTAATTTTGTTTGTATAATATTTTTATTTTTATTCTGAAAATTTTATATGATAAGATTAAATCAACAATTTATTTGTTCAATTTGTACAAAAATGACAAACCAAAAAATAATCTACAATTCTAAAGTGGTCACTGCCTAATATAATAAGCAAACATATCATGCTGCTGCAAACATATATTGCAAGAATCATCCTACTCTGTTGGCATATAAATAAGACAGTATTGAAAGTGAAAGAGTAACTCTGTGTAGGAATCTCCAAGTATATAAAATACAATTAAAGATGGTAAAGACAAACTGAAAATGTTTAAACAAAAAAAATCAAAACCACAGTTCTGCCTTAATTTTAAAAACTGCAGTTCCTGGAAAGAAAAAAGGTAATAAAAAAGATCTTAAGCTTAGGAAACAATAGGTGGAATTACATGAAAATGAAAGAATTAGAGGAAAATGTGTAGAAACAGTTAATAACTTCCTCGGCAGCATTTCCCAGACCACGTAGATGTGACAAGAGCTTATCAATCAGTTAGAAAAATACAATAAAATGGATTGAATGAAGCTTTTCCACTTAAGATCACAAATTTATAAAGCCAAAGAATTTTATTTTGGTTTCAATTTGTCTTAAATAATTAAATTTTCTCTACATTTCTAGTAGTTTAATAATACTTTTATTAATTGACTCTATGAATAATTTATACTAAAATTTGTTTAATATTCACATGTTATAAATTCTTGCATTTTGCTTTGTAATGTGTTTGTAAATGTTTATCTTTGAACTGTATGAACTCTTTAATTTTGCTTTCTTTCATTAATTTTTAGCAATATTCAAACTACCTAGCATCAGGCTTATCATTTTATCTTACTATTAATTGCCTGTCCAATTGAAGTTCAGTATTAATCAAGCCATACTAGTTGATCTCAGCTGAGGACTCTTTTAAGAAAAAGACGTGATGAGAAGATTGTGGTTGTCAAATGATGTTTAGTCAGTGAGCTGGCTGCTCCTTTTACTCTGTTTCTTTCCACTTATTCTAATCCCTCCTTTCCATAAACTCCTCTGCAATGTAGCAATTAGACTTATTCCTTCAATTAAATATGATATCCGTATAACATATACTATTAAAAAGTTATCTTTTTCTTTTAAAGATTATGATTCTTCAAAGAACGGTCAATATTCACCGCTTTGTTGTTTACCACACATTTCGCCCCTCAGCTATTTTTCAGTTTGGCATCCTGTACCCCAGCTGTAGATAGCAAGAATCTTTAGTTAGCAAACTCATGACCTTTCCTCAGAACTAATTCTGAGTCACCTTTTGCTTTTTTTTTTTTTTTTTTTGCAGTATGCGGGCCTCTCACTGTTGTGGCCTCTCCCATTGCAGAGCACAGGCTCCGGACGCGCAGGCTCAGCGGCCATGGCTCACGGGCCCAGCCGCTCCGCGGCATGTGGGATCTTCCCGGACCGGGGCACGAACCCGTGTCGCCTGCATCGGCAGGCGGACTCTCAACCACTGCGCCACCAGGGAAGCCCTGCTTTTTTATATTACTTATCACTCTTATCTTAAAATGTATTTCTTTCGGCTTCCTTGACTTCTTGTAACTCAGACGATTTGTTTGCCTCCTGCCCTTTTTTGCCCTGGAATGCAGGTATTTCCTAAGGATCCGCTTTCTTTTTTTCCTTTAGTTTTCTAATCATCTGTGGAATGTAGCTCTTGTCTCTCCCTACTTTAATCTCTGTGAGGATTTTCCTGAAATCACTCTCTCTCACTCCACACCACCCACTGGATCAACCTGACATACCACCAGCACCTCAAACTCAACGCGTCCAAAAGCTTTTCTCTCCTCTCTCCACACACTTTCCTATTCCTTGGGTAGCAGGACCATAATCCTAGAAAACCAGACAGGAATACTGCACTGGGGTCTCACTCCCCACCCCACCATCCTCACCACATGTCTTGAGTTTAGAAATTGTGTGGATTTTGCCTTCACAATATTCCTAACATCTGCTTCCCCATCCGGATTCTCATTTTTACTGTTAGTCTCTCATTTAACTTTGATCTAAAATATCAAAATAATTATATAACTTGATTCTCTATATTCACTTTCTTCCTGTAAAACATAACTCTGATCATGTTCAGAAACCTCCAATGATTTTTTATGAGAATTCTAAATTACTTGTTTTTAAATTTCAATAACCTCTACTATTTGGCCACATATACTTGTCTAGCCTTATTTTTAAATTCTGTAACTTTTAAGATACATTTCCCCTGTCTTTTCTCCCTTACAATACACTGTAAGTTTCTTAAGAATTAGGGCTTGGTTATTATTTGTCTGCGTGTTCCTTAGACCTTCACACAACATTTTATTCTAGGATCTCATTATACATGTTTTCATAGTGAATGAATAAATGAATGAAGTAGCTTTTACCCACCACCTCTTCATCCTGGAAATTCTAACATTCCAGACTAGCAATAGAATTCTCTTAAGATCAAACCTAATAAAAAAAAACCAGAGTGATGGGTCACAGCCCTGGATGCACCCTGGAATCACTGGGAAGATTATGAGAAACAGTAATGCTCCACCTCCAGAGACTCATTTAATCGTCCTGGGTGGGATTCAGTAAAACGGTATTTTTAAACGTTCTCCAGGTAATTTGAAGTACGCCCAAAGTTAAAAACTTTTGAGCTAGAGAGAAAGTGTGGGCTGGGGAAATTGGAATTTTGAATTTAGTTCAAGATTAATTTTCACATACTATATTTACCCCAACAATAAAATCCACCCAAATGAATATTTTCACTGTCTCTAGCATCAGAATTTGATACTTAATAGATCTACGGCTAATGGAAAATATGCATAGAAAAAAGAATTAGTTTTAATAGAATATTAGACTTTTAAAATCTATAGGTAATTATCTGAGATTAAACTATTCAAAAAGAATATTAGACCTGAAAGTAAACCATCGTAATTTATGCCTGGTTCTTTTATTCTATTTATGCAGTGATCTGTTTATTCAACCAACATTAATATTCAGTGATGTTTTGGTTGTTTATAATTGCAATTTTAATTTATACAGAAGTAATTTCATATCGGATTGTTTTAAATTCTAGAGTTTATTGATCCTTAATACATCCTATGTAATCATTAACAGTATTGAGTTATTGGACCTTGGTAAGATCTTCAAGCTCACTAAGTGTTTTGAATCCTTTACGCTTTAAAGAGGGAAAGGGTACAAATGATGTAATCATTTCTGAGTTTTTAATATTCCATTATTTTGTCTTGCTCTCTCTTTAAATACAGATATAACACATATTTGGAAATATGTTTTACATTTTAGATATCACCAAGCAGCCAAGTGGTATTGTTTATCTAACCCTTATTTTTTTTAGAAAGTAATTGGTTTTAACACCACCATTTGTGACTCAGTAATTCATTAACTAGTTCTGAAACGCTAACCAATTTTTTTTCTTAATAAGTCCCTCCTGTGTCACTTCCCTACCTCCTCTACCCCAACTCTGCTCCAAAACTGTCAATATTTCAGAATAATATAGAGGTAAATGCAGAAAATTTTTTTTTTAAATTCTGAAACTGGTTTCAAAAAACCTGAAGCCCTTGGAGTTATGGAGAGGACTTAGAGTATAGATATACTTATGAGAGGGAAATTTGTGAAAAACTAAAAATGTGTCACCCCCAGCCCCCATCTAGGCTTGCTGGGCATGGAGCAGGTGGAGGAGAAGTGATATAAAGAGATTATCTATCATTAGAAATATAGAAGGGATGAAATAAAGTGAGCCACCTGAAAGAGTAAAGCAGGCAGGAATAAGGAATGTGTAATAGATGATTACAAGTGTGGACTCAAGCCAGACTGCCTGTGTTCAAATCCCAACTCAGGCATTCACTAACTGTGTGACCCCAGGCAAGATATTGGCAATTATGTTGCCTAATTTTTTCTATAGTCTAAAAAATGAGGATAAATAAAATATCTACCTCATAAAGCTGGGGCAGGAATTAACTGAGTTGGGGATGCTGGAGAGGATGTGGTCTCACTCAGACCTCCCAGCTCCCCACGTACTTCACAACATCTTTTTCCTCCCTTGGCTCTGTGATGATGCTTCATCCTCATTCCTTCCTATTATCTTGACTATTCTCTCAGTTCATGTAAGACCACTGTCTTTAAGCGTTGTCTTCTAGCCAACACCTAGGTCACAGGCATCCTAGAAAGACCCTGACACCTGCTTAAGACACTTCTCCAAGCTTTGCCTCCTACCACCTAAGCTGAATTTCTTCATTTTTCTTTGCTCAAACCTTTTATGTGGACCTTGCATTTAGATGGCATACCAGGCTTTTGATTTGGCATCTTCCCCCCTGCTTCATCCTCTCAGCACCTAATGTGCTTCTGATAAGAGGAGGACACACTGCCCCTGCACTGGACCAGATTTCCAAGATTCTTCCCAGACCCCAGGTCCGGAAGCCTCACCTCCCTTTTCTCCTTGGGATGATCACACAGCCTCCACAGTAGACTTCTGTCTATCCAACTACCCCTTAAAGGATCAAGGATCCTCTCAATTTCTCATTTCCCACATTAACCCAATCTCCTTTTCCTCCACGATTCCAACATTCATTGATGGGCTAATAAAAATAATGACTTAACATCGATTGAATGCTAATATATACCAAACACTTTTTGGAGATAGGTAGTATTACCTTCATCTTGCAAATGAAAAAATTGAGGCACAGAATGAGTAGGTAACATAACCAAGGTCACACAGCTCATAGATGGGAAAGGAAAGAATGAAAATCTGAATCTCCACACCGGATTTGTACTAAGTGTGTTTTTTAGAAGCAGACTGTCTGGGTTTGAATCCTACTTGGCTGGGAGCTGTGTGACCCGAGGTAAACTGTTTAATAGATCTGGGCCTCAGTTTCTAATTTATAAAATTGGGATCGTTATGCCTGTCTCCCAGGATTTATGAGAGTGTTAAGTGGGATAATAAATGTAAGGCACTTACAACAATACCAGCACTTAGAAAGTGCTTTAATGGTTTCTTATTGTTATTACTCTTTATTGCCTCTTCCTGATGGCTAAATCTTTGTTCCCAGTTTTTTGAGCACTGACCCATGTATCTGACTCTGCTAGATGTCTGGATGTTCCACAGATGTCTCAACTCATTATTATCTCCCCAACTTATCCTTCTAGTAGAGCTTACCTTGGCGAATGCTATTATACAAAACACAGGAGTCATCCTGGACTGCTCGTTATTAATCAGTTAATCCCAACAATGAATTTCCCCATATTTTTCCAGCCTTAAAAGTTATCTCATCTTCCCTCCTCTCACTCCTACCTATAGCAGACTCATTTCTCATAATACTGAAATACTTAATGATAGTTTACTATTAAAAAACAAACAAAAAAACAGGAACACTGCTATGTGCCAGCGAGTCAATGACAATCATAAAATGAATAGTATCTAATCTCTTCTCTCAAGGATCTCACAGTCTAATTAGGAAAAGAACACATTAATAATTGAACACCAAGTGGTGAGCGCTTTAACAAGGCATATGTCAGGTATTAATGGAAGGTGGAAATGGGGATTATGGATGGTGTGGTGAAGAAGGCAATACCAAAGGTCAGTCTTATTCAACAAGCCAATGATACAAGGCTCTGTGCTAGGTGTTGGGTTATTTCTTCTGACCTGGAGAATATCATAGTCTATGGGAGAAACTATAAATATACATTTCAGTATAAAATAGCAAATGCTAAGACAGAGGGAGACACAGTGAGTTCTGAGAGCATAATCGAGGTCTGCAGTATAAGAATAAGACATTTTAGAAATGTCAGGATCTAAACTAACTGCCTCTGCCTTATTTGACTTGTCTTACTGGAAAAACCTATTTTTAAGGCTCTCTTCAGATGTTGCCTTCAGTTTGAGGCTGATCCTGGCTTCCTTCCAAGTGGGTTTGGTTCACAGTGTCCGTTTTACCCCACTCTCATCACTCCACCCTCAGCCTTTTACCTCTCCTTGACCACTCCTCTGTGAGAGCAAATATAATTTCTTTTCTAAATAATTATTTGCATGGTACTCTTTCTCCCAACCTAATATCAAGTGAGACGTCTCAATATGTGGGGAGTTTGCCACCATAAAAGCCTCATTTTCTTATAGTAATCCACTCAATTATCAAATGCTCTACCCAGTTAATAGCAAACTGTACTTGGTGACTTCGGAAATTTACCATGATTGAAAATGAGAGTTAAGGATGCAGTTTACATTTAATCTAGGTGTTCCTTAATACAAATAGTACAAATGGGTATAATATATCTTCAAAGCTTTAATTTTCTTTATCATTATAGCAGTCAGATTACATTTAAGATGTGTTTATATTCAGCGGAGTTTTAAAAAATTAAAACATTAGTCACAATGAAATACCTACGTATTACATATAATACTATATGTAAGAACTCAGTAAAGTTTAGTTATTGTTCAATCTCTTGTACTTAAATTATCTTCATTGATAGCCAAGATATGGAAGTAACCTAAGTATCTATCAACAGATGAATGGAAAAGGAGCTGTTGTGCGTAAATATATATACAGTGGAATGTTAGCCATAAAAAAAGAATGAAATTTTGCCGTTTGCAACAACATGGACAGACCTGGAGGGGATTATGCTTAGTGAAATAAGTCAGTCAGAGAAAGACAAATATTACATGTTTTCAATTATATGTGGCATCTAAAAAATACAACAAACTAGTGAACATAATAAAACAGAAACAGACTCCCAGGTACAGAGAACAAACTAGTGGTTACCAGTGGGGAGAGGGGTGGGGGGAGGGGGGAGGTAGGGGATTAGGAGATACAAGCTACTAGTATAAAATAAATAAGATACAAGGGTGTAATGTACAGCACAGGGAATATTTTATAACAACTTTAAATGGAGTATAATCTACAAAAATATCTAATCACTATGTTGTAAACCTGAAACTAACAAAATATTGTATAAATTTAAAAAATTATCTTCATTGAACATACGAGCACTTCCCCAGTATTTCCTATGTGCCAGGCACTGAACAATCTGACCTAACAGGGCTGCCAGCCACTAATTCATATGGCATCGTTGTACAATTTGGAAAAGACACTCTTCCTCAGGACATTTTTGTGTTCATGTTGAGGAATTTGTCATAATAAACTAATTTTATTAGAACAAGCCACCATACTGCCATCTGCAGAAGAGTGTTGTAATAAATACATAAATTTGCAAGGCATACAATGTGAATGGCTCCTCTAGGATTGTGCAGTAAGCAACCTACACAACCATTCACCGAGGTCCAGCTTAGTCTATCCTTGTCCTCAAAAAGAATGTTACATTTGGTAAGAAAAATAAATGCTTCAATAATGCACTAAATCAGAAATCATAAGTTTATATAAGTAAGCAATTTGCTATAAAATTATTAAAAAGAAATACCATCTTAATAAGTAATGAGTATCATACATGGTTTCAATTTGGCAAAATGCTATGCTGACTGTGAGACTCTGAGAAGTCACACTATAAACAGTGATGAACTTTTGACTATGGTCATTATTTAGAAAATCTGTTTTTTAATAAAAGCAGCTGAGAATCTGTCAGACACACAATTATTGGGTTGAAATTGACCTAAATAAGTCCACATGTTCAAAATCCTGTTTCCAGAAAAAAAAATCCTTAAACCACCTAAAATAAATATTTATCTTTTTAAAAAAATATTAACGACTCATATTATAAGAAAATCCTCCTTATAGTTAAATCCACAGTGCTTAGAATTTAATGTCTTTTATTCTCTCAATGTGAGAATAAATGATACAACAAATGTATGGTGCCTGGATAGGGTAGGTACTCTATAGGTGATGAAATCCTTCTTATTAATGCATTTAGAATACTTTTCAGGTTTCCTATATTATGACAGGTTACAGTATTAACTTCCTGCAAGCAAATATAAATGAATAATCAACTAGTTGATTACAGTACCTGAAATTTTCTTTATAGAAAGTGGATATGGCAGTCTGTGATCTCAGGTTCACGTTAGAGCATATGTTGCACAAGTACAAGATTTAACCAGGAGATAGTAACATTGTAAACATTATTCCAAATTTGAAGAAAATGGCTTTTTAATATTTATGTCTATCACTGACTTTTAAAAATTGAGAATGCCCAGGTTTGATGAATTGAGACAATGGTAACTAACTAATTAACTAACTAAATAAATAAATAAAACTAAGCAATGCCTTTTCCTTACCATGGAATCCCTTTACCTGTTCTCTTTTTCTTAACGATTTCTTTATGTTCTCTTTTTCCCAACATTTCTCAATTCTTTTTCCATTCAGCTTCTTACTGCCACATATAACATATTAAAATTTCCCACAATTTCTTTTCTTTCTTTCCTTATATTCTTTTTTTTAAATCATAGGTTACCTAAGATATATTAGAATACGAATGTGTTTGGATTACTGCAAGAAGGATTCCATATGATCCCAATATCTATATTGAGCTGTTTTCTTCAGTTTTATGTAGCCCAATTAGCAGCAGATGTTTTTGAACATTTTATGTGTAGAATGTTTGTATTTTTCATAGTAATTTTTCTTCTAATTGTGTTGGCACTTTTAGTGTATTTCTAACCTTTTTATTGTACAGAAAAAAAAAAAATCCTCTAATGCTGCATCATGAGAGATAAAAGGGACACTTCTATCTTCGTGCTTCATAATTACAACCTGCAGCCAGGAATGGAAGTCATGGTGGCACAACTAGAGAGTTGCTTATCAGGGACATGAGATTAAGGAGTCTGAAAGAAGAATGCACCCATTAATTGTGGAGAAAGAAATAAGGGGATCATTTTCTTAATTACATAGAAATGTAGGAAGAAAAAAATCTAGGAAAAAAGGCTAAAAATTGCATTTCTGTAACAATTAGTAGAGAAAAGAAAACTTTAATCAATTTATTTTCACAGTTTCTACACAAATAGATTCAAAAAGAATTATCCACACCAAAATGATTCAATTACTTATTTTTTCAGTGAATTTAGTAACTATTTTTTTCCTGATTGAGTGAACCAACCAAATGTTTGATAACTTCTAGTGGATGTTGACAGTGTATTGATGTCAGTCATGCCAACAGTTTTTTTTTAATAAATACTAAACTGAGACTATCCTTTGAATTTCTCATTAAATATGAAAGTCCATATTATTTCCTTGTTGTACTCTTGAAAAAACTCTTACAAACAGGGCCAAACATCTCTTAGAGAGGAAAAAAGGAATTTACCTCCTTGACTTTACCAAGAACTGTTACTCAAAATTTGTTGTTATTGTTTAATTCAGGGGAAAATGCTATATTAAGCAGTGAAAAAATTAAGAGAACATGTGATTTTTAAAAAATATAGCTACGATATAAATGAGAGTAATTGATCTGTAGCACATCAACCCAACTTCATAAGAAACCTTCTAAATTATATAATAAATTGCCCTTTTTTCTACCACATAGGCCACTGCTTTTTGTTGATACTATTTACTATAATAGTACTAATGTCTATGACTTGAAAAAGCAGACTCTCTCTGATAAGAAGAAAGATTTTTAAGACAAGGGCCTTCATTCTTTGTGAAGAGCTAATTATTCAACAATTACATGTGTGACATATTTTACACGTTAAAAACTATGTAACAGAACTGATTGTTGCTTAAAACAAAACAATCTTTTTAGGGAAAACTAGTAACAGTAAAATCTGTTTTTAAATCCATAGAGTTTAAGTTGCTATATAAATGATGATATAAAGGAAAATAAACTGATTTTTGATTATACATTTAATGTTAATTCAAGTGCCTCTTGATATCACCTTAAATTAATTTTAGCTATAAAATTGCCTGTTGACAATCTGTTTTTATAAATCTCTTAAGAAAGATTTGCATTATCTATCATTTAGTTCTAGTTTGTATTTAAACAATAAAACTTAGTGTTTGTAATATTACTGTCATTTCTACCTAAAACTTAGTTAGATTTAGCAATATACTTTACCCACTTATTTGCACAGTGGCTCCCTAATTTATACTTTATAAATTATTTATTTATAAATAAATAAATCTCTATGGATTTATTTATTTATTAATGAAATATGTCCGTTAGTATTTCTTTCAAGTGACACACTTTGTGTGTCATTGTATGTCTTTAAACTTTTTTATTCTACCCTCTTTTGTAAATGTTAACTTTACTTTGAATGTTATTTCCTCAGCACTTTGAATTTATTACTCCATTCTCTTCTAGCCTCTCCTAATGATGATGAGGTCTGTTATCAGTCTGATTGTTCCTTTGTAAATAAGGAACTTATTTCTCCTTTATCTCTATTTGATTCCAAGATTTTCTCTTTGTCCCTGATGTTCTGCAATTCATGACAAAAAGTGACTAAGTATAATTTGTTTTATTTTTTATCTAACTTTTTGATATGAGGGCTCATTTCTGTCTTCAGTTCAAGATATTTTTCAGCCATCATTTCAACGATTTCCCCCTCCCTATGAACACTATTGTTTCTTACTTGGATTATTATTAGACATATGTCAGAGCTTCTTGATTGTTTTTTTGTCTCCACGTCTTTTAAATTCTCTTTAATGCCTTTTTTTTTTCTTTCCATCTCTCTCTTTGTGCTGCATTTTGCACGCTTCAATCTTCCTATTCACTCATTTTCTCTCCATCTATGTCTAGTCTACTTTATATACTTTTCATTATTGTTTTATTCCAATGACTTTATTGTTTTATTTGATTGAAAACTGTTTTTGGTTTATATTCGTGGAAGCTGGGAACTCAGGATTCTATACTAAGTCTTGAATAAATAATGCCAAAATATTGAGGTTGTAATTCCAGAGAGGAAAATCCTATGATTAAGCTACAAGATGCATGCAAGAAAGGATGAATCATTATCTTAGTAGCCCTAGCATCTAGTAAACAGCCTGGCAAATTGTATATCTCAATAAGCATTTACAGTATAGATTAAATATAAACCAACTAAGTGATAAACTTAGCAATAGTATATGCTAAGCATTGATAGGTTGTCTTTTCTAATTGTCAGTGGTTCAAGTACAATGATTCTCAAACCAGAGATATTAAAAACAACACTTCAGGAGAACTTTAAAATGAAGATTTACAGGCCTCACCACAGAGTTTCTGATTCAGCAGGTTTGGAAAATGTCTAGAAGTCTGTATTTTCACATGTTTGATGTTGATTCTGGGAGTACAGAAAGTATTTAGAGAAATATTACCTGAGTGTAATCAGATTTTGAAATGATAGTAGAGGTAGGTAAACCAAAGATTCCTCTACATGATTTAGTCAGTAGAGAGGACAGTTGAAACTGACAGGAGAGAAGACCTTTGGAATAAAGCTGAATAACAGGAGAAAAATTTGAGAAAGGCTGATCCTGCCCTTATCAAGTATTATATCAAAGCTAGATCCTTTAAAAAATTTGTAAACAATAAATGTTTGGTCATTTGCTCTAGTAAAAAGCAGCATTTTTCAGCATACATTTTTAAAATTCTTTACATTGTTTCCTTAGTTAAAACCATTTGAAAATCTGTAGAAAAAGTTAATATTGAGTCTTTTTTTCTTGTGGATTTATTTTTTTAAAAAAAGCTTTGCATTGAATTTTGTAGCATCACAGAATGATAATGTAATGTAATTTAGCTTAATAGCTATTTTGTGTTAGATGACAGTTTTATTAAGCAGAACCAATAATCATCTTTATTCAGAGTCATAACGACCCATTATAAATGGTCTTATTTTCCCTAAATTTAATTTTACCTCTTAGAGTATGCCTTTCTAGAATTGCTAAAATGGTTACACTTGGTTTCTTTCATAAATATAATTTTAACAATCACTATAGAAACATGAGTCATCTGGTAGTTAGTACCACTATTCTATATATTTGATCCAAAACTATTTTAGTGTCTTGGTTTGTTATTAAATTATTATCGGTTTGTTATTAAATTAAACTTTCAGACAAGGAAATTTCAGGAAATTAAATTACCATCCTTTATGTGTTGGAGGCTTAAACTGAGATGAATATTCTTTTCTTTCTAGGATGCCACCTTTCAGACCCCTGTATGTATTAGGGTAGGGATTAGCAATCAGATTAGACAAAAGTGGGTTTTGTCCCCAGCAACCTCCAGAATAACTGGATTCACATTCGCCTCTTTAAAAGTAACAACAAGCTAGGGTGGTTTTATGTTTATCAGGTATTTTAGCTTAAAGTGAAAAAATTTAGACAACAATCAGATTATTTTTTGTCCCAACAATTGCACTGATAAATGAGGGGAGAGAATGAAGTTATTTAGGTCATAGATACTTCAGAGCAGAGAGGACATCAGAAGTTCTCCAATTTTAAGGTTGTTTTATATAATATTAAATATCTATTCAATGTCATATAGTTTACAGAGCATTCTCACTTGCATCCTTTTATATAGGCCTACACCTTTTCTTCCAGAGGAACATTATTATTATTCTAAATTTACACTGAGGGGACTAAGTGTCAGAGTAATTAACTCACACCCAAGACGGTTACCTAGTTCAAGTGGAGGCAAAGCTTATGCTCTTTCTCCACAACATCAGAGTGTTGACAGTCAGAGCACATCCCAAAGGCTCTGGATGCCTGGGAACAGAGGCAAAAGGTCAAAGAAGTTCAAAAAATGGAGGGTGAAGGTCACCTCAACTACAAACTTTACCGGCTTTATATTATTGTCCTGGGACCAGCATGCAACAATTGCTTAGAATTCAAGGAAAGTCAACTCCTTTCAGCTTCTGTCATGGGCACTATAGGTGGCTCCTGTTGCTTTTGAGTAATAATTCTATTTCATCTATACATGATTAAATATAACTTTCTTCTATAAAATTTGTTCCTAAGTGAACTAAAGATGTATTTCCAAGAATTCAAGGGTACTATGAATCAAGGGGATGCAAATATGAATTAACCTATGATGCCATTATGTAATTTGATATTTTACTTTATATTATATATTTATTTATTCAATAAGTAAATAGTGAATGCCGGAACTGCATTATACACTGCGATCATAGAGAAAAAGACACAGTCTCTGACCTTATAAAGCTCATACTCTGGTTATGGAGAACGGCATTGACAATACAACATGGTAAGTAATATAGTAGAATTCATAGGAGGTCCTGAGAATGCAGAGGGACAACCTTTAAACCAACCTTCCAATTGTTTTTGAAATTATTGTTTTGCTGTGATTCACTTACATACATGCATATCAATTATTTGAAAGTTTGCACATATGTGTATATACATATAGCATGTAGCTTTACTCTTTCTCAGTTGCTACCTACCTAATCTGTAAATAAAATAATGTTCCCGAGTTTGTTCAGACAGAAAAAATTCATGGAGAATGGTAAATTAGAATTGCTTTGATTGCACTTGGAGCATGTAGTTAATACAATGAATACTGGGCTATCTATTTTTATAGGGGTCTTAATAAGCCATGCTGATAGTGGCATTTTAAAAAGTCTTGGGTAAATTAACAAAAGAAATGCTTTTATTTTTAGCCTAACAGATGTTTAGTTTCTGGTTTATAACTATCTCTTAAAACATTAGAATCACTGGAATGCTGCAACTACCCAGGAATTCTGCCAGTCTAGCAAAGTCTCTAAGATAAATCTAGAATAACTAAGAAAATAGGATATCTCTGTCAATTATGTCCCATATCTATAAAACTCTTGGTCACAAATTATGGTTCTCCAAAAATCCGTGTTCTCCACTTGGGTTTTTAGGTCAATAGTTATATCCATTTGTTAGTATAAACAATACAAATTATCTGAATTCTATCAAGTTTTTTGGTTATGTTTATATTATTTTTATTTTAAATAAAAATGATCATGGTATTTGGAGTAAGTCTTTCTGGCCAGATTCTGAAGCTTTCTCTATCTTTGGCTCTAGACAAGTTATTTACGCCAAGATTTAGTTTACCTTGAAAATGAAGATGATTCTTACCACATAGTTCTATTGTCAGGATCAAGCACAATATATTATATAAGGAACATGTATAGCACAAGGCATAGGGCAGTTTCTGGGTCAGTGATAGTTTTTATTTTTGCTTGGCTATAAAACCTGTGCTGGATAATACTTTAACATTTAAACACACCTTACAACATTCCGATGGTGGCATTTAGTTAAAAAATGTACTGATTCCTATTCATTTATTTTGTGGGGACATCAAACTCACCTGTCAGTGATTGGCCTGGTCCATATGATCCGACCACTCAAAATATTACTTGGGTTGTGTTTCCTCACCAAAAACGGGTGAGACATACAAAGTATTTTCCTTTTATTTTCTCATAGTTGTAGCGTTAAGTGATGCCTGACATTCTATTTTGAATGCACAGGCTGAAGGCTGTACAATAAAAAGGAACTGGGGATGCTTTGTGAAATTCATCAAGGTATAATGACACCAGTTGATTTTTAAAACTGGATTAAATGTAGTTGTATTATTTGACACCATATGGATATTTGAGCTTAGTTGGTCAGAACTTGGTACTAGTATGTCAGGTTAGGGTATTCAATCTCCCTCATGTACCAATTACAATCTGATTGATTTTTCACTCATCAGATTTTTGTTTTGTTTTTTTCTAGGCTCTCTGACTGCAGCTGTAACTTCAACTTGCCAATGTACACCATTGCTCACAAGAAGACCAGATAAGAGAGTGTGAATGAGTTTATTGCCAACCCTTTCCTACTCCCAAAACAAAACAATTTTGTAGATTTGTTATTGATGGGTCATAGCACCATCTTCATATACAAATGACAACATTTCATATGGCATTATTTTCAGTATAAATGATAATAGAGATCACGGGGAGACTGTACAAATTATCTTGGGCTATTGTCTTATTTATAGATTAAAGTACAGTTACGTTTTCCACTGATTTACATTCTGACATCTTAGCTGATTATGTTATTTGCTTCTTTTATGCTCGTCCTCCCCTTAGATCTTGCATAACTATACTTTTCTTTACTATTCTTTCCCTTGTTAGATTGTGTATTTTCTCTGAGCGGCAAAATACGTTTTTTATTATTATTATAAGAATGCTAAGTATTTACCTAATTACCCTTCAGAGAACACTAGAAGAAAATGCAGTTGAACAAATGGATGAATACTGGAAAGGGATTACTGAATACTTATATTATTTCTGGAAGTCAGCAGCTGTTTTCTCTTACTTTCAAATAGTTTTATTCTAGGTTTCTATTTTTTTTATGACAGTTTTTCAAGCTTAGAGCTGGTAATTTTTCTTCCTGTTTGAAAAAATATTCCAGTAGT
The DNA here is from genome assembly GCF_949987515.2 of Delphinus delphis. NCBI lineage: Eukaryota > Metazoa > Chordata > Mammalia > Artiodactyla > Delphinidae > Delphinus > Delphinus delphis. Next base: position 85,828,104 of record NC_082683.1, read on the forward strand.
GTGCAAGTACTCAGATAAATATTTTCTATTAAATATTCATGAATTTCAGAACTGATTAATACATTTGTTCATTTTTAGAATGAAAAAATAATATAGTATTTATTTTTATATCATGGATTTCAGTTCACATATAAGTTCAAAGAATTTCAAATTAAATTTTATGCCAATCCAAAAATTGAATAACTGATATAAGTAAAAGGGCATAAGCCCAATACAAATAGTCAGACAGAGAAGAATCTCATTAATTTATTTTAGGCAGTCAATCAGTCACCATCATACAATATCAAGAGCATAACTTTGTGCCAGGGATTTCTGTAGATACAAAGTTGAAAAGACATAGTACGACTCCTCCAAAATTACATACTCTATTAAGAAAGGTAGATGATGTGGATGTGAAAACAAATTAACATCAATACAGTGCAGTCAGATGTATCATAGAAATACGTAGAGTCACTGAGAGACTACCTAGCCCAATGGATAATCCAATCTGGCAGACAACGTATACTATTTCTGTTTCAATTTGGAATGCATTCTGATTGTGGCCAAGCAAGTTTGTTTTATTAACTTTTGTGCTGGATTGGCTAATCTTTAAATTGTTTTAATTGCTTACATACATATTATTTAGGAGTAGGACAAATGATAAAATATAATGAATGATAGGATAAAGGATCATGTGAGATTAAACATTAGTAAAAAATAATTCAAAAGGTGGAATTCATTCCTGAAGTGGAAAAGTAATTGCAAAATTAGGAACATGTTTGTGGAAATTCAATAGCATAGCTTGGCACTGACACTCTGATTCACGGCTCTCTTGCTATCTATTCACATTTTTCCTTTAGGGGAAGTTTGACAATGATGTCTTGCAAATGGGTTGCCACTTTCAAAGCATCTTGCTAGCATTTTAGCAAGGGGAAAGCAGCTCTGGCATTTTAAATAAATGTTCTCCAAATCTTCCCTGCCAGACATCTCATTAAGTAGGAAGCCTCAATAGAGTAATACGGAAAAGCAATTTTAAATAGAAGTTTGATCCAAAACATGGTGATTTTTGTAAATAATATTCTGGGAAGTCTTCTGTGCTTTTTATAGATTTAATTTTACTGTTGGAGTTGTATGCCTCTCGCTGTTTATTATGACCAGAAATATCACCCTGCCACCCACCACTCCTTTTCAAGGAGAATGGATTGTAAATAAATGTATGAAACCATTCCATAATTTACAGAAGACTATTCAAGAAATGACAATTTCTGAAAGGATCGTTTATTCAATATGTTCCCACATAAATATCCTCTAAGATATTAAATGCATCCCCTTCTTTAATATGATGATATTTTTTAATAATATCATTAGAGACCTTCTTTTAAATACTATATTATGATAATTGTCTCTGCCTCATTGTGATTCTCTTGCTAAAAGTGGACCCCTGAAAGCAGGGGTCATATGCACTGTATACACATTTATATCTCCAACCTGACCACAAACATATAAGTACTTGATTAATTTTTTTTTTTTGCAGTACGCGGGCCTCTCACTGCCGTGGCCTCTCCCGCTACGGAGCACAGGCTCCGGACGCACAGGCTCAGTGGCCATGGCTCACGGGGCCCAGCCGCTCCGTGGCATGTGGGATCTTCCCGGACCGGGACATGAACCCATGTCCCCTGCATCGACAGGCGGACTCCCAACCACTGCACCACCAGGGAAGCCCTGATTAATATTTTTGAAGCAATGACTACTAGCATGACTTATCAATGTTAGGTACTTGCTGATACCTATTTATTTCTTTTATAAATATGACTTTCAATGTGATTGATAATCTTAGTCTAATATTCTTGTTTGCTGAAATTGGTTGGAAACAATCCTGTGCCATTCTATCTGGATTGCCTTCATTCCAGTGCATGTTCTCATCCTCTCTTGGTTGGATCACAGAAATAACCTTCTTAGCACTTACCTGGCATAAGTCAAATGTCCCCACCCACTCTATGTCTGACTTCACTCCCAAAGTGATATTTCCAACATTCAAATCTGATTATGTCACACTCATGCTCAGAACTCTTCAATGCCTGCCTTTCACTCCACAATGAATCAAGACTCCAGGGTTATTTTACCTGGACTTAGTTCTAGGAGTATATGAAAAATCCTGTCTTTTCACTTTTCTCCCTGAAGTGCTCCACTTAGGAGGTTCATTAAATATTGTTGAATAAACCCTGCAGAACTGAATAAATATAGATGTCTATTGTAGCCCACTTATGCCAAAATTTGGGCAGTCAAGTTTGTTCATGGAAGTTTTTTAATAGAGATGTTTGTTTGAAAATGCAGATGGGTGCTTTAGGAAAGCATTTCACACACTGGGCCTGTTGATAAAAATCATCCAAGGTGGAGGGGGGTGTGTGTGTGTGTGTGTTTTGCTTTTTTTTTTCAGTTTTTATTTTATATTAGAGTATAGTTGATTTACAATGTTGTGTTAGTTTCAGGTGTACAGCATAGTGATTCAGTTATACATATACATATATCTATTCTTATTCAGATTCTTTTCCCATATAGGTTATTACAGGATATTGAGTAGAGTTCCCTGTGCTCTACAGTAGGTCCTTGTTGATTATCTATTTTATATATAGTAGTGTGTACATGTTAATCCCAAATTCCCTGGAGGGATAAATGAGGTATATTTTTAAAATGAATATTTCTGGAATTAGAATTTGCTAAGGAAAACTTGAGAATCTTTAATTTTTTTTAAATAATTGCTCTAATCGATTCTCTTGTCCAGGTAGGTTTGGGAAAGATCTCTTGGAGTTATAGCTAATATCTGGAGACTAGATGCCTGCTCAGTGTGGAAAGCTGAGATATGTGACCCTAAAGTCATTCCCTTCCATGAATTTTGAGGAACTGGGATTCTAGTGGAGGTCACAGTTTACACATGTGCAGATGCAGATAATTGACTTGAGATTTAACTGAATGCAGATAGGAGGAGTTTGGGAACAAATGACTGGGTCCAGGGTCACCAGATCTGGAGAGTTCTGACCAATTGTCAAGGATTCTAAGGGAAATCATTCTCTAACCCCACATTTGTTTATTAATTTAACAACTATTTGTTGAACACCTATTATGTGCCAGGTATAGTTTTAGGTGTTGGGATATAGCAATAACTCACATAATCTCAGCATTCTTTTAGGTGATCTGTCCCAACTCACCATGCTTGACTCTAGAACTCTCCAGTTAAGAGTAATTTTCATAGCCAGTTGGCTCTTATGCAAATTGAAAACAATCTTCCCCAAAGAGCCATCATCAAAATAAGTGTTGAGGTTTTTGGTCTGACTGAAAACTCTGAAAGTATAACAGTTGGATCCAGGTTATCAGGCACAACTTCTCACCCTATGAAACCTGTTTATATCCTACATGAACTCTTATGAAGAGTTTATTCTAGGCCTAGCCCAGAATCTCTGACTATTAAATGCCCTATCATTTTAGGTGAAAATACATTGTATTTCTTATTTTTATCTTTTGAACGTGGCATTTTTCTGCTCACATTGATAATCCTATAAATATTTCAAGCTGTAGAGGCAGGATGGTGAAGTGTGGAGAATTGTTCTTACCTCACAAGCTGTGAAATTAAATGAGTTATAAAATGGTGTTATATTGACTAGCATTTAACATCTATACATTAAAATTACTGTGTTAATTTGTCTGCATTTTGCAGGATGTTAAACTGAAATTTGAGGTGGCTACAATGACTTGTAAATATTTATTTATGATAACAAAAGTGTCTTCAAACATTGTCAACTTTTTAGTACACCTAATGTTTCTATGAAGTATGGTGAGTTAAAATGATGGCCTTGAGACAATGTTTTCTACTCTATTTTTAAAATCCTGTGCGGTAGTCAAGGCTTATGTTTCTTGGTATTTCATTTCTCTGTGGTAACATTAAAATTTAATTACTACATTTTTACAAGGAAATCGTTCTAAAGGCAAAGTCTACTAAATTAAATCTAAAGACAATAAAAGACCATAGTGAAATAAAAATAGAACTGCAAATACAAAAACTAAAAACAAAATAGTAAGCATGGGGGTTTTTCGTTTTGGTTTTTAACCAACAGTTTTATAGATGTGGATGCTTTGGAAAATGGAAGAATTTTCAACAAGAGCCAAGAACGTCATGGTGATTTCTGTGAGTGTATTTCCAAAGACCAGAAGAAATATATCGGCCACTAAATGGGAATTATATAGACTCTTACATAGATAATACACCCACCAAAAAGCAAAAGAACTACCTTACTTTTGGAATTTCCCTAAAATTCCACTTGTAGTTGCAAAAATAAAACAAGAAAATGGTGTTTATTAGCAGTGGTCTTAAAGTCTATGGAATGGTGCACTTGACTTATGAAAGTAGAAAGCCAGGGTATCCAAATAAATATCCTTTTTGTCTTGTTTATTGGAGTGAGAGGGAGTTTTACTAATTACTATGCTGTAAATATAAGAAGTTAAAGCATTTAATAGTTTCCTTTACTGTTCACGTTTTTCTGGGATGTTTTGAAGATGACTGCATCAAACACAAACTATTTTAAAAACTAGTAGATTAAAAAGAGAAGTTACCGCTTTTCCTTCCAGGGGTTTTATGAGCCCACATTTAAGTATTTATCATTGAAATTAGGATAATTCCCAACATTACCACCGACATCAACATCTACCATGTATATTGTACAACAGGGTTTCTTAAATTCTTCCACATCATAGCACTCATTGAAAGTAGCATTTGTATAGCACACTGGGGTGAATAAAATCAAAAAGAAGGTTTCTTCCTGCAGAGTCTGAAAGCTGGGGAAGGTCTGGGCCCCAGGCCCAACCCAGAAGCCCTGAGGGCTGCAGGCATCACTATTCTGGCACACTCCTGGTCCGTTTGCATGCATCAGGGTGTATTGGCATACCTGTTGGGGAGCTCTGTGTTTGCTTTTAAAGAGATGGTAATGCTAAAAAGACTACGTGTTCCTTTTTTTCAGTTTCCTTGAGCCAAAATTTTAGCAGGAAATATTTCTGTATTTTATATCTCAGCTTTCTACTGGAATAGATTGCTTCCAATGTCCCCAGTGAAGAAGATGATGAGAAGTAAGTACTTGAGTTTTGTCTCAAATAAATGCAATTAGCATAAGCGAATCTGTTTGTAGTGACTCAGGTTTTTCTTTTTCCCTGAAATTTTCAATAAAAAATTGGGGGTTCAAAGTAGCAAATTGGATTGCTTAGCAATTTTTTTCTAAGGTAATTATTAATGGTTTGCAAGAAAAGAATAAGGTGGCATATCCATGTAACTTGATTTATTTTATTTTAAATATCTTTTTTTTTCTAGTTTAAGATATAGTGTTTTTCATCTAACTCGTGTATAACAATGACAATCTCTAAAACAGAATTAAGCATACCAGCCAGTTTAACTTCAGAAAGAAATGTCTTTAAAGCAATTAGAGAGGTGAGAGTGGGTGGGGGAGAGAGGATTGATTTATCAGCTTCCCTTAGTGTGTTCAAAATTTAACAACTCTTCCTGTCTAGAAACTGTTATATGTAGCTTTAATCTCTTCTACTACAATGCAACTTCATTTTCTTTTTTTATGTCTTGTAAGGCAGAGGGCCCCAAGAGTGTAAGAGAAGTTAAAGAATAACCAGCTCTACAACTGTGATTGGGTAGCGTTGCCACAACTATAAAATGAAAGCTATTTCACTTGTTCTATAGCCCTTAAACTTTGGAAATAGTGTCCAATAGTGGAAAATTAAAAGAAAAAAAAGTCTTCCTTGTTGTCCAAAGGAAAAGAATCATGAGTCTGTACACATGATAGATTAAGTCAATTGTATTTCTTTCAAAAGCTTTTAAAAGCACAAGTGAAGTCTAAAAAAGGTTGTATGTCACCATGAAGATGTCAGTAACCTATGACACTTAAGCAATTGATTCCTATGTTCATTCTGCTTTATTAATAATCTTTTGTATATTTCCCAACACATTAACCTGCTCGTACTTCCATAATAATCTCTTCAATTTTGAAGATAGTCTCATTGCAACATGTACTCTTGAGCACTAGTCTCATCTGTTGGAGACTGAGATCATATACCAGGAATACCCTTTGAGCATTTGTGACCTTAAAACCAGTGTGAAATTGGATCACAATTACAGAAAAATACCCAGTCTGCAACTATTTGTCTCAGACATCTTAATGGCAGCTCTTGTACTTGAAATGACTTAAGAAGACTATTCAACATCAAATCTTTTCTAAGGAACTTATTGAAGTACATTTGAACTTTATCATACTCCTAGAAAGTTTTGGAGAAACTGTTGGTTTCAACATATATGTCCCTTGATTGTGCCTTTTGTATTGTGCTTCAAATGGATAAACAATGGGATTTTTCCCATTTTTAAAGGGCACGATGGATCCATTTCCTCAACATTTTGAAATGCAGAGGACATGAAACTATATACCAACTATCCCTAACATATTTATAACATTTCTGATGATCTTCAATAATTTTACATATAATGTATTAAATTTACACAGTATATCAACTATTTATTAGAGTTTTATTACAAACATTGAATTGACACACAGTAAAAATGTCGCAAAATTATTAAACACATAGGGAGTACACACTATTGTTATTCTATAGCATTTAGAGAAACAAATAAGGTGAGTTGGTGCCATCTCACGTATTATCTAGAAATTGTTACTCTCATATTTTTCCAGATTGATAATTAATCCTGGGCACCAATAGATTGCGGGGGTGGGGGGAGGTCTTTCTGTACATGTGTAACTTCTGAAGTTCTGGTTAGAGAAACACATTCCACATGCCCACACAAAAAAACTTTCACTCGTGAATAAATTTATATGATGGTTAAATTTATTTCTAGAACATTTTAAACTAATGTTTCCTATTAAGCCATTTTACAATTTTGAATTGATATAAATTATGCCATTTCTGAGTTATGATTCTTCTGTAACAGTTTTTTACCAAGTACTAACTGAACATATTTCCTAACTCTGTCAAATGAACTTTGCTATTTTTTGTAGATTCTTGATTTGAACTATCAGCTAATTACAATATTATCTTTTCTATGAACTTGGTAGGTCTAAGGTTTTCTCTATTCAGTAACCAATTTGAATGAATTTATTTTGGCAACATATGGAATTAGTCTAAATGATCTTTTGTTAAGGTGAGTTCAGTTTAGATAATAAAATTTAATTTCAGAAATGTAGCTCCATTCACCATTTTATTAACTGATGCCAGTAGCTGAATATATGGATTAATAAGTGAAATGTTATTCATGAGAAAGTAGAAAAGTCAAAATAATTTCCTGATTTTTAAAATCTGATTATTAGTGATACTGTTATATACTTTTACCAGTTCCTATAGTTAAAACTGTATAAAGCAAAGTAGAGTTACAGATGAAGCTTTGTGTTTTTAAAGACAGTCACATAAGGTTCTTTCCAAATCATTCAGCAGCTGCTTAGAAAACTGCTATTTTGAATGATATCATTTTGCAAAGATAATTATCACTAAATTATTACTACAGCATAAATGGATAGGTTGTCTCTGGTTATCTACCAAAGAATCTCCTTCATCTATAAATTTATGAGTACATTTTAATGTGAAGTTCATATTTTAAAGACACGAAGACAAAAGGGGTGCATCCTGGTCTATGGATTTGGGAAATTCTTTTCTTTCTACCTCAAAAGAGGCTATTTGTTTGGAGGTCAAGTCCAACACATGTGCAGTGTAAAATTACAGAGTTGTCTGGCCCTGAGCTTCACCTGGAAGTCTGGTTACACGTTTATTAGTGAGAAATTCTAGCCAGGCTAGATCACTTGTGGGACCCCACCATCTGCTGTGAGCCTATATCTTAATGCAGTCTGGCCTCCTCTTTAGATGATGGGGGATACACTTTTAAACAACATGTGATACCACTTCCGCTATCAATTTAGCAACATTTTACTGAAATTGGAACTTACAAACAATATAAGGACAGTGGGATCAACGTTTTAAAACATGGATAGTGGGAATGAATTGATAATTGTAAAAATCAATTTGGCAAAAATGCATCAGGAACCTTAAAATATTTGTATCATTTGAGGTAGTAAATTCTATTTCTGGGGATCTGTCATAAGGAAAAACTAGAATATTGACTAAAAGTTGTATTGAAAGGTTTTTATGACAGTGACATTTGTAATATGGGAATAATTTAAACATCCAACACAATGTTACTGGGTAAATAAATTATAATACACTCTGAGGAAAAGAGATTACAAATAATTAAACTTGTTCATAATATGGGAAATGCTTTAAAATAAATAAAAAATGACAATTGAAAAACAAACTTTAAGAAAGGATTACATAAATTCATGAGGAATTGTATCTGCATGTATGTGCATAACTATATTTTGTACCTATTTCTGCATTTTTCTAACTATATTTAAAATGCATAATGAAATGTCCTTAAGGAGATAATGAAATGTCCTTTGTGTTCTTTTAAATTTCTTTACACTTTTACACATTTTCAAACTTGCATAAAATTAGATATTATTGTTATAATCACAAGAATCTTATTTTAAAAAATAGACTCAGCCCCTAATAATGGAGAAAGAGTGCCCTTCATCAGCTGATGTGTCCATCTGACAGCACAAAAAATACACTATCAGACTGTCCCCATATACTAAAACATTCCATCACTTACTCATGGGTGACAAATTGGGATATATTTGATAACATGGTTTGTATAATTATTACTAATAATTGAGGCACTTGGCTTCATGTATAGTAATTTCCAATACTTCTCTTTTTCAAGTGTAAGACAACAAGAGTGAGTTGAGAGTTTTTGTAAAATCCCAAAGAAGGTGTGAAAATAATAACTGAGAAATAATTTAAAAATCATACAGAACAAGACCTTTTTAACTCATAAAATATACTATAAAATTATTTCCTGAGGAGATTATTTCAATGTATACTTTAAGTGCCTTTTTCTTTTTTTTTTTTTTTTTTTTGTGTGGTACGTGGGCCTCTCACTGTTGTGGCCTCTGCCGTTGTGGAGCACAGGCTCCGGACGCGCAGGCTCAGCGGCCATGGCTCACGGGCCCAGCCGCTCCGCGGCATGTGGGATCTTCCCGGACTGGGGCACGAACCAACGTCCCCTGCATCGGAAGGCGGACTCTCAACCACTGCGCCACCAGGAAAGCCCTAAGTGCCTTTTTATAAACAATATTGACTGGAGAACTTGAGTCTGAAATGTTTGGAAACTAATAGGAGTTTATTAATTTCATTTAGGGTATTTCAAAGCCAAGTCTTATTAGAGTTGTTAAAGGACCTTTGCCATAGTACTAATGATCATTGTGTTTTATTATATTGCCACCAAACTGGGAACTACAGATATGGAAGAATGGTCTTAGGACAAGAATAAATTGGAAATGGTACAATAGCTCAATTTTGTCCTGGTAACAGAGGTCTGAGGAGGAACAATTTTGCTATGAGATGATTTTTGTTCATGGTAAACACCACAGTTAACACCTTTATTTCAGCATTTTTTTCACTGAATAAATACAGGCAGGGAAAATGTTTATGAATGAAATGCATTAAGTTAACGTGTATGAAATTTACTGGCACCAGGCATGCTGTGGCACAGCATTCTGTTCACAGTAGGAACAAGTTGAAAAGAAAGTAGAATGAATGAATAAATGATAGGCATTTAATGAACCCTGATTTCCTTCTCCTTCATCACTGTTTCTTCCTTAATTGATAGGTGAGTCAAAAATTCAGGTCTGCAGTGTGGCCTGGAAGATTTCATGCTAAAAACAATACAAAACAAACAAACACAAATATATTTATCAGTGTACAACCCAATGGTATTAAATTTATTTTGAGTAACATAATTTTTTAAATCTCCAGAGTAAATTCAAATAGTAGGCAAAATGCCATGGTTTTTAGTTAAAATCTCAGGAAAGTGAACATTTTTATATGTGCCTATTAATAACCCTATAATATATGTTTTCATGAGTAAAATAAAATTACTAATAGACCCCTACAGTTACACTGCTGAGAGCTGCATATCAGGATGAATTTGCATGAAGAATGTAAATTTCATTTTTTGTCATAGTGATCTGACTTTCATCACATGTGGCTATTACATTTTTAATGGCTGCTTAGCAACTGAATCTATAGCTTTTGTTTGGTAATGTATATTTTAGGGAAAAAATCACATTCAACAGGAGTTTAGAAAAAATTCTGGTTTTTATATTGATTGATGCACATTAATTGTTTACCAGAATATTTAAACATCCCCCAAGCTCATCTTCTGAATAAATCATTTGCAAACTCATAGGCAAATAGAGCATAATTGATGGGAGTAGCATTCAACAAATGCCTTGTGATTTGAATTTTATGTGTGTTTTATATATGTGGTTTTATGGATAGCAGAAACTGAATAATATATTTATCTTTGGGTATAATTTTCCCCAGTAAGCTAACTAAGAAACTAAAATTTGATATCTCTGTTTGGGGTAATTTGAAACTGAAGTTGCATTTGTTTGAAAATAATTTTAAAGTTTTGAACTACCCAGTAATACTAAATAAAAGTTTTATTGAAAACTACAAATGCAAAGCAATTGAAACGTTGATCACTGAAAAAGAAAAAAAAAAAAAATAGAAGTGGGGGTAAAGGAAGGAAATGAGAAATGGTTTTATTTCTCAATAAACATGTCATTGCTGATTAAAGAAAGATATGAGATTTCATTGTATGCTACAACGGAGGATGACATCAAAGTGTCCTGTTGGTAGCAAACTAGCTATGTAAACCAAAAAATAGAGCTGCATTAAAAATACAATACATTGAAACAGTAATTTTTCAATGCTGGGTAAATACTGTGGACATTTTAAATTCAAAGATAAGCAGAATCAGCAGACAGTGACAGAGTTAAATTTGCTAAAAATCAATAGAAGAGCAGTAAAATGCAATTTTCTTAAACCAGGCTGTAACTTCAAGTGAGCTGAACCATTCCTGATTCAACTGAGAGATTTTTAAATAGGACTTAAGAAAAGTGGATTTAATATTGTTTCATTTTATTAGTGCTTGAGCAACATAAATGTGAAACGCTTTGAAGTAATCTACATTATATTTTTATTAGCTTCAGAGTTTCTATATACATATTTTATGTTCTTTTCATAAGCTTAAATAGTATTACATTCTAATTATTATTTGCAGATGGTATTTGTTTTTCTCATAATGACCAGTCAGGAATCAGTACTCTGAGTTCATGAAAAAGAATCATTTCATGTTGAGTAGCAGTTACTCAGTATGCATTCTAGCTCTTCCTCTCAGAGGGAAAGATTTAAATAATGTATGGCGGGTTCCTTTGTAATGAGGTGCTCTTTTTTTATGTTTTGTTGCAATTTTGTCACTTTAGAGGAAATGTCGTTAGTTAAAGGGTCACAAATCATATCAAGGATTTCATCGATGCCATATAATTGAGCTATATATCTTTTAATGGGTGGATGAATGTCATTCAAGGCTCTTGGGCATTTAATTCAAATACTAAATTTAAGAACCATGAGCATATTGATGAGTTAGGAAAAGATATAGAATTTTTTGCATGACACGAGACCTGGGTGAATATCTCTTTTTTTTTCCTTTCTTTCTCATTAAAGATTGATCTAAAGATTTTTTTGAGGGAGACTTATTTGATAGACGTAGCCACTTTTTTGATTCCCAGAGTGGCAATAAAAAAATCGCTCAATAAAACACCATTTCCCATTTCTCTTGTGTCCAGTACTCCCTTCCTCTTCAAATGCAGCTGTTTTCTTAAGAATTCTTTCAAAAGTGAAGGCCATGGGAAAAAAAAAAACAAAGACAGTTTCTGAAGAGCCAAGTAGCTTCTTAAAGCACTGAATTGAAGTGTTGCTTCTAAGCATTGTGTGGCTTCTAACATAGGCTATCTTGAAGTAATAAAAATAAAAATAACAAATCTCACCAAATTTTATTTTAACAGAAGAGTAGCCTTCCTAAAGATATCTTTCATTATTTTGTCATCTCCTTTTTTTTTTTTTTTCGGTACGCGGGCCTCTCACTGTTGTGGCCTCTCCCATTGCAGAGCACAGGCTCTGGACGCTCAGGCTCAGCGGCCATGGCTCACGGGCCCAGCCGCTCCGCAGCATGTGGGATCTTCCCAGACCGGGGCACGAACCCGTGTCCCCGGCATCGGCAGGTGGACTCTCAACCACTGCGCCACCAGGGAAGCCCTGTCATCCCTTTTCTTAAATGTTTCCTGCATGTGAAATCTCTTGTATCCTCTGGCACACATGACTTGTTAGGTATTGATATTTATTTTGTTCATTTATTTATTTTTAACATCTTTATTAGAGTATAATTGCTTTACAATGGTGTGTTAGTTTCTGCTTTCTAACAAAGTGAATCAGCTATACATATACATATATCCCCATATCTCCTCCCTCTTGCATCTCCCTCCCACCCTCCCTATCCCAGCTTTCTAGGTGGTCACAAAGCACCGAGCTGATCTCCCTGTGCTATGCGGCTGCTTCCCACTAGCTATCTATTTTACATTTGGTAGTGTATATGCACATTTATTTTTATTGCCTACACATTTTGCTATTATGCCATGTCAGGCCCTTTGTCAACTGACAGTATGTGTAGCCCTGTATTTGGGATACATGTCTAGGAGGCATAATAGGTAGCAGCAACATAAAACACAAAATCAGCAACATCCTATGCCAGAGAAAATATTTTCTTTTTACAAAAGTTTTGTAATATTCTCTTAACTTAAAACACTAGCATGTTAATTGTACCTGTTTCCAAAGAGCATGCCATTATTATTGACATGCTGCTAGCTTTATGGTCCCAGGATGCACGAATTATTAGTGTTGCTTGACATTTTAAAATCCCTAACTCTATAGCCTATAGCTATATTCCCGTTAGCTATTACAGGCTTTAAGAGGTCATGCTAGTTCTTGATCAGTGATTGCTCAGTATTTCAGAGGTGTCAGATTCTCTTGTTGTTAAAAAAAAATCTTGGTTGTTACTTTCGGACTTTATAAAACATTGTCTAAATAAAATTGTAAAGCACTGTTATGTGTCTGATGCTTAGAGGACACCTACGATGATTTTTGTAAAGAAACTACAATTACTTTTCTACCACTATTTTTTTTAACACTAGAACAATACTATTCAAATGCAATTATTATTAGATTTCAGTGCCTTTCTCTCAAAGCATTCCAATGAAATATTAAAACAACACTGTATCATACATAACTGAATATGTCTGAATACTTATTATCCAAAAAAATCCATCTGATTAGGAGGAATAATGAAAATAGTTGAGTTACAGGAAGGTATAGCATATTTATGAGTCTTTAATTTTCCAGGAACAACATACTGATTCGTATCAGACTGAATGGCTATTTGCTTGTCATGGAAAGATACAAGCATTGGAAGCATGAAACACAAAAACAGAAATATCAAAGACATCTGATTTCTTTTTCAAAGACTTGTGATACTTTACTTTTGCATTCTCAGTTTGTTTTTCATTGTGAGAAGATGTTAACTGACAAATTCTTTGAAATATTTAGGCAAATCAATGAATTCCCAAATAATATGTCTGTGTTTGGGGGTTTTAATTATTAATGAATTACAATGAAAATATATTTTGTTTCATTTTTTTCCTTTAATACACACTTACCCTCTCCTATCAGCAGGAAACATTTTAAACTAGGACACCTGTAATGAAACTCAGCACAATTAATTGCCTGTTAGTCTCTTACACTAGATCTATACTGCTAGTTATGTTGCTAAATTGTGGGTTTGGAAACTTGCTTTATACAGGTTGACTCCCAGCTCATCAAAGGATGTATTCCAAAGTCCCAGTGAATTAGTTCCAGTGATCAGTTGACAATAGGAAACACAGTTTTCAGTGTTCTCCCACTGTCATATTTAATGGCTGATTTTAAGTCCTTGTCCCAACTCATCTCTCTGAAGTACTTCAATCTGTGGGACAATTCTCTATATCTTGAAATATTCTTTTCCTTTGGCTTCCATTCTTCGCCTTCTCTTCTCATCGTATCACTAACCGATCTTTCTCACTTTCCTTTCTGGGTCCCTTCCCTTTTCCCATTCCTTAGATTCTCCTTTTTGGTTCTCTTCTCATTTATCCAAAGAACGTTTGTGAAGCAATTACTATGTGTACTATAGTGTGAAATCTCTGAGGTATTCAAAAGTGCATACAATAAAGGCACTATCCTGAAGACCTTGACCTTTAATAGTGAAGAAAGCATGTAAACATAACTTTCTAACTGAATGATGTCAATGCTTCTCTTCTCTGCATGTTCTGCCCAGGTAATCTCACTGATCCTCAAGACCTCAACTACAGTGTGTGCTGCCTATCCCTGACACTTACCTGCAGCTGTATTTCCAGCTCCTTACTAGACCTCTCTCTTTGGATGTCCTCTAGACACTTAAAACTCAATGTGTCACAAATTAAATTTTTTCTGAACCAATGATACTTTAACTTCCAGAAAAAAAAATTCATAGTTCATCTACTTGATTCTTGGTCTTGAATGTTGTCACTTGTGTTAATACTTTCTCAGTCTTATAACCTCTAAATTATCCTTGACTAGTGCTTTCTATTTCCTTTCTTACACTGAATGTGTTTTTTTTTTTTTTAAAAGAAAAAGTCTACTTATTTTCCTTGGAATATAAGTCTGCTTATTTTCCTTGTCTTCTGAATATCAATTCCTCTTGCCACTTTCTTATTTCAGTCCTACTTCACCTCTCATCTGGATGAATGGCAATAATTTCATATCCTATTTCCCTACCATGTAGACTAGTGGAAATATACGGGGCTTTGGAATCTTTCAAAATGATTAAAAGCACAGCTGCACCACTGACTATATATGTGATCTTGGATAGCGAACTACTTACTCCAAGCTTCAGTTTCTCATGTATGACATGAAATAATAATATGAACATTTCAAATTTGTTGAGAAAATTATTGTATAATATAATTTCTGGCATATATTAAACACATACAAATATTAGTTACCTTCTCACTTCAATTTATCCCAGACAATACCATTAGAATGATCTTCCTTTACAATTCTGATCATATTTTCCTATTGAAAAGCTTCACTGAATTCCCACTGCTTAAAAATTACACTCACCTGGATATTTTAACTCCAGTCCACTTCTCTAACCTCATTTCCTGTCTCTCCACTCCTGGCTTCTATTGACTAAATTGTACCAACCTTCTCACCATTCACTGAGCTCTCCGATCCCTGTGAATACTCTATGTCTACCCAGACTGTTCCGGCCCCCTCTTTGGAAGGGTCTTCTCCCAACTCTTCTCTTGGTAAAACTCCTTTTCATCTTCAAGACCCAGATCAAATGGCACATCTTCTGGAAGTCTACACTGACTCATCCAAGAAGAAATAGTCATTCTGCCTTTTGTACTTCAGCATCACTTTGTTTACAAACAAGGGCATGTTAATGTCTTGTGACCTTTCCTATATGAGCTTCAGTTTGCTAAACAATAATAACAAGGAGAACAACAGTAATAACATTTATGGAATACTTCCTATATGTAAGGCATTGTACTGTGCCCTTTACGTTGCTTATCTCATCTGGACCTCACTGCAACACGGTGAGGTATCAATAGATGTTATTCATCCCTAGTTTACTGATGAGCAAACTGAGGCTTAAAAATTTGCAATTAGTCCTAGATGAACCACTTAGGTAGATCTAACTTCAGAATCCATGCTTTTAAACACATATAATTATTTATTTTAAACATCATATGTTGATTTGCAAACTCCTATAAGAATATGATAAAAGTAATTTTTAAAATACCATTTGCGGGCTTCCCTGGTGGCGCGGTGGTTGAGAGTCCGCCTGCCGATGCAGGGGACACGGGTTTGTGCCCCGGTCCGGGAGGATCCCACATGCCGCGGAGCGGCTGGGCCCGTGAGCCATGGCCGCTGAGCCTGCGCGTCCGGAACCTGTGCTCCGCAACGGGAGGGGCCACAACGGTGAGAGGCCCGCGTACCGCAAAAAAAAAAAAAAAAAAAAAAAAAAAAAATACCATTTGCAAAGCCATTTCCATATCATGTAGCTCATGGATCTTCTGAGGAATCCACTGATCTGAAGATAAAACCCTTTTCCTTACAGATCAAATTTTTAATTCTATAATCTGATGAAGAAATATTATCAAACTTTTCATTTTTAAGTAAAATCCACATTTAAAATGACAACCTACAGTTATCTCAATGATGTGGCTTCTAAGGAAATTGAGATCCTTTAGGTCTCCTGAAACAATGTTTGAAAAACACTGGCTCAAGGTAGTGACATGTTCAACTCCTCAGAAAATGTTTATTTCTCTTCGTGTTGGAGAGTGAGCTTGTTATGAACTGTACAAAATTTATCCTTGCATCCCATCATGAGTTTTTTGAAGGGTTATTTACTCAATCAAGCTTTTATCTGAACATTTCAATGAGGTTGGGATTTAAAAGAAAAGTAAAACATGTTTCCACAGCCAAGGTAAGTTGGGCAAAGTACTTTTTATCATGAAAACTGAGCAGCATTGACAAATAGCTGACATGAATGGAAATGTGTTGATCCAGATTATTGAGATCACCCCCAGACATATTTGGATCAATGCTCAAACATATGAATTATAAGTTAATCAGTGGGAACAAAGTTGTTCTTACATATGGATAGAAGAGATTGCAAATTGGCTGCCCGTGGACTGAATTTGGCCCATAAACATGTTGTTTGTTCTGCCTGATATTTTTTAAAAATTTAAGACAGTATTTAAACACCAGGGTATTTGGTTTTTACATGAATCTCTGGGTTTACAGCTTCTCTTGAAAATTTGGAAGCTCTGATAACACTGGGTCCATATTCTCACATGGCAACAATTGGCTGGAACTGAACAGCAGCTGTTCCCTCTACATAGGACTTGTACTTTCCAGTGTAGCACAGCCTCCAGCAGACCCATTTCACCCATTTACCATACCTGCCTGTCCCTTGTTGGTAGTTGTAAACTTAGAAGACTGGTCTGGAAATTTGAAGAGTTTATAGGAAACTGTTACTTTTAATAATGCATCATGTGCTGCAATGCAAAATGAAATCACCTCTTCTAAAGTGTAGGTTAGAGGGCTTCCCTGGTGGCGCAGTGGTTGAGAGTCTGCCTGCCGATGCAGGGGACACAGGTTCGTGTCCCGGTCCAGGAAGATCCCACATTCTGCTGAGTGGCTAGGCCCGTGAGCCATGGCCGCTGAGCCTGCACGTCCGGAGCCTGTGCTCCGCAACGGGAGAGGCCACAACAGTGAGAGGCCCGCGTACCGCAAAAAATAAATAAATAAATAAAGTGTAGGTTAGAGATATACACTCCTAGATAGTCACTGAGGCTGCTGTGACTCACAAAAATAGTATAAATAGAAAAATCCCACGTTTAAATATTTGGAATCAAATACTTTTGACTATGGAGAAACAAAAGACTTGAATCCTCACCTCCTGGTCAAATCTTCGCCTTCTTGAATCCAGGTACCCTATGATGAGTATGAAATCAAATCCAGAAGCCCAATAGTATTTCAATGAATAAGTCATCCACAGTTCAATGTAATTTTAATATTGATTATCTATAAGAAAGATGGGAGGAGGGGGTTGGAATGAAGATCTATTTTCTTTTTATTCTCTTTAGTTTGGTATTATTAAATTTGTATATCACCTTGTAATTAGAAACAACAATATAAACAAGCAAAACATAAATGGGCAAACACGTTATTTCATCATATTTTACAATTCTTTGTTTTCTAGTCTTTAGTCTTTTCAATCTGGTGGTGATGATGCTAGTATTATTAAAATGGTCTAGTAGGTTATAGTATTTCCAGTTATTCTAAATCCTTACAGTTCTATAGGACCTTGAAGGAAATTTCATCATGAGAAAAAAATTAACCATATCATGGTTTAATTGTTTGTGTTGGCTAATAAATGTAACACTAAATTTCTATTCCTACTGCTTTGCTGAATCTTAGACTAGAGGATATATTAGAGGACTGATTTGATTTAGAAGGACTTTGAGTCCCTTAAATTATCATGAAAAAAAAAAGCTCAAATTTCTTTGATGTGTCACTCATCTTTCAGCAGCCCTGGTAATGTTAGAGCACTTCATTTTTTTCCAAAGCACTTTCACATACTGCAAACTTGCCTTTAGGTATTGCAATTAAGTTAATTTAGGATATTTAGCCTAATGGAAGTATGAACAAGGATAGCTCAAAAAGGAGGGTGACTGATTGAAGACTTTTCTTTCTGGTTCAGCAGTCTTTAAGACTGAGAGAGATTTAATAATTCTGATAAGTAGGTAACAGGAGAACCAATACCTAGGAAGACTCCGGAAATGTGAACATTGTCATTTGTATTAGATTCTCACCATTTATGGATTTACCATTTGAAATTTGACTCTTCACAAACTGCCCCAAAGGTTTATGACATTTAAAAGCTGTGATCATTTTTTGAACCTTAAAATTTGAATTATTTTCTTTTCAACTCTGGTAATTTGAAGAAAATCACTTAGCTAGTATGTGAACCTAGTTACTCACTGGACATCAATGCTGCCTGTTGTTCCCTAACCATCTCTGCGTACAAAGCATCTCACTTAGAATGGTTTAAAAAACACAACTATTTCTTTGTGGAAAGGAACTGGTCTTCAAAAGAGAAGAGGAGATTAGACAGTCAAAAACAAAAGTGATTAACTTCTGGTGAAAGAATTTCTCAACTGAAATAACCCAACACTGAAAGCAGTGTTTCTGTTTATAAATTTGGAAACTTCAGATTTCAAATATCGAAAATATCAGGAGTCTACTACCC
This sequence comes from Delphinus delphis, assembly GCF_949987515.2. NCBI lineage: Eukaryota > Metazoa > Chordata > Mammalia > Artiodactyla > Delphinidae > Delphinus > Delphinus delphis. The sequence goes on from NC_082683.1 coordinate 85,846,984, forward strand.
TTCTGGTATATCCTTTAATACCAATTCTCTTACTTTCAACACTGGACACATTTAAGTTTGCTAAAAGGTCAATTTAATCTTCATTTAGTCAAACAAAAAAATACTCATTGAGTGCCTATTTATGCAGATTATGGCATTAACAGAGATTAAAATAAAGCATTGTTACAAATAAGGTTCCTTCCAAAGATATTCCTCACCTTCTGGATTTAAAGACTTCTATTTCTGGTCATATGGTCCTCTGATTATTCACTTTCCTTTTCATTCTGCTGTATCTTTGCATATGCCTTTTATTTCCCCTTAAATGATGTCTATGCCTAAGTGCTGTATTTGTTCCAGATTCAGCTCAGGTGGTAATTTCTCCAGGAAACATTGCCAAGGAGAGTGGAGCATCTTTGCTTGAGTCTACTCAGCACTCTATACTGACTTCTCATGACGTTTCCCATTGTAATGAGATTATCCATTCATGTGCTCCTCTCTACACTGGTATCTCCATCACTAGGACTTCAGCTTATTAAGGGGTTAGACCATGTTTCTTTTTCAATTAGTGGGTATCCCCAGTGCACATCAAAGTGCCTAGAAGAGTAAACATTCACTTAATTTCGATAAAGTTGGGAGAACCAGGTGGAGAAAAAGGCCCGTCTGGGAGAATGGGATGATGAGGTGAGGTGGATGCTGTCCTGGAAGGAAGAAAAAGCTGAAAGGCAGCAGTATTCAGTATATACAGAGCATCGATGTGCAGTTAATTGAGAGCTGACAGTACACTGCCAAATGAGAAAAGAGCAACCTCGCTGGAGAATAAACTTGCATCAAATCCAAGAAATACAGTAGCCATTTGTTCAATGATCATATGATTGGGTTTGATTCTGAGCCTACCAGGCAGTACTTTGTCAAAATGATTCAAACAGATGTGTTTCATATCCAGAGGAAATAAAACATTTAGGATAATGCAGTAATGTTCTAAACTTAAAAAAAATGCAAATAAAATATCTTCTTGAAAGAGGCATAAATTACAAAACTCAACCATATATGTAATTTAGGTTGTATCTATGCATTCAAAAAGATAAATTATAAATGTATGCCACTAATTTATCTTTTAATATCTTCATGTTCTTACATGTTTTCTTAATATAATATTAAATAATATAGATACCAGATCTAGAAAAATTTTTCTTAGTTTGATAATTGTTCTAATTATGAAAATCTGATGAAGCAAGAATTCAATCTGGAATAGCTCTCTTCTTTTGATTCTCCTTTAAACATTTTATATTTATTCCATTTAGTGTGAGTTCTGTCTCTTGATACAGAGACAGAAAACAAATAGTCTTTAACATATTGTTTTATTCATATAAGATTCCCAGGAAAATGCTGATTTTTAAGATTAGGAATCTTTCATAATGACAATATGTCTAAAAAATAGGTCTAGTTATTTGTTTTTGCCTGAGGATATGACTTAAATCAAGGCTTTCCAATTACAATCCAAGGAAAGGAAAACAGGTTGTATAAATAATTTTATGACCAAATATTATTATCTTCCTACACTGAGGGCTGTGACATCCTGAGCACCATACTAGGCCCTGGGACAACCAAAATTAATTAGAGAAAGCTCCTGCTTCCGAAGAGTTAATAATCAAGTAGGAAGATAGACACAATAACAGAAAATGCAAATATTTGAAAAAGAATTAGCTAGAGCTTTGTGCGAGTGCTATAGGGGCAGAGAAGGGAGGGCATTTGCACCAGTTTGAAGGCTTTATAAAAATGCGGTGGAGATGATGCTGAGTCTTAAGGGTCAATAAAAGGAGGTGAAGGGAGTTCCAGGCAAGGGAGACAGCAGGTAGCAAGACATGGGGTTAGACAATAGAGTACCTGATGAATCAAGCAGGTTCCCATCTCAGGGCCCTTGCACTTGCTGTTTTTCCTTCTGGAATGCTTATCCCCCAGAAAGTTAAATGGTTTTATTTTCTCTCATTTCAATCAGTTCTCTGATCAAATGCCAGGTAGTACTCCCTAATCTGTACTCTCTGTCTCCTTACCGTACTTCATTTTTTTCTGAGGAGTTATTACCATATGCTTATTATTTATTGTCCACGTTAAAGCTCACATGAAGGCATGAACTTTATATGTATCTGGATTCAAAGTCCCTAGAACAGGAAATTACTCTCCATAAATAACTTGCCAAATGAGTGAAACAATGACCCTAAAAGTATTAATAGCAAATGAGCATACCTGAGATTCAACTTTCCCTCTGTGACTATTTCGACACATAAAATGACTTAGGTCAGGAAACATGTTAAACAACCCTGAAGTTGAAGATAAAAGCATGAATCATGGAGAGGAATAAAGTTCTCCATACTCCATTCCTGTTCCTAAAACTGCTCCGTCAGTTTCGTAAAGCTTTTCTGAAGAAACCAGAAGCCTCATATATTTATAGGATCAAGAGTTAATCTCACATATTAAAGTTAAATTTCAAGCCCAAACTAAGTGATATTAGAGCATCTAGATCAACATATTTTTGAAAGAGCTTATGTCATAAATTATTCTTGCAATATAGTCATGACTATAATCTGAAGATTTTCTGGCCTAGAAACCCTACTCCCATAAAACTACACTTTTTCCAGGATTTCTCAATTCTCTAATAAATGAAAATATAAACTTCATTGTCACAAACCAACACATTCATAACTTTTAATTTGGTGCAATTCTCCTTGAAGTTCTCAAGAAATGTGTATTTCTTTCCAAATATATAATATATTGTATAATTTATATTTGCACATGTCTACATGCTCTAGATATGCTGAATACAGATTGTGGGAAAATATTTGAATTATATTAATAGGAAAAGTGATCTAGTGGTTATAAATACGTCCTGCTAATTATTAATATCACTTACTATACATCTTACACTTGAATTTAATTACTTCAAGTTAATAAAAAAAAGGGCAGCTATTTTATTTGATTATAGAGTAAGTTAAAAGACCTATTTTCCTAATCCTTGTAATATAGGTCATGCACTTTTAAAATATTTGAGAACATAATTTGATTTTATATTATTTTACATGCTTGCCAAACTTCAAGCATGAATACAGAATTAGTGCTCTATAACTACAGGTTAAATTACATTTTGAAGAACATATATATTATGTACATGAGGAATATATATATGTTAATATATATATATGTTCAGAATATACATATATAGTTTGATGTAGTCCCACTTGTCTATTTTTGGTTTTGTTGCCTGTACTTTTTGTGGCATATCAGTGAAATCACGGCTAAGACCAATGTCATGAAGCTTTGGCTCTATGTTTTCTTCTAGGAATTTTACAGTTTCAGGTCTTACATTTAAGTCATTAGGCCCATTTTGAGGTGATCTTTTTTTTTTGCATGGTGTAAGATAAGGGTCCAATTTCATTCTTGTGCATATGGATATCCAGTTTTCCCAACACCATTACTGAAGAGATTATCCCATCATCATTATGTATTCTTTGTACCCTTGTGGAAGATCAGTTGACTATATATATATGGATTCATTTCTGAGCTCTCTATTCTGTTCCTTTGGTTGATATGTCAGTCTTTATGCCAGCACCATACGGTAGCTTTGTAATATATTTTGAAATCAGAAAATGTGATGTCTACAGCTTTGTTAATCTTTTTAAGATTGTTTTGGCTCTTTGAGGTCCTTTAAGGTTCCATATGAATTTTAGAATTGTTTTCTCTATTTCTACAAAAAAATTGCCATTGGGATTTTGATTGGGATTGCATTTAATCTGTAGATTTCTTTGAGTAGTATGGACATTTTAACAATATTAAACGTTTTAATCCATTAACACAGGATATTTCCCTATTTTTCTGTGATTCCATTCCTTAAGTTCTTTCATCAATGTTTTGTAGTTTTTTAGTGTACTTCTTTAATTGCCTCAGTTAAGTTTATTTCTAAGTATTTTTATTCTTTTTGTAAATGAAACTATTTTCCCATTTTCCTTTTCGGATAGTTCACTGTTAGTGTATAGAAATGCAACTGATTTTTTATGTTGATTTTGTATCCTGCAGCTTTACTACAGTTGTTTTTAGTTTAACAGGTGTTTTCGTTGTTGTGGTTTTTTTTTTTTTTGTCTTTATGGAATAATAATCAACAGAGTGAACATATGGAATGGGAGAAAATATTTACAAACTATATATCTGATAAGGGGTTAATTTCCAAAATACATAAGAAATTCCTATAATTCCATAGCAAAAAAATCTAATAATCCAATTTTTTAATAAAGGGTTAAGGACTTGAATAGACATTTCTCCAAAGAAGATATGCAAATGGCCAACAGGTATATTAAAATATGCTCAACATTGGTAATCATCAGGGAAATGAAGAACAAAGCCACAATGAGATATCACCTCACATCCGTTAAAATGGTTATGATCAAAAAATCAAAAGACAATGTTGGCGAAGATGTGGAGAAACTGAAACCCTTATACTGTTGGTGGGAATGTAAAAAGGTACAGCTGCTGTGGAAAACAGAAGGCAGTTCCTCAAAAAGTTAAAAATAGAACTGTCATATGATCCAGCAGTTCCACTTCTGGGTATTTATCCAGAAGAACTGAAATCAGGATCTCATCTCAAGGAGTTATTAGCACTTCTATGTTCATTATAGCACTATTCTCAACAGCCAAGATGTAGAAACAACCTAAATGTCCATTAAAAAATGAATGGATAAAGAAATATGGTATATACATACAATGGAATATTATTCAATCTTCAAAAGGAAGGTAATTCTGCAATATGTGACACCTTATGCTAAGTGAAATAAGTCAGTCACAGAAGGACAAGTACTGCATGATTCCACATATATAAGCTATCTAAAATAGTCAAACTCATAGAAGCCAAGAGTAGAATGGTGGTTGCCAGGGGATGGGAATAGGGAGAAAAGAAGAGTTGCTAATCCATGGATATAAAGTTTCAGTTATGTGAAATGAGTAAGTTCTAGCAATCTGCTGGACATTTTATGTATAGTTAACAATATTTTATTGTACATGTACAATTGTGTTAAGAGGGTAGATCTCATGTCAAGTCTTCTTACCACGATTTTAAAAAAGAATATATATATATATATATATATACATATACGTATAATTTAAAAATCTATGGGTTACTTAAAATATTCAAATGCTTTTCTCTTTTTGTTTTGAAAAAATAAGTTCCACTACTAGAAGTAATTGGTCATTTCTTTTAAAATCAACATTACAGCGGAATGGGGGGAAAGGCCTTTTTTTTAAACTAGACATCTGAAATAGCTATTGAACTTGAACTACTGTAACTGGGAAATACATAATTATGAAAATTTGAGAAACCTTCAAAATGTGAATATATATTTCAGAGTTTTTCACAGTATAGCTACATGAATCCAGCAGACGTTGGTTATGTGTATTCATATTCTTTGTAAGTGGTGTAAACAGCATTATTTAGCATTTATATACTGCCTGACAGAGAAGTCAAGCATCACAAAGACATTTATTTATTAATCATTAAAGGAAATAGGTGTCAAGAATAATTTACAGTATATTATGTATGTCTCCAATAGGCTAATTTTATAAACCTTACAATCAGGAAGAAAAAAAGCCACAAAGAAAAGCAGTCTTCTGGTTTTCATAGTTTAGGAAAATTGGACTGTTACATAGAACACATAAGAATTTTCTCCCCTATGTGATTTTGGGGAATATTTTTCCATGTATAATAGAAACTTGAGAGAAAAAGTGAGAGAGAGAGACAGAAAGAGACAGATAAAGGCCCTAAATACATTGATTATGTAACTTTACATGCTGAGAATGAATTGGCTATGAGGTTATGAGACAGGAATCAGGTCTAACACCTGTGCCCTAACTGCTTTCATGAATGACAACTGCAGATATACACACAGGCACAAGTAGAGAAGTAGAGTATATCAGACCTATGACATCTCCATTTAAAATATGGAGATATGACACAAAGTAGTTTCCTCTTTTTCAGATTTTCAACTTAAGATAGATTCCATAAATGAAAAAAAAGTATATCACTTCAGAGTTGTAGCTTATAAATTAATTTTTAAGTTCATTAGTGTAATAATATCTCATTAGCATAAAAATATTAATTTTACCACATCCAATCTGTGTATGCCTTTTTCATTCATACCTGGGAGTCAGTTCTCCAAGTGAAAGGTAAGAGTTAATATTCGAATAAGTGATTTCACCCATTTAAACTTAGAGCAGGCAAGTATTAATTTTTACATATTCATGATTGCCAATATTTTGATTAATTTTCATGAATTTCAACTGATATTGATACTTGAAATAGGTTTTCCAGATCTTTAATGTGAGTTATTCATATAGACTAAGGCATTATCAATACTTCTCCTACGAAGAAAGACTAGATGTAAAGGGTAAAATACCTTAGGAATGTATTGATCAGTTTATAAGCAAAAAAACCCCCACTAAAATTAATTTTCATTGAATTGATAAAATTATTTACATATATCAAGAATTCCTGGCATACTAATTTTTACCAAACCCTTAGGGAAAAAATCAGCTGTATCAAATTTCATCTAGAAGCAACTAAATCTTAATGCTAGCTACCAAGCAAAGATGCGACTCCTTTCAAATGTGAGTTTTCTTCATTTCTAAAAATAATGAGTACCAGAATGTTTTAGGTAGATTATTCTAAGGGAAGCAGAATAGCATGGTAATAAATTTCCGAAAGGGCTCTTCAGTCGGATTGCTTTTTTAAAGCCCTGCTCTGACATTGCTAATATTTTCTCCTGGACAAATTGCTTAACCTCTCTGTGCCCGTTTCCTATCCATAAGATGGAAAAAATAATGCCTATCCCACAGGATGGTTGTAAGAATTAAATAGAAGAATCCATTTCAACTAAGCACTGTGCCTGACACATAGAAAATTCTCCATACCTTTTCAGTATTAGAGTAATGCTGTTAAAATTGAGGTAGTCTCAGTTTAAAAATAAATTGGTCAGTAAATTTTAAGACTGTGGAGTTTGACATTTTTACTTACAGTTTGAGGGGTGTTGGTTTTAAGAAATGTTGACAATATTTCAGGAGAACATATTTCTGACTTCTTTCTTCCTTGCAAACTTAAATGTGGAATTTCAGTTGTTTGCATTGCACTTGAACAACTATTTGAACATGTTTCTAAGATACTATCTCTAAAATTACCTCTAGAAGCCTCCTCTCTGTTTCCTGTAGCTTATATTCTACACCAATGTAGATAAGATAAGTATAGCATTGCGTGCTAAAATATTCTGCAAAAGTCAACATGGGTTTAAATAGTTTCATTGATTCAATTATCATTGGAGTTATCTCTATATATGTATCATTTATATTACTATATACTCCAACCAGCTTCATAATAAGATGCTTAGTAGGAAAAAGTAACTAAGATAGATAGGAAAAATCAAAACACGCCCCTTATATTTTCTCTTTATGCATACATTTACTTTGTACTTCAGAGTCCTGTTCTGGCAGAGCTTTCCAATACTTGTACTGGGTGCACAATTAGTAAACTTGGCACTGACATGTTTCAATGGTCAAAACCATGCAAGAATATAGTTCCTTGCTTTGTCTGAAATTGGCCAAGACTTTTTGTGATAATAGCAAATAAATCATCTGCTATATTTTGCACATATACACATAAAACCTCTCTATAGGTGTCTGTGAGATTAAAATTTTTCTCAATGATAGGAGTAGGTGTATGTAACCTAATATTATAACCCAAATAAGTTCTAAATGTTAGGTGTTTTAATAAATTTTTTTAGATTGCTTTATTCTACTGAAATTTTAGAAAGCAACTATGACCGCAGTATAAAGTTGTGGGATTTATACCATAAAGAAATACTACATAACACCTAAAGTTTAGAGTGTTTGCATTTCTTAAAAATTTTGACCTGAAAAAAGTAAATGCAGTTGAAATAATTCAATGTATTTCAACATATTCTATAAAATATTTTCATTCTATTATCTCATTTACTTTATGAGGTTATGGGACTTTGTCATAGTTATAACATCGCAAAGTAAATTATTTTAGATAACAGAGAATTTAGTAAAATTTAAGTCAGCAACTTCCTGTCAGTTAACACAGTACCTTTTAGTATCCTAATTTATCTTCCCTCTTTTTTCTCTTAAGAAATGGGTGTTCCTCAGATATCTGCATCTATCTTTCCATGTCCATATGGTTTTGAACAAGTGGGGAAAGTATTCACTATTTGCTGTGTACCCACACTTGTATAGTTTAGCTGGAACACCATTTGGTGTGGTACTCTTCCCATTTTCCTCATTTTGATTGCTTTCTCAATCTGGAATATGGTAGGTTGATCATCCAACAGGTCTCCAGATGGCTGCTGGATCATTCTATGTAGTATCCATCAACAATATTTGATGAGTTATTTAAAGTTTATCCAAGATTTTTGCAAGTTAATTATTTGGTCATAAAATATAAATTTTATCTGGAGAAATATCATAATCAGATTTTAGGAATGAAATCTTATGGATTATTTAAAGAAAGAAACAGGAAAACACATTCATATCTTTTTGAGAAACAGATGGCTACTCTTACTGTTGGTTATCCAAAATTGTTTCCATTTTTACCCTTCTATACTGGCTAAGATGACATTTTAGTGGAAACAGCATCCTTACATACAGACCATCTTTGTTCCTTGAAGGACAACTATTGAAATAACAAAGTATATGAGTTTAAACTTCTGCATGACAATGAGGCAGACCCACAGAGCTATAAGGATCAATCAGTGGAAATGGAATCAGATCATAATGATACCATGAAGATGTGATATGAGGCAAGAGTGTAAAGATGTGAGGAAATTATGATGTATATCCTCATGTGAATATAAATGTGTCTATAGAAGATCATGGTTTATCAACCTCCTTTTCTGCCTCCCTACCAAAACATGCCAAATCTTTACTGCATTTTGGAACACCAAAAATGTATAGTTTCTTAATTTATCCTTCAACATTCTCCATTTCTCCATTGTTTTGTAAACAGGACTGGTGTAAAAAATTGTTTTCCCCTCTCTCTAACCAACTCCTGTTTTATGCTTAGCTGATTGTAATTTCATCTCAGTTACATTTCCCATTCTCTCTTCTCATTCATTCATTTATCCTTTCCTTTTAAGTTTACTGAATACCTACTGGAGATTCAGGAAAGATAACAGGTGATTTAGAGAACATCACGCAGGGAGCTCTTAATAAGGAGGAAAAACGGTATGTGAACCAGTAATTACAATAAAGTGCGATGGGTACCATAAGGTATTCATAAGGAGATGTGAAACCACAGAAAGCCCCCTAACTCTGTTAGTTTGATTCCAGATTAATGCATCTTCATGTTTTCCTGAATCACTATCTGTACATAAATATCTGCTTTATTTTATCTTTCACGCAAGATTTGCTGAAGCATGTTTAATGACATCATTTGTTGTATAAGTGGAAGTATTTGCAGCGGGCTTAAAACCTTAACAAGCAAACCCTAACTGAAATTGGAACATACTTTCCAATTTGCCTCATCTGTGTAATACATGTATGAAATATTTCTGAATTAATTATTCCCTCTTTCTTTTTCCATGCAAAAATGGAAAAGATGTTCATGATTCTTGCCTAGTGACTATTCATTCTTTGGGTAAAGAATATATATATTATAACCTTTATAATGGGACCAGAATTTAGCTTCAACTTTCAAGCTTTAGCCTCCAGTTAAAATTATCACATGTTGTATTTTATGAGCTTTTCTGAGAAATTCTTGATATCTTCAACTTTCACAAAATGCTTGCTTTAGAATTTACCTTCTTCAAAGTGGATTTGGATTCTGTTTCTTTCATCTCAGAAGAGATGTGTTAGTCCCTATTAAGTTCTAAATTTATTTCAAAATTGATTGAACAATGACATTTAACTGATATCTATGTTTTAGAATTAATTTAAATGAGAATTAGGATTGTCAGAAGTAATCTGAAGATTGGATGATGCCTATTTCAAGTACTAGGCTAAAGATTTACAAGACGTATACTAGTTTTAATTTATTTTAAATCTAATGGCATTATCATCTGATAGAGAAATGCAAAGTTAGTGAACTAATTCAATTTTGTATTTAATTCTTGTCACTTTATACTAGTCAATTAAGAACATTTAGACCTAAACAAATTTCAGAATAGTCATAAAAATGCAAATCCTTATATTTTGTGTACAAAACCAAGTTAATTGATTTTTCTGTTACTTTTTATTAATTTGATTTGGCATTAGGTAGATATGTTATTATTATCATGAATTTGTGTGTAAAACTGATTAAAATTCATTTTCATAAAAAACATCTATAATTATTTCATTAAATATTATTTAATTTATTTTTTCATCATACAATGTAAATATTTCAAAATAAAGTAAGGCGGTCTCTAACTAGCACCCATGTATGTGTATAATATAATGACAGGATAGTGTAGTAAATCAATCTTTCAGATAGCCCACGTCTTTTTTTCTGAAACAATGAGTTTACATGAAAATATTTTTAGAAGTTTTTGACAAACAAATTTTAGCTTTTTCTGTCTTCCCCAAATATGGTGTGTATTTTGGGACTCAAATGCTTTCATTGTAAATAAGAAGAAACAAATAAGAACAGTTACTCCTCTAAGGACAGAAAATTATCAGAATAAGTTTTGTGTTTTATAAAAACACATTAAACTATCTTATAGACTACTATAAACAGAAAATTCAAGCAGAGATCTTTGCTCTGGGATATGTTTCTTAAAAATATAATATCCAATAAGTAATAATATTTTAGATATTAAATACTTCATCTACCCTCATTCTTTTTTTTTTTTTTTTTGTCGGTACGCAGGCCTCTCAGTGTTGTGGCCTCTCCCGTTTCGGAGCACAGGCTCCGGACGCGCAGGCTCAGCGGCCATGGCTCATGGGCACAGCCGCTCCGCGGCATGTGGGATCTTCCCAGACCGGGGCACGAACTCGTGTTCCCTGCATCGGCAGGTGGACTCTCAACCACTGCGCCACCAGGGAAGCCCTACCCTCATTCTTAAAGCTGTTCCTTAGGAGTAATTTCTTTATTTTTCTAAATTACTACAACTTTAAAAAAATGCCTTCCTTTAGCAAATCTTTCAATAGAGAGTTGGAATTTTCCTGAGAATCATGCTAATTAATGAAACTGAAGGACAAAGCAGACAATGTATTCCTAAACTATTTTGATATGTCTCAGTGTCTTTGTGCTTGATCCTGCCTTAGCTTAGAACACTCTTCACCGAGCACTGGTTCCATTCCTGGCTTTCCTGATCTCAGAAAGTCACCTTATCTCGGTTGGCTTCCTCCAGTTAATCTTTGTCTCCTCAAGGTGTTAATTTCCTTTGTGGAAGTTTTCACAATTTGTAATTACTTTTCTCTCTATTGGTTTAATTGCTTATTGGTCTCTCTTATTGCACTGGAAGCTTCAGGTAAGTATCAACTTTGTGTTTTTTAGCAACAAAACCCAGCACCTTGCATAGTGTCTGGCATGTAGTAGCAGTTCAAATAAATATATGTTGAATAAATAAATGAGTGAAATCAAAACTTAACCACACTTCTTTTTTGGCCAAAATTTCTACTAGCTCAAAATAGCCTAAAGTGACATATTTTTGTGTGTGTGAAAATCATATATTCCAAGAAAGTGTTCTAGGTGCTTACAAATTCTGTGGAACAATTATTTATTATTATTTCTAATCCAAAAATTGTGGCATTCTGCCAATATTTATGCAATAGCAATATGAGGGCACAGAGTAATAACTGCTGAAAGAAATGATAATTCTTTTCACTTTGCCATCATTTACATTTTTGTCAACTTTAGAAAAGGAGAAAATGGTGAGAAAAATCTGTAAAAAGTTTACACACAAAAGAATATTTCAACGAAGGAAAATATGTCAGCTTACTATACCATATTTTGTTCTTTCAAAATATTACAAAATTGACATGGGACATAATGATGTTTGATGTTCTAAGAAAAATACAATATGTTTAGGAAACTGTATATGTGATATGGATGCATCATTGTGAGAAATACATAAGGAACTGTTAACATTTCAAAAGCACAGATTTTCAAAATGGTATGTATATGTGTCTGAAATTGCTGGTGTGCTACAGTTAATTTTTATTCACTTATCTTTTATAGACAATTTCCATAACATATCATGAATCCCTAGAGCTGCTATGATTAAGTCAATATATGTACTTGAATAGTATGTAAATGTATTTAAGTATTTAAATATAGTGTTCTTGATATAGCCTAAGGTGTTTCACATGAATATATACAATATTTTTGCTTTTTGAGGGAGATAAATGTATTTTTATGCTTCATCACACATACTGTAAATATCCTTTATGCTTGTACTAAATTCCCACCTTGCTTCACATCATCCATTTAATTTTTTTATATATGCTGCATAATAAATGCATGATGCTAAATTCAAACTCTGTAACAGTCTGACCCATGATAAGTCAATTCCATATCTTTCTCTGTGCTTCACTGATCTGGTCAGAATATGGACTTCTTTTTATACAAACAGGATTGTTCTGTGATTGAAGCCATGAAATCAGATGAGAACCTGGGAAATACTGGAGAAATATTGTTCAATGGCATTATTACTGTGAATGATTTTTTTTTCAATTTTCTTTCTCAAAAAAAGAAAAATCTCTGAGATTACTTAAAATCACAGAAAGCTACAGCTAGTTTTATCACTTAATTCTACAGATGAAGGAAATGAGACACAAAGTGCTGGTTTAAGGTCACATTTCAGCTAATGGCCGAAGCAGAAATAGAGCTCAGTTCTACTAATTCCCAAACTGATGCTCTTCTCAGGTATCACGCATCTTCACTGGTTGTTTTAAGAAAACATGGAAATGGCAGTGAAGTGGGAAGAACTGAATATAAAGTAGCCCTTAGGCTCTTGAACTTATTAGCTGTGTGGCTTTGGATATGTGACAATCCCTATGAAACTCAGTTTTCCTATTTATAAAATGTCAATAATAGTACCTGACACAGTTTCAGAAGTAAGTAAAACGAGATAATAGATACTTTATACAATGCCTGCCATGTGGGAGGCATTCAAATAAAGTATACTATTATGATTATTTACAATTAGCATTCTTTTAAAAGTTAATCATTACTATAAGCATGAGTAATCACAGCATTCTACAGTATGAGACAATCATTGGGTGGGCAGAGCTCTCCTGACATTGGAAGGATCTAGCTTTGCTGTGGCAGACCGTGGCTGCACCCAGTTTAGCAGTAATTAGTCCTACTCAACCAAGGTAATCGGGGAAATTGGCTCTCAGACCATATTTGCAGGTTTATGTGGAGGGAAATGATTCAATATTCAGTAATGGTTAGGTTCTTTCAATGTTCAACCTTGACGTCCTTGTGTAAATAGGATCATTGTTGAAATGGCATGGAAGTTTTGTGTGCAGAATGACAGCTGGGGCAGCCCCTTAATCAGATTTACACAGAAAAGGAGGGGATGTGCCATCATGGGAATGCCAATGAGAAGATGCGCTGAATGTGAAAATCAGTTATTTTTAGTGTTAATGTAAGTATTAACAGTAATAACCGGACATAGAGTTGTCCTTCTAGTTTCTATGTTCCGTAAAGGAGAAAAGAATCCCATGTTTATTTGTCATGTTATGTTTAACAATATTTTCACTTCAAATAAAGGCCTAGAAATATTTTATAAATTACATAAGTTTCATAAATTACCCAGTAATTGAGTAAAGAATGTGACAATTTGGGATAAACTATGGGAGGAAGAAATTTTTTGTGATAATTATAGAGATGATCACGCAAATACTTGGCAGGTTAAACCCCATACGTGTTGAACTAGACGTGATCCATGACTCTGGAGTTGTTACTATCAGCAGGACTTTTCTTGCAGAAAACAGTATCATATTAAGACTGGAAGTTGTAATTTCTCTAAAGCTCAGTTTCTCATCTTTAAAATAAGAGTAATTGTACCAAATGACCATTTAAGTCTGTTTCAGCATTAAACTCTGAAAACAATTCTATCATCAGTTCAAAGATAGAGTCCTTCCTATACATGCACCCAGAATCCACCAGGACTGAGGCTTGAGGGGAGATATTCTACCCTGTGAGGTTCCTATTCTCAATCAAACCAATACCAGGATTATTAGAGGATTTAGGAGTGATTCCAGAGATACTGCTTCTATAATCACAACCTAGTTTGTTCTTGACCCTTCAGGACAGCATAAACCTAGTTTTGACTTCAGCAGAAAATCCTAAATTCAAGGCCAGAAGCAGAACCACACTGTTGTCCAGAACTGGGAAATATGTTTTAGTATACTAACCCATTCCCTCGGTGGCTGTGACATAAGTGAACTCACAAAATCAGATTCCCTTTTTTTTATGCTCACATATTTTGACACTTATAGCTTGTTACGTCACAAATTATCCTTCATCCATGTGTTGTCTGGAACATGGCTGAAGGTATTCAGTGGTCTTCAAGCCTCAGGATTCCAATTTTACTAAATTTTAAAGAGACATCCATTCCAAATTTCATTTGTTTAACCTACTCCAGAAATCGAAGTGCCTTTAAAGGTAAATGACAGGATAATAGATCTCTAAGTCTTCTTTGCAATGAATATTATACTTTCATTTTGCACAGTAGAGCTCAAAATGCCTCACTTTATGCTGATGGTGGGCACTTTTAGAGTTGTTTCATCCTCCTACAGTTAAAGCATATGACAAAGTGGCCACTTGCAAAAAGAGATGAAGGGGATGAGAGCATGAAATTCACAGAAATTAAGATCACATTAAACACTAAGTAGATGTACTTCCATTTACCTCTATTTGTAGTTTAAATTTTAAATTTGCTATACCAAGAATTTCACATTGACAAATTACTTTTATGGTTAAAATTAGATACCTTGGGGAAAAATATAATAATCATAGTAAAGACAAACTGGAAACACAGTAATCCTCACAAATCAATGTAAATCAAATACATAGATATGTATGAATAACATTTAATTATTCATAAATAGTTCTTAAAAATATACTACTAAAGGAACTTAATACATTACAGTTTAATGTATTTTTTTCAAAATAATTAATTTCTGTAGCCATATGGATCTACCACAGAAAGCAAATTATGTATATTAGAAAATGAAAATAAAATAAAGAAAATGCCTTTCCTAAATATAAACTTTATTCCTTAAGTTAGTGTAATTTTGTATTATAATAAATGTAAAAAAACAAATCCATATAAATGTCCCTCCTACTAAATAGTGGAGAGAAATCGAAATGAAGCTAATTCTTTGAAAACAAATTTCTCTAAACAAATTTTTACCATGTGTTCTTTCTGCTGATAAACAACATGTAAAGTTAAAGAGAGGAAAATGAAAACAGTAATCACCATTCACCAAATATAATTTTGGGAAATCATTTCAGAATCTTTTAAGTCAACCTGGATTTTTATCTCTTGACTGAAAATAATAGTGGCTTCCCCAACACAATAGCCTAGTTTTTTCAAATAAGCTAGTATGACTAACAAGTGACGGTTATTTAAAATATTATTTTACATTTTAAAATTTATTTAAATAAATTTAACTAATGTATATCAGATATGTGGGATTCCTTTTTAAAGACTAAGAAACCAAGATAAATTAGGATAGCAGTTAATAGAACAGAATTTCAAATTTGATATAAAGTTTTTTTTTAAAGAAAAATAGATCATAATTTTAAAAGGATATAAATGATATATTTTATAATTATTTCTACATTAGACTAAGATATTTAATCATCCTAAGACTGGACGTTTTGTAAGTGGTCATATTTTTCTAAGAGATGTAAAAGCAAAAGTATATCATGTGATGGTCTTTTATCATGGCCTAGCTTTGATTAGAAACCCTTAATCCCTATTAATTTAACTACTAAAATATTTTGGATTGTTTTTATAGATTTTTTAAAAAGCATTATACACAGTGATAGGAAAGGATTTAAATTATTTGAATACCTTGTTTTGTCATCATCTAGGAGTACTTTGAAATTAGTTTTCCTGCTTTATTGGCATTCTATGGCAATCTTTGTGCTAAAATGTCAGCCCCATAGTTTCATGAATCATTATAAAAACATCATGGAGTATCATTTATAATGCACAATAATTCATTTTGACACAAAAAAAACAGACCTTGTTGCAGTATGCCATTCTTGAATTCTATTTTCATGAAATTTGAGGTAAGTGCTAAAAGTTTGATCTGGCCTGGTTCTTGTTAGTGAGCCAGTCATGGCATTAAAGTTAATATATATCAAAAAGAAAGAACAGAAAGGACGGGTAATAGAAATAATTCGATTTAATAAACATGTTACACCTAATATTTCATATTTTAACATGCTAATTTTAATACTTGGACTTAATACTTGGCCAAAGTGTGCTTTCACTTTTATTTCCTCAGTATTTTTTTCCAATTATCTTTTCCTGTATGGCTAAAAATTTCAAGTTTTCTTCTTTACAGGAAAATGTTTTTTATATAAATATTATTTGAGTGTTTTAGGAAATTTTGTTTACTACAAACTTTAAAACGTACATCATTTAATAATTAGAGTTCAGAGCTTCCCTGGTGGCTCAGTGGTTGAGAGTCCGCCTGCCGATGCAGGGGACACGGGTTCGTGCCCCGGGCCCGTGCCCCGGGCCGGGAGGATCTCACATGCCGCGGAGCGGCTAGGCCCGTGAGCCATGGCTGCTGAGCCTGCGTGCCCGGAACCTGTGCTCCGCAACGGGAGAGGCCACAACAGTGAGAGGCCCGCGTACCGAAAAAAAAAAAAAAAAATTAGAGTTCACAAGCTATAAAATAACACATTTTCCGGTGGATAATCGTTTAAAATTTCCTGCATAGATATACTTTTATAGGCATATTGAAAAACTTTCTAAGTAGCATCAGGTAGCAGTTTGCAAATAAAATGGTCCAGATGTGACTAAGTCAATTTTGCAAAAGGCTTCAAGCATTCTAGAACAGAGATGCTAAACCACTAATGTTTTATTGTTGATAATTAATAAGCTCACATCTGATAAGTTTCCAGCTATCAACATACTAATTTATATAAAGTATAAATCCACAATGATGAGATGATCAGCAATATACGTCCACAATAAGCCAAATGAGATATGGCTAAAAAGTAAATCTATATACTCATTTGAGAAAGATTCTAATGGGCTTTATAATGTTAACAAAATTTTCAAACTGACTTTTCCTTTATAAAATGTTTAAAGTTACATTTGCTACATAAAAAAAGAATGTGTGAAACATCAACAATGTAATAATTGAACACCTCTGAATCCACCCTATAACTTAAGAAATAGAACCAATAATAAACTGAAACATTTAATAAAAATACAATAGAAAAATAAGCTGTTTTTGACATTTCCAAATTGTATCTTTTCTGCTTAAATATAGGCTACTTGGTACTTATTTTGTATCCTTTTTACAGTCACACCTTCTTTGTTTGAGGTCTGAAGTAGTAGTCTGAAGTACTAACCTTTAAATTAGTGTCTATTTAATTTAATAACTAAATCCATCAAACTTCAGACTCACTAAAATGATTTCATTTTCCTTTCTGGATAATCTGAAGTGCTTAATCTTAAATGTTAACTGTCAAAATAATGGACTTCTTTTTTCCTCCATAAGAATAACTTGGATTTCTCACATATCTCTGGTCAATCATTCTGTCTAAACTGGGTGTGCATAAATTGTTCCACCACTGAGATTCTCTCTTTAGTGTTTAAGTCTGGACAGCGTTGCTCATCTCTACTGTGAAAAAGAAATAAGATCATATTCTAAAATTAATATATAGTCTTTTGCTCATAGTCAGAATGTATTTTTAGAGACAGAAAGTTCTATTATTCTGACAAGTAATGGAGCAACTATAAAATTTTTTTTGAGAAAATAGGATATTATAGAACACTTTAATGCATTAAAATTATAATGTGAAATACTACACAATTTATTATTTAATGTTATACATATTCTCCATTAGGTAATTTTTTGATATTTGGGCTACGCCTTCTCTCTTTATACATTAGTAATGGTTGTATTTTTACTAAGAAATATTATTATTAGTTGTTCATTATATATTCTGGCATCCTATAATGCATATGACTAAACTTACACTTTGTCATAAGCAAGTACAGTGTCTTATTAAAAGAAGGAAGAGGTTAGACTGAGAAAAATTTCAGTTATGTTGCCAATCGGTTACTTTAACATTAACTCAAAGGTGGTTTGAGATTATGTTTTGTGCTAAATACAAAAGACAACTTTAATGGATCAGAGAACTATTCTAGGTCTTACAATCCAGAGTGATATAGTTTATTAGTTGTCCTTTTAATTTGAATTTAAAGTATAAAGAGAAACAATTCCCTGCACTTTAGAGCTGTGTTATTTTAGCCTTTAAATTCCTAGTATTTCCATGAAAGCTTGAATAAAAAGCTGTGGTCTGACAAACTAAGAACATATTATAGTTCTATGAAAGTCTCCACTTGGCATAATGAGAACTGATATAATCTAACTGTTTAATCAGTAACATTCATTTTTACTATTATACAATAATCTATATTCTAAGTAAATTTTAATCAAATGATGTTCTAATAAACATATTTAGGAAATTTATTTTACACTATTGCATTACTTACTGGAACGTTTTGTAAATGCTCAAAGAATTTGATCAGGGCAATTCACTTACATGAGAATTTAAAAATTCTTTGTGTCATTGATGAATGAGAAAATGTTAATAATGATCCATGGGACAATAACACACACACAAAGTACTTATTAAATGCTTTACGCCTTTTATAAAATGAAGCTGATTCTCCTTGCTTCTGCACTGGGACACAATTTAACACCAGAGTAAAATTTGGGAAGCTATTGGAATTACTACAATGATAGTAACTTAAATCAAAAGAAAAGTTTAAATTCTGGAAAAATTCAATTCAATATGCATTATCACAATTATAAAGCTATTAGCAATAAGAGTACTATTAAGAGTATTATATAACACTAATAAGAGTACTATATAAGTTCCATACACATAGATCTCCAAATAAAGTGGAATATTTGGGAACCTAAAATATTTCCCAAATGTTACGGAATTTGCCAGTGAGGTGCAGTCCTGATTTTGAATTTAAAGTATCTGCTATAATTAGTAATTAATAATAAAGTATTACTATAAATCTACAACAGAGCCTAAATTATTGATATTTGTGGCATAGAACCTGACTTTAATTGTGAATTATCTTTAATCAGTAGGAAGCAGTGGTTCTCAAACTCTAGCAGGCATCAGAATCAGGCTTGTTAAAACACAGACTAGCAGGCCCTCACCTCCAGATTTTTGGATTCAGTGGGCCTGTGATGCCATCTGGGAACCTGCGTTTCTAACAAGTTCCCAAGTGATGCTGAGACTACGATCGAGAGACCACATTTTGAGAACAACTGATCTTAACTGTAGCATTGTACTCTTAGCACCTTCTTTGAGAAAGCCTATCATCACATTCTCACAAGACATTTATTGACTCTGGAACCTAAGATTATTAATGGATTTGGGAATTACATGTATTCACTATCATTTTAATAGTTACTAAAATAAAATTTCTGATAACCATAGATACACTAACAATTTTTCCTAGGACAGTATAATTATGTGTAGTTATAAATTGTGTTATAATAACTTAGAAATGGTAATAAAGTATTGCTTTGAGGTGAAAAACTGTGTACTTAATTCTTTTCTTATCAGGTGCTTCCTTGGTCTCTTCGGTTCTGAAAGGTAGTCTATACTCTAAGGAAAAGAAATACAAGTCCTTTTAGAAATAATTTTTAATATTATATCTGTGATGGGTAAGTGTTTTCTGGTGAATAGAGACAACAGTAATGGCTTAGAGCAACATTCACTTTTACACAATTTAATATTTGTTATATTAACCACAATCTTGTAAATTTCTTGAAAGGAAGATGTTACTTTTTTGCGGTCTCTCACTGTTGTGGAGCACAGGCTCTGGACGGGCAGGCTCAGCGGCCATGGCTCATGGGCCCAGCCGCTCTGTAGCACGTGGGATCCTCCTGGCCCGGGGCACGAACCCGTGTCCCCTGCATCGGCAGGCGGACTCTCAACCACTGCGCCACCAGGGAAGCCCAGGAAGATGTTACTTTACATTCTTTTGAGTCCCCCACAGAGCTCGTCCACAGAGCCTGGACTGTGAGATGTCTTAGAGGGCATGCATGATTTAATGACAATGTCACCCCAACATTTAGAAGAATGCCAGGTACATAGTAGGTGCTTAATAAACGTTGACAGCCATGAATACATGACTCATGAAGAGTACATGCATAATAGATATTTACTGATTTATTCTGAAAGACGTCCTAGCTCTTTTGACTATACAATCTGTTTGATCTCAGCATGTTCGTCAGAAGCTGTAAAATGAAACGTGGGATGGTCTAAATATTCTTGCATTAAGGCAGATGACTTGATAAATACCAAATTGGCCTTAAGTTATTCATTTTGCCCATGTCTATGCTACAGGCATTACAATAAAAACCTGTTTCTACATTTTAAAAGTTTTCTCATTTTTAATAATGTAGCTATGACCCTGTATAAACAAAATATATATTCAAAATACACATATTATCACTGTTACTTGTAGTATAAGCTACAGGTTTAATGAGACTAGAATGGTGAAAGCCAGATTTGGTTCTACTTGTGGCTGATGAGAAAGAGATTTATAACCTAGAACTAGGTCTTCTGAGGCTTAAATAGACCTGTGTATTGCACCTGAAATGTGAATTTAATTTCTGCTTTTAAAGTATATTAACTCAGATATTATCTTTGTTTTTTCATCAGTTCTGAGAATTGTACCCTAACATATGCAGGGGGATTTAACTGCATACGTTAAATGACAATTACATCATTACAAAGAAAGGATGAGTGTGAAACCCAATGACAAAAAAGTTATGAAGGAGTTCTGTCTTCCTCTCACTGATTGGTAACCTAAAAGCCCAGGAAAAACAATTACAGCATATAGGATGTGTGGTACGGGAGAAATCACAATAACATCTGATAAACCCAAATGCCTTGATACAGCTGAACTAATTTTTTCTAACACGATATGAAAAACCACTGATGACAAAACACTTTAATAACAGAAGTCATTTAAAAGTTTTTCTTTTTTTTTTTTTAAGGAAGAAAGAAAACGAAAAATGAAAGAAAAAGTCCTACTGCTCTGCGTCTATTTTTAAGACTGACCCCCAATACACCAGTTACAGGACACAGTACTGAGGCCTGCTGGCTGTGACAGCCCATGTGACTCTATAAGGAGACGCAGCCCCGACTAACACGCCAGCAGCCCTGCTTCTGGCAAATATCCTTTACCACCTTCAAAGAAAGAACAGGGTGGGCCAGAGCTGTAATGCTGCTTAACACGAAAGACTCTTTCTGCTTCCTTCTCCCTTTCCTCATAAAGTGAATGAACTTTTGTTAGAAGACAACATACAACATTAAGTTAATGTAACTTAAAAATTTACAGCAGGTTGTATGCCTGGAGGCACATTCTGGGGCCACCTGTAGGCATCTAATTTCACTGAATATAATGAATACTTGTGGAGAATTTCTCCGAGTCTAGAGGAGAGTGGGTAAGAAATGTGTTGCTGGTTTACTCCAATACGGATTCTGTCGTGGAGGATTAGAGAACTGTACTCTCTCCAACAAATAGGAGTAATCTTTCTCCCCACAAAAGATCCGTTAAATGCAACACCAGACACCTGGGTGCCAGATCTACACAGCCATTTCTTGGGCACTTTTGATAACCCACCTGCGGCAATTGCCACTTGGCAATTGCTTAATATAGCACATTGATCCATTTGAGGCTTTTTTTTTTTTTTTTACAGTATAGAAAGCTATTTTGTCTCTCTATATCCTCTTTATCTCTTTGAAGCCTCCTCATATTTTGGCAAAGGTAGCAAGTGACAGTAAGAATACGCTTGATATGATTCCAAGCGTTTATTTGGGAGAAATTAATATGTGTAGTTTAGCAATGCTCGGCAACCTTGACCTTTTTCAACTGGAAGGTAAAATTAATATACTGCAGAGCTGCTTTAAAGAGAAAGTGTTTGTTATTATGCTTTTGCCACAAGGTAAGTAGATTTAGTACTTATTCTGTAGCTACTTAAAGTATATATGTTGTTTCAGATCCTATTCTGCTGTAAGATCAGTGAAATTTTCCACA
The DNA here is from genome assembly GCF_949987515.2 of Delphinus delphis. Lineage (NCBI taxonomy): Eukaryota > Metazoa > Chordata > Mammalia > Artiodactyla > Delphinidae > Delphinus > Delphinus delphis. Next base: position 85,869,273 of record NC_082683.1, read on the forward strand.
CACAAACTTTTATCGAATAAGTTCTAAAAGCTAGCCTAATTTTCATTCATTTGGGTTATAAATTACCCATAAACGTTATTAATGTAGCCCTTAGTCTTAGAGTCCTTGCAAATACTGTTTGGATATTTAATTATCCGACAACCTTTCTCCACAACAGTCGCATGGTTTTGAATTAAGAAAAGTACATTTAAATTATCATTTACGTACTGAGGATTGGATTCTTGGTGGTATTAAGGTTGACGTTTCCTTTTGTTTGTACTACACAAAGGGTTAATAAGGTTTGCATAACCTTTTCTTTGATGGCTTTACAGCAGAGCATTACAGGATTGCTGCCAAAACAGATTTTAACCCTTTTAATCGTGCTGTTAATAACCACATCGCGAAGAGTACAACCTATGCTGCACAGGAGGCAAAATAGCTCTGAACACAGTTTTGACCTGATAGCCAATCAAGGAAAGTTTCCTAGAGATACTTGCCATTTTGGTTGCTATGGTGAGTTTCATATTTTGTGGAAACCACTGCTAGATGTCTTAAAATAGACCTTTGCCAAGAAAAACATTGGTCCAGTGGCATATGCTGGCAGAGCATTGCAAGGTTGCTCAAATTCCCTTCCTTTATTTTTCCCTCTCTCCCCTGGGGCAACTGCTCCAAGCATCAGCCCACTAGTCTGGCAGGCTAAGAATCCAGAAACTTGCTGCTAATTACAATGCTGACAATTCCCAACCTGTTTACTGGCGCCAGCAATCAAACCGCATCCTCTGGAGTGAACCAAAAAGCACTTGTTGGCTTTAGCTTCCTGAGGTTCCAAGCTGGCTATATTAATTACTGTTAACTTAAAGCTGTATGTTGTACAAAAGAAGCTTAATTAGCTGGTTTGAGGATTAAAATCTATCCTCTACAAATTTTAAAGCCTTCTGTTCTTGACCAAATTATGTGAATCCATAAAACATCTTTCCTTGGACAAAATGTTATTATTTTAGGTGTGGCTTCTCAGAGTCAGTTTTGCAACTGTATTTATTACCTTGAACTAGGCACCAAAATAATCAGAAGAAAATCTCTCTCTCCTTCTCTCTTTCTCTCTCTCTCTCCCCCCCTTCCTCTTCTCCTCCCTTCCTTCCTCTCTCCCTCCCTCCCTCTTTGCTTCCCTCCCTCCACGTTTCAACTCTTTATCTTTCTATCTATCTTAGAGTTATGTTCACATTTTGTTTTTTAAAAATTGAAGAAAATAATGAGCATAATTATTTACAGTTATTGTTTACAGTTAATGAAAAAGGAAAACCTTTTGATGAGGACAAAATGGTCAAAAGATATATTTTTATCTTGGTAAATTTTAAAACCGTATAGTTACTTACACCATTTTTCAAGTGAACTCTCACTGCTGTGAGTGAGGTCTGATTTTGGAACAGTCATCTTTCGAGTATAAGAAGTGTATTTCCTTGATTGATAAGCTGGGTGACTACACAGTGAGTAATCACCCTCTCAGGCTCCTAAATGGTTAGTATTACAGGTACTACATAATTTTCATACACAGCATAATAGCAATGGACAAGGGTTTAGTAAAACTGAGAATTTTATTTTGACTCTATTCTAATCCAAGAGTCATTCTGTCTTTCTTTATTCAAGATAGCTTTGAATACTTAAAAGCTGAAATAACAGAGAGTAAATACAATTTTAATTTGTATATTAAAGATGTGATTTGATTTCTGTTCTGCTGTGTGAAAATCATTCAGCCAGTGTTACTTACTAATCTTATTTTAAATTTTCCATTGAATGTACTACATGACAAATATTTGTCACTCCAATCTTTTAGCCAATATTTTCATCTGGGAGCTTATTAAATTGAGCTGATTTAATTGAGATTAAAATTTTCCTTTTTTTACTGAAATATTGCAACTTGGGTAAAAGATCAAGCTGTTCTTTTAATTATGATTTATGTTTGTTTCAGCATTAACATTAATTTGGCCTATAAAATCTTCCTAGATTTTGAAAAAACCCTATCCATAAGCACACTGCAGACCTTTAGAATCTATTCGCACATTCACATCTGTATATACAATATTTGAGCTTGAAAAGGTTAAATCAGATAATAACTGACTAGTAAGGATAATATAATTATTGTCAGATACCAGGAAAAGCAAAATTATAATAAAAACCTCAGTGTTGAAGTTTTAGTGTGATGTGTTAGAAAGAAAACATCCGGAAAACTTAGAAAATGGGTTCCAAGTATTAACTGCATGTCTATGGGGACGTTACTTAGATTCTCTGTGTTGTGAGGATTTCATGTATAAAAAGTAGAAGTATGACCATACACCAAATAACTGGATCTGAAATAGAAAATTATCATGACAACTAAAAATCATAAGAATGTACTATAGGCTTATCTAAGACTCATGAAATTTTGTACTCTGTGTGGATAATGGACTGGAAAATAATTACATCAAAAGAAAACTAATGATCAAGTGGGAATGTTATGTCTTTGGACACAAGAGCCAAGCCAGAGAAGAACAAGTGTGTCAATCTTCTATAACTTTACCATTGTTAATTAACAAACAGTCCTCCGCCCTAAAATTTAAATTGCAGTGAAAAGGAAAAGCTAGACTCTTAGATACAAGTGTCCTTTTTATACTGAGAAATATTGCTAATACTGTCTTAAACAAATCCCCCTAGGTAACTTTATTTCTAAAGCAGGCATTCAAATATAAAATATGTCTTTTCCAATAGAAAAATGGATTAAAAAGGCTTTTTAAAGCCATGTTCCCCTTAGGCTTAATTTTCCACAAGTCTGTCTTTTCAGACTGATGATCTTTCCTTTGAACTGTGAAACATCCAGATTTCATGCCTTTCTCAATTTTCTACCTGTAAGTTCCACCCATTTTACTCAGACACTATTTCTATTTTAATTGATTCTATACCATTTCTATATAGTTCTGTACTAGAGCATGACTTTCTATCTAAATAAAAGCAAGAACTTTTGCGTACTATGAAAGAAACCCTACTATATAGTTACACTATATAAAATCAGTACTGTCAACTTCCCATATTTTGGGAAAAGGACACTATATAAAACAGATCTCTTGTAAAGTTTCCTAAAAATTGGTATTTGTTCAATGTGCATTGGTACTAGCTATTAGATCTGCCAATAAAACTGCCACAAATAATTTCATTATTGTTTCTTTAACACATCACCCCAAACTGCATGATCCTCTCTGCAGTTCACATCCTTAATATGGTTACTTGCTATCACTGTCCCTTGTCTCTTGTCAAATCCAATTGTTATCTGCACAGATCGCCAGATCTAAATGTGAAACTGTCTAAAAAATTTAACGTCAACACTGATTCTTAATATAGCAGCCACAACTAACAAAAACCTGTTTGGAGTAAAGAATTTCGACTTTGTCCTAGTATATAGTATTAAACAATGTCAGAGCTGTTTTGGACAACTATATCCAGCAACAGAAAAGAATATGAGATATTTTAATTGAAGTGTAAGTAAATGGCTTCTGAACCTTATGCTCCTATCACCAGAAATCTATTTGAAATCAATTGCTTTTGAAAGCTTTACAGAACTTTTATTAAACGTATTCTCAGAGTTTTAAATGGACATGATGTGTCATATCCATCATTAAACTGTGGATGAAACATTATGTAAATTATCTGGATAAAACAATAGCTGACAAACCATATTATTTTAATTTTAAGAAAATGGGTGTATTCTTTTGTGGTTAAAATGTTAACATATTTATTATACTTGGAACATCCAGGAGAGTCACACCTTTCAAATAAAACTATAAATTAAGTTTGCTTGTAATTTAAATTTGCTTTGCTAGTAAATAATGAAAAAAAAATATTGCACAGATCCTGACCTTAGAAAATATATCTATCACAGTAATTATTATATGGGATAAAATGAATTTCTATTTATTATTTGTTTAACATTTTATGAATTCTTCTAAGTATTTATAGATTTAATATTAAATAAAATATATTAGGTAATATTTTCTACATCAGAATTCACATAGAATGAAATGAGTCTTGATTAAACAGTTACTTACAATTCTAAAAAGCATACCAGCTTAAAAGAAATGTTCCCACAGATTTTTCAATTATTTAGGAGTTATATCTGAGAATCAGAGAAAATGAATTTTCTATCTTAGCAAAGAATAAAAGCACTATTAACACAACATTATAAATCAACTATACGTCAATTAAAAATTTAAAAAAATAAAAGCACTATTAAACAAATTGATAATTAGAGTTTACATTAACATTAAATTAAACTTAACTACATTTAGTTCAACGGCCATTTTTAAAAAATGACATTAACTATGGAAAAAAATGTAAAATTCTGTGTTAACATGTCCTGAAAGGATATAGTTGCTTTCACTAAATTAATAAATATTTTAAAGAAACTATCATGTGCCAGACACCGGACTAGATATTTTAAAAGGATGTACCATTGCTATGCTATTTTAGGATTAACTATCCTAGACAAATATTAGTCCTTTTCTTTTTAACAGAATGAAAAATAGTAATTTCCCCATTCCTCTAAAAATTGTAATTAAATTTAATAGCAGAAACATTTACACACAGAATAAACATTTTAAAAGGCCCAATGTTTAGTCTTTACCCACTATTATTGTATACATAGACTTTGAAAAGAGTTGTTTGTGATTTGGTCTTATTAACTTGAAATATTTTTGAGCTGTATCCATGGTTTGAGAGTCTCACAAATATTATACATATAGAGACATACACATACACGCATTCCCACAAAAACACACTAGGATGAATCAGTAAGTCATTCTTTTGGGGTTTTCTTTCCCACTGAAACTTCAAATAAAAATCAAAGGGTGAAGAAGTGATAAAAATGTCTCCATGTGCTCATGTTTTAAAATTTTACGTAAAGATTGTTTAAGTAAAAACAATTTCCTGTTCAATATCAAGACAAAATATGTTGGTGAATACCTTTGAAAGATTTATGTCTTTTTTAAATCTGCTTTCTTAGTTGTGGTATGGATTTGCTCACCATCTATCTATATATAAAATAAAGAGTAGAATTCAGGCCAAAACAAAAAGGTTATTTTGGAAATGGAATTCATGAGAGGTAGAAGGGCCTTGAGAGGATCTAAATCCAGCCCTCCTGTTGTGGATGAGACCCTGAGCGCTGGGCAAGCCCTGTGGCTAGTCACAGTTCACAGCAGAATCTGTACTCAAAATCAGATTTCCCAGCCTTTATTCCAAAGTTCTTTCTACCATAAGATGCACTTTCTTCCATTAAGTATCATATAATTGAGGAAAAGACAAGATTCAAGTTTTTTCCATATAACTGCCTCAATTCTCTAATTTGCTTTGTCTTTGTAAACACCGTGAAAGCCTGTTTAAAATAATAGTTATGAAAACAAATTGTGCATGAAACTGGACCCATAAAGTAACCATTCTTAAATTTAATCCCCCACAAGTTATGCATAAAATAATTTAGAATATTTGTTAAGTCTTATCCTAATATGTTTCTATTGTAAAGGAAAAGATGTTTTTGCAATTATGCTTCTGATAGAATATTAGGCATTCATTCATTCATTCACTCATTCATTCATTCTTCTTGAAGTCCCAAAATGAATGGAATATTTACCAGATATACAAAAGAAATCTTAAATAAGTAACTTTAGTTTATCTTGGGATTGTTTGAAGCAATTCTTGAAATTGGTCACATTTGCTCACGGAGATAAAAATAGACCGCAAACAATTTCCACTTGTGTATTGGATATAAATTTTTTAAAAAATTACAAGAAATATCAATTTTCTAGTTAAATTATATCATTGTTATGAAAAGAATTTTTTAGAAAGTGTCTCTTAAGAGCACACATTTTATTTATTTAAAAAACAGACACTACTATGAAATTATGCAATTATGCCACTACTGTAATGTAACTTGTCAACTTGAAAAAGTGTACTATGATATAAACTGTATTTTAACCATGAATTGTATTAGTAAATAGGCTACAGCAATATAAGTGTTTTTTTAGTTTGAAATTTGAGGTTCAGTATTGTTTTGAAGCTAATAAAATAAACACAGGAAGCCTTATTTAAAATCCTTTGAATATTTTAAAGTTCATAGTTCATTCTTGGCTTTTTTTTTAACTTTTAGTTTCAGCTATAGGTGTCATGTGTATAAATTTTCAGATACCATGGATTGTTACAGAATCTCAAAGGGTATTTCCACAAACACAGCAAATGAAAAGTGTTGTCTTTACACTTGTATAGACAGTATAATACTTTTCATTGGTTGTGGAGAACAGACTGTCTTACTTAGCTCTCATTATTAACCAGGATAGAGAACTCAGAACTCAGAACATAAAAGATTTAGGTAGTCACATATTTGTAATCTGGGACAATATAAATATTAGGACACATTGGTTCCACCGTCAAGCTGCACTCAGCAAACTCAACCAGGTACTAAACATATTTCAAGAAACTTAAAATTTCATAATATTTCTTTAGCTTACAGTTTTTGCATGAATTGCAATGTCTTCTCAATGAAAAAGCTTATAATATACACTCACATGAAAGGTTTTGTAAATTTAAATTTGAGTTCTAAGTCATGATTTAAAGTATAGGTGCCAGAGGAGAAAATCTCAAAACATTTGAAAAACAAACTGTACTACAAAACTCATTGTTTAAAAGATATTTAGCACTTATGTTTATAGGTGTATAACTACCAATAACTATATGTAATAGCTAAATACGATAATAAAACTCTTTAAGTATTGTCATTAATATGTTTTCTTCGTATTGAGAACATTTATCATCAAATAAATTTACTTTCAAATAGTAAGTCTAACATGCAGATTACACTACTTTATAAGAGTAAGAACATCATCCTGTCATTTCTGTGATTCAGTGACAGCGGAAACTGTACAGTATTGAAAAGTTGTGATCATCTTATACTGGCTTCTGTGTCCTCAGTCCTTCTCTGTCCTACATAAAAGCACAAAATCTTCCCCAATATACCCATCATCTCCACCTAGACAAAAAAAAATGTCTATTTTTATACTTGAAAATTTACTAGTACTGATATGGAATATAATTTAAAAAATGGTAATATGACTTATGGAATTTTCCTCCCATCAAAATGCTACTTCATCACTCTCCTTTGCCTGGACATTCATTGATAGTACTGTTCTAGTTCTAGACTGGCACTGCTGTAACACCAAGAAACATATCATTCTAGAGCTAACAGTGGACTTGGAGAGAGATCCTGCCTCCAGGACATGATTATTTATTTAAAAATGTACTTGGTCAGAATCATCTGCACAATAATTTTTTTGGTATTCACACAGAGGTTGTCACGACCCTCAATGGATCTTTAACCCTGAAAACCACCATTCCCTGCACTTCTATTCAAGCAAAAATATCAGAACATGATTCACAAACAAAAAATAAAACCAGAAAATTCTTTGTAAAACGCAGTTTCTGTGAATCTCCTTACCTGAGACTCAGTAGTAAACCATCAACCAAGATGGTGTTTCTTACACCTATTAATGAATATCATGTTATAAATTTGAGTGTTCTAGACATATAAATTTCAACGAGAAAACGAAAATCTTCTATCAAAAGCCATAAATTGTGTTCATAAAGATTTGAGTACTTAGGCAGACTTCATTAAGGTAAAAATAGCAGACAAAAGCAATTTTCACAAGTTTACTCCTTCCCTGTCCACTGTGCCTTAAGTATTACTGTCAAGTAAACAGTCTAAGCTGTATCCATATGCTTTTCTCAGGTAGAAATTGTATCACCTTTGTAAAGCAAACCATATTTTAGAAAAAGGATGCATACCCTTCTAATATTTGGACATCAATTGAAAAACAACCCACCTATTATGATTACTTAAAATCACTTGTATCTAGCATGAAAAACATACACAATCACTTTGTACTTCTTTAATCTTGTCTATGGATACCCACAGGGCAAAAGTGATAACAGGCTAGTGGTGATGTAATTTAAAATTCTATTTTCTGAGGGAGAAAAAAAGCTGCCTTATAACAATAACAATTAACTACAGCAATTTCAATTGAATAAAGTTTTGGGGATTTTCCTCCTTCTTATCTAAAAAGGCCAAGTATGGTAAAAACCCATATTTTTTTGTTTTGTTTTGTTTTCTAAATTTAAATAGGAACCAGCTCAGTCAGACTGACACTTAATGGAAACTTTTTTAAGAAATAATTCTGCACAGGAAAGAAAGCAATGAGATACGTAGTTAAACCACTTGAACCAAGAATATCAAATACTTTTTGTGACCATGAGATGAGTACAGGTTTCCTCTAGATTTCGTCACTAGCATTTAAAAGTATTCCACTCTAAAAAATTATTATTCATTTATGAAGCAATTGCAATCATAAGCTAAAGTACCAGTGGCAAAGAATTGAATGAAACAGCTTATTTTTCAAAAGTTCTTCCTTATTCTCTCAACAAATGCCAGAGTATTACATCTTTCATTTCTTGCAAACTCTGTCACTAGGTTCCCAACTTCCTTTCTGCCTTTCAATCTCATACACTTATTTAACCAACCAGCATGAGGCCAACTTTCCAAAGATCACCGAATTACTGGATTATGCAGGTTCTCTCTACTTTCCCAATTTCCTAATGAAACAAGGGCACCAGTAGACATATTGAATTCTGTTAAATACACAACAAGCACAATATTTAAAAGCCCTTAATCACCAACTGGTGAATCCCGAGTGAAAGAAGGTAATTCATGGAACGATGAAGGAAAGAACAGCAGTTTACAAATTCTCTTGCTAGTGATAGAATTTCGAGTGCAAAGGTAGTATCTGTGTTTTCTTTTCTACTTAGACTCCTTCTTAAAACGGGATCGCCAGCCCTGGGAGCTTCTGAGAAGGGCCACCACTCATTTTCCTTGCAAACAACCTTCCCTGAGCGCAAAAGCTATGAGTGCTGATACCCTGAATGTGGGATCAGATGCGGTGAGGTAGGAATAGGGACAGGGAGAGGCGTGGCATAGTGTACCCTTCACTATGAATCCAAGACACTGGAAGAAAGGCGAGACTCTAGATGGGAAAGTGTGAGAGTGTGCCTGCCTCCTCTGGGGCACTTTGCTCTCAATGTCTCCATGGCTCAGGGCTGCTCTGGTGGGCAAGAACCCATCGGGGTACATGCACGTCGCGCCCGGGAAAGGCCAGTCCTCCCAAGGGAAAAGGTGTCTGGGGAGTAGCTCGGTTTAAAGCTGGTGTGGGAGCGCCGCAAAGGAGAGCGTCGCAGGCTTCTCTCTCTCTTTTTTTCCCCTCCTGCAGCTTCGACTTCTCAGGAATTCAGTCTTCGCAGCCCGTGCAAAATCAGGGGCCACCACGCAGGTAAGAAATTTGGTCTTAGGGTCCTATGAGGTTCTTAATGAGCCTCGTGGAACCTTCTGGGGGCCTGGCACGTTCTAGTCCCCAGCATTTTCTCCTTCCACCTATGAAGCGCCGCCACTGGGCAGGCCCTGGCGCCTCCCTAGAGGGAAAGGAGAGTTGCAGAGCCGCGTGGTCTTAAGCCCACAAGAGCTGAGAGCTGGAGCCTCCTTGGCCCGCGTCTTCTCCGGTGGATCACCTTTTCCAGCACCATTTTGGGCATCTCAACTCCCGCCACAGCCGGTCGTCCTCAGATGTGTCCGAGTGTGCGGGGTGGGGGTGGGGGGTCGGTGGGTGGTTGCTAGCTCTTCGCTAGGACCCCTCCTCTGCTGGACAAATCCGTAGGGTTTGATCGTCCATTAACATTTGAAACAAACAAACAAACAGAAACTGTAAGTAGAAGTAGGGAAAGGCTCTCTCTTCCTCTAGTCCCATCGCAGCAGACCTGAGAAGGGGAACGTGCCTTGGGTTTGTTGATGTTTGAGACTCATCCTAACGGCAGAGGCAGGGAAGACACGACGAAGAGGTGTCCCAAAGAAACTGGACGACTGAGCAGTCCCTGCCTGCCCCACCGCTTTCGGGAAGGTTCCAGTTCTGTGCCAAACGGCAACCAATCCGGTTCCCATGCTGATTCTCCACCCCTTCGCGGAGAATCCGAAAAGAAAATATGGGCCCCTGAGAGACCCAACACACTTCCAGTCTGGAAGTTCCGGGGGACCCGGGCCCGGGTCTCCCGCCCGCTCCCCACCCGGGCCGCCAGGTCTGGCTGCGGAGTGGCACGGCTGGGGGTGGGGCCCGGGATTCGCGAAGTCACAAGCCTCCGCGGCTTGCGGGGGCACCTTCGCCCACGGACACGCCCTTTCTGCGCAGGCAGCCCGCAGCGACCCTCTGCTAAGCTCCAGCTCCTCACTCGCGACGTTGCCAAACTGCTCAAGGCCTTTCCATCACTCCTAACTTTCGAGATTCGCCCGGGCTGCGTCTCTCCCCGCAGCCAGACCCCAACGGGGAGAGGAGCCTGGAAGGCCGGGGACGCCGAAACTCCCCGCAGGCTTCGCGGAACAGACCCTCATCCTTTCCCCGCCCCTCCCCTCCGCCTCGACCCCCGCCCTTCTGCACGCACCCATTCTACAGCTCCAGTCACCAGAGGCGCGGCGCACACAGCCCTTCTGGTGGGATGTGTCTTGCGATCACCTAACACGCGACCCAGAGCGAAAACACCGAGGAAAGGAAAAGATCAAAAAAGTGCTACCTTGGCAACCACAGGCGTTTAGAGGCCAGCTGGTGGGCTGGGAGGGGCGGCCGCTGCCCGCCTGCCGCTGGTACTCTCCTCGACTACGCGTATTCTTAAGCAATAACAACGTAATCCGTATTATCCACCCAAGAATACCCGTCACCGAAGAGAGTCAGAGGACCAAGCTGCTGCTGCCGCTGCTACCGCTGCCGCTGCTACTGCCGCCGCCACCAGAACTCTTGCTGCTGAGCCCGCCCCTGGCTGGGGCTGGGCTGAGCTTGACCGGGACCATAAATCCATAACTCGATTTCCCTAAAGAAGGATCCAAAGCTGTGCTCGGCTGCTTCCTGCCCAAATCCAAATGGCTGCTCTATCTCCAATTCTGAAAGACAAATCACAAAACCAACCACTTAACACAGAAGAAGAGTGCACTCTTCCCAGTGAAGAAGGAGGACGTGGGAAGGCTCTTTGGGCACAGGGTGGGCGTGACAAGTAACCTTTAGTTTACCTGGTGCTCTCCCAGTGCCTTCCTCTGTCCTTGTTCTGCTTGGTACCCCCTCTGGTCTCAGCCAGCCCACTCTAGGTGCTTTGATTGAGTGTCATGGCAGCGAGAGAGCCCTGTAAGAGACATGCATAGTTAAGCACACAAATATTACAAATGTATTTGCCTAGACGGCTTTAAGAAGAAGTGAGGCTCAAATAAAGATAGGGTCATGCATGGGTGAAATTTTCAGCAGTGTGTTTTGGAAATGCATTTTCTCAAGCCCAAGATCACAGAAAATAAACACTCATTCAATTTACTACTTGAAATCAAATACTTATAGATCTACAAAAATAGGCATCTCTCCTTTGAAGGCCTTAGAGCTATACAACATAATGATTTTTAAAGGGGAAAAAAAAAGCTTCAAAGCACAAAATAATTAAACTCATTTTCCATAGTATCAGAACTCACTGAATTGGCAAGCTGGTAGAGTTTCCATGATTTAGGCACTGTTTTGTAGTACCACGATGTGTAATTCCATAGCCCACATTTTTAATATACAGTATAAATACATTGCTGTGCAGTTGTTGTGAACACCTCTACAGAAAAACCTTTGAAGATCTGTCTTCATAAAAAAAAATTTAAGAAAAAAAAAACAGTATAAACTCATTTGCAAATTGACTGTAATTTTGGTTTCCAGAGAGAGAATCTCTGTGATTCTTTGATGATCAATATGGCTCTTACTGGAAAAGCTTTGTCTTAAGATCCTGCAGTGAATATTCTGATAATAGGGGTTTATTGTTCACTAAATAAAATGAACAAGTGCAACGTCACTACCCAAGACATGTTGTGGTTCCATTAGAAAGTTCTCAATTTGCTTTTCCCTTTACTCTCAAATACATGGAAGTACATCCATGTGAGTGGAATAGGGAGGGGTATATGGAAACATGGCAATAGACGTTATGATTCCTCAAATTATGTAAGTGCAAATAGCTCTTCATCAAGGGATAATTATATAACAGAATCTCTCCCACTACCACAACTCATCTCTAACTGACCTGGTTGCAATTTAAGGCATTTAGGTCGTGCTTTCTCTTATTACTGTTATTTTTTAAATATATGACTTCTCCAACACACCAACTCATCATTTTCCTGACATGTTACTTACAAATAGAAAAATCAACATGAATTCTAGGTTTTATGAACAGCTGTTTAGTATATAATGCCTGATGCCTAAAATAACTCAAAAGAAAAGAAGCATTGCCCAATTAGTAGCCTATTTTACAGTATTTTCAGATGACTTTTAAGTACACCTTTCACAAAAAGACAGATGCCAATTAAACAAATTAATAAGTGCTATTTTCTGCCATTACCTAACATAGCTATAAAGTGAAGCTTTTCTCTGGGGATGCTACAACCAAACACACACACACACACACACACACACACACACACACACTCACACAGAAAGCTGACAGGTTCTCTTCAGCTTGAACTCCTAGAAACAAAAGCCCTTAGGGAAAGTAATGCAATAGTCTGTGAGCAAAGTGTACATTTGTTCCTGAACTCTTCCATTTAAAATCAACTAACATTAAAAGGAAAATAAGAAACACATTTTAGAGACAGATTTTGATTTAGTAAATAGAACATTCCTTTTGAATTAAAAAGGATTATCAAGGCATATATACACCACACACACAAACACACATACATACATATATGCATATACATACATACATACATACACAACAATACATGGCATATCAGAATCACAGCATAAATACCCACACAGCTTTTCAATGCTTTCTGAGTAATCTCCTTTAGTTTTGCTTCCTCACAATTGGAATAAAGCACACACACACACACACACACACACACACACACACACACACTGACCCACAGACTCACACGCTTTAAGAAACTAGAACAACGCAGTCAATATGCTTTCTTTTTATCCAAGTAGTCAGTGCCAGCCCTTTCCCTACCTACCTAAATGTTCTCCCAGCTTCAGCACCTGGACGAGTGGACAGCTCAGCCCGGGCCGATTGCCGGCAGCACTCGCAGCAGAACTGACTCTCTGAGCTCTAACCAAAGCTCTCTCGTGCTTCCGCGGGGCAGCCTGACTTACGAGAACACCATTTCCTACGAGACCACTGCCGCTGGGTGCATATTCAATTCAAGCCTCCTTAAGCTGTCGGATTTCCCCCACCCATCCACCCTCCCCCCCTTCTCCACCCTCTACACAAAAACGGAAAAGGGAAAAAAGCCCAATACCATCAGGGCGTTTGTTGATCAACTTACACTTTGCTTTTGAATATTTAGATACTGCTAGCGGAGCAATATCAACGGAGGCTTAGGTCTGCATTAAGTACCTTTGTTCATCGACTCCTGCAAGCCATGTTTATTAGAATCTACATTTCTCTAGCTCCCCAATAACTAGAGGTGTGTTTTGCGGGCAAGGGCTTTCAGCACCTTTTGATCTCTCAAGGCCACCGCGACTGACTGCCAGTCCCCACTACTTTCCCACCCTGTCCCCCGCACTCCAACACCCATCCCAGTCAAACGCTTGGTAATTTGCGACCAAATATACATAAAGAAACGCGACAAAGCAATCGGTTTGAGGAAATAAGCCAATTAAGCTAAAGCAGAAATGCCTGTCTCTCTCCCCTCCTCCCCCTTGCCTCCCTCCCTCTCCCTCTCTCTTTCCCTCTGAAGTAGAAAGGGGGAAACACCGAGGAGAGGGGAAAAATCGGGAGGAGTGTGATAGTCGACTCTTACAATCAATGGAAAAACACTATACACATCTTACTGAATAATACTGTCGTTCTCAGACAAAAAGAAACAGATTTATCGATGTAAACATAGTCTCCCTGTTCCACACATCCTACATCCTTTACGTTTGCTGAGATTTGTCTTGCGGTATAGCAAAGTAACTGTCACAAATCCATCTCGATTGAAGAGCTTACCCTCTAAATCCAGGTTTCAAGCGGAACTCCAACTGTGTGTAGAAGCCAGAGAGTCATCTGATGAGCAGTGAGGTAGGCTCTGGGCAGTGGGAGCTGCTTCCCTCGGAGTGCCGGGTTACAGTGTTAACAAGCCCTAGGAAGGGACCTCGGTGCCTTGCGCTGGCTGTGCCCCAGTGCCTTCGCATGGTGGCGGCTTGCTCACGCTTCCGAGGAGTCCCAGGCGGTAGCCTTCAGCTGATGCGAGCTTCCAGAAAGGAGTGGGGAAGGGAAAAAAAATCATCTAATGCAATCAAATCGATCTGATCTACACCATCTGTCGCCTGCCACTATACACAAACGTTAAAATAGGAAAACGGAAAACACTGACAACCCGAGAGGGCTGGTCTGCAAAGAGTTCATTTTTAGCAGAGCATAATTGGGTATGGTCGGCGTACAGTTACAAAAGCTGCTGTTAACCATCCAGTAGTGGATCCCAAACATGCTAATGGTGGATTAATTGAGGAAGATCTGACGTGCAAGCTTCATAGTCTCTTATTCATGACTTCCCAATGGGAAAGGACCAATGCCTTGTGGGACCATGGTAACATACAGTCAAAAAGCTGCTAAGAAAATGGCTGTGTGTTCACAGCACCTCTCTCTGATAACAAACATATGTCGACTAAAACGGTTTAGTAGAATGGGGGGGGGGGTGTTGGAGAATAAAATTTTCTTTCCCAGTATAAGCAACCCCATCTTCCTTCCTTAAAGAAATGCAAAAATAGACACCATATCTTTACCACAGTGGAGGAAAAAAAGATGTTTTAAAAGATTTTTTCAAGATTAAATTCTGCCACATGAAAGAAACAACACTCCTGTGCAGCAATTCTAAAAAAAAAAAAAAAAAAAAAAAAAAAAAACTATTATCATTTTTTTCCTTACTGTGATCAGAGTAGATCTATAGCATGTGCAGTATATAGAAACTCAGCCCAGTTAATCCTACCAGGATTGACTGGATGTTGTTTAATGCCAGATACCCTTTTGATTTCCTGAAATCAGGATGCCTCTTGGGCAAGACATTTTGCATCACTGAAAATTGACATAATGAACGTTAAGTGTGATTGCAGTGAGGAGATGGGGAGAGTTTTCTTTTTTAATTCTACAGTTATTCCCTCTGGCCAAAATTCCTTTTGGACTGTTTCCAGTCTTTCCTGATCAGCTGATGGGGGAGGTATAGGGAAGGGGAGGGAGTGTAGATACAGGGTCAGGGGGAAGAAGGAGGAGGGAGACTGTAGATTACCAATAGCCAATAAATTCAATTCTACCTGTAATAAAAAAACTATGGCAATAAAAGAGATCACTTACTAATTGCTGATCATGATATTTAAATATAAATATAAACCAGTTTTTAAAATTAGTGGTTTATATGTGGAAAGAAAATAGTGCAAACAATAGAGTGACCATCCCTTACCCATTTGTATTTTTAAAATTAAAAAAGGAATACAGAGTTTATTATCTAGATATGTGATGTTCTTTTATTATCTATGTCCAAATAGGCCGCGTTTCCTCTCATTTTGTCATCCATTTGAACGCTGAAAGTTGTATTTATTTTGATTTGGCTGCCTTTGAGAATATAAATTACATATATTCATAGTAAACAATTAGTGTTTAGGATAATTCTTGAGAAAGCTGAATATGTCTTCTGAAACTTTGATCATCTCTTTAAGGAAAAAAAAAACCTCACAGTTATGAATTAGATTAGTCTCAAAATATATCTTGAAGACAAACCAAACAATTTACCTGATCTTTTGTTTCAATATACATTAATTAAGCACTCTTTCCAACCTACACAACATTCCAGGGTCATAGTCAGAAATCCCAGTCTAATAGCTCAGCAACCTTTGTTGTCATTCGTGTCAAGCTATTGCCCCCTGCAGGTTAGGCTGAAAGTGCAGGCAGAATTTGGCCAAGTCCTCGTAAATTTATGGTAGTCACGTTACTCATTCTCTCCCAATACTTAAGTAGAGTCCATTTATTAACTTTAAGTTTGTTTACATCATAGTTTAAACTGTTTAGAAATAGCTAGTAAATTGAGAAAAAAATGAAATGAGATTTGTAGATAGAAGATTTCAGTTTTCCTTCTGAGAATTGCAGGGTGGAGCAGATTACCCACTTTGTTGTCACACAGGAAGTACCTTTTTGCACTCAATATTGTTTCTTCACCTTTTCATATCCTTTCCCCACAAGCTCCAGCAAAACTTAAAAACAAATGCAACAGAATTGGAATTATGATTTCTCAACAATAAAGAAATTATTCTGGGTAATTTACTACTTGATGTCAGTGTGCTCTAGGTAGACTCAATGAAGTGCATTCGAATCAAACCCTTTCAGAGTCTTCCTACTACTGATATGAGGACAATTACAATGTTTTTCTTGAATATAAAATGAAATGTTATTTCAACGTCCATGCTCCCGCCATCCTATCCTCCTCTCCTACAATCAACTTTTCCAAACAAGGCACCTCGCCAAGATGAAATAAATTTAGTGTTGACAGAATAGAGATTAAGTCAACTTCTCAACAGTATTAGAAAGTGGGGCAGGTTTATGGGAATGATTTCAGAAGGCTTATGGGAAGATTCTTTTATATTTTCGAAGTCATGATATAGCTACTTACACTGAGTCATAAAGAACCCTGCAGTGGTATTTCCCTATTATTTAAATACATATTTTATTGAACAGTGGGATATCATTATGCAAAATATCATTGATTTTAATGTCAAATTAGCAATCAATAAGAATTTTACCCAGTCAAATGTTAGAAGTACTATTTCCACATTGTGTTGAAGTAGTTAGAAACATGAAATGCATTATTCTATCTTAACAGCTATTCTGAAATGCACACAAAAGACTTAAATAAGGATAGTGGCAAGACTCAGGGCTTTCTTGGAGGATTTTTTTACCCTACTCACTGATACTTTTTCCAGACCCTCTGGAATAAAAACATGGTATGGGAACTGGGGATGACTATGTCATATTTTGAACAAATCTAAAAACAAAACCAACCAAACAACAAAACCTGAAAACCTACCCTTGTTTTATTACATTTTTAAAGCTTGGTAAATTTCAAAAGGACAGTACATCTATAAATTAAGATCTTTGCTTCTACATTTCATTAATACTCTTGATCCAAGCAAAGAGAGGATTTGGACTAGGCTGTTGGACTATTAATTGCATAACTTGTTGTAGCCAGAAGAGTGACTGGTTGCCTGCAGCTGACATTTCTAGCTGTCTTTGAGTGGACATTTTTCTTTCAAAATACATATCATATATTTGATATGATTACACATGATTATATATATATATATATATATATATATATAAGCACACTGCTATTGAGCAAGACAATTTCAACTATTTTGATTCAAATGTCTATCAAACGTCTATGGACAGAGTTGCTCTTAATTAGCGTCCAGAAAAGAGAGATGGTGTCATTTGACCTGCGGGTCTGAATCAAGGGCAATGATTTTTAGTTCTCCCCACACACGACGCAACAGATGGCCCGCAAGTGCCCTGAAAAACACAATTCTCTTCCTCTTACTATCATCACTATTATTCTAATTGTTTCTAAAGGATCCGAACAGGGTTCCAGAAACCTTGTAATGTTGTTATTGCCGGAATCCTGGGTTATTGGACATTCTTATCCTCAGAAGCTAAAGGCCAGGCAATCTTATTCATTTGTGTCCTATGACTCAACTCAGTTTCCAGTTGGCGGGCCGTGTGTGGGGTGTGTGTGTGTGTGTGTGTGTGTGTGTGTGTTCATCCTGAAAGTGCTTCTTTCCAGAGGTTTTCAAATGCAAATGGAGTGGGAGCGGTGGGAGTTTTGGTGGAGTGTGGTGTGTGGCTTGAGGGCATTTGGGGAGAGGGTGTCTCGGGCAGTAACTTTATACAAATTCAAGGCCATCACTACTGCTGCAGATCTAAACAAGGTAGTTCTGAGAGACCCCTTAAAAGATAGGAGTATCTTCCTTATCTCCACCGAGACGAGCTAAAGGCAGGTACCAGTGCTCGCGCTGTTTTGAGAGAGGGTCCCGAACACCGCCGGAGGCCAGTTCTCGCGGGCGGGCCGGGACTCAACTCTCGTGTGGCGAAGGGCAGCGCGCCGGTCGCCAGGCCCAGTGCGCCAACGCGGAGGAAGGCCAGCCGCCCTGGGCCCCGGCTCGGCTCACTTTCCCCGGACGCCCCGGCGTGGGACGAGGGCACCGCTTTAGCCACATCCACTCTAGTTTCAGCAGCTGCGGCCCGCCAGCGCGGTCTCGGACCCGGGCCTCCTCGGGGAGAGTAAGGGAGCGAAAACTCCACCTCCACCTTGGCTCTCAGCTCGAGGAAAGGAAGCCAAAGCAAAGGTGTGCTTACACCGGACAACGATACACAAACCGTTGCCTCTTTGGGTTAAGGCGGCCTGCGTTTTGCAGCCCCAGGAGCGCAAGGTGCGGTCCGCGCGGGGACGAGGGCACAGGGAGTCGCCGCCCCCGCTGTATCCCCACCGCGCGCTCTCTCGGGCCTCCCGCGTCTCGGCCAGCGACGTCGGCTCGCCCCCTCACACCCTCGCCGGGAAGGCTGCCCCCAGCCGAAGGCGACCTGGGCCGGAGGCCGGAGCGAGACGGCGCCGCGGCGCTTGGGAGCCAGAGTAAAGCGGAGGCGCGGACCCTGTTCCTGAAAACGCTCGATTCCTCCAGAGTTTGTCAAGTGTCAAGCAGCTCCAGGAAGGCGAGCTTTCGGGGAAACCCACTGTGTGGCTCACCCCGTTTGGTCTCTGTCAAGCCCTCGCCTTCCTCGTCTCTCCAGATCCTCCGCGCTCCCGGGGTCGTGGGCAGCGCGGGCTGAGCCGGCCGAGGAGGCAGCGCGGCTTTAGGCAGAGCGAAGGGGCCCCCTGCTGGCCGGACGCGGCAGGCGCGGCAATCCGCTCCTGGTTCCCGCCGCCCGGCCGCGCAGCCCCGCCCCGCCCAGCCCCGCAGCGACCCTCCAGCGCCCCCGGCGCTGAGGACGCGTTAAAAGAAACAGAAAACAAAACAAAACAAACAAAGCGCCAAAATCCACTCTCACCTCGTCTGCTGCTTAAAGGTAAGTGTGAGTCCAGCCTCTTCTCCCATGCCCCTCTCTGACCCTCCTCTGGTCCTCTGGGCTGAGATCTGGGGGAGACAAAGGGGCAACTCACCCCACCCCAACTAAATCGTGGCTGCTTTTGAAAGCACGTTTTGCAAACATAAAGATCAAACACAGACAGACACACACACACACACCCTCATCCAAACCCACACTTACCAGTCCGGAAGAGGGCTACTGATGTGCATGTTTCTGGAAGCATTTCATTAGCTGTTGGAGGAAACGTTTACTGATACTGCAGGTTGTAGGCAACTCCAGTAATTCTGTGTATTGGAAAGAGGAGGGAAGACGAGGAAAGATTCCCTTTAGTTTAATCCTCCCTCCCATACCTGGACGTGAGTCCTATTTTCAGTCTCAAGTCCTAGCATGGGTAGAAAAGTTTTCATCCTCTTACTGAGAAGGAAGAGAGATTCAGCCCTTTTTGGGGGTTTTCCTGTGTACTGCTCCCATTCTTCACCAGAGAACTGGCGAAGGGATTGTTTTGTTTATCTAGACAATTCATAACTTAGTTCTGTATGGTGTTTTGAAATTAGTTTAACCTTGAAATAGTCTATGTGCTTTGAGTGGCAGGTTCTTCTGTGCTTAGGTACAGGTTATTAAAAATCACAATGTTTCTTTCTATTCAGGCAACCTTGAGTTAGAGATGGGCATAATGTCTTACTATTGTGACTTTCAGTAGTGTCTGTTGCCTCTGGATGTTTACTGTCTTTGGAGAAGGAGTAAGGTTTAAAAAATTTGTTTTATAAGTTTAGGCAAATAATAAGTATAGGTCCAGTAAGAAAAGATCAGTACTATTTGCTTCTACTTTCTTCACACACTCTTTGGGGAAGAGAATTAAGGATTTTGACTGTCCCTGAGACTAGTTTATAGTAGGCCAGATCTAGAAGAGTATCTTTTAAAATGGTGTGTCTTTTTATTTGGTATTTTCAGATGGATGACAGAATATTTGATCTGCTAATAGGAAAGGGAGTAAGGCTGATTTGGAGTGGGATCCGGCACCTCTCTTTTATATCCAACAGTCTGGGAGATCTGAGCTGGTCACAGAGGATTAGAACTCCAGAAGATAACAATAACAATTATAATAATAAGAACTAACATGTATTGAGTGTCTGCTCACTACCAGGTGCTAAGTTTCAGCCTTTACCTTCATTATCTCATTTAATTCTCACTACAGTCTTATGGATAAGGTACTATTATAGTTTCTCATTTTACAGATCAGGAAAGTAAATCTTAGAAAGGTTTATTTATTTGACTAAGGAGACAACAGGTGGTCATCATAAAGTAAGGATCTGAAAAGTAGGCAGTGGGAGAGATATCTTGAGAAATGATGCTTATTGTATTGAATTCAAGGTGGCAATAAACTAATAGTTTAAGTCTGAGTTTTGTCTTTCATAAAAAAAAAGAGAAAAGGTAATCTTTTCTGGAAAGAAAATATTAGATAAAATGGGAGTATTTGTTGCAAAAAATTCTAGTCATCAATTCCCTATTCCTATTTCCCAGTTGAAAAAACTGAGAGAATGAATCGACTTAGCTTCCCTGGCAAGGTGCACAGCCAGGCCTGGAAATGAGATTTTCTGATTCCAGCTCCTCTGTCCATTCTACTTAACCACACTGTCCAAACACAGAAAGGGCCTTGGTTTTTCTCAAAATGCTAAACAGTAAATCATTAACAGCTCATAGTCCATATATCTCAGTGAGTAAGCTTTCTTTCAGCTTAATTGTGAATACCTTTTTATACTTAAAAGGATGCAAATGTAGAAATTGTGCTGTTTTCAGTGGTGAATTAAATGACATAAAATTCACAAAAGACTAAATAAGCTACATCAGCTTTACTTGAAAAGCAGTTAAAGCATTAAAAAGATATCTGAAAGGCCTGAGTACAATTTTAGTCTTCTTCACCCCCCAACAAGACCGATCTTACCCCACGCCAGGTAAGTCATTCCACATTACATTTCTGCTAGTTTTTGTTCATGAAGGAGTTTAACACTCACAAGGTTTTGGTGCTTTTCATCTCCATTCATATCTTTCTTCTTTGTTCTGTGAATGGTTACAGTAAAAATATCAAAACAAATCTCTGGAGTGGCCACTTTAATGAAAAAAATATATAAAACTAATTGGCAAGAGATTTTAGACTGGCACCCACATTTTAAGACACACTTAAAATGCACTGAAGTATATTGTGTAGAACTGATTCACTCTGTGTTGTAAAGTTAGCTCAGGTACAGAATGTGCTTCATAAAATGGTCTTAGGGTTACTTCATTTTCAGTAGGGCTCAAAAGTATCAGAAAAAGCCAGATGAACTGCCTTAAGTCACTGATTGGACTGCAGCCCATGTGTCTCATCTTTCTCAGTCATTTGTGTGCAGATTATTTGGCCACATGGCCTCCTGTCATGTTGGGGATCTGTGATTTTTCCAAAGGTTTAATTTAGTTGAATATGATTGTTAATGTCAAGCTGGGAATTTTCTCTCCCAACCTCTCATTAAAACCATTAGTATCAATATCAGTTTGGAACTATTATGTTATGTAATGAAACTTGCTTGTCTGCGTGAATTTGTACCAAAACACTCACAGATTTTTAGATTTGAAGGGCTTTTTGAAATTATCTAGTCTAATCCTTTTATTTACTGATGGATAAATTGACGTCCTAAGAAGTAATTCAGAATTCTCCATGTCACTGCCTACTTAGTGGAAGAATGAGAACTGGAACCCAGATTTTCTGTATTCAACCTCTAACGCAGAAGTGCATTGCCACAGCATCATGTTCCTTCTTTATTTGATTGTCAGAGATTCAGTCACTCATTCAACAACTAGTTATTGCCATGAACTTGGCAGCTGTCCTAGACATTAGAAATTCAACAAAAGGAAAAAATATAACAATCCAGAAAAAGGCTTTAATTTGTTGAAATTTATATTTTAATTGTGGACAAAGTCAAATGCCAGTCTTAACAATGGTTAGAAAGACATTTTATAAAGACATTTTTCTTAAAAAATACCTTTAATGTGTTATAAAGTGAAAGGCAGCAACAACATGCTAATATTCTTCCACATTTCCTGTGAAAGAAATTTGGGGATCTCCTTAGTGCCAAATAATTAATTGACTGGAAATTGGTAAATGGAGAAAGCACACTGTAACCACGTAGGCAGGGCCCTCTCAGGTGATCCATTCATGGATCAAGGGTAATTCTTTTCCAGAGTCGTCTTGTGATTTGGGATTACAGGCCTGTGAGAAAACATGGACTTGTGCAGGAACTAGCATAAAGAAATAATAAAGAGATCAAAGAGGAAATTATTCAACAAGATGTTTTTAAAAAAGATACATTTTCAAATGTATATTAGATTATCCTAGCAGATGAACCAAAAGGCCAGGAGAGTACTAGCTTGAGAGTTTAAGGCAGAAGCCACAGGGTCTATTATAATTGGTTTTTGTGATAAGCTCAAGTTTCCCCTTTTAGAATATGATATACAGTAGCCCCCTTCTCCACACCCCCCAGTGGAATAATTGGGGAGGGCAAGGTATAAAAAGTTGAATCCTGTAAAATCCTTGGTCTCATTATTGTGAGATTCATAAAAAAATAACATTTTTCAATGTTATTTCAATGTTATTCAAGTAGAACAGGCCATTACAAACAAGACATACACTGGACGTTGAAATGAAAAATTATCAAATGATTAGGATACAGCAGCTTCCTAAAATCCCTCCCCTGCTGCTTTTCCTGCAACAATTTTGCTTGTCAGAGTTTAAACAATGAGGACCAATGGCCGATTGTCTCATGTCCACGTTTACTACTAGTGAGGGGCAGGGTTTTTTTTGCAGGGTTTTACCATATTTTGCCTAGTAATGAAATGAAGTTTTCTTTTGACAAATATATAAAGTCAAACTTTTAGAATTGGGGAGAGTGGGGGGATGCGGTAGGGAGAAAAGAGTTTTGTCTGATAAAGCAGGGGGAAAAGGTACATTTACACACTGAAATTTCTTCTCTTCTCTTTCCTGACAATTTAATTTGTATTTGTTCTCAGTTCCAATAAAGCAATAATATAACATATTAGTTGTAAAGTAGTTAATAATATAGTATAATATATTCGTTAATAAAATAGTAGTTTGACTGTTTCGCATTTCGGCAGTCTATGTGTTAGTCATGTGATAGACAAGACTGACTGAAATAAACTTGGATGACTGTTCCATAGTTAGGGCCACCCAAATCCAATTCACTGTATTGTGAACTGTTAAGGAACTCTTGCAGAATTTCTCTTTCATGTTGCCTGGATGTCATGTGTTGGTATCAACCAAGGAAATGATTAGATTATATCCTCAGGAGAATCACTGATCTATTTTCTGCCTCCAAGTGTAATCAAGATTAAACTGCAACTGCACGAAGTGTTGCATTGGAGATAAATGGTTGAATTGTTATCCCTATTACCTGTATTACTGAGACTAGAAGTTGGAAGTAAAGAGCTCTGAATCTCTGACTTTTCTGCCCATAGACCCACTGAAGAAGCAATAGCATACTCCCCCTGTAGGATCACTGAAAAAAGTAGCAAATCTTAAATGAAGAAAAACATGAGACCTGAGACCTTTTTGATCTGCTTTAAGATCCGAGTGAGCTTATGGAACAATTATGTTGGAGCACCCAAGTGATGTGACTGAGGTTATCTTTCTGGAGGGGTGAAAAGGTCTTTGTGAAACACACAGCTTTTGGAGCCTACTCTCTGTAGAAAGAAAGACAGGAAGGAAGGACGGGAGGGAGGAAGGCAGACAGGAAGGAAGGAACAGAGGGAGGAAGGGGGAAAGGGAAGTGAAGGAAGGGAAAGGAAAAAGGGAGGAAAGGAAAAAAAAATCTCTTTTGAGGTAGGGGTTGAGTGACAAGAGAAACTTTTAGCCTTCAGGTTTATTTTCTCTGCACTAGGTATATAATAATATAGTTTTTAAATTTGTTATTAATTTTCATTGGAGTATGGTTGCTTTACAATGTTGTGTTAGCCTCTACTGCACAATAAAATGAATCAGCCATACACATACAGATATCCCCTCCCTTTTGGACTTCCCTCCCATTTAGGTTACCACAGTGCATTAGGTAGAGATCCCTGTGCTATACAGTATGTTCCCATCAGTTGTCTATTGTATACATAGTATCAGTAATGTATATGTATCAATCTCAGTCTCCCAGTTCCTCCCTCCCCACCCCTTTCCCCCTTGGTTTCCATACATTTGTTCTCTACGTCTATGTCTCTATTTCTGCTTTGCAAATAAGATCATCTATACCATTTTTCTAGATTCCACAATACTATAGTTTTTATATCTTTAAATCCATACTTAGCTAGGCATTAAACATTAGGAATAATCTGTTTATAGAAAATAAAGCCATTTTTATTTGAAAACAAATGGAAAAGATAATTATTTTTCCCCAAATGTGTACCCTTTTAATTGATCAAATGCATCCAACAAATTCTGCCGGCAATTTGAACACTCTGTAGGTGTTGTTGCTGCTCTAAATTTGTCTGCAAGAGGAATTGTAAATGGTATTTACCTTTTAATTAAACAAAGCATCTTGCAAATTAAACACATGTTCTTGCACATCAAAATTTAGTTAACATTCTTTTCATTGTTCATCCTGCTGATACTCTGACTGCATCATGAGTCCACACACAATATAGAATCACGCTGCTCCCCCCTCTCCTGCACTTTGCATTCTTCAGAGTAGATGATATCACATGCTAGAGTACACTCTGTAACTGACTTCTAATAACTGAGCAGCTTTTCCCATTTAATATACTTAATATTGTGTAAAATATGGGGCTGCATTGGTGTGTCCAGAACCTGGAAAGCTTTGGACACTGATCTGACATATGTCTTATAATCTTACACTGGAAATTTGACAGTGAATGACAGAACACCTTAGAGGAATATAAGAAGCTGATAAAGGCAGAAGCACTGCACATAAATGCAGAGTCTGGTTTCTAATAGCTACATACTTTTTTACATGCATACTAGTAATTTGACATTTATAATTCACTGTTGAGCTGAATTTCTGTCATTTTTTTACTGTCAAGTTTTCCACATTTTGAAATAAATGTCCCTTCTAATTATTATATGAATTTGAACTCCAACATTCAATTATTTCCCCTGTCCCTTATAATGGAGTACTACATTTGGCTGAAGTCTGATTTGTAAGACCATTTAGGAAATGTGATCGTTTCACATGTATCCCCGCAAAACTATACATGGGCACCCCTTTCTTGATTGTACTCTGCCTTACTTGTGAAAGTACGATTTAAAACTCATCCATCAGTACTATTTCCAAGAAAATAAGGTTATTAATGGCAGAATGAAGCTGAGATAATTAGGATATCATCTTAATGGAACAAAAGTCAGAGAGAGGTTTTTCAATAAAGCAAAACTGTAGTTAACGACTGTCACTCAGTTGTACCGGTGCTCATTAATCTCTTTTATTTCTGTTTATTTATGGTTTATATAATTGAAATAAAGCCATTCGCTTAGAATATTGCCAAAGGAGAAATGATTTCTGCTGTGAAAAGCGGCATCTCAGAATAAAGTTAAATAAAATCCAGGGTGAGATGAGGTCTTCCCTTATCATTATGGCACCTCGAAGATTTTTCTTTTTTAAAGTTGAGAGATTATTTTTACTATCAGTGTTTAGTTTTAAGGTTCAGGTAAATAGCATGTTGAAGAGACGCTATTCATGTAAGAAATTGCTTTGAGGCACAGAAATGATTGGTGTGGATAGAGTGGAGGAAAGGGTGAGCAGCCCTTAGTGTCATAAAAAGCTTCAGCTTAAAGGAGTCAACGACATACAATCTTTCTCTGTCGTAACCAAGCTTTAAAATACAGAAGTAAATAATAAAAGTACCATGTGCCAATAAAGAATTTTATGTTTTAAATAGGTTTTTATAAAAATGTTGGTAGTATGATGCTTGTTTGTTGATTAAAATAAGCCTTCACACATAAGAATAAAATGCCCTTTCTTGATTTCCAGGAAATGAATAGAATGTGAATACTGAATGCGTGCAAATAGGACCTATAATAATCAAATACATTTCCCTAGATTCAGATAAGACCAAAGATGATGGACTTTGGATAATGACAGAATTTTAAAATGTTATTATTTGCTTTTATACTAGCACAACTTCTGTCCCCTTGTTTAAACATTTGACAATTTTCCAACTATAAAGAAAATCTATGCCAGTCAACGAGTTTCAGAAATATTAATTGGAACTTTCACTGATGTGTAAAAATGTGCCTGAACTATAGACGTAGATTTTCTGTCTGAAAAAAAAATTTGTTTTAAAGTTTCATATTGATTCTTGTGCCATTTGGTTTTCACTAGGCTTATGAAAGATAAAGCAGTGATTTAACTCTTCATAGAGCCATCCAATGTGTAATAATTTTTAAAGTGATGTATAAGGCTTCCTTCTTTTAAAATAATTTTTATAGCATATTTAATAATGTGCTCTCATTTTATATATCAATTTACAAAAATATGAATAAAAATTTTTCAAAAAATAAGTAGTGCCTTCACAAAAGCTGACAAAATGACCAGTGCTTCTTTAGTTTTTGCTGACTACCAGGCATTGTGCTGGATACGTGACACATCCCAGAAACGCTGTTAAGATACGTTGCATCTTGCAGCAACCCCACGTGGAGGTACTCTGAGGGGACTGAGACTTATGGAGACTGAATGCCTTGTTCAAGGCCACCCATCTGTAAAATGTGGGATTTGGTTTCAAACCAAGTTCTGACCTGAGGCAAGGCTCTTATATACATTGCTGTGTGTCTACTCACAGTCTAATTTACTGAACACTTAGCAAGTACCAGACACTGTCCTTAGTAATTTACAGGCTGTGAAATGTTTCTTCTTTAGCATCAAACCTAAATCATAATCTAAGACAAGAATTTTGACTCAAATGGTACTTCTGGGTTTAGGCTGAGTGGGGAAGTAGAAGGGTGTATAGGTAGGGTCACCTAAAGCTAATATGCTAAGTGGGCCAAGTGTGTTTTCAGTGCCTTTTCATTCCCACTTTCTCCCCTCCCCCAAGTCTATTTCCCATTCCCATCGAACAAATTTTCAGAAGAAGATACTCCTGCCAAAAATGTGCATTTGATTAGGGTCATCTAGAAAACTGAATGGAAGTTGACCTTTAAGGAAATAGATTCACTCGTGCATTCATTCACTCATTCATTCGTTTTAAAGTATGAAAGGAATGTGAGGACCAGAGAATATCCTAGAAATCATATAGTTCAAGGGTGAGAAACTAGAGTCCCTCCAAATAGGGCCTGCAATGTGGCTTTTCCCCATTATATTTTATTTTGAAAAATTGAATTTGAATGCCTTTAGGTGAGGCATAGTTTGTCCAGTACACCATAGATCCTCACCACCAATTCCATCATACTCTCATCCTTGTTCCACACATTCCCTACTTGGTTCCTCAAATCATTTTAACCTTATGACTGCAGATAGTCACACATAGAAAATTTTTGAGAAGCCTGAGTCCAAATAAGTTAGATTCTCTCCCCAAAGTCAATATCATCTTATTCTTTCAACACCTAGGACAGTGCTTTGCACATAGGAAGTTCAATAAATATTTAATGAATGAATGAGTGAATGAATTAATTAATGGGACAGACTTGAGACTGCAGCCCAAGTGTCCCTGGTCCGATCCAGTGTTTGTTGCACCTTATCACTTAATCCTTGGGAGGAATGGGGAAACATCTCTACTTTTGTGCACAGGAAATTTGACTCTATCTTTCAGTACATAATTTTTCTTTTTCTGCCTAAATCAAATGAGGCCTAAACTAAAAGTAATTCAGCCAGAGGAGATTCATTCAAAGGTTGGTTTCAAATTGAAATCATGTAAACACAGCAACTAAATGTATAGTACTTTCCAGAAGACCCAGAAAATCATATTTACTTCCAATAAAGTCATGATTATTGATGTAGTACACTATCTTCATCCCTGAGAATGAAAGGGACAAAGAAATATGACAAAGTGAATATCTTTGTCAGCCATATCCAGAATGTTTTAGGAGCCTGGAGAAACCTTTGGGCTGAGCTGACTTTATAGCCAAACATCCCCCCCCCCCAAAAAAAAAAAGAATAACTGAGCCATTTATCTATCACTATGATTAATCTACTCCATACCAACAGCTGGCTATTTAGAAAACAACTGGTTCCTTTATTCAGCATTCATTTGTGTATTTAGTATGGTATAGCTTTGAGCTGATCCTTCTATCATTGTTATAGCGTGTCAGCCATATGACTGCTCTGGAGAACCTTGGAATGTCCGTTCGGGTTAATTGTATAAAGTAAGAAAAGTTATACTTTTGATTGAGAATGAGTTTTAAGGCAGTAACCATGTTGCCACAGGTGTGAGAGATACTCTAATTGGGCCTATCAAGCATACAGAGTCAGGGCAGGGTATGACATATGATGAACTGAGACCAGGTCTTCATCTGCCACGTAACCATCTGCATGACCATCACATTACCATTACAAGCTGTTTCAAAGCCTTCAATGCTCCTTATTTTCTAACAACAAATTCCAAGTCCTGAGCATGTCAGTCAAGGCTCACCATGCTGGATGCTCAATAAATATTTTTTCAATAAGCTCATGGATATTTGCTGGCATACACTGTGTCCTGCTTTCACCCAAGAATTCTCAAAGGCCTCTGAGCCTTGTTTTATTATTTTTTTTCCTATGACTTTTCCCACAATTCCCTGGGAAAGCCCTTCTCTTACTTCAAGCATGTCCCCAGCCTCACCTCCTTTATGAAACTATTTCTGTCCCTGTTTTTGAGCATCCTCTAAAAAGTTTAAAGAAATTGCTCTCTCTTTTCTAATATATTGCACAGCACTTTCCTGGCTGCTATTATGCATATGTCACACTTTACCTATTTTATAGCTATTATGTACATGGTGTATTACCTATATTATAGATGTTAGGTGCAAGCCCATGTTACCTATATTATAACATTATATATATATATATATATGTGTGTATATATATATATATATATATATATATATATATATATATATATATGGTTCCCTAAAAAATGTAAGCTGAGAGGAAGTGGTGATATCTTTTGAGATATATCCCTAGCTCTACCATTTTTTGCTTATTTGAGTGTGACTATAAAGTAGTATATTTTCTCCTTTCTTCTTACCTAATTTCTTTTGTTCTTTTCTTACTTAAATTTTTTTTTTAAAACTATGAAATTTGCACAGCAAATATAATTTCATCTTTCAAGATGATATTTATTTTGTTCACGCTGACATCATTAAAACATGTTTTAAGATCATCTCCTCTGGAATTGTTTTAAAATTGTCTCATTACTTTCTGCCAGCCTTTAGTTTTTGGTCTCATTTTGGTTGGTTAAAAAATTTTAACTCATGTTCAAAATTTGAAGACTTGCAGCAACTGAAAAAAAACCTAAATGCCAAACAAGAGTTATTGGTTAAAAGGAAGTGTAATAATCCTTATAAAGAATATTATGCAGCCATTAAAATAATGATATGTAGGAAATTAGGAAATTATTTGTATGAAAATTGTTCATTCTTTTTTCTTTTTTGTTACTAGTGATGATTTTTCTCTTTTTATAAAAAGATAATTAAACTAAAGAGAATTTGAAAGAGCAATTCCATGGACATGCGTATATCCTTCTCCTTGGTTCATTGATTATTAACATTTTGTAAACATTTTCTTTATCTGCTTTTCTGTTTCAATTTAGATTGATGGAGAGAGAGAGAGAGATAGGGGTGTGTGTGTGTGTGTGTGTGTGTGTGTGTGTGTGTGTGTGTGTGTGTGTGTGTTGTGTGTGTGTTTCCTAGGCCCAGAGGATTTTTCTTCATCTTTAGAGTCTACAGTCTAAAAAATACTAGTTTTATTAGAGCTTGTCTGGGTCAGTTTTCCCAGTTACACAGTGGGTCCTTTTAATATGAGTCAGGTCTTCTTTTACCAGAATTTCTTCCTTTGATTGTAACTTTATATATTTCATTGTTTTTAAAAAATTTTCTGGGGATCAGATCATTTCTATGATAAATGTCCTATAGTCTATTTTATATATCAATTACATTTTCCCTGTTTTTTTCCAGTTTATTTTGTTTTCATTGACATGGCTTTATGTTTGCGTTTCTTTAATATCCTTTACGATCTATTGTTGTTGTTTAATCCATTCTCCCTTGTGCACCTTGTAATTTAGTCTTTATTTCTAACATGATTTTTATAATTTTAAAAATATCATTTCTTTCTGAGTTTGTCAATTCTTCATCTCTATTTTATTTGCCCATTTCTGTTTTGAAGTTTATAAATTATGATTTAAATTTTTAAAAATTTTGTAAATTCTTGTTTAAGGTTTATTTAATTTAGTTTCCTTCTGCTTTATTGTAATTTCATTAAGGAGAATATAAACTGAAATACTTTGATTTGTACTTTCCATTTTCCTTGTACAGTAGTTTGGTATGAACATCGTTGGACATCTTTTTAAAAAATTTTAAATGTGTTTGATTTTCTTAGACCAGAGGTAAGTTTTATGCAGACAAAGGAGATAGGTTTGGCTGGCCTATTAGTACAAGAGTACTTCCTTCTTTCGATATGGTAACGTTAATTTTCTTTTATTGATTTATTTATTTTTTCTCTTGGGGGGGTGGATGATTGTATCTTCTGATTTTGTAACTTTGTTCAGGCCCTTTAACTTTCATCTCTTACCTCCTTCTTTTGCATCACCCTTAAACCTCCAAAGGGACCTTTTTCCTTCCAGAAGTGGTGCTTTCCCAAGAGTACTGTTACTGGTCTTATGCACTTTATCTCTTTCCTTTTGGTTTCCTGGGTATGGATGTAGAAGGTCCTGGTTGAGCAATAAAGGGTGTACGTCACAAGCATTCCCAAGTAATCAGTGACCTTCTTCTTTTCCTAAGCAATTTCAATCAAAGAAAAGGAATGGTTTTTGGAAAGAAGAGAATAAAAATGCTTTGAAGGTAGATAGTTGTATATTGCAAAATATTTGTGCAACAGTATGAACACATTTAGAATATTTGGATGATTAATCTCTACAGACATGTCACAAGGATTACAACATTGTTCTCCCTCTAAAGAACATAATGGAAGTAAACTGAAAGTAAATAAGAAAGGGAATGTGCTCCAGGTGCTATCAACCTTTATTTGCTGGTGTTTTAGAGTTCTGAAATTTTCTAGAGTTCAAGAAGAAAGAGTTAAAATGAAACAGAACTATCAAATTCACAATTAAATTAAACTGTTGACCATTAGAGAATTTGATAATATAAGGTTGTACATTTTTAGTACTGAGAATTTTTATTCATCTCATTTCAGAGCTATGTATTTCTCCTTAAATGGAAAAACCTAGTGTTTTATTCTTAAGTATGAGCTTTCTGATGACATGATGAGAATCAATCTTTCTCTCTCCCACCCTTTCTCTTTCCATTATTCAGACTTATTAGTGCTGTTCACCAAACAGTTCTTATTCTCCTTGGGTACATGGAGTTAGTTGTGACCATGTTATCTATGTTGGTCAAGGAAATGTGAGCAAAAGTGCTGTGTGTCCTACTCCATGGAAGTATTAAGAACCAGAGTGCAACACACCCCACTTTTTGCCTCGGAAACTTCTCTCTTTACCCAGCTCCTGGAGTGAGGGAGATGAAGAGCAAGGCCCTCAGCTCCCCACACTACCATCCCTCACACACCCAGAAGACAGGTAGAGTAAGAAATTAACTCTGAGATTTTGTTTCTGTTTTTAACTACAATATTATTTAGCCTATCCTGTAAGTGTGTAGACAAACAAGGAAAGTTACATTCTTCATGCAAGTTTAGCATTTTGGAGTTGGGGAAAATTTTACACCATAGGTCAACTGTGTTATAACTTAACAGTACATATTATATATATGTATATTAAATATACATATATAGCCATATATGTTGTCATATTTTAGTAACATAGCATTTTATTTCTTCAAACACTTCAAGCTAACTCATTCTTGAGGATCCACAAGGTCAATTCCCTTTGCAGGATTTCCTCCCATACTTGTGTGGTTGGCTCCTGCCCATCCTTCAGGTCTTGGCTAGGATAATGTCTTCCCTAAGAGCCTTTCCTGGTTACCCTATCTAAGTAGATCCTGACCTGTTACCTTTTATTGCAGCATCATGTCTGGATTTTCTGAGCTTGCAAGTAGATATTTATTTGCCTGTTACATGTTTATTGTCTTACCCTTTAGCCTGTCAGCTACATGTATCTGTGTCTGTCTTCTTCACCACTGTATAACCTGTATAGGGCAAAATGACAGGTTCAAAGTAGACAATTAATGCATATTTGATGATTAAACAAATGACAACATTATTGCAATAAATGTACATGGAATAGTTGCAACTCTATACAATATTTTATATAATCATGAATTAACAGCATTTTCCTCCTAAAACATCAGTTCTTTTAAGCTGGTGGTAGAAAGTATGGAAATAGAAGTAGTTCAGAGGTTTTGTTTCTTATTCAAAAGAAATTGGTCATCATCATCATTATTATTGTTACTGTTATTATGATGATTTACTTTTGGGGCCGCCTGTCAATTTTTTTTTTTTTTTTTTTTTTTTTGCGGTACGTGGGCCTCTCACTGTTGTGGCCTCTCCCGTCGCGGAGCACAGGCTCCAGACGCGCAGGCCCAGCGGCCATGGCTCACGGGCCCAGCCGCTCCGCGGCATGTGGGATCCTCCCGGACTGGGGCACGAACCCGTGTCCCCTGCATCGGCAGGCGGACTCTGAACGACTGCGCCACCAGGGAAGCCCGCTGCCTGTCAATTTTTGACAGAAAAATGTGCTCTTGTATCTCTAATTTTAAAATACCAATCGAGTATATTATCAGCATGATGTAAGTGTTAATTAAGAAGTCTGCCTGTGATTGTGCTAGGATAGCCAGTACATTTTCAATTCAGATTGATAGCATAAATGATCTAGGCACTACAAATTTCTGTTTAATAATAATAAATTTTATTACAAAAACTCTATGTACTATAATATCTAAATATGTGGTTAGAAAAGTATCTGGATTATTTTCTTTTTAGAAAATAATAAAATAAAATTATTTTTAATAAAATTATCATTTTAATAAAAAATAAAACTATTTAGAGTGTTCAATTGATTTGACTCCACTGGGCCAATGCTAAACCCAATCTTCGGAGTTTACAATCAGTATTAATGCTTTTTGTTAATACTTTGTTAAGGACTTTAGAAGCGTAAAAGCATCTAGTCACATGTTTTTGGAGTATAGTTAATGTTGTGAATATAAATATTTTATGTAAGAACATTTTCAGCAAAGTTAGACTTTCAGTGATTCCATATTATCAAAATAGTGATATAAGACTACAGTATGGTTAAAGAATAATTTCAGAAATAATTAAGACATTAAGTTTGTAGATAACATACTTAGGAGGAATGAGCCTTTTGTATATAATCAAAATAATAATAAATGCCAAGGATTTATGGATTAGGCTCAAAAACTGTTTTAAGAAATCTTTAATCCAAGAATTCATAAATAACTGTACACACACACACACCATTTTGGCTAGCTTAAGCAGGAAATACTTTACCAGAGAACATAGGAAGATCACAATTTTTGGAGGACTGAAAAAAAAGCTTCTAGTCTAAGCTTTCAGAAGGGACTTGAAACCACAGCAGAACCAAGAGGACTGCTGTGTGTGCCATGATCAGGAAACTGCAAAATTAGGAAGCTTTCCTCTTGACTGCTGGTACTACCCTGATTCACACCTGCAAGCTGAATGGGTACCTTGCACCCTACCCCTCTCCCTCTCACTGCATAACTCTCTTTCAAATGAAAGAGGAAACCAGGTTACATCTGGGGCCCAAGCTACAAGCGGATATAGAAAAGGTCATTTTTAGATTTTGAACCTCTGCCACTGAAGGGAGTGGGTGTTGAGAAAGCCTATACAGCCCTTATAACATCAAACACAATTAGAATTATGCTACCTAGATAGCTTTGTGTCTTGCATTTTTTCAGTTTAAATTTTATCACACTCATTTCTCACATCTTAAATATGTTATAAAATCACATTGTTGGATGACATGATTCAATTTATTGAAATAGTTTAATCATTTTGATTAATAAATATAATTTTACTAATTATTAGAAAAATACAGTGCATAGCACATTTGAAGTACTCAATATATACTTGTTGAATGAATGAATGAATATCATTTGAGGATCCAGGTTGATAACAACAATACCATCTTAAATGCATGATATCTGAGATCATTGTCGTTTCTACCCATGGGATGGAGAGAAGAACCTGGAGGGGTGGTTTAGGGAACTTTATGGGGCAGACTTGGCAGTAGCATATCTTATTCATAGCAGTATCTTCTGCTGACATTCTGAGGGGGAGAAAAAGACACAAAGTCACATCTAAAGGCAAGGGAGAAGGGAGGATAGGAAATGGAGTGTTCCTGGGGTAGAAGTTTTAAAGGACAGCCTTCAACACAGCATGAGAGGAATTCAGACTTATTTTTCTACCTTGTCTATAAGGCCCTTCATACTTGGATTATTCATTGGTTAACATTATTTTTGAAACTGCTGATCATTCACAATCTATATTATTACTATCTAATTTAACCTTAACAACACATTTTCTCTAGAAGGAAGGAATAAACGTTAAGTGGAGACATGATGCATTTGAAATATTTTTATCAGAACAGTTGACTGTGTAGCATAACTAAACAGAATTATTTTCAACCGTCATGATATGTGGTTTGTAGCCAATGCCAACTCTATTGAGACAACTGAAATAAGTTGTCTGAACTGAAATAGTTCTATAAGCATCCAGACCTTCCCCATTCTCTTTGATATATATAACTAGAGTACAGCTTTTCTTTCTAAATTTCCTATAAGTAGTCTACTAAAATACAACCAACTTGTTTATGGTCCTCTTATTTCATTGACCTTACAATCTGATCTAGACTGGACTGTGTCACCAACTACTGGGAGTGCGCCCTGCCACATTATCACTTTTCTAGTTCTTTATAAGACAGAGGCAGTGCTCCTTCCCCTTTTTATTCACAGCCTGTATCTTCTGTCATTAGGAAGATCATAAGTCCTGTTTAGTACATCACTAACTACATTATTGCTCAGCAAATTACTTCTATTTCTATGCCTCTGAAATACACACAGAAAATAAGACAAGGTAGGTCAGCTTGACAAATGTTGACTTTGACTAGAGAGAATTTATGTCTACTGCATTGGCTGAGATAAATTAGACTTAATCACACTTACCATCATCATTAATTTTCTCCCTAGATTCTAAATGATAACAAATCAGTTAAAATGTGTACCTACTCTAGAGTAAGCAGCTCAGCCTTGAGGTTATTATGCAACGGAAAGGAGAGACTCTTCAAATTATTTATTTTTATGAATAGAGAGCAAGTCTTAAAGAGATAAAATGTGTATGGAATCCACAATAGTAGGTAAATATGACACTCAGCAAATTATCCAATTTGGGTAATTGGGTATAATTTTTTGATTTAACAAAATTAGTTGACCAGATAATCTAATGGATTAATTTGTGGTCAATCTGATATGGATTATAGTATTTTCGAAGATTAGGGTAGTATTTATGTTAAAATCTTTTTTTTTAAGTCATTGATCCAACCAAAATTAGGTTCTTTCTCCTAAAAGGGATAAGGTAGATCTTCATTATTCCCATTATCTTTATCTTAAGGAAGACCCTATTTTTAGACAATTTGAGGAAAAAAACGGATAAAAAAAGAAAAAGTATAGTAGTAATAACAAATAATCTTTATTGTATGCTTACAAGGTGCCAAACACCATGCTAAAGACTCATTCAACAAATATTTTCTGAGGGTCTGACAGGTACTGAGGACACAGCAGTGAAGAAAGAGCCACAAGTCTCTGGAGTTTGCATCTTAGAGAGTGGAGATGGACACTATGTGCAATAAATAAGTAAATTTTATAGCATATTCCAATATAGTAAGTCCTATGAAGAAAACAAAGGAGAGTAAGGGCGAACAGGAGTGTTAGACTGGGGCTGAAGTTTTTAAACGGAATGGTCATGGTGGTGTTGAACACAGAGATGAGGTATATGAGGACAATTACAGATTTACAGACTCTATCTGCCCTGGGATTTCCTTTCCCTTGCCAGCTAGAGTTCTGTATCACTGACCTGTGTTTACAGTTTGCTCTCACTTTCTACCTTCTAGTTTGATTCTGAGGCCCTTCCTCTGTCTCAAGGGTGAGCAAGGCCTTTCCATCTGGGCTACAGTGTTACCTTTTCAGCTCAAATTGTAGCCATTCTTCTCAAAGCCAACCAAGTCCTAGCTCCACCAGACTCTGTCCAGAGAAATTCCCATCCAGTTTTTTTTCTTTTCAGAGCACATAGCTAGAAAGACTAAACTCGTCTGAACCTCTTAGTTTCTCTTTAGCACGCTCTAAACTTTCTCAAGTCTATACAATTTTAAAATGGAGGATAGGGATTAAGTTAAATACTTTCATTGACAAATATTACAATTTTAAAATGAAGGATGGGGATTAGATTAACTACTTTCATTGACAAATATTGTGTCATAGAGTATGATGGCTGCTTTATGTTATATTTATGCATGTAAAAATCTAAGGAAATAGATATTACTCTTCCATATATAGTTGAGGGAATGAGGCTCAGTGAGTGGTTGATTGGGGCTTAAAGCCATGCTAGAATTTTTTTAAAAAAGGAAAGATTTGCTTTTGCACAATTCCTTCACCTAATATCATCATCCCAATTCTCCAGACATCAGTTATTCCTCCGCCACTTTTTGATAAAATACAGAAATCCGATGTTTGTAGGGTTTGATTTATTTGAAACATTTCATTTCAGGATTAAATTTAATTTTTGTAACAAAATACACCTGAATATAGAATTGTAATTTAATTTATTCATTCATTACTTATTTATTTATTTAACATCTTTATTGGAGTATAATTGCTTTACAATGGTGTGTTAGTTTCTGCTTTATAACGAAGTGAATCAGTTATACATATACATATGTCCCCATATCTCTTCCCTCTTGCGTCTCCCTCCCTCCACCCTCCCTATCCCACCCCTCTAGGTGGTCACAAAGCACCTAGCTGATCTCCCTGTGCTATGCAGCTGCTTCCCACTAGCTATCTATTTTACATTTGGTAGTGTATATATGTCCATGCCACTCTCTCACTTTGTCCCAGCTTACCCTTCCCCCTCCCTGTGTCCTCAAGTCCATTCTCGAAGTCTGCATCTTTATTCCTGTCCTGCCCCTAGGTTCTTCAGAACTTTTTAAAATTTTTTTACTTTTTTCCCATATATGTGTGTTAGCATACGGTATTTGTTTTTCTGTTTCTGACTTACTTCACTCTGTATGACAGACTCTAGGTCCATCCACCTCAGTACATATAACTCAATTTCGTTTCTTTTTATGGTGACTAATATTCCATTGTATATATGTGCCACATCTTCTTTATCCATTCATCTGTTGATGGACAGTTAGGTTGCTTCCATGTCCTGGCTATTGTAAATAGAGCTGCAATGAACATTTTGGTACATGACTCCTTTTGAATTATGGTTTTCTCAGGGTATATGCCTAGTAGTGGGATTGCTGGGTCGTATGGTAGTTCTATTTTTAGTTTTTTAAGGAACCTCCATACTGTTCTTCATAGTGGCTGTATCAATTTACATTCCCACCAACAGTGCAGGAGGGTTCCCTTTTCTCCACACCCTCTCCAGCATTTATTGTTTGTAGATTTTTTGATAATGGCCATTCTGACCAGTGTGAGATGACATCTCATTGTAGTTTTGATTTGCATTTCTCTAATGATTAATGATGTTGA
Organism: Delphinus delphis; assembly: GCF_949987515.2. Lineage (NCBI taxonomy): Eukaryota > Metazoa > Chordata > Mammalia > Artiodactyla > Delphinidae > Delphinus > Delphinus delphis. Next base: position 85,907,380 of record NC_082683.1, read on the forward strand.
GCATTCTTTCATGTGTTCATTGGCAATCTGTGTATCTTCTTTGGAGAAATGTCTATTTAGGTCTTCTGCCCATTTTTGGATTGGGTTGTTCATTTTTTTGATATTGAGCTGTATGAGCTGCTTGCAAATTTTGGAGATTAATCCTTTGTCAATTGCTTCATTTGCAAATATTTTCTACCATTCTGAGGGTTGTCTTTTCGTCTTGTGTATTGTTTCCTTTGCTGTGCAAAAGCTTCTAAGTTTCATTAGGTCCCATTTGTTTATTTTTGTTTTTATTTCCATTTCTCTAGGAGGTGGGTCAAAAAGGATCTTGCTGTGATTTATGTCATAGAGTGTTCTGCCTATGTTTTCCTCTAAGAGTTTGATAGTGTCTGGCCTTACATTTAGGTCTTTAATCCATTTTGAGTTTATTTTTGTGTATGGTGTTAGGGAATGTTCTAATTTCATTCTTTTACATGTAGCTGTCCAGTTTTCCCAGCACCACTTATTGAAGGGGCTGTCTTTTCTCCACTGTATATTCTTGCCTCCTTTTTCAAGGATAAGGTGACCATATGTGCATGGGTTTATCTCTGGGCTTTCTATCCTGTTCTATTGAAAAACTGAAACCATTTTCACTAAGATCAGGAACAAGACAAGTTTGCCCACTCTCACCACTGTTATTCAACATAGTTTTGGAAGTTTTAGCCACAGCAATCAGAGAAGAAAAAGAAATAAAAGGAATCCAAATCGGGAAAGAAGAAGTAAAGCTGTCACTGTTTGCAGATGACATGATACTATACATAGAGAATCCTGAAGATGCTACCAGAAAACTACTAGAGCTAATCAATGAATTTGGTAAAGTAGCAGGATACAAAATTAACGCACAGAAATCTCTTGCATTCCTATACACTAATGATGAAAAATCTGAAAGTGAAATTAAGAAAACATTCCCATTTACCATTGCAACAAAAGGAATAATATATCTAGGAATAAACCTACCTAAGGAGACAAAAGACCTGTATGCATAAAATTATTAGACACTGATGAAAGAAATTAAAGATGATACAAATAGATGGAGAGATATCAACATTGTGAAAATGACTATACTACACAAAGCAATCTACAGATTCAATGCAATCCCTATCAAACTACCATTGGCATTTTTCACATTACCAGAACAAAAAGTTCCACAATTTGTATGGAAACACAAAAGACCCCGAATAACCAATGCAATCTTGAGAAAGAAAAATGGAGCTGGAGCAATCAGGCTTCCTGGCTTCAGACTATACTACAAAGCTACAGTAATCAAGACAGTATGGTACTGGCAGAATTGTGATTTTAAAGGAACAGCAAAGTATGTTCATCATACTGGCATTTTCACATTTTACCTTCTTACCCATCCTTTAATGTTGGTATTATTATTATATCTATTTTATAGGGCAGCAAAGTGAGGTTTGTAATGGTTACATAAAATGCTCAGGATGATATGTCTAGAAGTGACGGTACTTAGATGCTGAAAACAAGTAATAATTCAATTAATTACTTCTAACAAAAGTGTTAACTAAAATACCTCCCCAAATCAGCTGTGGAGAAAAATGTTACTACTTAGACAAAATGTTACTACTTAGATAAAACATACTTATTAAGATTGAAGAAGAAAATTTAAATAAAAGTCAAATAAGAAATCCATATATGACTTTTATTTTAAAAAATTAGAAAACTCTTATGTTTTTTCTCTTTCAAATGAAATGGAATTTTTTAAAGTTAACAATCTTGGGACTTCCTTGGCAGTCAGTGGTTAAAGACTTCACTTTCCAATGTGGAGGATGCGGGTTTGATCCCTCGTTGGGGAGCTAAGATCCCACGTACCTCGTGGCCAAGAAGCCAAAACATAAAACAGAAGCAATATTGTAACAAATTCAATAAAGACTTTAAAAATGGTCCACATTAAAACAAAATCTAAAAAAAAAGAAAAGTTAACAATCTTATAACCACCTGTGTTAACCTGAGCCTAATATTCCATGTTTTTTCCCTTTACACTTAAATATTATTATTGGCACACACACTACAACAAAAAAGAGACAACTTTTACTTTAAAATAAAATCAAAATATAAAATGTGTCCTTATGTAATGAAAAATGACATGATATTTTAAAAACTCTTCTTTTAATATTTTAAAATGTAGAATGTAAGTATGAATGTTGCTTTAAGAAAGGTACTCATATTATTACAAAAATAGAACTTATGCTTGTGATGTTGCAGTTGCCATGGTTACTACAAATTTGTTACTTAATAGCAGAGCAAATAGATTCATAAACATGCTAATTATATCTGATACATTTTTCAGACTGTTTTATATGAATATGCATATAGTCTGCATAAAAATGAATGTCCCCATCCAATAATTTTGCAAGTTTGGGAAGGTTTTGCTGTATTCTCTATAATGTAGTGTATGAGCATCTCAACATAGGAAAAAAGAGAAAAGAAAATATTCAAGCAAATTATTTTATGATTCACAGAGTAGACAACTGTTGTTTTTAAATTAAATAATATAAACAATTGTAAATGCTAATTCTTTACTATACAGTCAGTACTTAGAAAGGTTAAAGTTTTGGATTTATAATAAAGCTCTTCTTTTCTGTCATTCCAGTTAAAGAAATATTAAGAAGCTAGTAAGACAAATGAATATAGTTCTGAGTTTTGACATGAATCAGCATGCTATAAAATTTATACATGAAGATGAACAAAGATTTTACAAATACAATGTTTTCCTTTCTATAGCTTAAGTATTTGATAACATTGAGTACACACTGAACGTTGCAAAAATTCAAGGGCGCTGCTCTATCTTTTTCTAAAAAGCAAAGCTACCAACATAATGAGAAGGGAAGAATAGTCTTCTGCAGTTACAAAACCACGAGGAGGGGAAAAAATTGGCCCAGATTACCCATTGAGTGAGCACATGATATAACTCAAAATAGATGCAGGAAAGAGGCTGTGACCCTTCTTGAGAAAGAGGATTTACTTGGGAGATTTGTGACTTCAGTCAGGGCCTTGTATAGCTCTCTGATGAAAGAGTGAGAATATATGTGTCTCCAGAGAGTTACACCAGGAGGGGTTCTTTGCCCTAATCTTGTGATTGAAGATGTTACCACTCTCATGTCTCCATTTAAAACAATGCCCCACTTTCTGTTTTATTGACACTGACTTTTCTCTCCTTTGATGAAGTTCTAGGTAAAAACACCAGTTAATTGCTCAGAAACCAAGTGGTATTGAGCAACATATATGATATTAACAATCAGGCGCTTATTTGTTTATGCTCCGTTTTTCACTTTCACAAACAAAGCACATGGAAGTTGGTTGCTGTATTTCAGATGTTTGAGCATGTCAGGTATATTGACTGAAAAATCTGCTCTGCAGCTCACTGTCACCTAGTGATTGATATCAGCTGTAACAAGATAAAATGTTATGGCATCATAATTCTGTTTGATGGAAGGTAATCTTTGATCTTTTACTATCAACAGAAGATTATAATATATACTTAGTGTGATAAATAATACCCTTTCACTGATGTCAGAGAAGAGCAAGTTAAATTGATATGGTTCCAATAGCTAGTATTTTATTTGCAATTTTTTTAAAGATTAAACACCTAATAAACAGTAAGACTAGATTCCTAAAATGTATTATTATTTAATTATTACTTCTGTTTGTTAATAATCATCAATTATGCTTTCTTTTGCATTGAACTAAAGGATGCATTTTAAAAACTGCTTAAATGTATAGCCTTGAGGTAACATTTTTTGGAGGGCATTATGGCACTGAGGTGCCAGTTAGAGGCATTAATATGCCAAAGTATTATGTAAGTTAAAAAATCAGGAATTGAATATTTGGTATGTGAAATACCCTAAATAGTATGAACAACCATCTTCCCTTTCCTTTAAAATATAGAGTCCAAATTCCTTGCTTAGCATGTAAGAAATACTTGATAGATATTAGCTCTCAAAATTATTTTTTTATCATAAGTAATTGCAGCTCTTAGCATATGCTATGATCTTATGATTTACCTCAAATGTCTGTCTGCCTAGAAAAATTCTCACCTTTCAAGATATAGTTCAATTGCCACTTCCTTTGAGAGGCTGGTCCAGAGTATCCTTTCTCTATGTCTCAGAAAGGATAGTTGTTCTTCCTCTCTGCTCCCTTAGTGTTTTCGCCATGTTTTTGTTATTACTGTTTTTTATTGCTTTGAGATGAGTTGTTGCTTGTATGACATTCCATTTGAATGTGAGTTTCTAGAACCAGAGATTGGGTCTTGACCATCTTTGCCTTCAGTGTTCACTAGGTGCTCAGTAAATGTTTGTTGGTTGAGTTACTGAATATGATGAGAGGTCCACATAGTATGAAAAGCAAAAGGGCAGAAAAACAAAAATGGGAAAAAATCGATTGACAAGAGAAAATAGTCATAAAAAAGAAAACACAAAGTCTACTTCTGGTGTTAATCATTTCTATCCAAAACCTTACAGCTTTGTGTACATACAGCAGACCTCAGGCATTGCCCTGAATTGAGAATTGCCATACCTCTCACTTTTCCTTTCCTCGGGGTATTAGCCATAGAGCATTTAAAAAAAACCTTTCTCATCAAATCCTCTGATTTGATACTCACAATATCCTTGTGAAATAGTCAGTTCAGGTGTATCATCATCGCTTTTTTTAAAAACATCTTTATTGGAGTATAATTGCTTTACAATGGTTGTGTTAGTTTCTGCTTCATAACAAAGTGAATCAGTTATACATACACATATGTCCCCATATCTCTTCCCTCTTGTGTCTCCCTCCCTCCTACCCTCCCTATCCCACCCCTCTAGGTGGTCACAAAGCACCTAGCTGATCTCCCTGTGCTATGTAGCTGCTTCCCACTATCTATCTATTTTACATTTGGTAGTGTATATATGTCCATGCCACTCTCTCACTTTATCCCAGCTTACCCTTCCCCCTCTCCATATTCTGAAGTCCATTCTCTAGTAGATCTGTGTCTTTATTCCTGTCTTGCCCCTATGTTCTTCATGACCATTTTTTTTTTTTTAGACTCCATATATATGTGTTAGCATATGGTATTTGTTTTTTTCTTTCTGACTTACTTTACTCTGTATGACAGACTCTAGGTCCATCCACCTCACTGCAAACAACTCAATTTCGTTTCTTTCTATGGCTAATATTCCATTGTATATATGTGCCACATCTTCTTTATCCATTCATCTGTTGATGGACACTTAGGTTGGTTCCTGTCCTGGCTATTGTAAATAGAGCTGCAATGAACATTTTGGTACATGACTCCTTTTGAGTTATGATTTTCTCAGGGTATATGCTTAGTAGTGGGATTGTTGGGTCGTATGGTAGTTCTATTTTTAGTTTTTAAGGAAGCTCCATACTGTTCTCCATAGCAGCTGTATCAATTTACATTCCCACCAACAGTGCAGGAGGGTTCCCTTTTCTCCACACCCTCTCCAGCATTTATAGTTTGTAGATTTTTTTGATGATGGCCATTCTGACTGGTGTGAGATGATATCTCATTGTAGTTTTGACTTGCATTTCTCTAATGGTTAATGACGTTGAGCATTCTTTCATGTGTTTGTTGGCAATCTGTATATCTTCTTTGGAGAAATGTCTATTTAGGTCTTCTGCCCATTTTTGGATTGGGTTGTTTGTTTTTTTGATATTGAATCATCACTTTTTTATAGAGCAGGAAACTACAGCTCAGAGAGGTTAGTGGTTTGTCCAGGGTTACACAGCTAAGAGACAGGTTGTAGACTCAACTATGACTATCTGACTCCAGATAAAGTGCACTTTCACTGGTACCATAAGTCTTTCCTGAGGCTAATTACAAGTGTTTTGTCTATTTGAGAAATTTTTACATTCAAAACACTAGATTCATGTTTAGCGGGCTATAAAATAAGTAGATTCAATGATGTCTACAGTTGACTTGAATTTGGCTAGTACACAATGTATCATTTTTGATTCTTGCTATATAAACGATATGAGAACATTAAGAAATGAGAACTCTGAAAACCTGGTGCAGCATTTTCAGGTAAATATTTCTGTATTTCTGCAGATTCCTCTAGTGAGGTTTTATTGCCATGGCTAAAGATTTTTAGAAATAATTTTGCTCTGAAATAGGGAAAAGTTTACAAAGTTCTGTAAGTTCATCTTTCGTGTTAGGTTTGTACATACAGGCCAGTACTATTCACCTGATCATACTGCATTTATTCAACTTGTAAAAGGAAACTATCTCCAAAAATACAAGATTCCCTTAGACTTTTGGCAGAATCATTGTTCTCAAAGAGATAACAGATGTCATCTTCCTTTAGCAGGTGAGAATCTGGACTTTCTAGACAGTTATGAGCAGTATTCTGAAACCAAAGCTTCAGTTAATTTGGATCTACAATTACTGTCAGCTATAGTAACTTAGAAGCATAAACTTTGTAGCTGAGGTGACAGAAGATTGCCTAATGAAATCTGTTTGTACAAGAAGAAATTGTGGTCTGGAGAGGTTAAGAGGTTCATCCAATTTTACATGGGTAATCAATGGTGCAACCAGGACTTGAAGCCAGGTTACCTTATTTCTTTTCAACATTCTTTTCTCTGAAATATGCTGACTCCATCTTGGTGGATATATCAGTTGTCTCTTGCTATGTAACAAATCACTGCATATGATGGTGGCTTGGGGAAGCTGTGGCCATTGTTGTGGGCTGTGCTAGTGATTCTGTCACAATGATAAATTTGCATACCAATGGGGGAAAAAAACCTCTTTATCAATTTGTGTAAAGACCTCTTTTCTAATTGTCTGCTTGGTCACTATGTCACCAAGTGACATATGTGTAGGACAAGGATATAAGTAAAATGTATGGTTGCTAAGTTTCAATTTCTGTTTCACCAAGGAAACGATTCAACATTAATTAGCCAGAACTACATATCAAATATGTTTATTCAAACATAAAATACCCCAAATTCTACCAGTTTGAAGCTATTAAAACCAATTTTAGGGGGAAGGACCATGGGTTTTCCCACATCAGCTGTGGCATTTTACTCTCTTCTGGCAAAGCAGATATTTAGCATTAAAGGAGTCAAAAGTATCTTCTTTAGCTCATATTTCATTGCTTTCACAAATGAAAGTAAAGATGTAGGCTGGAATTTAAAGAAGCCAGATATTTAGGCAACAATTTTGAACTTCTTTGAATCTTTTCTGAAGAAGCATATTCAGGAGAAGTAGGATCAGGAAAAACAAAACAAAACAAGACATGAAGTTATGACAATAAGGAATTTTAGAAACTAGAGTGTGGCCAACTCCGTGGGAAGAGGGAGAAATATCTCTAGAGGATTTGAGGAGGGCATTTTACAGCTGAAATGCCAAAGTTCTTTGCTAGTTACCCTGGTCCAGTCATTACTCTGAAAAATAGAATTCAAAACATGCTCCAGCAGAAGTAGAAGATGTACAGCCAGTTATGGATGATGAATCAAAAGAAAAGAGGCTCACTCATTTTGATACAGCCTGGCTTTCCTTTGTGTCCAAAGGTTATAATTGCTCGTAATATATATCAAACTTTTATTATTAATCTTCTGAAGAACTTTGTTGAGAATCAGTAAAATATGCCACTTTTTTTTCAGGAAAACTAAAACAAAAGCAAAAACCTCAGTATCCTGAAATAATCATTTTTTTGCTCCTCATTCTCTTATTCAGAAATTTTAGCTGGGATCAGCTGGGTGCCTTTTCTGTGGGACTCACTAGAGGTCACTCTTGTGAATGTAGTAATATGGAGGCTTAATGGACGAAATGATCTAAGATGGTCTCACATCTGGCTGCTGACAGGGCTCCCTCCTCTCTCTCTCTCTTTGTAGCCTATAACTATCAAGAAGTCTAGCTCAGGCTTCTTTTTATGGCATTTGGTTTCTAAAAGGGTGACAATGGAAGCTCGAAGGCCTCTTGAAGCATAGACTTGGAACTCCCATAACATACTGCCCATCACATATTTCTGGTTAAGGTGAGTCACAAGGCCCATAAGCAGGGAGAGAAATTGACTCTACCTTTTGCTGGAAGGAACAGAAAAATCATACTGCAAAGAGGCATGTGCGTAGAAACGAGAGGCATTTATGCACCATCCCGTTTGTTTTGCAACCTGTGTTATTGGATATGCCAAAAGTTCTTAACCATTCGCTTTCATCTATATGTTATATAAAATAATACTTTAAGGTGCAGAGAATTTAATTTGTGTTTTATTTTTATTTTAGTGAGAAGAACTTGTGTGGTTACATATCATAAAGACAACCGTTTTCTGACTCAAAATAATGGTGATACTGACATTTTAAAGTTTTTTTCCCTTGCTACAAGTCAATGGAATAGGTTGACATTTTTATAGATATATATTTCTTATTTCTCTCAGGAAGAGGTTGAGGATAAAAATTGGTTCTCTAGTGAGTGTCTGTGTTTTGGTTTCTGTTAAATGATGATCTATAATTGATTTGTGTGCCAACTAGAACTGCCTCAGACTGTTTTCAGCTATTTTGTTCTCAACTCAATATGTAGTTTATTCACAGCATTACCAGCCCTTTCCCAGATAATCAATCATAAACTAAAGAGAAAAAGACTGTTTTTAATGGAATATTGAGAAAAAAGGAAGTGACTAAATAGTGTGGGCTTGGGGAGGGAGAAGTAGGGGAGAGTAAACTTAGTAACTGTAAAGATGTTTTGTAATAGGTCCAACTTTCTAAGCATTCTTTTGTTATTTAACCTTATGCTGTTAGAGATGCCAGGGCAGAAAGCAATGTAGATGATTAGGGACAAACGTGGAAGCCTAATGTGTTTAGATGCTTAATAGACAAAAATGTTATTTAATCCTTACAACAATTCTATTAAATAGTGCTATTATACCCATTTTACAAATTAGAAAACTGAGGATTTGAGGTTAGTAATTTATCCAAATTCGTACAGACATAAAATAACAAAAGTAAGATAAGAATACAGAGAAACTTGATTTCAAATCCTTATTTTGTTCTTCTGTTACATACAAGCTTTTGACTTGGGGAATATTAACATGATAATCCCTAATTTTTCTGCAGTATCGTAAATAAAGGGTCATAATAACCAGGCATAATAAGCTACAATTGTTTAATAAACACAAAGAATACAGTGCACATTGTAACTGGTAATTATTCTACTAGAAATACTTATCAGTAAGTATTGTCTAAAGAAGCTATGAAAATATCTTGCCCCTCCTTTCAGGGTGAATACAATTTTGCCAATTTATATCACTGTTTTAGAGTAACTTCTGGGTGGAATGTGGGTTGGTAATAATCATTAATGGACTGTCATTTTGTTATACTATATCTTTAATCCGGTCTTAAAAATATTAATTTAGAAGTCTTAGGTTCCATTGTGAGAAGAAACAAACTAATTCAATAAGAATCAAATCCAAGGTGTATATTTTTTTCACATTACATCTCTGAAATCAGAATTTGTCTTACACCAGTAAGAAAGCATTTTATCTTTTTTAACTGTTTAATGGTCCTTGATTCAAAATAATAAAGATGGAAACAAGCTCAAGTAGGTGGCTACTTGAGCTTCTTTCTTCTTTTTTATAGATGAAGTATCTGAAACACAAAAGTTTAACTAGCTTTTCCAGTGCCACAAAGGCAGACCCAGGATTTGAACTAAGGATGCATGAGCAGCAAGAAAGTCTGGGATAGCAAAATTAAGCCTGACTTTTGGAGTATAGGATGTAGGAAGTGCAGAAATTTGGAGAATAGAAAACTCACTATGTTTGATGTGTCACTGAAGAAAAATTTCCATGCCTTATTCTTTATCCTAACCTTTATCTTTACAGCTAATTCACTCAGTGACATCATTGGCCCTCTCCTTTCTTCTTTTCTACTACTCCTTCTCCACCCTCCACCATTCAGCTTATCTTCCCTAGTAAAAAACTTCGGCCAGTCTCTAATCAAATCCTATACTTCATTTCCGTATTCCTTTTTTTCTGACTAGCAAAACCAACAATGGATGACCTTATCTATGCACTTTCTCAAATACAGTGAAAACCACACATGGGCAGATTCATGGTCACCAACCTGAAATGGACTCTTGACATTTTTGAGAAATATACTCTTTTCCTTTTTCAACACTCTCTCCCATTGTTCACATCAACTCTTTCAAATATCCTCTTCCGGCTTCATGTTTTCTTTCTCACCTCACATTTACTCTAAAATTCCTAATTTTATCTCGTTATAATCACTCAAAGTGTTATAACATTATTATAATAACAATGCTAAAATATATAATATTTATTTTAATGAAATCAAGAATAAAAGTTGGAGGCAATATAAAATAGCAAATTGCAGAGGAGCCAGGCTTAGAGCAAAAGTTTCCTTGTTGCCAAAAATGATTCCCATTTCCTTATTATCTCAAAAAGTAGGGTACACACACACAAACATACATGCAAATACACACAAGGACATATATATTTGACATTTTGTTATCTTGTGAATAGATGATACAGTCACATAGTTTGAAATTAAAATAATAACCCCTTCCTCATCTACCCCATTCCCTCCAACCCACTTTAGGTAGGCACTCTTCCAGTGTTTCTTTATGAAATAATATGTGAATTAAAACAAACATTTTTGTGCTTCCTTTTCTTATACAAAGGATAACATTATATATGTATATATACATATATGTTTTCATATATATATATGTGTATATATATGCATATTCTTACTGCAATATTTTTGGAGAGAAAGAGGGTCCTCTTGGGATATACATATGCATATACATACACGTGTGTGTGTGTGTTCTGCACATTGAGTTTTTCACTTAAAATATGTTTTGGTGTTCTCTCCATGTCTCTATAAAGAGACTGTCATCCTTTCTGTTTGCTTGTTTGCTTTTTTAGTAGTTGCATAGCATGCTGTTGAATGTATGTACCATAGTTTATGTTTAACAGTTCTTTATTGAAGGACTCTTGGTCTGTATCCAATTTTATGTTACTACAAGTAATGTTGCAATGATATCCTAGTATATTTGCCATTGGGTTCATGTGAAAGGGTATCTGAGTCAGTTCCAGAAGTGGGTTAAAGAATAAAGCGTTAGTAATCTTGATAGATATTTTTAAATTACCCTCCAGAGGCATGTACCACTTTGTATTCCCACCAGCATTTTGTGAGTGCCTGTTTTCCCATAAGGTTTGACAACAGAGTATATCATCATACTTTAGCATATTTGTTAATATGATATGTAAGAAATTTTAATATGCTTAAGAACCGTTTGTGTTCCTATTACTGAGGTCTGTCTTTTTACACCATCTGCTTAATTTCTTATTGTATTGCTGTTATTTTTCTTCTCCATATCTTGAAGCCATTTATATTTATTAAGGGATCAGTCCTTTGTTTCTGACATCAATTGACATTTTTGTCCCCATGTTGTCTGTTGTTTTTGCATTTATTTCTGGTGCTTTTTAAAAAATGTAATATAGCTTATTAATTTTTGTCTTCATTTCTGGATTTTTTAAGTCAGAATTGGAGAGAAGTTACTCCTCCAAGCTTATAAAGAAATTTGTTCATATTTTCTTCTAATAATTTTATGATCTTACATTTACATTTACATCTTTAATCCATTTAGAGATTATCTGGTAAGGGTCAAAGTTGTCTTTTGATGCCTATCCATTTGTTATAGTACCACTTATTAGAAATTTCGTTCTACTTCACTGATTTGAGATGCCACTTAATAATATGGCAAATTGACATTTCTTCTTTGGGTCTATATTTGTACTTTCTGTTGTTCTTGTTTCATTCATCTGTCTTTATTCATGTGCCAATATTTTACTGTTTTAGTTTCCTTAGAGCTGTGCTATCCAGTAGGGTAGCCACTAACCACATGTAGCTATTGAGCAGTTGAAATGTGGCTAATGTAAATGAGGTGTGCTGTAATTGAAAAATACACATTGGATTTTAAAGAATTAGTTTAAACAAGGAATTTAAAATACTCCTTTAATTTTATACTGATTATACATTGAAATAATATTTTGGATATATTGGTTTAAATAAAATATACTTCAAAATTAATTTTACATGATTCTTTTTACTTTTTAAATCATGGATACTAAATGTTTTTTAATTGTTTATGTGACTATCATTATATTTCTATTAGACACCACTGATTTTGAGTATGTTTAGGCATGTTGAGTTTAATGTGGCAAAAAGACATTTAAGTGGAGTCTTAGGGAACACTGAAAAGTTATAAGTTTGTGTAAGAAATCTGCTTTGCTCATGGCGAATTAGGAATTTTCTTGTCAGGCTCTCACTTCCCTTCAAATCATCTGTATGTTGCTTCTGCTTTCTGGAATGCCCTTCCGTACTACATATATCATGTGTGTGTGTGTGCGTGTGTGTGTATGTTTAAACACCTCACTCTTACTCATTTATGACTCAGATATCACATTATCTCCTCTGCTGGGCTCACTATCATAGCTATGCCTAAATAACTGTTTTGTTTTTTTTTTTTTGTCTTTTCCCCAACTTAGTTCTAAGCTCCTTGAGGACAAGAACATTGCCGTAGTCATATTTGTGAATCCACAGCCTAGGACAACACATGCATAGATTAAACAGTCTTTACTGTTCGCAGAATGAGCTGGTAATGAGAATCTATGAGACTGGATGAGTTCTCCACGAGAGGAAATGCTAAGGGGAAAAGAGTGAATTTTGGAGGCATCTGCAGGTAGATAAAGCTAAAGAAAGTGGAGTAATGAAAGCAACCTTGAACTAGACTCCAAAATGCAGGAAAATAGCCAGGAGCATTCTTTTCATAAAATAAAGTGAAGTGTGTTTGAAGAGATGAGGCATGAGCAAACAATTTTTAGTTTGAATGGAAACTTAGTGATAAGAGGCCTTGAGAATTGTTGCATTCTTTAAAGAAGCAAGTAAAGAAGGAGAGATTTGTAGGCTACTACACTCCTTTAATGAATATAAAAATTCCCCTACCTTGCCCAGTGTTAAATATATTAATTAAAAGATGCAATGTTGCTTAATCTCACTAGCGTTTTTCACTCAGAATAAAATGCAGGTGATTCATGTGAAAATTTGTGAAAGGGAATATATTAATATTTTAAGAGTTAGAAAGGTCAAGTGAAATGATTTTTGTGTTCTAAATGAGGAAGATGCATGCACATTTGGAGACACAGAGAAGGAGCCCATAGAGAAGGAAAGATCCAAGATGCAAGAGAAAGAGGATGACTGTTCTCTCAGGAGGTGAGAAGGGAGAGTATTGTGAGCCCAGGTAATGGGGATGGCTTTTGAGATGTAGAAAAACATTAGTTTTTTTGGACCTCATTTACACTGGGTGTTTCATGGAGCAATGATGCTCAGGTAGTCTTTTGTTATTATTTAAGCCCTTTCTACATTTTATCACCCTACTCTTTTCCATTATTATTTGAGACACAAAATAAAGAAGATAGGTTTGGTGATATTTGGCCAGAGTCAGTTTTTGTCTAGGGTTTTTGTGTTTGTTGCCTGTATGTGTGTTTCAAAAACTAAGTTCTGGGAAAGTAGCACTCTACTCAATTTTATTGGATTCATTTTGGAACATGTAAGCATACTGATTTCAAACTTGTTTAAATATTTGAATTTTTTGATTCTCTACCAGAGATTAATAACTCTAAAAAACATTTGCTGATTGGAGTAAAAGTCTCTGTAGTTTATGCCTCTATTTCATAGAGTACAGAGCGAGATAGCACATTTGTCTGACAAATATATATTTATGTCAGATAATATCAGTTTTGTTATCACCATCTGCACTCTGCTATATTTTAACAACAATATGAACAGAGATATACATATAAAATTGTGGATTTACAACAGATATCATCACTAATTTCTAATTAACTACATGTTTTTTGCTAGTTTAGATAACTTCAGAGTGTTAAGTTAAATAGCAACTGAAGCTCTATTTTATGTTCTCGGAAATATTACATTTTATAGAGGATTAAATTAAAAGATGAAGAAAATGATGCCAAATTAAAGCTAGTTTAAACGAAACCATGAAGGCAAAAAATCTGTTTTTGACATGAAAGGAAATTATTATATAATATTGTGATTATTCATTGAAGATTTTTATAGTGCATGGCCTGCAATTTAAGATTAGTAATTTATCAAGTAACTCTAAGTCAATATCTGCTGGACATTTTCTGTAACAATATGTGCAATGAGATGGTGAGGTTATGTTTACATTATGATTTCAACATTTATTCTTTGCTTCAAAAATTAAAGGTTTTCATAAGATTATTATTACTCAGAAGAATATGTTATCTTAATATCAATATATTTATACCAGACCTAAAGATTTTGCTATTTTCTTAATATATGTCTCAAGGTATCACTTTATAATCATTGAAATCAAATACAAAGGAGAAATTCTCTGATAATCCTTCTAGCCAAAAAATACGACTATTTTAATTTCATAATCATTTGTAATCCTAATCTAAATATAAATTTTAACAATATATCAGAATTGCCCATGCTGCCACATAGTCTTATGATGCTCATTTTAATGAGTCCATAATAATCAAGTTAATATTTGTTTATTTAAACACTCCTTAATATTAGGACAGTTAGATTGTTAACAATTCTGCCCACCATAGATATTGTTGAAATACATTTCTTTGTAACCATCATTTTCTCTTTTTTTTTTAGCTTTGGAGTCACAAGGCCTAGGTCTAAACTCAGACACTCCCATTTACTAACAGTGATTTTTGCCATTTATTTAACTTTACTAAGTTTTAGTGTCTTTATCTGTAGAACGGTGTCACTATACATTACTTTACAAGGTTTTTTGGGAATTGAATTCTAAAAATATTGTATTCATTCCACTCATATTTAACGGGCATATATTCTATGGCAGGGACTGTTCCAGATTCTATGTATCTACACTGGAGAAAACAAAATCCCCTGCTAGCCTATTATATTGCTTACGTAGGGAAAACATACAATATTATATATATATATTTGGTAATAATATATACTAAGGATAAAAATAAAGTAGTATAAAGGAGAGAGAGAGTGCTGGGAATGGGAGTAACTATTTCTTTTTTTCTTAATAGATCTTTATTGGAGTATAACTGCTTCACAATACTGGGCTAGCCTCTGTCACACAACAAAGTGAATCAGCCGCATGCACACATACATCCCCATATCCCCTCCCTCTTGAGCTTCCCTCCCACCCTCCCTATCTCACGTCTCTAGGTGGTCACAAAGCACCTAGCTGATCTCTCTGTGCTACGCAGCTGCTTCCCACTAGCTATCTGTTTTACATTTGGTAGTGTATATATGTCAGTGCTACTCTCTTACTTCATCTCAGCTTACCCTTCCCCCTCCATGTCCTCAAGTCCATTCTCTATGTCTGGATCTTTATTCCTGTCCTGCCCCTAGGTTCATCAGAACCATTTTTTGTTTTTTAGATTACATATATATGTGTTAGCATACTGTATTTGTTTTTCTCTTTCTGACTTACTTCACTCCGTTTGACAGATTCTAGGTCCATCCACCTCGCTACAAATAACTCAATTTCATTTCTTTTTATGGCCGAGTAATATTCCACTGTATATATGTGCCACATCTTCTTTATCCATTCATCTGTCAGTGGACATTTAGGTTGCTTCTGTGTCCTGGCTATTGTAAATACTGCTGCAATGAACATTATGGTACATGTCTCTTTTTGAATTATGGTTTTCTCAGGGTATATGCCCAGTAGTGGGATTGCTGGGTCATATGGTAGTTCTATTTTTACTTTTTTAAGGAACCTCCATACTGTCTTCCATAGTGGTTGTATCAATTTACATTCCCACCAACAGTGCAAGAGGGTTCCCTTTTCATCACACCCTTTCCAGCATTTATTGTTTCTAGATTTTTTTGATAATGGCCATTCTGACTGGTGTGAGGTGATACTTCATTGTAGTTTTGATTTGCATTTCTCTAATAATTAGTAATGCTGAGCATCTTTTCACGTGCCTCTTGGCCATCTGTACGTGTTCTTTGGTGAAATGTCTATTTAGGTCTTCTGCCCATTTTTAAATTGGATTGTTTGTTTTTTTGATATTGAGTTCCATGAGCTGTTCGTATATTTTGGAGATTAATCCTTTGTCCATTGTTTCATTTGCAAATATTTTCTCCCATTCTGAGGGCTATCTTTTTGTCTTGTTTATGGTTTCCTTTGCTGTGCAAAAGCTTTTAAGTTCCATTAGGTCCCATTTGCTTACTTTGGTTTTTATTTTCATTACTCTAGGAGGTGGGTCAAAAAAGATCTCTCTGTGGTTTATGTCAAAGAGTGTTTTTCCTGTGTTTTCCTCTAAGAGTTTTATAGTGTCTGGTTTTACATTTAGGTCTTTAATTCATTTGGAGTTTCTTTTTGTGTATTGTGTTAGGTAGTGTTCTAATTTCATTCTTTTACATGTAGTGTCTAGTTTTCCCAGCACCACTTATTGAAGAGGCTGTCTTTTCTCCATTGAATATTCTTGCCTCCCCTGTCATAAATTAGGTAATCGTAGGTGCATGGGTTTATCTCTGGGCTTTCTATCCTGTGCCATTGATCTATATTTCTGTTTTTGTGCCAGTACCATACTATCTTGATTACTGTAGCTTTGTAGTACAGTTTGAAGTTGGAGAGCCTGATTCCTCCAGCTCCATTTTTCTTTCTCAAGATTGCTTTGGCTGTTTGGGGTCTTCTGTGATTCCATACAAAGTGAAAAATTTTTTGTTCAAATTCTCTGAAAAATGTTGTTGGTAATCTGATAGGGATTGCATTTAACCTGTAGATTGCTTTGGGTAGTATAGTCATTTTTACAATATTGATTCTTCCAACCCAAGAACATGGTATATTTCTCCATCTGTTTATGTCGTCTTTCATTTCTTTCACAGTGTTTTATAGTTTTCTGAGTATAAGTCTTTTGCCTTCTTAGGTAGGTGTATTGCTAGGTATTTTATTCTTTTTGTTGTGATGGTAAATGGGATTGTTTCCTTAATTTCTCTTTCTGATTTTTTGTTGTTAGTGTATAGGAATACCAGAGATTTCTGTGCATTAATTTTGTATCCTGAAACCTTGCCAAATTCATTGATTAGCTCTAGTAGTTTTCTGGTGGCATCTTTAGGATTCTCTATGTATAGTATCATGTCATCGGCAAACAGTGACAGGTTTACTTTTTCTTTTCCAATTGGTATTCCTTTTATTTCTTTTTCTTCTCTGATTGCTGCGGCTAGGATTTCCAAAACTATGTTGAATAAGAGTGGTGAAAGTGGACATCCTTGTCTTCTTCCTGATCTTAGTGGAAATGATTTCAGTTTTTCACCATTGAATATGATGTTTGCTGTGGGTTTGTCATATATGGCCTTTATTATGTTGAGGTATGTTCCCTCTAAGCTCATTTTATGGAGAGTTTTTATTATAAATGTGACTTGAATTCTGTCAAAAGCTTTTTCTGCATCTACTGAGATGATCATATGGTTTTTATTCCTTAGTTTTTTAATATGGAATGTTACATTGATTGGTTTACCTATATTGAAGAATCCTTGCATCCCTGGGGTAAATCCCACTTGATCATGGTGTATGATCCTTTTAATGTGTTATTGGTTTCTGTTTGCTAGTATTTTGTTGAGGATTTTTGCATCCATGTTCATCAGTGATACTGGTTTATAATTTTCTTTTTTTGTGATATATTCTTCTGCTTTTGGTATCAGGGTGATGGTGGCTTGGTAGAATGAGTTTGGGAGTGTTTCTCCCTCTGCAATTTTTTTGGAAGAGTTTGAGAAGCATCAGTGTTAGTTCTTCTCTAAATGTTTGATAGAATTCACCTGTGAAGCCATCTGGTCCTGGACTTCTGTTTGTTGGAAGATTTTTAATTACAGTTTCAATTTCAGGGCTTATGATTGTTCTGTTTTTATTTTCTAATTCTTCCTGGTTCAGTCTTAGAAAATTGTACCTTTCCAGGTATTTGTCCATTTCTTCTTGGTTGTCCATTTTATTGGCAATAGGTGTTTTTAAGTAGTCTCATAATCCTTTGTATTTCTGCAGTGTCAGGTGTGATTTCTCCTTTTTCATTTCCAGTTTTATTGATTTGTGTCCTCTCCCTTTTTCTCTTGATGAATCTGTCTAAGGGTTTATCAATTTTGTTTATCTTCTCAGTGAACCAGTTTTTAGTTTTATTGATCTTTGCTGTTGTTTTCTTCGTTTCTATTTCTTTTATATCTGATCTTTATGATTTCTTTCCTTCTACTAACTTTGGGTTTTCTTTGTTCTTCTTTCTCTTGTTTCTTTAGGTGTAGGGTTAGATTGTTTATTTGACATTTTTCTTGTTTCTTGAGGTGAGATTGAATTGCTATAAACTTCCCTCTAAGAACTGCTTTTGCTGCATCCCATAGGTTTTGGGTCGTTGTGTTTTTGTTTGTCATTTGTTTCTATGTATTTTTAAATTTCTCCTTTGATTTCTTCAGTGATCGCTTGGATATATAGTAGCACACTGTTTAGCCTCCATGTATTTGTGTTTTTTACAGGTTTTTTCCTGTAACTGATTTCCAGTCTCATAGCGTTGTGGTCAGAAAAGATGCTTGATATGACTTTAATTTTCTTAACTTTTCCAAGGCTTGATTTGTGACCCAAGATGTGATCTATCCTGGAGAATGTTCCATGTGCACTTGAGAAGAAAGTGTATTCTGCCACTTTCAGGTGGAATGTTCTATAAATATCAATTAAATCTATCCGGTCTATTGTGTCATTTAAAGCTTGTGTTTCCTTATTTATTTTCTGTTTGAATGATCTGTCCATTGGCGTAATTGGGGTGTTAAAGTCCCCCACTGTTATTGTGTTACTGTCGATTTCCCCTTTTATGGCTGTTAGCATTTTCCTTATATATTGAGGTGCACCTATGTTGGGTGCATATATATATTTACAATTGTTATGTCTTCTTCTTGGATTGATCCCTTGATCATTATGTAGTGTCCTTCCTTATCTCTTCTAACAGCCTTTTTTTTTTTTTAAGAAGTTGTTAGGGGTAGGAGTTTATTTATTTATTTATTTTTGCTGTGTTGGGTCCTCGTTTCTGTGCGAGGGCTTTCTCTAGTTGTGGCAAGTGGGGGCCACTCTTCATCGTGGTGCATGGGCCTCTCACTATCACGGCCTTGTTGTGGAGCACAGGCTCCAGACACGCAGGCTCAGTCGTTGTGGTTCATGGGCCTAGTTGCTCCGCAGCATGTGGGATCCTCCCAGACCAGGGCTTGAACCCGTGTCCCCTGGATTAGAAGGCAGATTCTCAACCACTGTGCCACCAGGGAAGCCCCCAGGCTTTCTTTTAAAGTCTATTTTATCTGATATGAGTATTGCTACTCCAGCTTTCTTTTGATTTCCACTCGCATGGAATATCTTTTTCCATCCCTTCACTTTCAATCTGTATTTGTCCCTAGGTCTGAAATGGGTCTCTTGTAGACAGCATATATATGGGTCTTGCTTTTGTATCCATTCAGCCAGTCTGTGTCTTTTGATTGGAGCGTTTAGTCCATCCACATTTAAGGTAATTATCGATTATATATGGTCCTATTACCATTTTCTTAATCGTTTTGGGTTTGTTTTTGTGGGTCTTTTTCCTCTCTTGTGTTTCCCACCCTGAGAAGTTTCTTTAGCATTTGTTGTAAAGCTGGTTGGATGGTGCTGAATTCTCATAGCTTTTGTTTGTCTATAAAGCTTTTGATTTCTCCATCGAATCTGAATGAGATTCTTGCTGGGTAGAGTAATCTTCATTGTAGTTTTTTTCTTTCATCACTTTAAGTATATCCTGCCACTCCCTTCTGGCCTGCAGAGTTTCTGCTGAAAAGTCAGCTGATAACCTTATGGGGTTTCCTTTGTATGTTATTTGTTGTTTTTCCTTTGCTGCTTTTAACATTTTTTCTTTGAATTTAATTGTTGTTAGTTTGATTAATATGGGTCTTAGTGTGCTTCTCCTAGGGTTTTTCCTGTATGGGACTCTTTGTGCTTCCCGGACTTGGGTGACTATTTCCTCTCCCATGTTAGGGAAGTTTTCGACTATAATCTCTTAAATATTTTCTCAGACCCTTTCTTTTTCTCTTCTTCTTCTGGGACCCCTATAATCCAAATATTGGTGCATTTAGTATTGTCCCAGAGGTCTCAGAGACTGTTCTCAATTCTTTTCATTCCTTTTTCTTTATTTTGCTCCTCGGCAGGTATTTCCACCATTCTGTCTTCCAGCTCACTTATTCGTTCTTCTGCCTCAGTTATTCTGTTACTGATTCTTTCTAGTGTATTTTTCATTTCAGTTATTGTGTTGTTCATCTCTGTTTGTTTGTTCTTTAGTTCTTCTAGATCTTTGTTAAACATTTCTTGTATTTTCTCAATCCGTGCCTCCATTCTATTTTAGAGATTCTGGATCATCTTTACTATCATTACTCTGAATTCTTTTTCAGGTAGATTGCATATTTCTTCTTCATTTATTTGGTCTCATTGGTTTTATGTTGCTCCTTCATCTGTGATATATCTTTTTGCTTTCTTTTTTTTTGATGAGTGGGATTGTGTTCCTGTCTTTCTGGTTGTTTGGCCTGAGACTTTCATCACTGGAGTTTGTAGGCTGTTGGGTCTTGGTGCTGAGATGAGGACCTGGGAGACCTGAGATGAGCTGGGTCTTGGTGCTGAGATGAGGACCTCTGGGAGACCTCACTCCGGTGAGTATTCCCTGGGGTCTGAGATTCTCTGTTAGTCCAATGGTTCGGACTCAGAGCTCCCACCACAGGAGCTTCAGCCTTACCCCTGGCTTGTGAACCAAGACCCCAACCGGTGTGTGGAGTGGCAAAAAAAAAAAAAAGGGATAACAATAGCAAAGCAAAAAATAAAATTAGAGTAGGAAATTAACAGATATGTTAGAAAAATAAAAAAATAAAAATATAGATGAAACAATAACCAGAAGGTAAAACAGATCCACAATAGTAAAAAAGAGGAGAAAAAAAATGTGGAAAAGTCCTTGGCTGTGGAGGGCGGGGCCTAGCAGGGGCTAGGTTTGGGCAGTCGGTGGGGCCTATGCTTAGGACCCACAGGGCTGGAAAAGGCCCTGGGGGTGTGGGGGTGGGGCTTAGGCTCAACGGAACAGAGTGGGCCCACACGTGCCCCCCACCTCTGGTCTCAGAGGGTGGGGGACCCCACCTGGGGACCCAGCAGGCTTTCTGGGCTTGAGTGGGTGGGGCAGACACCCTCTGTGCCTCTCCCACTCCTCTGGTCCTGGAGGACCCCTCCTGCCTGCCTCTCCTGTTCTTCCCCCAGCCTTCATCCTATGCCCCCAGGACCCACATGGCCCAGAGGGGACCTCTGAGGGCGTAGGACCTGGCCCAAGAGCTGGGCAGACTTCTCTGGCCGATTGGGCAGGGAATATGTTGTGCTCCACCTGGATCCCAGCCCCCCGTGGTCCCTCCAGGTGTGGGAACCCCTCCCCGCCAGCCACCCCTCAGGGGCACCGGTCCTGTCCGGCCTCCTCCCACAGTCCCCCCACGTCCTACCAGTTCGCTGGTGGGTTCCTCCCATCATCTAGGGTGTCAAGATCCCACATCAGTGTCCTTCAGGCGCCCCAGTTGTGGGGAGACACGAACTCCAAGTCTTCCCACACTGCCATCTTGACTCCGCCCCTCCCGCCCCCCAGAGTAACTATTTCTATAGAGTGGTATCTCAGAGTCTCAGATAAGATAATATTTAGGTAGAGAACTGCAGAAAGTAATGGAGCAAGTGACCTGACCGTCTGTGTGGCTGGAGTTGGGAGTGAAGGAGAGTATTAAAGACAGAGAAAACAGCAAGTTAAAAGCTCCTGAGCTTGCATTTGTGGAGCAGGAAAAAAAAAGGCCAATGAGGCAGAAGCAAAGTGAGAAGGAGTGGGAGATACAGTCAGAGATGAACGAGGATGGTGGAGGGTGTTGCCCATGATTTAGAGCCTTGTAGGCCATGGGAAGGATTTGGCTTCTCTGAGTATGATGGGAATTATTGCAAGAATTTGAGCAGAGAGGAGACACAACTGGATTTAAGGTTTAATAGACTCATTTTGGCTGCTATGCTGAGAATATATTCTAGGTTGGCAGTGGTAGAAGGAGAAAGACTGTTCAAGAGGCTACTATAAAAACCAGGCTGGAAATGGTAGTAGCTTAAGGTAAGGTAATACAAAGAAGTGAAGAGAAATAGTTGCATTCTGGATTTATTTAAAAAATATGTCCAAAAGGATTTGATGACAGATAGTGTGTAGGATATTTGAGACAGAAAGAAGTTGAAGGTGATCTCAATAGTTTTTCTTCTAAGCAGTTGAAAGAATGGCATTGTCATTTCATGATATGTGGAAAGTTTAGGTGTGGAAGGAAAATCAGAAATTGATTTTGGACATATTATATTTGAAATATGTATTATACTGTTCTGAGGTATGCAGTAGACTGTTGGATGCATGAGTCTAGAATTCAAGAGGAAGGTCCTAGCTAGATTATTAAACTTGAAAGTGGTCAATATTTAGATGATTTTCTAATCTATAAACCTGAATGCTCAGCTAGAGATTAGTCAGGTTAGGGAGGAAAATGATTTGGAAGGCTGAGCCACTAGGCAATGCCAACATTTAGAGGTCGGGCCATAGAAATCAGCAAAGGAGAGAGAGAATCATTAGTCAATGACCGAGGAGGAAAACCAAGAGAGAACTGTCTTCCGAAAGCCTAGTGAAGAATGTTTTTCAGTAAGGATGGAATGACATAGTAAGAGCAATGCAAAATAAAACTATTATTTCTTATCAATTGTATTGGATGGTGACTTAGTAATATCTATAAAAATTACAAATGCATGTATCTTTCAACCCAGTACTCCCATTTTCAGGAACTTAAACTATATATATAACAGAGTAATGTGGAATTATGTATGAATAATAAAGTATGAATACTGAATATTCAAGGAAACATTTTATGTTATAGCAAAAGATTCATCTATAATAGGCTGGCTGTACTTACAGTACATCTCCATGATGGAATATTATGCAGTTCTAGAAAAGAATGAGGAAGTTCTCTATGTAACTAGTATGAAAAGAGTCCATGTTATATTATCAATATTAAGTAAAGGTATATATCGCATACTATCTTATCTATAGTAAAGGGAGGAAGTAATAAAACCCAGAGTCGTTGTATGTGCATAAACATTGGAAATGTATACAAGAAAATAGTAAAAGTGTTTACTATATGGTGGGCAGATATGGAAGCATATGGATAGGAATGAGGATGGGAGTGAGCGTTGTAAATATATACTAAATAAAAATCATTTTGATAGAGACTTCTCTGGTGGTCCAGCAGTTAAGACTCTTCACTCCCAATGCAGGGGGCCCGGGTTTGATCCCTGGTCAGGGAACTAGATCCTGCATGCCACAACTAAGAGCCCTCATGGCTCAACTAAAAGATTCCTGCATATGGCAACTAAAGATCCCGCATGCCTCAATGAAGACTTAGTGCAGCCAAATAAATAAATAATTTTTTTTAACAAATGATTTTGATATTTGAATCACATATTTTTAAAAGGGAGGAGAAGGAGAGGGAGATCAGCTTTTTCAAATGCTGCTAATGGGTTGCTGAGGTAAGCTCTGAAATAAATTGACCATCATATTTGGTAAAGGAGACACGTCAATAAAGAAAATACCTTCTAGAAGCTGTGTTGAAAAGGGGAAGTGAGATACGGAATGTTAGCTAGAAGGGGTTATGAGGAAAGAATGTTATTAGGTTTATCTAGTGATGAAAGTAATCGATCAGAAAGGAAAATATTGATGATGCTGAGAGAGAGAGAGAGAGAATTGTTGGCGTGGGTAAAAGACCTACCAGTGATGGCATTCCTTCTGAATTTTCATTTTCATGCTTCAGACTAATATCAAGCTATCCTCTCAACAGAAATGTTTATCACCTTCCTTCATTTCCTTACATCTCTGCCCTTTTAAACTGTTTCCCTGTTTGCCACTGCAGAAGAACAAATAGATTAGATTAGAATTTTTAGAGATCTAAAATACCCAGTTTATGTGGATATCTAATTTAATCCTCAGAACCATCCTGTGAACTTCATATTGCTATTCCCATTTTACAGAGAAGGAAATTGATGTTCAGTTTAACTTGCCTATGCTTGTACAGTGGATAGTAGCACATTCTAGATTCAAATGTCAGCTCTTTATGAATCTAGAGGGTTTTTGTTTTGTTTGTTTTTCCATGTTGTAATGACTTCTATGGATATTCTGAAAAGGCTTCAAAGAAACAGCGTGTTACTACAAGCAATAATAAAATTTTCTTCTATTTGTTCATTCAACAAATAGTTATTGAGCACCTATCTTGCATTAGGCACTTAACTAGGTATGGAAATAAAGGGATGAATGGGATGGATATGAATTCTGGCCTCATGATGCCTGTAATCTTTTGAAGAAAAGAGATTTAGGAAATCATTGTGATTACAAGAGGTGTTAAAATAGCAAAACGCTGTCTGTGAGTAGAAACAAAGTTCTATACTGAGAGAATGAGCTATAATAAAAGAGCTGTGGGCTATAAATAAAATAATAGGGTAAACTATTTTATTTTTATTCATTCACATGTTATGTGGTCAATATAATTATAAATAATAGTAAACTGTCATTGAAGAGAATGTCAAGAACCACAAAATAAAATATCCTTTAAGTGTCTTATATATTAGGGCTTAAAGAAATCAATATTTTATGATACTAAATATGTAGTAAAAGCAGTTTACCTTTTTTTTTTTTTTTTTTTTTTTTTGCGGTACGTGGGCCTCTCACTGTTGTGGCCTCTCCCGTTGCGGAGCACAGGCTCCGGACACGCAGGCTCAGCGGCCATGGCTCACAGGCCTAGCCGCTCCGCGGCATGTGAGATCTTCCCGGACCGGGGCACGAACCCATGTCCCCTGCATCGACAGGCGGACTCTCAACCAGTGCACCACCAGGGAAGCCCAGTTTACTTTTTTCTTAATTTAACTCTTATTCTTAAAGTCACTCACAGTTTTAGAAAACTTGAAAATAAAACTCAAACGTCTGTAAGTTTTTCTTTGGTGATCTCTTAAGGGTTTTATGAAAGAATTATAAATATTATCTTTCATCTTTGAAACCATGTTCTTTGGCCCTCTAGAGGAAACGGTGTGGGAATAAATAATACATTTGTAAACCCAGGATAGAATATAATCTTGACTTTATTGGTAAGAATTGACATACACAAAATAGCTAGTAAAGTACAAATCACAGTGCCATTGTGCAGGAGGAATGGCGAGATACACAAGACTAAGGGAGACACAATAAAAAAGAAAAGTACATGATATAACTCCCTCAATATTTTAAAACAGATGTCATCACATGCAGAAAGTTTTCAGCATTTTTATGTTTCTGATTCTGTACTTTGTTTCAAAATCATGAGAACTATAAAGAGTAACAGTGTTTACCTTTTATGAATTTATCTTTCTAAAGATATGGTGCACAATAACCAAATTTTCTTCCTTTACATTTTCGTCAAAAACTGGAAGAATATTTTCTGAATTAGCCTTGAGATGGATGCTATTGTGCAGTTTCACTGAAATACCCAGATACTTTGATATTATATGCACATTTTTTAGTTCAAGAAGAGCAAGAGAAAGCTTTGGGTGTTGTCCATGTATGGAAAGTAGTTATAACTTCCTTCATTCACTTTCTCCCGCCTTCCAATGTGGCATTTAGTAGCTTAAACATTCTTCAGTGGTTCCTTTTCATTTCTGGGTAGAGGATCCACCCATGAAAATGAACAATATACGTCATGTCATCTGATTCCTGCCGTCTCCCAAACTTACTTATCTCCTGTGCTCATTACTTTCTAAATGCTCTCCCATTCCCAGATATCCCATGCTGTTTCTCACTGTTTTTACATTCATGCAATACTTAAAATGCTATCCTGCCTGCTCTTTGTCTGATGAACCCTTACTCACTTGTCAAGACTCAGATCAAATGGTCACCTCTTCTGGGATGGCTTCCCTCACCTCTCCAAGTGGAGTTAATCACCTCTGCTTTTCTGCTCCCATCTTGTATTTCTTTGGTCTTTGTTAGTGATTTACTTGTTGAATAGCTCCATTTCCAGATTGGTAGTTCTGGGAAGGCAGGTTCCAGTCATCCTAGTATCACTGTCCAGAGCCTGCTCTATATTTGTTGTTTAAAAAATATGTTTAATAAGTCTTTTGAGGGTACAGCGGGTGGAGGTGAATATCAGAGAATAAAAAGTAGGCTCCTAGGGCTGCTAGCTTTAAACCTGTCTCATGGGGATGTGCGGCTACTGGTGGGTGGGGGAAAGAGTCAGATCATGCAGATTAGCTGGGGAAAAAGGGCAACTGGAGTTGGACAAATTTTGAAAGAATTGCAGTTTATATATGTCCAGCATTCATTCCTAAAGGGCACTGCTTCAAGAGTGTTTCATTGGAGTGTGGTTTTAATAAAGTCTAGAGCCATTTTCTTGTCCTCAAGATGTTCCTTGTAACTCTAAGGCTATATCTAAATTAAAGCTAATGACCAAACAGATTTTTTTCTCTGTTAATGTCTAGCAGGAAAGAACCATTAGAAAATTTCTGAATTAGAGTCTGTTTATTGAGAAGAATCATCATGTATTCCCTTAAGCAACTCCCTGTCTTAAAAGTAAGTATAACTGATATGTTCAGTGAGCAAGACTCATGGAATGTAATCAAAAGCAACTTTATTTTGTCTCCCACTATTCTAATAAAATTTATTCAGTGGGGAGAAGTTCGTCCTCTGACCCTGGATAAAAAGTCTTGCAGTCCAAAGATTTTCTATTCACTCCTAGGTAATAAAAAGCCCTGCAGCCACTTTAAGTCACAAACACAGTCTCCTTGAATAATTAGAAATCCCTAGGGCCCCCTGTAATAATCAGAGCTTCAAACTTTATTCACGGTTAGAAGGACGCCTTGTCCTCACAAGGGCTTGTTGCAGACCAGCACTTCGATTTCTTTCTTACCTCCTTCTCCCTCACTAATGGTAATATTTGATGCTGCTAGAGTTGAAGTTCTGGAAGGAAAGGTCAGAAAGAGGCCAAGAAGGTCTTATTTGGCTGACACTGCCATAAGGTGGCATTGGGGGTTTCAATCTGGTTCTTCCTCTCATGGGCTCTTTGTTAGGTTCTTCAGAGAAGCCCACTGGGAGCCTCTCACCATGCCTCCTAAAGTGTGGATAATTTGGGACTAGATGATGCATTCTCTTCTGCACTCATCAGCCCCTCATGAGTCTACCCCAGTTGGGGTTACCTTGCCCCTCTAGACAGTCCTTTTCAGCCATATTTTCACAGGCTCCAGGCTGGCTCTTGCTCACCTGGACCACAGTTACGAGTCCTTGCCCTCATAAACGGTAGAATGGAGCCACACTGGTGTAGCCCATATTGATCTCTTTCACTACTTGCCGCCTCAGATTGACAGCAGAGCCTCTTTCCTTGAGATTCCTAAGGGATATATTGGATAACTATCCACTGTGCCTCCTAAACTCCTGCTGATACATACCAGAGCACACATTTTAGCCCTTCTCTTCAAGCTTAATCTAAAGGGAATGCATCTTCTACCCCCAGTCCCCCTCAGCACACTGATGCCTATCTCCAAAGAATGACCCTCCTCATAAATCTTATTTCAGTCTTCAAAAACATTACCAGCTCTTTTCAGTCTCAGACATGGGCACACCGCAGAAGAATGTTATTAACAAGTCAGATGCACCCGACACCCTATTAGTGGAGAAGCATGCAGATTATATAGCATCCTATGGCTCAAAGAAAGATGATTACAAATACTGTATGTCTGCATATTTGAGAATGAGTGGCATCTATTGGGGTCTGACTGTAATGGATCTCATGGGACAACTACATCGCATGAATAGAGAAGAAATTCTGACATTAAGTCTTGTCAACACGAGTGTGGTGGAATAAGTGCTAGTGTTGGACATGATCCTCATCTTTTGTACACTCTTAGTGCTGTCCAGGTTCTTACTCTCTATGATAGTATTAATGTTATTGATGTAAATAAAGTTGTGGAATATGTTCAGAGTCTACAGAAAGAAGATGGTTCTTTCGCTGGAGAGGTTTGGGGTCCCACTAAGCAGCTGGTCTAACTGAAGTTAATGGTCTGCTGGAAGTTCCAGCATGCACTGTGCTAGTTATATCAGCATACAGGAGTACTGGAACAGAGGGGGCCAGTCTAAAAGATAGGGCTGAATACAGTGCAGGCAGGAGAGACCAGCTGCTTCATGGGATGTGGAAATCTACTTTTATATAATAGGGAGAAATCGACGCAAGATTGTCTTTTTGTGCGGTGGCAACTTTGGCTCTATTGGGGAAGCTGGATGCTATTAATGTGGAAAAGGCAATCGAACTTGTTTTATCATGTATGAACTTTGATGGTGGATTTGGTTGCAGGCCAGGTTCTGAATCCCATGCTGGGCAGATCTATTGTTGCACAGGATTCCTGGCTATTACTAGTCAGTTGCATCGAGTAAATTCTGATTTACTTGGTTGGTGGCTTTGTGAACGACAGCTTCCATCAGGTGGACTCAATGGAAGGCCAGAGAAGTTACCAGATCTATGCTATTCTTGGTGGGTGTTGGCTTCCCTAAAGATAATTGGAAGGCTTCATTGGATTGACAGAGAGAAACTGTGCAGTTTCATTTTAGCATGTCAAGATGAAGAAACGGGAGGATTTGCGGACAGGCCAGGAGATATGGTAGATCCTTTTCATACTCTATTTGGAATTGCTGGATTGTCACCTTTGGGAGAAGAACAGATTAAACCTGTTAGCCCTGTGTTTTGCATGCCTGAAGAAATACTTCGGAGAGTGAATGTTCAGCCTGAACTAGTGAGCTAGATTAGATTCCTTGATGCAAAAGGTGCTTAGTGTAGTTTTACTGTTTTAACATTTCAGTATTTGAAGTGCTTAACAACCTTAATGGCTGCCATGTTAATATTTTATACATGAATTGTGTTGATTTTAATAAATTATATAATTATACATATTGTAAATTAGAGACCTTTATTGTATCTTCAGCTTTCCGTTTTCTTCTGGAATGCTGTTATTCTGAGCGTAATATTTTGTTTATGCTTCAATGTATCTATCTTGTCTCCATAACAGCAAACTGAGTTGAACTCTATTTAGCTGATGAAGTCTTGTGTTCTGATTTTCCCATGTACTCCCTTGATATGTTATATATAACTATAGTTAATATAAATTGGTCTTTGTCAATGAGAATGTTAACTGATAAAGAATTGTTGAACCCTATAGGAATTAAAAGATGAAAAAGAAAAACCAAAACACAACATTACCATTTTACTTCCTTGGTGGGAGTAAAGGGTTTTCAAGAGTCTTGTAACTACTTTTCAAACATTCCTTTTTAAATTCTGCATATAGCCTGGCAGTTTCTTTGGAATACATCCCTTAGGGTATCTTGGTGTCTAAGATGAAACTTCCGAATTAAAGTCCTGTTACTCAAATAAATGTTCACAAAACAGTAATAAGTAGACATTTGAATGTATTAGTCTTCACTGATAGGCATTATTGACTTGTACATATGAATTTAGGGTTAGTGATCTGTAGAGAGGCCCCTAAGTAACAAATAAATTAATTGTTCTTTATGCCCTTGATGTAGATCTTATCTTGATACCTTCACAGGCCTAGTGAGTGAAGAGGTGAACAAGAGAAGCTTTTTAATTGTTCTTCAAAAATTCTGTAGCTAGTAAATCAAGTGGATTCCAGAATACAACATATGTGTTATTTGGATTGGGAAGGCATTTTCTCATAGAAAGAACATGGTAAGTAGTTCAAGATGAGTGTCTGATGAACGAATTAAACAATGATCAGGTATCTAGGCTATCTCTAAGGAATTCAATTATGTCCCTAAAAGTACTAGCCTGTAATCTGAATGCTAAGAACAGAGTGACATATGGTTTTGGGAGAAGAAGAAGAGGGTTTTTTTCCTCTCTTAGACTGAGTTGGACAAAGTGTTTAGCCAGTTTGGCTTTGGTATACTTTTTTTTTTTTGCGGTAAGCAGGCCTCTCACTGTTGTGGCCTCTCCCGTTGCGGAGCAACAGGCTCCAGATGCACAGGCTCAGCATCCATGGCTCAAGGGCCTAGCCGCTCCGCGGCATGTGGGATCTTTCCGGACCGGGGCACGAACCCGTGTCTCCTGCATCGGCAGGCGGACTCTCAACCACTGCGCCACCAGGGAAACCCTGGCTTTGGTATACTTTTACCTCCTTTTTTTTTTTGGATACCTTTGTCCTGTCTCCTTGTGCTCAGGCACCTATTTACCCAGTATACTAATAGTTTTCTAAATCCCAAGCCCAGCCTTCTTTTCAGAGTTTTCTACATTCCTAATTCACCTCCCCTTTTCAGTAACACAGTTCACATCAGCACCACTCACTGATCTAAGCTGGAGATAGCAGAAAGTGTTATGATTGAATTAATTCACACTAATGTTTAGATGGCTGGAAATAGTTTAAATAGTTTATCCGTGCTGGAAATCCAATATTTGCATTTAAAAAAAGAGGTTTATTAATCCAAATTAATTTAATCTGTGAAGGAATGAGTATCTTGCATAGGGCCTGGGATATGTTAAACTTTCAATATTATTTGTTGAATGAATGGATGAATGTTGGGCTTTCAGGCAGTATAAAAAAACGAAGTGAACATTTTGTGCAATTTAGGGAAGGTATTTTTAGGTAGGGGTGGCATCTTTTTAGACTTACCAGCTCTACCTTCAGGGTCAGCTCCTTAGACTGTTTTGCTTTTCAAAGTTCTAAAGGTAAAACCCATAGAGTATTTAAAAATCTAAACATTTTTACAACTCACAAATGGAAGTAGAAAACAAAGGCAGTGGGAAATTGGGGAGTTGGGATTGGGTCAGGAATTGTAATGGCAAAGGTACTTGTTAGTCCAGATTTGTAAAATTGAGGGACTCTGAACTGAAATACAATATGAGTAGAGTGTAAAAATTAGATTTGACTTCATGTTTATTTAGCTTTTTTGGTGTAAATTATCTGTATCCTTTTATCAAGACTATGTAACATGAGCTCCTTGGTTTCTTTCACAGCTATTTTGCTTCTCTAAATAACCCAAACTGTGACAGAGACTGGGCTCAATGAGGGAAAGAGAAGAAAAAAAAAAAAAAAAAAAAAGGAAAGAAATTTGCCTTGTGTCCCAGCAGTCACAGTCAGTATATGAAGAGGAGGCTAATGAACTTGCTTGAGCTACACCGTAGGTTGTGAGTTAGGGCTGGTGCCTTTGAACTGCCTCACTCTGCCCAGACGCTAGGTAATCTGGACTGAAAAACAATGAAAAAGGCAATATGGAATAACATATACTAATAAAGTACCTGAAGTTACTATGTATTCAATGCCAGGTAAAATAACTCTTCACTACCATAAAGAGCAGTGGGTATAGCTAAACTTTTCCAAATAAATACTAATGTAAAACATCAGGAGGAAAAATGGCCCCACAAACTAAATATATGTTTCACATTAGTAAAATAATGCTATGGGGTTTGAAAAGAGGGTGGGGGGAGGAGGAATCACCAGTATGCAAATGATTAGAAGCTAATTGGATTTCCCAGAGGAGTAGAGTTGAGAACCCACTGGTTGTTTAAAGAGCAATGAATTCTGAGCTCTTACAACTGCATGTTGAAGAAGATCCTCCGTGCACTTAAAGAGGTCATGGTGCCTTTTAATGCAACTATAATGCAACTATAGGAATATTGCTAAAAACGCTGCACAGATAGTAATCTTTAAGCCTCAGATGAGCCAGAGTCAGCTTTGCAATGCTGCCTGCAGAAAGAAAGATCTCATTTGTGAAAATAACCACCCTGTTTTCATATTGCCAGACATCTGCTCCTGGCTAAGAACAACATGAAAGGGAAATTTTTCTGGTAGGGCTCTGTCCTTCTGCAAGGGAAGACATTCTTTTGAAATAATTGACCATCTCGACAGAATGGCCTATATTCGTATCTGCAAATTAATCTAATCAGGGCCTCCCCCTTGGGTTAAAATTGACACTTAACTCTCGTGGAGGCCTAATGGCATTCTTGTCCTTACACTTTATGCCAGGGTCAGCGACGACAAAGATAAGGTGCAAAATATTTGGCAATACAAAAAATACAGTGTCCTAGAAGAAAGTAAGGAAATACACATTCAGTGGGCACCTATGGTTTGCATTTATCAGGCATGCTACTCTCCTATATATACCTTTGTAACAACCTTTTTTTTTTTACATCTTTATTGGAGTATAAATACGATGTTGTGTTAGTTGCTGTACAACAAAGTAAATCAGCTATATGTATACATATATCCCCATATGCCCTCCCTTTTGAGCCTTCCTCCCATCCTCCCTATCCAACCCCTTTAGGTGGTCACAAAGAACCGAGCTGATCTCCCTGTACTATGCAGCAGCTTCCCATGAGCCATCCATTTTACATTTGGTAGTGTATATATGTCAATGCTACTCTTCATCCCAGCTTCTACTTCCCCCTGGTGCCCTCAAGTCCTTTCTCTAGGTCTGTGTCTTTATTCCTGCCCTGCCAGTAGGTTCATCAGTACCGCTTTTTAAAATTCCATGTATATGCATTAGCATATGTTGTTAGTTTTTCTCTTTCTGACTTACTTCACTCTGTATCACAGACTCTAGGTCCATCCACCTCACTACAGATAACTCAACTTCGTTTCTTTTAATGGCTGAGTAATATTCCATTGTATATATATGTGCCACATCTTCTTTATCCATTCATCTGTTGACGGACATTTAGGTTGCTTCCATGTCCTGGCTATTGTAAATAGTGCTACAATGAGCATTGTGGTACATGACTCTTTTTGAATTATGGTTTTCTCAGGGTATATGCCCAGTAGTGGGATTGCTGGGTCATATGGTAGTTCTATTTTTAACTTTTTAAGGAACCTCCATACTGTTCTCCATAGTGGCTGTATCAATTTACATTCCCACCAACAGTGCAAGAGGGTTCCATTTTCTCCACACCCTCCTCAGCATTTATTATTTGTAGATTTTTTTGATGATGGCCATTCTAACCAGTGTGAGGTGATACATCATTGTGGTTTTGATTTGTATTTCTCTAATGATTAGGGATGTGGATAATCTTTTCATGTATTTGTTGGCCATCTGTGTGTCTTCTTTGGTGAAATGTCTATTTAGGTCTTCTCATTTTTGGATTGGGTTGTTTGTTTTTGTGATATTGAGCTGCATGAGCTGCTTGTATATTTTGGAGATTAATCCTTTGTCAGTTGCTTCATTTACAAATATTTTCTCCCATTCTGAGGGTTGTCTTTTCATCTTGTTTATGGTTTCCTTTACTCTGCAAAAGCTTTTAAGTTTCATTAGGTCCCATTTGTTTATTTTTGTTTTTATTTCCCTTACTCTAGGAGGTGGGTCAAAAAGGATCTTGCTGTGATTTATGTCAAAGAGTGTTCTCCCTATGTTTTCCTCTAAGAGTTCTATAGTGTCTGGCCTTACATTTAGGTCTTTAATCCATTTTGAGTTTATTTTTGTGTATGGTCTTAGGGTGTATTCTAATTTCATTCTTTTATATGTAGCTGTCCATTTTCCCCAGCACCACTTATTGAAGAGGCTGCCTTTTCTCCATTGTATATTCTTGCTTCCTTTGTCAAAGATTAGGTGACCATATGTGTGTGGGTTTATCTCTGGGCTTTCTATCCTGTTCCATTGATCTATGTTTCTGTTTTTGTGCCAGTACCATACTGTCTTAATTACTGTAGCTTTGTGGTATAGTCTGAAGTCAGGGAGTCTGATTCCTCCAGCTCCGTTTTTCTTTCTTAAAATTGTTTTGGCTATTTGGGGTCTTTTGTGTTTCCATACAAATTGTAAAATTTCTTGTTCTAGTTCTGTGAAAAATGCCCTTGGTAATTTGATAGGGATTGCATTTAACCTGTAGATTGCTTTGGGTAGTATAGTCATTTTCACAATATTGATTCTTCCAATCCAGGAGCATGGTACATCTGTTTATGTTATCTCTGATTTCCTTCATCAGTGTTGATGAGTACAGGTTTTCTGAGTACAGGTCTTTTGCCTCCTTAAGTAGGTGTATTTCTAGGTATTTTATTCTTTTTGTTGCGATTGTAAATGGGAATATTTCCTTATTTTCTCTTTCTGATCTTTCATTGTTAGTGTATAGGAATGCCAGAGATTTCTGTGCATTAATTTTGTGTCCTGCAACCTTACCAGATTCATTAATTAGCTCTAGTAGTTTTCTGGTGGCATCTTTAGGATTCTCTATGTCTAGTATCGTGTCATCAGCAAACAGTGACAGGTTTACTTCTTCTTTTCCAATTTTATTCCTTTTATTTATTTTTCTTCTCTGATTGCTGTGGCTAGGACTTCCAATACTATATTGAATAATAGTGGCGAGAGTGCACATCCTTATCTTGTTCCTGATCTTAGAGGAAATGCTTTCAGTTTTTCACCATTGAGACTGATGTTTGCTGTGGGTTTGTCGTATATGGCTTTTATTATGTTGAGGTAGGTTCCCTCTGTGCCCACTTGCTGGAGCATTTTTATCTTAAATGGGTGTTGAATTTTGTTGAAAGCTTTTTCTGTATCTATTGAGATGATCATATGGTTTTTATTCTTTAATATGTTAATATGGTGTATCACATTGATTGTTTTGCATATATTGAAGAATCCTTGCATCCCTGGGATAAATCCCACTTGATCATGTTGTATGATCCTTTCAATGTATTGTTAGATTCTGTTTGCTAGTATTTTGTTGAGGATTTTTGCATCTATGTTTATCAGTGATATTGGTCTATAATTTTCTTTTTTTGTGATATCTTTGTCTGGTTTTGGTATCAGGGTGATGGTGGCCTCATAGAATGGGAGTGTTCCTCCGTCTGCAGTTTTTTGGAAGAGTTTGAGAAGAATATGTGTTAGCTTTTTTCTAAATGTTTGATAGAATTCTCCCATGAAGCTATCTGGTCCTGGACTTTTGTTTGTTGGAAGATTTTTAATTACAGTTTCAATGTGATTACCTGTGATAGGTCTGTTTATGTTTACTAATTCTTCCTGGTTCAATCTTGGAAGGCTGTACTTTTCCAAGAATTTGTCCATTTCTTCCAGGTTTTCCATTTTATTGGTATATAGTTGCTTGTAGTAGTCTCTTATGATCCTTTGTATTTCTGTGGTGTCAGTTGTAATCTCTCCTTTTGTTTATATTCTCAAAGAACCAGCTTAGTTTTATTCATCTTTGCTATTGTTTGTTTCTATTTCATTTATTTTTTGCTCTGATCTTTATGATTTCTTTCCTTCTACTAACTTTGGGTTTTCTTTGTTCTTCTTTTTCTGGTTGCTTTAGGTGTAAGGTTAGATTGTTTATTTCAGGTTTTTCTTTTTCTTGAGGTGAGCTTGAATTGCTCTGAACTTCCCTCTTAGAACTGCTTTCGCTGCGACCCATAGGTTTTGGATCATGGTGTTTTCATTGTCATTTGTTTCTAGGTATTTTTTGATTTCCCCTTTGATTTCTTCAGTGATCTCTTGGTTATTTAGCAGCACACTGTTTAGTCTCCATATATTTGTGTTTTTTACTGTCTTTTTCCTGTAATTGATTTCTAACCTCGTAGCATTGTGGTTGGAAAAGATGCTTGATATGATTTCAATTTTCTTAACTTTTCCAAGGCTTGATTTGTGACCTTTATTCATCTTTGCTATTGTTTGTTTCTATTTCATTTATTTTTTGCTCTGATCTTTATGATTTCTTTCCTTCTACTAACTTTGGGTTTTCTTTGTTCTTCTTTTTCTGGTTGCTTTAGGTGTAAGGTTAGATTGTTTATTTCAGGTTTTTCTTTTTCTTGAGGTGAGCTTGAATTGCTCTGAACTTCCCTCTTAGAACTGCTTTTGCTGCGACCCATAGGTTTTGGATCATGGTGTTTTCATTGTCATTTGTTTCTAGGTATTTTTTGATTTCCCCTTTGATTTCTTCAGTGATCTCTTGGTTATTTAGCAGCACACTGTTTAGTCTCCATATATTTGTGTTTTTTACTGTCTTTTTCCTGTAATTGATTTCTAACCTCGTAGCATTGTGGTTGGAAAAGATGCTTGATATGATTTCAATTTTCTTAACTTTTCCAAGGCTTGATTTGTGACCTAAGATGCAATCTATTCTGGAGAACGTTCTGTGTACACTTGAGAAGAAAGTGTATTCTTCTGCTTTCAGGTGAAATGTCCTAAAAATATCAATGAAGTCTATCTGGTCTATTGTATCATTTAAAGCTTGTGTTTCCTTATTTATTTTCTGTCTGGATGATCTGTCTATTGGTAAAAGTGGGGTGAAAGTCCCCCACTGTTATTGTGTTACTGTCGATTTCCCCTTTTATGGCTGTCAGCATTTTCCTTATATATTGAGGTGTACCTATGTTGGGTGCATATATATTTACAATTGTTATGTCTTCTTCTTGGATTGATCCCTTGATCCTTATGTAGTGTCTTTCCTTAACTCTTGTAACAATCTTTATTTTAAAGTCTATTTTATCTGATATGAGTATTGCTAATCCAGCTTTCTTTTGATTTCCATTTGGATGGAATATCTTTTCCCATCCCCTCACTTTCAGTCTGTATGTGCCCCTAGGTCTGAAGTGGGTTTCTGGTAGACAGCATATATAAGGGTCTTGTTTTTGCATCCATTCAGCCAGTCTGTGTCTTTTGGTTGGAGCATTTAACCCATTTACATTCAAGGTGATTATCGATATGTGTGTTCCTATTACCATTTTCTTAATTGATTTGCATTTGTTTTTGTGGGTCTTTTTCTTCCCTTGTGTTTCCCACTTAGAGCAGTTCCTTTAGCATTTGTTCTAAAGCTGGTTCGGTGGTGATGAATTCTCATAGCTTCTGTTTGTCTGTAAGGCTTTTGATATCTCTGTCAAATCTGAATGAGCTCCTTGCTGGTAATCTTGGTTGTAGGTTTTCCCCTTTCATCACTGTAAATATGCCCTGCCACTTCCTTCTGGCTTGCAGAGTTTCTGCTGAAAGATCAGTGGTTAACCTTGTGGGGATTCCCTTGTATTTTATTTGTTGCTTTTCCCTTGCTGTTTTTAATATTTTTCCTTGTACTTAATTTTTTTTTTTTTTTCTGTATGCGGGCCTCTCACTGCTGCGGCCTCTCCCATTGCGGAGCACAGGCTCCGGACGCACAGGCTCAGCGGCCATGGCTCATGGGCCCAGCCGCTCCGTGGCATGTGGGATCTTCCCAGACCAGGGCACAAACCCGCGTCCCCTGCCTCGGCAGGCAGACTCTCAACCACTGCGCCACCAGGGAAGCCCTGTACTTAATTTTTGATTAATATATGTCTTGGCGTGTTTCTCTTTGGGTTTATCCTGTTGGGACTCTCTGCGCTTCCTGGACTTGATTGACTATTTCCTTTCCCAAGTTAGGGAAATTTTCGACTATAATCTCTTCAAGTATTTTCTCAGACCCTTTGTTTTTCTCTTCTTCTTCTGGGACCCCTACAATTTGAATGTTGGTGTGTTTAATGTTGTCCCAGAGGTCTCTGTGATGGTCCTCAATTCTTTTCATTCTTTTTTCTTTATTCTGCTCCCTGGCAGTTATTTCCACCATTTTATCTTCCAGTTCACTTATCCATTCTGCCTCAGTTATTCTGCTATTGATTCCTTCTAGAGTATTTTTATTTTCAGTTATTGTGTTGTTCACCACTGTTTGTTTGCACTTTAATTCTTCTAGATCCTTGTTACATGTTTCTTGTATTTTCTCCATTCTGTTTCTGAGACTTTGGATCATCTTTACTATCATTACTCTGAATTCTTTTTCAGGTAGGTTGCCTATTTCATCTTCATTTACTTGGTCTTGCAGGTTTTTACCTTGCCTCCTCATCTGTAACATATTTTTTTGTCATTTCATTTTTCTTTTTTGATGGGTGGGGCTGTATTCCTGTCTTACTGGTTATTTGGCCAGAGGCATCCAGCACTGGAGTTTGCAGGCAGTTGGATAGAGCCAGGTCTTGGTGACGAGATGAGTTCCTCCAGGAGCCCTCACTCTGATTAATATTCCCTGGGGTCTGAGCTTCTCTGTTAGTCTAGCAGTTTAGACTTGGAGCTCCAACCATAGGACCTTGGGCCCGACCTCCAGCCAGGGAACCAAGATCCTGCAAGATGTGTGGCGTGGCAAAAAAAAAAAAAAAAAAAAAGCAAACAAGCCAAAAGGAGCAGAACAATAACAAAGTATAAAGAATAAAATAAAATTTAAAAAATAAAAGATTTATTAGAAACAATAAAATGTAAATGAATCAACATCAATGAATCAACAAGGTAAAACAGGACCCCAATCTAAAAGAGGAAAAAAAAAAAGGCTTGGCTATGGGGGACAGAGTTTAGGCAGGGTGGAACTTGGGGGTGGTTAGGGTTGGGTGGGGCCTAGGCAGGGCAACGTTCAAACGTGGGGCATGACATCTGCTTAGGACCTGCATGGAAGGGGAGTGGCAGCACATCCAATAGGGGGCCTCCAGAGTGTGGAGTTTTGGAGTTTGCAGGTAAGGCCCTGGGTCAGGGTGTGTGGGTGGGGTTTAAGCCCAACACGGTTGGAGGGGGTCTCAGAGGGGTTCTCCAAGTGTAGAGGTAGGGCCCTGGGTGGGGGTATAGGGGTGGGGCTTGGCTCTGCACCACAGGATGAAGGCTCCAAGGGCAGACGATTAGACCTGGGAGCCCAACAGGCTCCCTGGTGCCTAAGTGGACAGGGAAAGCACTGGCCGTGTTCCCTTCCATTCCTCCGCCACCACACCTCCCCCAACGTCGACCCCATCCCCACTGGACCCCTAACCGTGGGTGGGTCCCGCTGCGTGTAGGAACTCCTCCCCTCCCCCAGCCACCCCTCAGCGGTGCCAGTCCAGTTGGTCCAGCCTTTACTTTTGCTCCCCCTTCCCTCCCTCCCACTCCCTCCAGACCTACACGGCTGGAGGAGGCCTAGTGGGCAGAGGATCAGGCCCGGGATCCCCAAGTGGGCAGGGGGAACCTGGCCACACGCCGTTTTTGATCCTCTGCTCTCCCAATGGTCACTCAATTTCCCCCTACCGACGTGGGATCTCTTCCCCTCCCCCAGCCACCCCTCAGGGGTGCCAGTGCCGTTCCGCCTCCACTTCTTCTCCCCTTCACTACCCCCCCATGGCCCACATCCTGCCCAGTCGCTGGGGGTTCCTCCCGTCCCATTAGGTGTCTGTGGTCCCCCATCAGTGCCTGGCAGGTGGCACAGTTGTGCAGAGATGCGAATTCCCAGTCCTCCTAGTCCGCCATCTTGACTCCGTCCCCAAAGCATGTCCGCAACAACTTTTTAAAGATGAGGAGCCTGGGCTTCCCTGGTGGCGCAATGGTTGAGAATCCGCCTGCCGATGCAGGGGACACGGGTTCGTGCCCCGGTCTGGGAACATACCACATTGCCGCGGAGCGGCTGGGCCTGTGGAGCCATGGCTGCTGAGCTTGTGCGTCCGGAGCCTGTGCCCCGCAACGGGAGAGGCCACAGTAGTGACAGGCCCTAGTACCGCAAAAAAAAAAAAAAAAAAAAAAAAGAATATAAAGATGAGGAGCCTGAGCACAGAGAGTTTAAATAAGTTGTCCAATATTTGTCAGCCCGTAAAGTGGAAAATGTAGAATTTAAACCTAGAGCTATCAAACCCTAAAACCCCGGTCATCCCTCTGGGTTACACTGGCTTCCTTAAAGGACTTAAAGGTTGCAAGAAAGGTTAAGACTAACAAAAGGTACTGTGAAATACTAAACGCTTTTGTTGGGGCAGAGGACAGGGGGACCAGGGACAATGCAACATTCTAGATATTTCATCAAATGGATCCTCCCTTGAGCACATCTGAGTGCACTCTGTGTTTCAATGTTTTCTCCTTAGAGACACTATATTTTCTTTAAGGCCCAGACTTTTTACTCTAATCTTGTTTCCCCAATGTAGTGCCTAGCCAAAGTATTGATAACACAGGGAAGTGTTGTGTTAACACGTGCTGTCCTATTTTGAATGGAACAAAGAGGTCCAAATAGAACTCTGCTGTGTCAGAAAGGTGAGCTATTTACCATATTTCACAGGCATTGCTTTGTGGTACTTTAAAATTCACAAGCATATCGTGTTGTCTTTTCGATTATGAATTGTAGATATTTTGACAAACTAGATATTTCTCTAAGAAGCCCCATCCTATATTTAAGTAGCAAAGAACCAGAAAAAAACCTGTTTTCTTTGGAATTATTTTATATGGTCTGGTCAATGTCAAAATGCTGTAGTTGCCTAATAAATAGCAGGTCATACCAATCAGTCCTCCACGGGTCTATTGTGATTGCACAGCAGACCCCACACATCAACAACCTGAGTAATTTGACACTCCAGCTCTGAAAGAGGTAAATACAATTAATGCTGGGCTGTGAAATAAATTGAAATGTTCATTTGGGGATGCTAATCAGATTTGGAGACCGACCCCAAAGTATTCTCAGGGTTGCGTTTTTCATTTAAAAATCTATAAAATTTTATTAAGAGTGAGAAATATTGTAACTACCAAATAAACATGAGGAGGATAGTAAGTGGCCTGTCTGCTGATATTAACTGTGGAATTTACTGTAGAAAAAAAGAGCTAGTGCAAAATCAGCATTCTGCCTCATGTCCTTGCTCTTTGAAGAACACCAAACATTTGACATATTAGAAATGGCTTAGAACCAAGTCAAAATTTAAACAGAACTACTAATCCTATTTGTATAAACTTGACTTGGAAGGGCTGAGAAGGAGCACTGGACTGCAAGTCAGGAAACGGGCCCCCATCCTGGCTCGGTCACAGTCTGTGTGATCTGCAGGAAGTCTCTCAGTCTTATGTTTCAATGACCTCATCTGGCAAATGGGGGAAATAATACCTCTCTCTGCCTGTGTGGGGATGTTGTGAATATCAAATAAGATGATCCACATACTGGCAGTGAGAAGCATGTCTTAGCACTATAAAATATGTGTTATCGTTATTATTATCCAGAGATAAAGCTATTAAAATGAAGATTTAATTTGATGTATCTAAAAGAGGTATGCAATAAAATACCTTGTCAATCAGATCAAGGCAATGTCTTTTATTGATGACAGTAAAATATACAAGCATAAATTGACTTTCCTACCAACTGTTCCCTACTGTTTCCCAAGGAACATTCCCTTTCACCCCCAAGAAAAATTAAGCTCTAGAAATCTGTTATTGTGACATTTAACCATCAGACACTTACTTTACCATTTTACTACTTTCCTTTTTATTGTCCTTGGTGGTAAATTCACTGGAGATGGAGGCACTGGTAACGTGCAGGTTGGGCCTTTGGATTTCCAGCAGTAATAATTGCCTAACTGCTTGAATGTCAGTGGTTGGTGTACAAAAGGACTCTCTAACTGAGATTTACTAGTTTCCCCCTTTGATATTCCATTAAGGATATTGTAGAGAGAAAGTGTGCTTTGAAAAATTGTTAGGAAAAACTGTGAGTTAGGTTTCTAGAGCTCTACCACATACGGCTCTAGGCTCAACAGGCTGCTAGGTGCAGGGAAATGAGTGGGAGTTCTGATTATGACCAATGTTCAAATCTTAGCTCCTCCACTTACGCATTGAAATGACTTTGGTTTTAAGCAATTTATTATTCAGAGCCTCAGTTTCCTTGTCTGTGTAAAAAGCATGATGGTGCGTTCATTTATTTAACTACTGTGTATTGAGCCTTTGCTATGTGGCAGATACATGCTGGATTCTTAGGGGCCAGTGATGATCAAAACTCTTCTTCACAGTTTAGTAAGGAATCAAAGTGGAAGGGCTATAGACTGTGAGAAGTATTATGTAATTATAAGATTAAAGTAATAGCGGGGATAAGCAGAAAAGAGATTTAGAAGAATATGTTTAGAGGACTATACCTAGTAACAATAGTAGCTACCAGTGCATTCAATAATAATAATAATAATAATAATAATAATAGCTATCATTATTGAATGATTACTAGGTGCTACATACCGTGAAAGTAATTTACATTTATTACATACATTTTATCCACTTTACACACCAATGAGATAATTATTGTTGTTTCTTTTAACAGAGGAGAAAATAGAAGCTCCAGAAGGTTAGGTGACTTTCTCAGATCTCGCAGCTAGTGAGTGATCGAGTTAGAACTCTGATCCCAGGTTTTTTTTGTTTGTTTGTTTGGTTGGGTTTTTTTTGCGGTACGTGGGCCT
Organism: Delphinus delphis; assembly: GCF_949987515.2. Taxonomy (NCBI): domain Eukaryota; kingdom Metazoa; phylum Chordata; class Mammalia; order Artiodactyla; family Delphinidae; genus Delphinus; species Delphinus delphis. Next base: position 85,949,666 of record NC_082683.1, read on the forward strand.
CTCACTGTTGTGGCCTCTCCCGTTGCGGAGCACAGGCTCCGGACGTGCAGGCTCAGCGGCCATGGCTCATGGGCCCAGCCACTCCGCGGCATGTAGGATCTTCCCGGACCAGGGCACGAACCCGTGTCCCCTGCATCGGCAGGCGGACTCTCTACCACTGCGCCACCAGGGAAGCCCTGATCCCAGGTTTTTTAAGACTGATCATTAATGCTCGTAACCACTGTGCTAACAACTGTGCCGCCATAACAACAGCAGCAACAATCTAAATTTTATGGAAATGTTACCTAAATATCTCTTACCCTCCCTGTCCACTCCTATCATGTGTAAAAAGAAGCTTCTACAATTCAGGAATTGTGACCCATGAAGACATGCATATTGCAATTCACATGTCTGATCTTCTTTTGGGGGGGTTCCAACTTCCAGAGCAGAAAGTTCCTAACTAATATATTTCCTTGACAAATAAAATAAAGCAAGTGTGTCGTTCTACCTGGAAATCTTTAAATTATCTCTTTAGACTTTCAACACACAATTTACAAGTGACAGGCAACATATTTCATTATCTTTATGTTTGAAATAACTTTCAAAGAGAGTGAAGAGGGGCGTTTGACATTATTGTAATCAATTCTGTCAAAAATATTATTGGATTTACTTGATTTTTGTGAACACAATCATTTTTCATTGTTATTCTGAATTTTCTTAGATGTTTTACAGGAGGCTAACATAAATAGTACAATATGCTTCAGTAAGATAGCTATTGAAAAAATAATGAGGAGGTGCTCTTCTGAGCAGAAGCACTGTGTAAGCTGTGATGGCCATTTTTATAGCAAAGAAGGCAATTTCCCTAGTGTCCTCTGCCTAATACAAACTCCACTCTCCTCAACCAGAAGGGTGACATGGCTTCCTGTATCCTGAATGGCAGCTGGACTTTGTTGGGGTCAGAAGGGAAGCAAAACTTAGAGAGGCACTAAGGACCTCACAGGGTGTGTAGGTCCAAGCCTTGACAAGATTATGAATCGGTCTCTGTTGGCCCTGATCCAAACAGACTTGCCTAAATTAGGTGCTTTGGGGCTGAAAACCTTTGTGTGAAGGTTCACTTTTTTGCCTGGTTGCCATGAGAGTTAAGGTTGAAGAAGGCATAGGGCAGGTATCCATGTGGCTGGCAGCTCTGGATGACTCATGTCCAACAATGTTTTGGAATATTATGAGGAAAACTCTATCTGTGTCTCCTTATATGTAGATGAGGGGAAACTGCTCTTATCCTTGGGCACAAATTAAGACTGGAACAGAAATACGCATTTAAGTGAAGTACCTTGGATTAAAAATTATTATTGTGTGTCCTTAGTTGACTCTTAAATTGCTTGTAACTCTTGTCGTCTTATTTATTTTCCTAAGCAAGATATTTGTTGGTCTTATATGTAGAATTTGACAGAATATCTGGCAGAGGTCTTTGACATAAATTAGAGAAGGTGCTATTATCCTCATTTTATGTATGAGGCATCCAGATATCTGAGAACTTAAATTATCTAATGACTCTTAGCTACTAAGTGGCAAAGTAAAGAGTGCTTAGAGTCTAGATGCTTTTCCTGCAATACCAAAATCTTGCATTTGGAAATATTTTTGTCATATATCTATAGTTGAGATGAGAACCTTGAATTTCCTTGTTCTAATTACCTACCCCGTGGGCTAATTTCTATATTTTTTGGTCTGTGGTACTATGTGTATCTTATGTGTATGTTTGATGTGATTGTGTATTTGTATGAAATGGGAAATAGTCTCAAGAGTCTTTAGAGGAGATATTAAATAAAATTTTTTTCCATAAATGTGAAAAAAAGTTGAGTTATTTTATTTCTATCCCTCAACTAATTTTGTTTTTTATTAGTAAAATAATATTTTGACATTGTTAAGCATACTTTTTTGAGGGTATGAGAGTAGGGCAGCAAAAAACAGGGCAGTATCTTTCCTATTTTTGTATTCCAAGGGCCTAACAAAACAGCAATAAAAGAAAACTGAATGTTTAAAAGTTTGAATCATAGAATTCTTCTGAAGGAAAGCAATTTGATTCCTTTGAAATATACCTAGCTATCTAAATTTAGCTAACATAAGCTAAAATTACCTGAGGAAGTTTCTTAAAAGATCTATTATGATGAATAGCTAAGCATACTTTAGAGTTAGCATATCAGATATCAGGATGTAAATGAGTACTTCCAAACCACTTGAAAAGCATTTGTTCTATAACTTGTACTCTAAGACTAGCTACAAAGTCATAAGTACAGAATTTTATACAGCTCCATGTTACGAATGTAAGAATGAAGCAGTCAGATCCTGCCTGCAAAGGGTTGGTAGGCTGGCTGACTGGGGAAGTTAAGTAAGATTTAAGATACTTGAATTACTTACAGAACATGCTAGCAATGAGGACTAATATCCATGCCAAATAAGGCTTTGGTCAATAAAGGTTTAAAACAGAAGTAAACAGAATGCAGGAAAAGAATAATGTGAAGGTGGAGTAGGGGAGGCTTCCTAGAGGAGGTGGAATTTAAGCTAGACCTTTAAAGATTTGGATTAGCAAAGACAAGGGAGGTTAGACCTACACTGCACAGAGAGCTAGAAGAAAAGGCCCAAATGTGCACAAGCATGAGGTCTTCCAAGGGATAATGAGGACCAGTCAGGGGGATGAGTATGATTGAAAAGTGATTTGCCCATCAAAGGTAATTTAGCCTTGGTTTTGTTGCCTGATCTTCCACAAATTTGCATCCAAATTGATGAAGTTATAATGTATGTGGTCTCCAGCCTATTGTAAATTTCCATCTCTGTGTTTTTCAGGCATCTCTCTCTCTCATGAGCCCCCTTAGAAATCAAGAGAAATAATACACTGTGCAGAGGAAAGAGAATCTGGTCCTTTGTGCATCCCTGCTGTGGTGCAGCAAGGTCTGATGCCCAAGGTCACACGATCCTATTTCTAGGATTGGTCAGAAAGGATTGAGCACATGTCTGTAGAGTTTTGCCTCAATATTATATTTTAGGTGGTTCAGTCAGAGCTGTTACATTTGGCAGCATTCCTTGTTAGCATTTGATAAACAATTATTGCCAAATGTTAGCAAGGAAACCTGCCAAATGTTACAGCTCAGATTTAACTGCTGAAAAAAATATGCAGTTTGAAAAAGGCTTTTGCTACAGAGCCATCGCCTGGTGTGCCAGTTCTGAAGCTGCAGGGGACCCCGGTTGGGACAAATTGTGAGTCTAAAGGTATAGGGCTGTTTGCCAGCAGTTCTGGGTTCCCTTCTGAAGTTATGAATTAGTTGACACCTGTTGGTTTTCAAAGCAGTAAGTTTGGGGCAAATCATTTTTGATGAACATTTTGTTCCAGGGCGTCTGGTTACACTTTATATATGACACATCTTCTTTCATGGCACCTTATGCCAATGGATAAAGTGGTAGATTATCAGATTATATAGTCTCTTGCTTATCTGTTGGTGGATTGCCCAATTTCTTTCAGGGTTCAGCGTTCTTTAAGGTACTATGGAATTATTCCTGTTTTCCATTTCCTCCAGGAAACATTTTCCCATCTTTTCATTCTCATTTTCCATTCTTGGTTACCAAAAAAGAAAAAGTACCATGCTAAAATTACCCCTGTCCCCCCAATTTTGGGTAGTTTTACCATCTTGGTAAATCAAGAGAATATTGTCAAGATGGCGCACCTGGATTTTAGTTGTTGGATACTATCCATGTCAGAGGAGTTCTAGATACTTGGTTAAGAATAAGAGAAAATAGATGGCTGGATAATAGTTAGTTATCTTTACAACCCACTGAAGAGCTCTTGGTGGGAATTGATTATAAGATCAACTTCAAACCAGAGGGTCTTTATCCTTATTTAACAGAGCTTTGTTCTCCTCTTTGCCCTGTAAAATTTTGCCAGAGGCTTGTGTTAGGATAAGCAATTTTATTTAATGTGTGGGTGGTTTAAAGCCTGGGGGGATAACTAAAATGTTGGGACACATTCAAGGTGCATAAAGATAAAAAAGTTAAAATTGGGGGTAAAAACCGACAAGTTTACTAAATAGGAATTGATAGAAAATTTTGCCTATATGTTAAAAAAATCCATGGCACAAGTCACATTTGTATTTTCTCTCCAGGATTTAATCTGTCTTCCAATGTTGAGGTAGTTTTCCTCCAACCATAAATTCAAAATGCCAAATACTTGCTTTCCTGGGCCAGTGTTCCCAAGCAGCTTGTCTTGGCCAGTCAGATGTGCTAGTCCAGGACTTTGAATGTGAAGTTAGTGACTCAGGAAAGAAAGATAGTGAAGAATTCATCCTGCAGGAGGTGGTGCTATCTGTAACACAGAGCATCAGTGGTTTCCGTAGGTCATTTAGTGCTGGTGGCAGTGACAGAATATTCTTTTTATAATGTGTTATATTAACTACAATGTTGAGTTTATCTCTTAATTATTTATTGAACCTTTTCAACCTCCCCATCACTATGACCATTTTCTAGCTCATATTTTTATAATCTCCTCCCTGAACTAGTATAAAGGCCTCTTAACTGTCACCTTATATCCTCAGATGTATTCTGCACATAACCTATAACCTATTGAGTGATCTATATAAAATGGAAAAAAAGCATTTTTTCTAAAAACAAAAAAAAATTTCTCAGTTCAGAGGAAAGATAAGATATAGTAAGAAGGTGTTAATTAGTGTTTTAAGATAAATAATGATGTGAGGGGGAATTAAGAACATAATCTAAAGTAAAATCCTTGGTGAAAGTGCAGAAAGGTAGGGATGAAGATATATGTAAATAATTTTGAACATTGAGGAAAGAAAATGAGGACTAACTGCCCTCACCTTTGCCTGTGAGGTACAGGGCAAGATCTTCTGCCAAGACGTTGAGCTGGGTCTTGAAGAGATGGAAAGTTTAGAATATCCACTGAGGGAAATATTGGTTGGCCAAAGAAAATTAAATAATTACCATCATGAGGACTCAGCTAAGACTGACAACCACAGAAAATGCTGTGGCATCGATTAATAGTGTTATGAAAAGAAAACTCTTTTTTGACAGGATATAGGACTATAGAAAGTAAAATACGGGGTTAATTTAGGTTTGGGAATTTATCAGATGGGTTTGGTTGAAGGGTAATTTCACCCAAAAATTGAAGATGGGGATGAGTAAAAATCCCAGTTCTGAAAATGAGGAATAGGTTAGGTAAGAAAGGAAGCAAGTCACAATATACAGGGCAAAAATTGAAGAAGGGGGTAAAGGAACTTTGAGATGGAAGAACCAATTATGGTCATACATTAATCTTATTCTTTCAAAGTTGGAGTAATGATGGAAAGTACCAAAATTGAAAGTAGTTGATTATTAAAATGGAATGAAGATAAAATTTACTGTAGTAAGGGCTTCCCTGGTGGCACAGTGGTTGAGAGTCCGCCTGCCGATACAGGGGACACGGGTTTGTGCCCCGGTCCGGGAAGATCCCACATGCCGCGGAGCGGCTGGGCCCGTGAGCCATGGCCGCTGAGCCTGCGCATCCGGAGCCTGTGCACCGCAACGGGAGAGGCCACAACAGTGAGAGGCCCACATACTGCAAAAAAAAAAAAAGTTACTGTAGTAAGATTTGATCTAAAACTCTGAGTGGAAGTCTCTGTTCTGTTCTGAGGACTAAAAAATGTTTCCTTAAAGGAGAGAGGAGTGGTAGGTTTCATCGACTACTGTTATTGACCCTGCACCTTAAGAGAAATAGCCACATGCACAGTGGTTTTTCATTGGAAAACTTTCTGCCCAAGAACACAAATAATTCGGCAGCAAAACTGATACAGAAAATAGTAGAAACCTCATAATTAGTAGTAACTTCAAAGTTCATATAACCTAAATTCCTACCTAATTAATTCGATTTATAATTTTCCTGATCAGCTTGAATACCAAAAGTGACAGAACTCAGTTGCCTTACAAGACAGTCCATTCTGTTGTGGAGTTGATCTGATCATTAGCCATTTCTTCCTTGAATTGTGTAAGCATATAGGCAGAAAGTTTGCATACTTGTACTTTCAAAAGGCAGCTTTTCAATTGTGTGGAGGCATTCTGTGTCCCCTCTACTTCTTTTCAGGATAAAATAAGCCCATTTCCTTCATTTGACCCCCGTAAGATACAGTTTCAAGGCCTTTTGATATCCAGATTGTGAAGGCTTAGGGACCAAGTTATAGACTGGCCTTTCTTGAACAGACACCACCCTTCATCTGTCTTCTCATTTGGGGTATCCTTGTCTCCCTTACCTTACACTCCAGACCCATCTCTCATCTCAGTTTCCTCTGACTACTGTTCACTTTGCCTGAAATGATCACCTTTTCATTCTTCTCTTGGTGACATCTTGCTCATCACCCAATACCCAGCTCAAATGTTTACCATTCTTGTTCCTCAAGGCAGCTTTGGCTACACCTGTTTTGTGCTACCAGCACTTGTTTTACACTTATGTTATAGCACTTACAGTTATTTTTTCCACTAAAGTGTATTTCCAAAGGTCAGTGATCTTATTCATCTTTCTGTTTCCATTGCATAATATTCTTCATGTAGAATTCAGTAAATATTTTAAGTGTATATATTTTTTTCAAGTGTGATGCCCCAAGCTGGATACAATACTCCAGCTGCTACAGAGTAAGGTGGAAATATCATGTTACTTAATCTGAACACTGTGCCTCCTGACACACTTATTTATTTGTTTTATCATTTGCTTGTTTGTGTTGTGGCTCCAGTTTACTCATATTGTGCTCATACACAACTGCATTCCCTGTTCTTTTTCACCAGACTCTGCTATTAAGCCATATTTCCTCCATGCTCAGTTCCTAGCAACAGAAACTGATTCTGGCTAATTTAGTTAGAAAATAAAAGCAGTTGTTGAAAGGTGGTGTGTAACTCACAGATGCAACTGGAAATCTGGAATTTAGAAAATGGGCAGGAGTAGGGAGAGACCAGGCAGCTACAAGCACAGCCAAAACCCTGGGGGAACATCGACATTTAAATGGCAGATGGAAGAAAAGAGCCCAGGAAGGAAAACTGAGAAGGCGCCATCAGAGGGGCATGAGGAGAGCCACAACAACAGTTTTAAAGTGATGGACGCTAAGAGAGTGGAGAAGAGAATTCCACCAACAGGAGGCTGAACAGTGGCAATGCAGCAGAGATTTAATAAGACAGTGATTGTAAAATGCCCATTGCATTTGGCAGTTAGGCAGTCGTTGGCAAGCTTGGTAAGAGCATTTTCAGTAAAGTGGTGAAAACAGAAGGTAACTTCCAGTGAGGAGGTGAGTCAGCAGGGTAGGCTAAACTTTTGAGTATCTTGGGTGAAAACAGATGAAGAAAGGAATATGACCCCAAGGGAGAGCTTTTATTAGTTGAGGTTCTTGAGCATGTTTATAAACTGTGGGAAAATGCTGGGAAAGAGGTTGGAGCAGAGAAGAGAGAAGGGATAACTGGTTAAAATGTGTTTCTCAGGAGACAGAAGGGGCTTGAAGCAGAAGTCAGAATAGTAGTCGTGAAGGTGGGAGGATCACCTCATCCACTGAGGTGGAAGGAGGGCAGAAAAAGGTGTATGAACCTAACAGTAAGTTTGCTTGTATGGGGATGAAAAGTGGATGGACATCAGCCTTGATGGTTTCCATCTTCTCAATGAAGTAGAAGGGAAAGTGATTTACTGAAGATGGAAGAGGACTCTTGAGGAGTTTCTTTTTTCAATATATTTTGTTGTTGTTTTGTTGATGGCTTTTCTTCCATTACCCATTCCTTAATCTGTGGTATTTGCCAGAGTTTACACTCCTTAAGTAACCTACTCTAGAGTTACTTTCAGTTGCCTTCGTGATAACATATACCATTTCTCACTGTGATCGTTTACAGAGGCATCCACCTCCACCAATAGATACTGAAGTTAAAGAAGATACCCATGTTTTATTTCCATTCTTCATCTATAGATGGTCCTTAATCAGTATTTGCTGAGTGAACAAAAGGTTTTTAAAATTTAATCTCTTTACTCTGGTTCATATTAAGGGTTTTTATACTTGACATATTTAGAGCACACGGCAAAGTAGAGGGGGAAAAATCAAGTACACTGTATAATACCTCACTCTGGCATTTTTACATGAACCCAATATTATGTCCTTTTAGTTCTCAATATTTCATCAATAGACCTCCATGCTCTGGTGCAGACACCTTGTATTGTATGTCCTGATGTGTCCATCCAGTAAGGTGGGTAATTGAAAGTTGGATAAAATTTATTGTGGAAAAGACTTAGAGCTTAATTCTTCCTCTGGTCAGCAACTGGGCCCATGTGCCTCTGCCTACAGAAGTGAGGCAGGAGGCCCAACCCCCCCACACCCCCTCAACTTGGAAAAGGGCCCAATTCTCTAAATGGCCACTCTACTCTTGTGACTCATTGAAGCAGCAGAGAGCAGGACACTGTTCCTGCTTTTGCTCAAGCAGGGGTGATGACCCCTAGCTCCTTGCTTTGCCATTTCTACTCTGACTTATCAGAGGACTGTGTGGTCTGTAGGCCTATGGCAGCTGTGACTTAGCAGTTCTGGGATAGAACTGGACATAATTTATGGGCCCAAAGACCTGGAGAGGAGAGATGATGGCTTGGCTGTGGTATGTGTCAGACAGTTAGCACACCCTGTTGGGATGGAAATGGATGATAGGACAATGTTTTCTGTATCTTTAGTGTACTTATTTTAGGTCCTCACAAAAGGGGACTTCACATCTGCTTAGAAAGGAGTGGAAGAATACTAGGAATAGACGCTGACTTGCTCAACTTTCTTCATTGACTCTGGCACGTGTTTTTTGTATTTTCTTTCCTGCTTCGTCTTCTACCTTAAGTTGAAAGGCCATACGACTGCATCTCTAAAGTCAGCGTTACTGTTCAGTGGGTATGATCCAGGAGGGCTGTCCCAAGGTTGGCATCTGTTCTGATTTCTTGGTGCTTATCATACCTAGATTCTATTTATTCAGAATATCAGTCCTGGACCAGAAGAATCTGTTGGAGAGGAATGCTTCCTCTCAGCCTCCTTAAAGTATTAATAATGGAAAGAGTAGCTAAGGCACTTAAAGGGTAGCTAAGGCACTGTGCTAGCTAGGCATTTTATACACATCTGATTTTTGCAATACCTCTTGAGAAATAGGTGTTATTATCCATATTAGCCAATACATACTGAACCACAGAATGTTTTTGTGAAGTTCCTAAAGTCACAGTATTAGTAAGTGACAGTGATTCAAATCAGCTGTGACTGATTGATCTTAAGTCTACTCCTTTTCCACTTAACTGAGCCCCATGAATAGATTTGGAGAGGAAAAGTAGTACTGATTGGCACTAAGGATCTAGAATGTTAGGTAGACGGATGAAAAGAGGCTGTTTTCTCTGTAACTCCTTCCCCCACCAAACGTTGGCATTGGTGAATGTTTGGGGTAAGGAGGAGACCAAAATGAAAATCATATGCTGATATGCATATGAATTTCTCAGGGCCTCATTGAACAAGCTGGGGATGGGTCTTTCTCTCATTTGCTCCCCACTTATTCTCCAGTCCAGTTTTGATGAACCCTAAAATTTTGACTAAAGATATTTCTAGTCTCTATGCCTTTGGAACTGTTCTACCAAAAGTTTAAAATCATACAACATGAGTATAGGAAAAGAATAAGAGGCAATAAAAAAGACTGAAGTGGAAAAGGAACAAAAGGAGTTTCACCTCAGCCAATCTTTTTTTTTTTTTGTATGAAATTGTCCATTAGCTGCCAAGTGTCTTCCAAATGTAACAGCTGTGTTCTTGAATATATGCAGAGAAATTTAGGAAGCCTATTCTGTTTAAACTAAATGAGTTGCTTATAAAAGTGCTGATGCAGTGAAGGGTCTAGGATTTCATTTAAGTTAATATATAGGCTAGAACCCCAGGCTGATGAGGATCAGGAGATCTCATTTTTATTCTAAAACCACATGTACTGTTGATATCTTTGCTCTCACTGCCATTAATTAGGGAGTAAAGCACATGACTAAGGCACTGGGGCAATAAAGCCATGTTTAGGAACCAGACAGACTGGGTTCAATTTCAATGTCTACCTCTCATTAGTTATAGGATTTTGAGCAAGTTCCTGGAACTCACTGTAGCTTGGTTTCATCATCAGCAAAATGTTCACAAAATAATATTTTAAGCAAGCTGATGTATACAGTATATGTATTAACAGTGCTTAGCATGTAAATAGCCATATGTAAAGATTATTTGTTCTTATTATACAAAATGAAATGGCACTCTGTAGAAACGTACCGTGCTTAGCCAAAAAAGAACTCAGACTCCCCTCTCCCTCACACACAGGAGAGTTCTAGAGGGAGAATCTCCCTGTATCTAACATTTTACTTTGGCATTTACCTTCCCTTAGGAGTTTCTCCCTGATTGAGTATCAGCATCCTCTCACTGGCCTCAGGGGACACAGCTTCCTTGGTAATATTACTCTAAAACCAGTGAGTGGGGGTTGGTGAGGGTGCTCTCATCTTATGACCCTATCTGAGATGAGGCTCCTACCACAATGAGATCTTACTAGAGGTTACTGGCAGAAAGGTGAGTGAGCACGTATTATCTATTTCTGTGCTACTACATGTGGCTATTGAGCATTTGAAATGTGACAAGTCTGAATTAAGATGAGATGTAAGTGTAAGACACACTGAATTCCAAAGACATGGTGTAAAAAAAGAATGTAAAATATCTCATTAATAATTTTTATATTTTACATGTAGAAATGATACTATTTTGGATTTACTGGACTAAATAAAATGTATTATTGAAATTAAATTTCCTTGTTTAGAAATATGGCTACTAAGAATTTAAAAATGACCTATGTGACTCAGATTTTTGACTCACTTTACATTTCTACTTGACAGCACCAGTTATAGGTAACCCGGTTTAGTAAAATATAGCTTGCTCTCCAGGTTTGCTGGTATCTTTCTTTTTCTGTGACTTTTTTTCCTTCCTTCCTTCCAAGCTTGTCATCTCCTTCCATGTGATGGCCAGCAGAAAATCCAGTGCCAAGACTATTATTACTTGACAGCTAGGTGCCTCAAGGTCAAAACCAAGGGAGTATCAGAATTTGCTCTCTGTCCCATAGGAGATGAGCACCAAAACCAAACTTAGCACTAAGGTTAGGCCCTGTCATTGAATACAGGGCTGCATCCTTACTCTTGGAAGCCTCACTAAATTCTCCACTTCGTAATACAGCATAAATAACTCTGATTTTTGTGGAACAAAAAGCAATTATAAAAGACATACTTATGATTATCATCTTTCCATTTGTACAATTAAATGATTTGGAACTTTAACATGCCAGACACATACAAGTTACTTTTTACCAATTATACTGTATGATATTAATAAAAATATTGTGAAGTAGATAATGTTTACATATTAAAAAACTGAGATTTGGAACAATTAAATACTATTCCTAAGGCCACATAACTAGTGTTTGTTGAAGTTGGTTTAAATTAAGGTGTATATATCTTAAAAGCCCATTCTTGTTTGGATAAAGCACTGTGTATCTCTTCTTAGTTAAGTTCCCTGAAAAATTCAGAAATTTCAGCACAGATTTTGGATTTCACCACTCGGATTTTGCTTCTATACTCCAAATCTTCTTCCCCATTTTCCAAGTCAGAGTATCCATTTTTTCCCCTCAAAGATCATAGAAAGATGCCATGAGGGATTGTTTGTTTTCAGTTTTGTGAGTCTAGGGGATAGCTTCTCCAAAGAACCAAGAATTCTGGGAATGTGGAACAGGGTAAAATATAATTTCATGATAATATGAATTTTCCTTCCATTCAAGTATGAGCGGGGGAAGCTTAGAAGTAAGGGTATGAAAGTACATCACAACCTTCTCCTGGTATAAGTCCTCTGGAAAAGTGGAGGAAATGTTATTTGCATGGAGTATTTGTGTGGACATGATTGTGTGCAGTGGTTTTGGAGCCAGCCTGACTTAGAAAACCAGACTCTTATCCTTACAGGCATTGTAATTCTGGTCAGGCTAAGTAATCACTATAAGCTATAGGTGGTTCTTCTGGCAAATGACATTAGTAATAGTGCCTACTCACAGCATTGTAGGATTCAATCTGGTGAGGCATATAGAGCACTCATTGATCACTGCAAGCTGTAGATTCTTCTTCTGGCAAATGGTGTTAAAAATAGTGCCTACTCACAGAGTTGTAGGAGTAAATCTGGTGAGGCATAGAGAGCACTCAGCCTAGTGTGGGACATTGTATGTATTTAGTAAATGTTAACTTTTATTTCTGTGACTTTCCATGCATTAACATAGACTGTGACCAAACTAAAAGAAGGCTTTGCTGTTATTTCTCAATCCTTGCTAAAGTGTCCTGTGATTTATTTTTCAATACAGTAAAACCCTCTCAGATTGCCATGGAGAAAGTTTTAAAGTGTCCGTGGTCCCCAGAAGGGAAGCCAAGCCCCTTGCCTGGGCATCATAGTGAGCACGCAGAGACCCAACACACTGCTGGGTGTTCTCTCCAAGAAGCAGAGAAAATTGTAAGCTCCAGCAGCCATTTAGGTTGCTAACTTGGGGAACGAATTCCTCTTTTCCTCTCATTTGGGCAGAATATATTTTTTTCCTTTTTCTTTCTGGCATTCCTCATTCTTTGATGGACAGAAATGGGAAGGGATTTGGAGCTCCAAAGGGATGTGTGGTAATTCTCTTTATAAGGTTATGATTGATTATTTCAACACACAATTTCACTTTAATTATGTTCATTTAGTATACCTGGCTGACATAAATACACATTGTGGTGTATAATGTATCCCCAACGTATATAAAATGAGAGCTACTATTCCATTCAGGGTTCTGGTGCTAATAAACAAGCTATTCAGGCTTTGCTCAGGTAGTTTATGGCATTGCTGGAATACCTTGACGGAATTACAGTATTATCCATGTACAGTTGGGGGCATATGATTCCTTTTATGTAATATAATACCCTATAATATAATGAGTATCATTAATAAAGTGACAAAATAAAACTTGAGTTACCACTTCAGGATGTGCTTTTATTCAACCAGTAATACACTTTCTGGTCCTTTGTAGTTTCTCTCCTTTGAATTCATGGCTTACTGCATTCAAACTGTGGTATTAACACACCAGCCAAGCACTCTGTTGTGTCATAAAGCCATGGTATGACATTTTAAAGGGGAAAAAACCAAACATTATTCTAAAACAGAAACTGGGGAATGTTGCTGTGATGCTTCAAAAGATGATATGGCTCACATGAATAAGCAAATTTATTTACTAACCAAAAGCAACATTTCTGTTTTTTGTTTTGGGAAGGCAAGTGTTCTTTACTCAGAAAACATTTTTTTGTGAATTCTGTACTTCAAAAATGGAGCTAAATGATAAAGCCATAAATTAATATTAGCCAAGTTTAGATAATAAAGGGCTGCACAGATTTCTCTGAGAATGCTGAACAATGTAGAAGGCATTTAAAAAAATCTTTGCTTCTCTTTTCTTTGGTTCCACTTGATACTATGAGTTGATTAGTCCAGGGTAAATCTTGGAAAGACAGCATCTGGAGTTTTCTCTGGATAGCTCAATCATCCCCAAAGCATAAAGGATTTAGACATTTGATTGTGATATCAAGGATATCAGTTACAAAGGATGTTTCTCCTGCAGGTACAGTTAAGCTGAGCAGATTACCACAAAGCATAGTGACATATTCAGAAGATGCTCAGAGTCTTAGAAATTGGTTTCTAATTCTAGATAGCAGGAAGCCTATATGTTCATACAAGGTGGGTGATGAAAAGATTTGAGATTCCTTGATATCCAGCAGTAGGAAAAATTACATAAGTAACAGTATGAGAATTACTAGATTTAAGAAGAGGTTCCTGCTGTGGACCTTCAAGATGACAGAGGAGTAAGACATGGAGATCACCTTTCTCCCCACAAATACATCAAAAATACATCTACATGTGAAACAACTCCTACAGAACACCTACTGAACGCTGGCAGAAGACCTCAGACTTCCCAAAAGGCAAGAAAATCCCCATGTACCTGGGTAGGGCAAAAGAAAAAGAAAAAACAGAGACAAAAGAATAGGGACAGGACCAGCACTTCTGGGAGGGGGCTGTGAATGAGGAAAGGTTTCCACACACTAGGAAGCCCCTTCACTGGTGGAGACGGGGGGTGGTCGTGGGGGGGAGCTTTGGCGCCACGGCAGAGAGTGCAGCAACAGGGCTTCAGAGGGTAAAGCAGAGAGATTCCCACACAGAGGTTCCCTGTCGACCAGCACTCACCAGCCTGCGAGGCTTGTCTGCTCACCCGCCGGTGCAGGTGGGGGCTGGGAGCTGAGGCTTGGGCTCAAGCCTCTCTGAGGGAGAGGACTGGGGTTGGCTGTGTGAACACAGGCTGAAGGGGGTTAGTGCGCCACTGCTAGCTGGGAGGGAGTCCGGGAAAAACTCTGGACCTGCCTAAGAGGCAAGAGACCGTTGTTTTGGGGTGCACGAGGAGACGAGATTCCTTCCTTGTCTGCCCACAGAAGGCAGAGCACTGCCTAAACCAGCCCCAGAGACGGGCGTGAGTCACAGCTATCAGCTTGGACACCAGAGACGGGCGTGAAATGCTAACACCTGCTGCAGCCACGAATCCTGCATGTAAGCACAGGTCACTATCCACACCCCCTATCACCCCCCTGGAGCTTGTGCAGCCCACCACTGCCAGGGTCCTGTGATCCGGGGACAACTTCCCTGTGAGAATACACGGCACACCTCAGGCTGTTGCAACATCACACTGGCCTCTGCCACCACAGGCTCACCCTGAATTCTAATTATAACTATGGTACCACTCCCTCTCACCAGCATGAATGAACCACAGCCCCCTAATCAGCCACTGCTTTAACACCATCTTTTCTGGGAGGGAACAGAAGCCTAAGGGCAGCCTACACACAGAGGTGGGGCCAAACCCAAAGCTGAACCCCAGGAGCTGTGCGAAAAAGAAGAGAAAGGGAAATCTCTCCCAGCATCCTCAGGAGCAGTGGATTAAACCTCCACGATCAACTTGAGGTACTCTGCATGTGTGGAATACCTGAATAGACAACGAATCAACTCAAAATTCACGTGGTGGATTTTGGAAGCAATTGTAGACTTGGAGTTTCCTGTCTGCAACTGACTTGTTTCTGAATTTTATGTTTATCTTAGTATAGTTTTTAGTGCTTGTTATCATTGGTGGATTTGTTAATTGGTTTGGTTGCTCTCTTTTTTTAATTTTTAATATTTTTTTTTACTTTTTAATTTTAATTATTTATTTTTTTCATTATTTTATTTTCTTCCTTTTATTCTCTCTTTTCTTCTGAGCCATGTGACTGTCAGGGTCTTGGTGTTTCAGCCTTGTGTCAGGCCTGAGTCTCTGAGGTGGGAAAGCCAAGTTCAGGACATTGGACCACCAGAGACCTCCTGGTCCCATGTAATATCAATTGGCGAGAGCTCTCCCAGAGATCTCTGGGAGATCTAAGATGCTAAGACCCAGCTCCACCCAACAGTCACCAAGCTCCAGTTCTGGATGCCCCATGCCAAACAACTAGCAAGACAGGAACACAACCCCACCTATTAGCAGAGAGGCTGCCTAAAATCTTACTAAGTTCACAGACACCCCAAAACACAGCACCGGATGCAGTCCTGCCCACCAGAAAGACAAGATCCAGCCTTATCCACCAGAACACAGGCATCAGTCTCCTCCACCAGGAAGCCTACACAACCCACTGAACCAACCTTACCCACTGGGGGCAGACACCAAAAACAACGGGAACTACAAACCAGCAGCCTACAAAAAGGAGACCCCAAACACAGTAAGTTAAGCAAAATGGGAAGACAGAGAAATATGCAGCAGATGAAGGAGCAAGGTAAAAACTCACCACAACAAACAAATGAAGAGGAAATACGTAGTCTACTGGAAAAAGAATTCAGAGTACTGATAGTAAAGATGATCGAAAATCTTGGAAATAGAATACAGAGAATACAAGAAATGTTTAACAAGGACCTAGAAGAACTAAAGAGCAAACGATGAACAACACAATAAATGAAATTAAAAATTCTCTAGAAGGAATCAATAGCAGAATAACTGAGGCAGAAGAACAGATAAGTGACCTGGAAGATAAAATAGTGGAAATAACTGCCACAGAGCAGAATAAAGAATAAAGAATGAAAATAATTGAGGAGAGCCTCAGAGACCTCTGGGACAACATAAATGCACCAACATTCAAATTATAGGGGTCGCAGAAGAAGAAGACAAAAAGAAAGAGTCTGAGAAAATATTTGAAGGTTGAAAACTTCCCTGACATGGGAAAGAAAATAATCAAGTCCAGGAAGTGCAAAGAGTCCTATACAGGATAAATCCAAGGAGAAACACGCCAAGACACATATTAATCAAACTATCAAAAATTAAATACAAAGAAAAAATATTAAAAGCAGCAAGGGAAAAGCAACAAATAACATGCAAGGGAATCCCCATAAGGTTAACAGCTGAACTTTCAGCAAAAACTCTGCAAGCCAGAATGGAGTGGCAGGACATATTTAAAGTGATGAAAGGGGAAAACCTACAACCAAGATTACTCTACCCAGCAAGGATCGCATTCAGATTCGATAGAGAAATTAAAACTTGTAGAGAGAAGCAAAAGTTAAGAGAATTCAGTACCACCAAACGAGCTTTACAACAAATGCTAAAGGAACTTCTCTAAGTGGAAACACAAGAGAAGGACAACACCTACAAAAACAAACCCAAAACAGTTAAGAAAATGGTAATAGGAACATACATATTGATAATTACCTTAAATGTAAATGGATTAAATGCTCCCACCAAAAGACACAGACTGGCTGAATGGATACAAAAACAAGACCCGTATATATGGTGTCTACAAGGGACCCACTTCAGACATAGGGACACATACAGACTGAAAGTAACGGGATGGAAAAAGCTATTCCATGCAAATGGAAATCAAAAGAAAGCTGTAGTAGCAAGTCTTATATCAGAAAAAATAGACTTTAAATTAAAGACTATTACAAGAGAAAAGGAAGGACATTACATACTGATCAAGGGATCAATCCAAGAAGAAGATATAATAATTGTAAATATTTATGCACCCAACATAGGAGTACCTCAATACATAAGGCAAATATAACAGCCATAAAAGGGAAAATTGACAGTAACACAATAATAGGGGACTTTAACACCCTACTTTCACCAGTTGACAGATCATACAAAATGAAAATAAATAAGGAAACACAAGCTTTAAATGACACATTAAACAAGATGGACTTCATTGATATTTATAGGACATTCCATCCAAAAACAACAGAATACACATTCTTCTCAAGTACTCATGGAACATTCTCCAGGATAGATCATATATTGGGTCACAAATCAAGCCTTGGTAAATTTAAGAAAATTGAAATCGTATGAAGTATCTTTTCCAACCACAGAGCTATGTGACTAGATATCAATTACAGGAAAAAAAACTGTAAATAATACATGTACCTGGAGGCTAAACAATATGCTACTAAATGACCAAGAAATGACTGAAGAAATCAAAGAGGAAATCAAAAAATACCTAGAAACAAATGACAATGAAAACACGACAGCCCCGAACCTATGGAATGCAGCAAAAGCAGTTCTAAGAGGGAAGTTTATAGCAATACAATCCTACCTCAAGAAACAAGAAACATCTCAAATAAACGACCTAACCTTATGCCTAAAGCAATTAGAGAAAGAAAAACAACAACAACAAAAAAAAAACAAAGTTAGGAGAAGGAACAAAATCATAAAGATCAGATCAGAAATAAATGAAAAAGAAATGAAGGAAACAATAGCAAAGATCAATAAAACTAAAAGCTGGTTCTTTGAGAAGATAAACAAAATTGATAAAGCATTAGCCAGACTCATCAAGGAAAAAAGGGAGAAGACTCAAATCAATAGAATTAGAAATGAAAAAGGAGAAGTAACAACTGACACTGCAGAAATACAAAGGATCATGAAAGATTACTACAACCAACTATATGGAAATAAAATGGAAAACCTAGAAGAAATGGACAAATTCTTAGAAAAGCACAACCTTCTGAGACTGAACCAGGAAGAAATAGAAAATATGAGCAGACCAATCACAAGCACTGAAATTGAAACTGTGATTAAAAATCTTCCAACAAACAAAAGCCCAGGACCAGATGGCTTCACAGGTGAATTCTATCAAATATTTAGAGAAGAGCTAACACCTATTCTTCTCCAACTCTTCCAAAATATAGGAGAGGGAGGAACATCCCAAATGCATTCTATGAGGCTACCATCACCCTGATACCAAAACCAGAGAAAGATGTCACAAAAAATGAAAACTACAGACCAATATCACTGATGAACATAGGTGCAAAAATCCTCAACAAAATACTAGCAAACAGAATCCAACAGCACATTGGAAGGATCATACACCATGATCAAGTGGTTTATCCCAGGAATGCAAGGATTCTTCAATATATTCAAATCAATCAATATGATACACCATATTAACAAACTAAAGGATAAAAACCATATGATAGTCTCAATAGATGCAGAAAAAGCTTTCAACAAAATTCAACACCCATTTATGATACTTTCTCCAG
The DNA here is from genome assembly GCF_949987515.2 of Delphinus delphis. Lineage (NCBI taxonomy): Eukaryota > Metazoa > Chordata > Mammalia > Artiodactyla > Delphinidae > Delphinus > Delphinus delphis. Next base: position 85,968,304 of record NC_082683.1, read on the forward strand.
AAAGTAGGCATAGAGCGATCTTACTTCAACACAATAAAGGCCATATGTGACAAACCCACAGCCAACATCATCCTCAATGGTGAAAAACTGAAACTATTTCCTCTAAAATCAGGAACAAGACAAGGATGCCCACTGTCACCACTGTTATTCAACATACATTTGGAAGTTTTAGCCACAGCAGTCAGAGAAGAAAGAGAAATAAAAGGAATCCCAATTGGAAAAGAAGTAAAGCTGTTACTGTTTGCAGATGACATGACACTATAATAGAGAATCCTAAAGATGCTACCAGAAAACTACTAGAGCTAATCAATGAATTTGGTAAAGTAGCAGGATACAAAATTTATGCACAGAAATTTGTTGTGTTCCTATACACTAATGATGAAAAATCTGAAAGGGAAATTAAGGACACACTCCCATTTACCATTGCAACAAAAAGAATAAATTACCTAGGAATAAACTTACCTAAGGAGACAATAAACCTGTATGCAGAAAACTATAAGACACTGATCAAAGAAATTAAAGATGATAGAAACAGATGGGGAGATATACCATGTTTTTGGATTGGAAGAATCAACATTGTGAAAGTGACTATACTACCCAAAGCAATCTACAGATTCAGTGCAATCCCTATCAAACTACCAATGGCATTTTTCAAAGAACTTGAACAAGAAATTTCAGTTTGTATGGAAACACAAAAGACCCCGAATAGCCAAAGCAATGTTGAGAAAGAAAAACGGAGCTGGAGGAATCAGGCTGCCTGGCTTCAGACTATACTACAAAGCTACAGTAATCAAGACAGTGTGGTACTGGCACAAAAACAGAAATATAGATCAATGGAACAGGATAGAAAGCCCAGAGATAAACCCATGCACCTGTGATCACCTTATCTTTGATAAAGTAGGCAAGAGTATACAATGGAGAAAAGACAGCCTCTTCAATAATTGGTGCTTGGGAAACTGGGCAGCTACATGTAAAAGAATGAAATTAAAACACTCCCTAACACCATACACAAAAATAAACTCAAAATGGTTTGAAGACCTAAATGTAAGGCCAGACACGACAAAACTCTTATATGAAAACATAGGGAGAACACTCTTTGACATAAATCACAGCAAGATCCTTTTTGACCCACCTCCTAGAGTAAGGGAAATGAAAACAAAAATAAACAAATGTGACCTAATGAAACTTCAAAGCTTTTGCACAGCAAAGGAAACCATGAACAAGATGAAAAGACAACCCTCAGAAGGGGAGAAAATATTTGCAAACGAAGCAACTGACACAGGATTAATCTTCAAAATATACAAGCAGCTCATACAGCTCAATATCAAAAAAATAAACAACTCAATCCAAAAATGGGCAGAAGATCTAAATAGATATTTCTCCAAAGAAGATATACAGATTGCCAACAAACACATGAAAGGATGCTCAACTTCACTAATCATTAGAGAAATGCAAATCAAAACCACAATGAGGTATCACCTCACACTGGTCAGGATGGCCATCATCAAAAAATCTACAAGCAATACATGCTGGAGAGGGGGTGGAGAAAAGGGAACCCTCTTACACTGTTGGTGAGAATGTAAATTGATACAGCCGCTATGGAGAACAGTCTGGAGGTTTCTTAAAAAACTAAAAATAGAACTACCATATGAGCCAGCAGTCCCACTACTGGGCATATACCCTGAGAAAACCATAATTCAAAAAGAGTCATGTACCACAAAGTTCATTGCAGCTCTATTTACAATAGCCAGGACATGGGAGCAACCTAAGTGTCCATCGACAGATGAATGGATAAAGAAAATGTGGCACACATATACAATGGAATATTACTCAGCCATAAAAAGAAATGAAATTGAGTTATTTGTAGTGAGATGGTTGGACCTAGAGACTGTCATACAGAGTGAAGTAAGTCAGAAAGAGGAAAGCAAATACTGTATGCTAACACATATATATGGAATCTAAAAAAAAAAAAAGGTTCTTTCGAACCTCTGGGCAGGACAGGAATAAAGACGCAGACATAGAGAATGGACTTGAGGATACGGGGAAGCGGAAGTATAAGCTGGAACGAAGTGAGAGAGTAGCTTTGACATATATACACTGCGAAATGTAAAATAGATAGATAGTGGGAAGCAGCTGCCTGGCATAGGAGAGCAGCCTTGCTTTGTGACCACCTAGAGAGGTGGGATAGGGAGGGTGGGAGGGAGATGCAAGAGGGAGGAGATATGGGGATATATTTATACATATAGCTGATTCACTTTGTTATACAGCAGAAAGTAACACAACACTGTAAAGCAATTATACTCCAGTAAAGATGTTAACAAAAAAAAAAAGATGTTCCCTACAGAAGGACCAGAAATTAGTCATAAACCTGAAAAGTTATTGAAGGCCTATAATCCCAATGTCCAGAATTGTATTTTCCTGACCTTTTTTGGTTGATATATCAAGTACAAAAATGTGGCCTCTTTCAAGACCATTACAGAATAGTTTTCAAGAGCTATGTAAATAAGCATGGCTCAGAGCAAAAACTGAGTTAGATAACTGAAGGGTGTGAAGAAATAAATGAATTATCACAATTCATCTGAGAAACTAAGATTAACATTAGGTCAAGAATTAGTGACAGTTTCTTCTTTCCAAATTTTCCAGCATTAATTTTGCATGATTAGAGAGATTTTTATCTATAATGTTGTCAGACTTAACTATGAATTTTCAAGAAATATTCAAAATGTGATATTAGAAGAAGCTATAAACCAAGATTCATTTTATCTTTGGTATTCTGACACTGGTTCATTGAGAAAAAGATCTAGTGTGAATTTGGTGATGTCATTATTAATCATGGAACTTGGAATTCAAGAAGTAGAAATCTTTAAGTGCTTAAATTCACGTAATAATATTATTCCAATACCTACAGGCCAAAGTAATGGGTAAACTTTTAGAAAAAACAAAAGAGAATATTGACACTTAGAAGTTGATCTGCAGAATGACTGACTTTTATCCTCTTCTCCATTGAGCTAACAGTATTCTCTAACCTAAATTCCTTTGTGGTCACATATCTTTAAATTGACTGACTGGGATTGCCGTGCAGCTCTGGAATGTCTTTTCCTTGAATTACATCAACTGGCCCAACTGAGAAATGAAACCTACATATTTGTTCTCACTAACATCATATGCCAACTATTTCAAACTAAATCTTAGGTTTACTGCTGTGTGATTCTCCTGCTAGCAGGTCTAGGAGGTCCCAGAACTAAATTACATTATATTTTTTTTATTGTTACACTAGTGCCCACTATGAATATTTACTCAGTATTTATACCTTTAAAAATATGCATATAATTAAAGTTACGAGACTGTATAGTTCACCATAATCTCATGAGTTTCAGAATAGCTCACAGATTGCAATGTGAGTGTGAATGTATATAATACAAATCTTTCTTACATTGAGTTCAAGTTCTGACTCTGATTTACCTATTGTTGAACCTTGGCCGATGCATTGAGCTTCTTTTGTGATCAATTTTCTTGTCTGAAAAATGGTTTCAGGTCTGTCCTGCCAGCACACTGGATGGCTACTATCATCCAGTAGAAAAATCAGGAATCTTTATACAATGCACAGAGAATCAGACATAAGCTATCACTCTTATTATCCCAGTAGAGCAGAAAAGGAAGATGTGTCCTGTTTAGGAAGCATGAACTTTTTCTCCTGCCCTAACGCATCACTCATCTCTGGCTTGAAAGAAATTCATAGGTCATAGAATAGTTCAACAGTTCTCACATACAAAACACAAAAGTGAAAAGGAAGCCTCTGCAGTTTATCTCTGTGTCATGTGACACAACTGAGTGAAAAGGTTCACATTGACTTAAATCAAGCCATTCCTGACTAAACTCCCTGAAACTTCAGGTTGAGACCAAACTACCAGATATATTAGAAAATATCACTATGTTTCTAAAATAATGTCCCCTTTGGCTGGAGAGCAACCATTAGTTCAAGGTTTTCTTGTAGAGAAATGGAGTTATAACCCAAGCTGCTCCTGAAAACTGACATAACTTTTAAAGGTCTTTGGGAATGCTCAGACTGATGTAGAACTGGGGAGCGCTCTTGGAGACATTGTTAGTCTGGAGTGGGCTCCCCAGATTTACCCCAGTTCTGACTTGTTCCAATTTAGGGTAGATTGGGTAATGCTGAAGAGGCTAGAATTAGATTTGGGCAGAGGAATTAGGATAGGCTCCTTCATTTAATGCTATACTCCAAAGCTTGCAGAAAACCTTTAACCTCTTTGCCTTCTTTTTTTAAATTCAGTAAATGGGCTACCAGATCTCCAAAAAGTTAATGAAATGCAAAGAAATTGTATTGATCTTTTATTTTTAAATGAAGAGAATATTTTTTAAAATTCTATTTAAAAACTTTTAGCAGGAATAAATGCACACCCAGTATTATTAGGCTAAAATAGTATATTTAGTTAGTTAACCAAAAGAAGCCTTTATTGTAACAATACTCATATAGCATAGAATTATAAGACAGTAATTTTTCTGTTTACAAAGCTTACGTTCGGTGACTTTATTTTTTCCTGACACATTCAGATATGCAGAGATAAGGAACATATTAACTGAAATAACAATTCTACTGTGATTGAAGCTGTATGTTCAGAAGGTTATTCATATCCTGTATTTGCTAGGTAAATACATAAGGCATTCTTTTTAAAATAGAAAAAAAAACCATAGCTCCTAACCTGTGTTTAGTTGCTGGATTTTGCACAAGATTTATGGATGTTGCCTGAGATTATTGAAATCTTTTATTTCTTTCAAGGTGCAAACTCTGTCATGAATGTAATCTGCACCACTACCACCAAAACCAACTGACAAACTTAAGTGGTTTCTCATGTGTTCCCAAAAAGATGGTATAGGTTTTTCTAAATATAGGCCATAATATGCAATTAAACAAATATATTTGAATAGTTTTCACCTCGCAATTAAGTGTTCAGTGCTGTTCTGAAATGCTTCTTTGCAAAGATCTTGCAGAGTAAATTTAAAGGTAAACTATTTGATTGTTTCAATTAAGAATTCTGTTTTTCTGTGGAGAGTGGAAGTCTCCATTTCCAAAAAAAAATTTTTTTTTTGTTGCTGCTGTTATGCACTTCTGAAAATACAGCCAATATCTCTTTCTTTAGGCTATCATATAAAATATTATGGAGGTAGAAATAAGATAGTATACAAATGTCCAGGTGATTAAAAATCTTACTTTTCTGAATGTCTTTAAAGTTAACACACACTTGACAGTTGGTCCTGTCTCTCTTGGGACCACTTAGGTGCCACTTATAGCAATCCTAATAAGTATTTGTTCAGTCAAGAGAACCACATTGGTTGGGGTGAGGGATGGGGTGGGGTCAGAGAAGAAAGGCGCAGCCACAGCAGCAGCAGCAGCAACTGGGCAACTGTCCAGGGTTCTGAACCATCTGTCTGCTTTAAGGCAATGTTTTCTTCCCTTGAACGTGAGACCTGGTGATACCTGTCCAGCTTCTCTTAGGCTCTATATTATTTTTATTTTTTTATATTGGTAAGATATATATATATATATATATATATATATATATATATATATATATATATTTTATTATTTTTTTTGCAGTATGCGGGCCTCTCACTGCTGTGGCCTCTCCCATTGTGGAGCACAGGCTCCAGACGCGCAGGCACAGTGGCCATGGCTCACGGGCCCAGCCGCTCTGCGGCATGTGGGATCTTCCCGGACCGGGGCACAAACCCATGTCCCCTGCATCGGCAGGCGGACTCTCAACCACTGCGCCACCAGGGAAGCCCTGGTAAGATATATTTTAATTTAAAAATTTATCCCAAATAAACAGGGCTGGAATTTATGTTTTCCAGTCGATGTGTTTTTTAAAATTTTCTTTAAAATATTATTCTATTCTTGAAACATTTGCATATCCTTTCTCTTACCCGAAGTGGGAAGGTGGAAAAGGTTACATACGCCTCTAATATCATAATTACAACAAAAGTTTTGAAATATAAAGGAAGTCCCAATGCCTATTCTGGTAACTGTAAAGGCTGTACAAGCTTTATGACTGTGTACTCCCAGTGATTTGTTTCATACACAACCTCTGAGATATGCTGATAATATCCCAACTGATTATTCTTATTGAAATTTTCCACAAATACAAATCCAAATTTAGCTGAGCAGAACTTAGCGTCCATTACTTATGGTGATGTCATTATAGTGATTTTGGGGTTTCTTGCTCCAGGAACCACAATTTGGAAGATATGTTAACCCAATCCAAAGAATAACTCTAATAATGCTGAATATCCAAAAAGATAGTCTTTCTTGGACTGAGCCATCCATAAGAGATAACTCAAGGGCATGCCATCAATCCTATGCTAAAGGAATCTGGCAGAATTCGAATGTCTCTACAATCTATAATGAAATATTATCACCTTAGTCGTATTCTATGACCTTTATGGACTTCAGCTTTCCTATCTGTAATTGAGAAGTTTGGGTTTGATGATATTAATGGTACCTTCAAATTCCAAGGTTTCATACTCTGTAGTCTAGGCAGGTGAGTTACCATGAATACCATTCAATAGTCCAACTGTGACACCATTCTTTGTACTATGCTGGAGTTCCCATGAGTGTTATATATCTAAAGGTATAAGTAATAACTGCTTTTTGCTCTCCTGTGTGGTGAACCATGTAAGAGAGCAGCACTTAATTTGTTCATAGGACAAAAAGTCAAACTCTCAATAAACCTGTGCGTGTGTGTGTGTGCCTGTACGTGTGTATGAGAGAAAATATGTGTGTGTGTGAGTGTAAGAGAGAGAAGGAAACAGAGAGAGAAAGGAACAGTGATTGTTCTGTAATATGGGGAAGGAGTTAACTGGTTTAGGGGAAAATAAGCAAGGAATTATACAAGAAGGAAACATTAGCTGAATAATGAAGAACATTTCTATGGTGTTTCATAATGTACCAAATTCAGGCTCATCCCTTCCCAAGTACATAGATTCATTGCTAGACCTTCTCTCTAAACAGTTATAAGAGTTTCACTTTATCTGTAGAATGAGTAATTCCCAGTGATTTTTGGAGCTGCCATGGTAGAATCTTTACTGCACTTTTTGTCTTTATGCTTGTGCTTACAGCATTACTGTTATATTAATATGAGTGATTGCAGGCAGTTATAATCTTAAAAAAATTCTAGAATTCCTTATATAACTTGAAAGAAACTATTTTTTCTTAGAAAATATAATGTTGGTTAAGAAGCTAAGTCAATTTTTGCTTTGTAAGTCTGTTGTTATGTAATATAATTGTACTTGAAACATAAAGACAGATCCAGAAAATTAAAGAATGGGAGAAACATTCTGTAGTGGAAAGTTAGATTTTATGAAAAAATTAAGCCAGTAACATCTAAAGAGCATTGTAAATTCATAGTTGGAGAGTCAGCCATGGTCGACCAGGTTCTACAGGATCAACTTTACTCTGGGCACATGTAGGTAGTGGATCTGGTATTTTATGATCACCCTGAGCACATAGAAGTAGGAGAGTTGACTGTGGGTATTCTTGCAGTTTTGCCACTTCTTTTAAGATCATACATATCTGTTATTCACATTTGCATAGGGAACTAAATACCTCCAGGAGAGAGGTAAATAAGATGTTTGTGCTTTTCTTATTTCATTTTTTTTAAAGTTTTATTTTATATTGGAGTATAGTTGATTAACAATGATGTGTTAGTTACAGGTGTACAGCAAAGTGATTCAGTTATACCGATGCAAGTATGCATTATTTTTCAATTTTTTTTCCCATTTATATTATTACAGAATATTGAGCCAAGTTCCCTGTGCTATACAGTTGGTCCTTGTTGGTTATCTATTTTAAATATAGCAGTGGGTACATGTCAATCCCAAACTCCCAATCTATCTCTTCCCCCTCACCTCACCCCTTCCCCCTGGTAACCATAAGTTTGTTCTCTAAGTCTGTGTTTATGTTTTGTAAATAAGTTAATTTATATAACTTTTTTAGATTCTGCATATAAGTGATATCATATGCTGTTTGTCTTTCTCTGTCTGACTTACGGCACTTAGTACCGTAATCTTCTTTCTAACACTGTTCATCATCTCGTTCAGTTCATGTAGCACTGAAACTCCATATGTTCCTTTGTCCTCCATTCCTGTGAAATCAATCTCCTTTGGAATCTCTGTGTCTGACAAAAGAGGTACAACAATTTGGAGCACAATTTAGGGCATCTGTAAAGTTGCACAAGTAAAAATGACTGAGATTTCCCAAAGAGGTTAATTAAGGGGAAAAAATCAGCACAGTCTTGCTTTGATATTTCATGTCAGTATTTCCTTAGAAATTTCTCCACAGACTTTCAATTATTGAGTAAAATAAGTAGGTTTTTTTGTTGTAGTACTAATGTATAAAATGTGGAAGGACTAACAGCTCAAAAGTGAGTAGCTGTTTATTAAAATGCATCGAGTTATGGTAAATCTCAGCATGTGGTGGGAAGTACTCTTGGTGGTGAAGATATAGACAGAGATCATAGACAGATATAAGATATAGATATAAGATATAGACAAATGGGATGCTAGGAAAAATCTGAACTATCTCTGCTTGGGAGAGTTAGTGAGGCTTTCCGGAGGAGGTGGCTTTGGAGCTGCACTTTAACGAAAGAAAGATTGGACCACTTTGGCAGGGTTTGCTTTTTGTAATATGGATATGCATCTATACTGCATGGCACAATGTAGGCAATCAATATTTTTATCTTTTATAATCTTTTTTTTCCTATCCCTCCCTACCAAGCTTTCAAAGCAGGGAATTCTCTGTGAGCTATGATGAAATTTGAAAATTTATTTTCAAGAGAGCTTTTTACTAGTACCAATAACATGTTGGGGTGAATATTTTTCCTCTCTTGGACCATAAAATCCACTATCAAGAGCACTGTGAAAACAAAAAACCAAACCAAAACAAAACCCAAAAATGTATTAGCACCTAGTGCATGGAAGCTACATATGTGGTTACAGCCTCAGCTTTGGAGTTTCTTTAGATTTTAGCATGTCTATCATATATCTATCTCACTGTTGTACAGTGAATGCTTGGAAATTCTAAACCAAGTCTTAAATGTGCACATGTAAAATATACAAATTATGTGCTCCTTTGTTTCATAAATGGAAAACTAAATTTTACTGATTTTTTTTTTTTCTCAGAGTGTTGCTCCTCCTGCTTATGCTTCCCAGTCGCAAGTAAATCTCACTTTTACTGAGACACTAATACTTAATTCTGGTCCCATTCTTGGGATCCATGGAATCCTCCTAGAACTTTAATAACTATGTCCCTTTGTAAGGAGTCAAGGTACACAGATCTTATGTTAAATCCATTCTGTTGTAATTTTAGCAGGACTCATTGCATGTACAGGTAGAAGGATATTACCATTTAGATGGTTTTGGTTGTTTTTTATTTGTTTTGTGATGATAGTAGACCCATAGGCAGAAGTGTGAATCAAGCCATATTTGTCTTTACCTTCTTTTAAGCTGTTAACATGTCTTATGGCCTCATTCACAGCTGGCACAAAATTTTTTACAGTTTCCTCTCCCTGAAAAACTTTCATTTTAGTAAAATACTCTTGAAAATAAGAATCAAAAGAGTGAATTTATAGTGATGGATTTTAAATAACATGACTGAGTAATGGCCAGTGTGTAGAGTAAGTTGAAAATTAATCATGGGGAAAACTATAGGGAATGAAATCTGAAGATTAATTAAAGAGAAACCAGCTGAAGAAGAGATAGAAATGATGCAGTGATTGGTAAAGCGACAGGATGGATGATACCAGGAAAAAGGAGAGGAAAAGAGGGTGTTTTCAAGTACAGGAAAAAAATTGCAATTAACTGAGGCAGCCAGTGGTTAATACAGCTACCTAAAGATTCTTGAAGTTGACAGGCATATATGAAAAATATTGTTGAATTAGAAGTCCAGTTTTGCATCCTGCAGCCATATTTTAAAACTATATCTATATGTGTATGTATATATTCATATGCATACCATATGTATATATATATGAACTAAATGGTTAAACCGTAAAACTTTTAATTATCTGTCATCAAAGTTGTTGTTCTATGATACTACGCAAGTAATATTAGAGAGTCCCTCCTTTTTTCCTGATGTAAAAATCATGTTTTAGTTTAGACCCCAATCAGGAACAGATCAAATGAGGGAATCAGGTAATACATAGTGGCTAAACATAGTGGCCAGTAGCCGGAGACAGGCAGTACTCAGGTTGGAGAGTTTCAGGGCCAGAAAAACACAATGAGAAGTCATTCAAGGGTTAGTAAGTAAAAAATAATTATAGAATGCATTGGGGGAGTCAGACTTCAAAATATGTATGGTTGAAGAAAGAGGGATGTCTACCCTGGTAAAGATAAGCATCCAAATACTTAAAGAATCATGAAGTAGAAAATGTGTTAATTTTGCTATATTTTTGACAAAGGTGTGGCATCTAGTGAAGAAGCTAGACTGGCGGTTCTAGGATTTTCATTCCCAACACATAAAACTCGGTCATTACCTAATGGAATAGAAATAGAATTAATGGGAAGAAGCAATAGGTAAAAGATTTCTGCTCAATAAAGTAGGAACCTTCCAAAATTTCCTGCTACCTAAAGATGGCATATGCCACTTACAGCACTTGGGAGTTTCTCATCAGGAGACAGGTTCAGCTCTAGGTTGAATAATCATAGTTAGAAGATGTTGTAAAGTGATACCAGCCTTTGATCTTGATTAGACCATGGTTACTTAATTCTGATTTCTCATTTTCCTCATCTGCAAAATGGGATAGCAGTAGCACTAACCAAGGTCACAGTTTTGGTGAGAAGTGGAGCTGGAATTTGAACCAAGACCATCCCACACCTGAGCAGAGATCTTAACTATTATGTAATATTACCTTTATAAATTCTTTGAAAGATGTCTTAGGACAGTCCCAGGCATATACAAAGTGCAAAAAAGTTTTAGCCATTATTATTGTTATTTACTTAAACAATATTTAGAATGTAGTCAATGCTGTCAGATTTACTGGCTAAGCATGAAGGTGCTGGAATCAAACTTTCAAATCTTGGCTGTATTGTTTACTAACCATAGGGCTATAACTTAAGTGTGTCAGTATCTTCACCTGTAGAATGAAGGGGATAATAATAATAATAATAACCTATATCAAAAGTTGGTTGTAAGTATTGAGTGAAATAATATAAATCCTTAGAACAATACCTGGCCACATAAGAAGTACTCAAAAAAATCACTTTATTATGATTACTAGTTATGTACGAAAGACCGGGTTGAGTGGAGGCAGGGAAGAAGCAAAGTATCAAAGACAAATATGACACAGAAAAGTCCTCAAAGGTGCTTGCATTTCATGAGGAAGATAAACATGGGCATAAATAATGTAGAGAACTAATCTATATAGTTTTTCTGTGTTTGAAGGTGATTATCAGAGTAGATGTCGAGTATATGTATAGGCTAAATATGAGGGTTAATATGCCCATGTTAAGGTTCCAAACTGTAACACTAGTGTTAAGATGAAGAAAACCCATATTCCAGAGACCCATTCTGTCTTTAGGGAGCACGGGGAGAGGAGAGCAGGCCAGATGGAAAGAGTGTCTCTAAAATCTGCTCCAACAATATGATTGATGGTCAAACCTTCTGGTTCTGAGACATTTTCTTTTTGTCTTTACTTTAGGTTGTCATTTGTGAACACATACACTCTTCCCTTCAAAAAAAAACAGTTCAGTAATATCAAGAGTCTCTTACCACACATTTTCATTATGGAAGACTCCAGAAGTTTCACAGGATACTAACCTCAAAGACTGAGAGGTGATCAATATGTTAAAACAATTAATATCCAATATTCAGCAAAAGATGCATAATTTCACCAGTGGAAAATGTTAGATATAAATAGTCAGTAGACTGTTGCCAGAGAAATGCTCCTTGGCATGTGAAATAATCAAGTAAAATTCTTGAAAGATGAATTACTTTCTTAATTTGCATATCTTAGATTCAATACATTTACACAATATTTGCATTGGAAGCATCTAAAGCCAACCAATGGAAAGAATACATGATTTTACCAACATGCTTATACATTAATAAAATTACTTGGCAATCTGATGTTTCAAGACCCAGGGTGAATTACTTATTAAAAACCCATATACAGCTATCTGTCTTTATCTTTCTTTCTGTATGAGCCATAATGGCTCTGAATTGTTTTCAAAATTATATTTGGACAGGATATGACTGTTACATGAGGCCTCTCAAACCAATATCATTTCCCTCACTCATAAAATACATTATACTGCTGTGTGCATTGAGCCAAATCATTAATGAAGGAAGCATAACCTAACCTTTATGCCTCTGATTTGACCAGCAGTTACACTGTAGCAAGCTAACATCTTGGAAATTGTTTAAAAAGTGAAGCTAACATGATTATGAATATTTATGGTAGATTCACTTATTTCTTAAAAATTCATCCTGCCATCTGAACCATTTCATTATTCTTAACTATTTTCTAAGAGGCTTAACTTTGAATAGAAAAACAGTATCTGAATCTTACATTATTTGTGAAGTCAAATAACTGTATTCCTGGAGTACATCCCTTCTCTGTATTTATTTAAACATGCAATAGCTATAATAACTAGTTAAAAATCTGTGAAATATGCAGATTAGGAAGTACATTAACACAGTCCTCACCCTTTCAGCTTTTAAAAAAATATTTGGAAGGCAACCATTGACTTGTTATTACTATCATAAAGGATAGTAATAGCTGCTGAAATTTCAATTTAGCAGCTGAAACCAACACTTACTAGCAAACTGCTTTATGTGTAGTAATTATTTGCATTTTTTGGGCTAGGTAAATCTAGACGTCTGAATTTATCAATGATTAGAATTTTTGCATAGACACATAATGAAGTTCATATTTGAGATTAAGAAGAATAAATGACCCTGAGTTATAGATTAGTTATATTAGCTTTATTTAATTACTCATTTTACCATTTTCCTAAAACAATCTTACAAAAATAGGAATATAGTATGACTTCTGCTTCACAGTTGTGAATGAATGAACATAACCTGCTTTTTAGGTGTGAATGAATGAACATAACCTGCCTTTTAGGGAGTATCTCTGGTTCAGAAGAAGGAAATAAGAATGAATTTAATTTAGAAGTTGCAAACAGGTGTGGTGGGGAGTGGCACAAGGCCTCTGATTGTGATGTAGGGAGGCACTGAGTAGGCTGGCATCAGCCCTGAAATGTGGTCTGCAGGTGTATTTATTTGGGCTTACATAGTCTTTTCATCTTTTTTAAAAAAAGTGTATCCTGAGAGAGTAGGAGTGGGTGGGACTCCACTTCAGGTTCGCTAGAATATCTTCCTCTCCTTACTGTTTCCGCTCATTTATGATACCTGTCTGGTTGTCATTTGACTTGGCTACCCTTGATTTCAATAGTGATCAGGGAACAAAGGAATCTGCCTTGAAGAAAACTAGTCTCAGAGCATTGCAAGGTGTATGATTTTTGATCCTCTGTTCAGAAAACAAGGGCATCAATGCCACAGATGCTTTGATGGTGAGAAAATTACCCTGCTTCACTAAGGTATGTTTCATAGAAATCTCTACAACCTTATTCTAGAAAACATACTATTTCAGTTAGCTAATGTAATCCTGAATGAATTAAGTCTTGGTGTTTGTCATTTTGCCAGTTATCACTTTATCCTACATATGTCATCCTTTGTAATTGAGATTGCTTTAAAGTATACAAATGTATGCTTAGGAACACAATAGTCATTTGCAGTGTCCTTACCAATGTTTCCAAATTGGATCCTGATTTTCAGGGCCCACTCACAAAACACTCAAGCATCCATCATACAAAATTATGGAATTTAGACTCTATCGAAGGTGATTCACTCATGGGCAAATAACACATTAGTGCAGTCCTCTCTTCTGCTGGATGAATTTCTGCAGTTCTATAGCCAGGATTCATTAGGAGTTGGGAAATAGACCTGTACTAAACAGTGATTCAGTCATAAGAGATGTCCATGTAATGGTTCCAGCTGTGACCCTTATCTTCAAAGCAGATACAAAGCATCACTTCCCTTAAATATTCTTGGAAGGAAGCTGCTTTGTCCTAGCTGGGAAGAAAAAGGGAAGAACAGGTAGACTGATTTCCCTTTTGCCGTCTTCTCCAATGCTCCATTTTGCTGAAGAGCACTCTCCATTTAAGCACAGTGTTCTGACAGGACATAAAATAAGATTGTGTCTAAATGATCTTCTGGGCTGGTACCACCCACTAAGATGTGTTGTTATGCATGGGGTCAATAAGAATGTTTTAGGAGTTGTTTTTGTGCAGAAGCTTTGGGGACATCAGAGTCTAGAGAGATGTACAAGACTGGGTGGTTTTGTCCCCCTTCTGGACCCAAGATCTGGAGCTGAGCGCTCAGCTGTCAGCTAAATGTGAGGCATCCCTTTGCACGATTGGAACAAGGAATGAAGATAACTCAGTGTTGTTTGGTACCGGTAGAGTACTGCAGGGATTTTTTTTGAAGTGTTGGGAAGCACTTGCTAAAAATATTGCAGAAAAACAGTTTCTCACAGAGGATACCAGAGACTCCATCATTGGCAAGGAGATTTCTTAGGGCAAGAGTTGCCATAGATAAGGAACATCAAGGGGATTGATGCCATTAGCACTCATGAACTACCCTAGACCCATAGAAATAATTGTGAGAGTGGCTAAATTTGGGATTATGAACCAACTTATTTGGCAATGTTAATGTAATCTCCTGTGAATCCACCATACATAGGCAGGTGAAGTTCCAGAACATTTGAGTTATGCTTGTGGCTAATAATAATGCAAAAGTTCCATTATTTATTTTGTTTGGCTGTGACATGAAATCACATGGCACTGCATAATGATAAAATAAACTGCAAAAAGTGCATTCAAGTGATGCTGAGAGTCTGCCTTAAATTGTGAAAATGTTAGGTGGAAAGCTGAAAACTTGCCAATGCCCATCTATGGTTTATAGTAGATAAGCCACTAGTCTTGGCTAGGTATAGCACTTCCTACATTATTGTGCATGCAAAATGTGAACTCCTGAGACCTGTGGGGTGTTTATCATCCAACAGAGATATGCCTTTAAGAAAGAGTTTGGATAAGGTCACTGTCTTAGAAACAGATATGGTTTGGGGAGGCTGCTAAATGATTATTTGAGAAACAATGAATTGGAGGCCTAAACCTTATTAGGTTAGTCAATTAAAGGCCAATGAGTGCCCTCCCTCATATAAACTGGCAAATAACCTACAACTAACCTACTAAATTCTTTTGCAAATCATTGAGATTCTAAAGGCTTGGAATGGAGAATTCTACAGCTAAGATTGTTTCAGTAGAAATTTAATTGGGTTATATCACACAAAGATATCCACTGACTTGTAAAGTGACATGGAAAATCAGCTTCTACACAAAATGGAAAATGGGCTAACTATATTGATTATTTCAGGGAAAACAGAGAAAGAAAAGCTTTAAATCAAATCAAGAAAAGTCTGTCTTATGTCAAGATTAAACCAGAAACTGAAAACTCTGATATAAATTAAACTAATGTTCTGTGATCCCTTAGAAACGCTAAGACCCAGCTTGGGGTTTTAAAGAATAATTCAGCTAAACCACTTCCTTTCTTTTTGTAAAATATTATTAAAACAATGAATTTGGACATCACCTACACTGACTTCCATTAAACATCTGATAAACTTTCTTATGATATAATTGCAGATAAAATGCAGAACTATGGATGTGTACAGTTTTATGGATTTGTAATTGCTTAAACAGAGTCCCCAAAGACCGTGATTCAAACAACAAGGCTAATAATGTAGAGGGAGATCATAGTGATGTGTCATCAAGCTCTCTCCCCAAGGTACCAAGATAGGACACTGTCTAAGGAATATACCAGTTACTATGGTGATAAGAGAATTTACTGATCACACTTCATCAGGGCTCATTGACCAGAGCAGCTCACTGATTGTCTGGTCCACAGGGGAATGAGGAAGCAACTGTGTCCATTAATCCACAGGCAATGGAAACGGTATTGCCTGAAGAAAATGACTCAAATGGCAGCCTACATATCCAACATAGGTATTCTTTTAAAAAAATCCACCAATAAAAAAACAAACAAACAAACAAAAAACAGAAAAGCAAGTCATTAGAAGGAAATGATAATCAATTCCAGATAGCCAGGAAGACTCTTGTGATTCTAAAACAGGGAAAGACACCCATGACCATAGCCGTCTCAGAAAGAGTGATTCCTAACTGTTAAATCTCAGGTCAAAAAAATCCATTCAGTAATTAGAAATAGCTTGAAAGAGCCCATCAGGAAAGATATTTTCAGTAGGAATCTTTCAGGAAATTAGAAATGCCATAACTGAAAATAGATGATCTGGATAATTTTGTCTGTTTGGGAACTAATTAAGGGAATGAAATTTTGGACAAAGAAACTTCAAAGGTGGCCATGGGAAAGAAGATGTGAGCCCTGTAAGAACTTAAAAATTAGAAGTGCTTGGACAGATTTTTTTTCCCAATTTCTCAGAGAGGCAAGGCTATTTTAGTTATCACTCATTAAAAGGAGATACATTTAAATGATGGAAGTTTTCCAAGAGTGGGAACTTTGTTCAGTTAGATTCAATTTTAAGTTATAAGGTTGCAAAATCTAGCCAAGTTTTATTTGTGATTACATAAGGCGGGGTTGGTTTGATATTTTTTCCAAGTTGGTTTAAGGCTTTTGACCCTTCTACGGAAGAGCTGCTGTGGGAGCTCTGCCAAGTCATCAATGGACAGCTTCTGCAAATGGCTAAGGGCCACTGAGGATATTGCTGAGAATTCAAGACGTGGAGCACCCTAGAGAATTAGGTCAGGACTACAAGGGCTTTACCTTAGAAAAGGTAAACAGCTAGAGGAAAAATGGACTTCTTTTATGAGGGCAGGAAATAATTGTTTTGTTCTCCATCACCTAGCACAATGCCTGACAAATAAATAGGCATTCGATAAATGCCAGTGTTCAATAAATTCAATAAATGTCAAATTTCAATGAGAGAGAGAAAGAGAAGATAGATAGATAGATAGACAATAGATAGATAGGTTGATTGATTTTGGTCTGATGGAAAGAAATGCAGAAAAGAGTAACTAGCAGCATTTTGTATCTCTGTGCCACCACTACACTATGCTTCTTGTTTTACATGTATTATCTATTTTAAAAATCATCTTGGCAAACCTCAATCTGTTATTATTCCCACTTTACAGGGATATTGAGGCTCAGAGAAATTACAGATCACCCCAAGGTCATACTGCCAGTAAGTAATGGTGTTATGATTTTAAATCATATCTTTTGGGCTCCAGAGGTACATATTCTTAAAACTATACCAAGTTGTTAGAAAAGCTCAGTGATTTCCAGATAGATCGGATTTCCTCACAAAGCAGCTAGCTCGCTCTCTGTCTCTTGAAATTATAGTGTCTTTAGGGCTGGAAGGGACCTTAGAGGTGGAACTCTCCAACTTCTTCATTCTATGGATGAGGAGTTGAAGCTAAAAGAAGTAAGGAGGCATGCCCAAATGCACAGCGAGAATGGGGCGCCCTAAAACTATACCTCCTCTCGTGTAACCCCCAACACACTCTTGACTGTTAACCAGATATCTATCTTTCACACCAAATATCTTCTATCCCCAAAGTCTATCCATGAAGTTAGGGGCCTTGATTGTCAGGCCTAGCACCCATAACAGGATTTCAGTAAGTATGGAATGAAGAATGAATGGAACCAGAACTTGAACCCATGTTTTCTAAGCTGAAGTGTTTAAACAGCATTTGTGATAATTTATCAACGGTGATAATTTATCAACGGTATTTATCAACGGTATTCTGAGTTGTACTCACTTGTGGTACAGATGGTCACTATGGACCCTTTCAGCACTAGCATCTATAAAAGGAAATTGGTTCAGGTGTTCCTGATTTCTCTGCCTGCTACATCCTATCTAGATTTCTATTTAAGCCTTTGCCATGTTGCACTGAAAAAACTGTATTCATCCCTGTCTTTCCCATTAGATTAAAATTATGTGAGCCTTTAGGCTGGCTGTGTCCTTGTCAGAGTTTCCAGCACTTAACGTGGGGCCTTGTACCTCACAGGTATGCAACAAATCTTCATTGACCTGAATTGCAGTACATTCAGCGAGGATTCTTAGAATGCATTTAGATATCTATCACATTGCTTCATGTGGTAGGGACTTCTGGTTGAGCATGTCTCTGTGGGAAGGTGTTTATTGAATTGATTGGCTTTCGAACTTGGTTTATATTTGAGCAAAGTTAGGTAGAAAGTGAGATTGGGCATTAAAAAGAAATCTGTGATCCGCTTGGCTTGCCTGACACAAGGCTCTTCACAGACCCAGGTTTCCCTTTGAATTCCGTATGAATTCTACATTTATAGAAAGATCTAGTGCCCAGGATTAGCTTCATTAGGCAGTTGGGCTTTAACAGAGGCAGCAGGAGAGCAAGAAGGGTTCTTTTAGGAATAGGCACAGAAAGACAGACATCGTGTGCCTAGATGAATTCTCCTTTAAATAAAAACTGAGTCAGATTTTAGAATGAAATTCTGTAGTGCTGTCAAACTGTTTGAAACTGGATTTGGCAGTTGTCCTTTCAAACTGTTATTTCAGAGCACGTGTCCCAGAAGGGACAGCTAAGAATGTTTGTCATATTTGAACTCTTTCCAGAGCCATTCAGCAGGATACTGGCAGTCCACTTTCTGTGTTAATTATTTCTGCCCTGATTGCCTGGCAACACATAACATGGGAAGTATTATACTTTGCTATTTGTGAATGCTTCCAGCTGAACGCAGGAAGAAAATGGAATACAAAGTCAGCTGGAGATGCAACTTAATAAGTTAGGTGTTTTTTGATTGAAAATTTGTTATGGATGAAGTGGTTTGTAATCCCATGATTGTATGTGTTAACCACAATTTCAGAGAGTTTGAGGGTATCACAGTTGGCCTTGGTGGAAAAAAAACGCTGATTGATCTTCAGGGCCACTGGACTAGAAACTATGAACATGAATTGTCTCCGTAGAAAGAGTAGACTTTCTGTAAGTCCACATTATTATTATTATTTTTTTTTTGCGGTACGCGGGCCTCTCACTGTTGTGGCCTCTCCCGTCGCGGAGCACAGGCTCCGGACGTGCAGGGTCAGCGGCCATGGCTTACAGGCCTAGCCGCTCCGCGGCATGTGGGATCTTCCTGGACCGGGGCACGAACCCGTGTCCCCTGCATCGGCAGGCAGACTCTCAACCATTGCGCCACCAGGGAAGCCCAAGCCCACATTATTTTATCCTTCAAGAATTTCCTTGGTTTGGGGTTTTTTTTGTTGTTGTTTTACATTGTTGGAATCTAAAAATTTGAGTTCAGTTATAAGAAAGCTAAGAATCAGGTGAGATGGGCAAAGATGTCATCACTGCAACAATAGTGAAGATTGCCGTAAACTGGAAAGTAATGAGGGTTTTGATGGTGACTCAGGCACAAAAAGGACTTCTCACCACATCACTATGAGAAAGCTTTGCCTGGGGCTGGGGTTCTGTTGAAACCTGTTTGTAGAACTGAAAACAATAGATCCACACATAGCATTGGAAAACAGTGACACATTTCTGAATTAGTTCCACAGCTTCGATAAATTAAGAAAAAGATTCTCTGAAGTTATTCTTCTTGCTGTGTTCATGAAAGCCACCCATGAGTGACAGCTTCAAAGGTGGCAGTGTTGCATTCTGTACTGCTAGGTAATGTGAGATGACGACCCAAAGGAAATGAATCCCAAAAATTGAATTGTAAAATGCCATCATTAATGTGTTTAGAAATACTTTTTGTTGTTGTTGATGAAGTAAGTACTGAGTTGTAAGTGCTCAGTTAGAAACTCATGCTTTAAATTTTTTGTATGAAGATTGAGATCAATCTTAAAAGTAATTTTTTTCCATAGTAATTGGGACTTCAAACATTTATTCAGATTGTTACCTTCTCTGTTAAACTAGGTAAAAAAAAAATGGTAAAAACAAATAAAAACAAACATGCAGATAAACAGAAAAACCAAAGCATATTTCTGGAACAGATATGTTCAGTTCTACACATAAAAGTCCCAGCAAAATTGTACCAAATTGGAATGTGGACAAAAAAGGTGGGGGCAAAATGCATTCCCTCCAGACCTGCTGCCATTGTTATTAGGCCTACTTTCTTTGAGAATTAGCCTAGGGCCAAAAAGAGGATTGGCTTCTCATGATTATTGTGAAGATTAAATTAACTGAGAAATCCCGTGTTTCTTTAGGCAAACAGGTTAAAAATGGGATTATTTTGATCATAGCCATGTTTGCCACTTCTTTTTCTCTTTTTGTGCCCTAACTGCCAATTTCCAGGGCCAACCTCTTTCCTCACCTTCCAGGGAAGGCCTGCTCTTTCAGGAGTGCTCACACATGCTTGTATGCCAGCAGTCATTTCTATCATTTATGGCAGTAAGCAGGGTCTTCCCTTCTGTTTGTTTCCTGTTCTGTATCCTAAGCACCATGGGCTGCTGTTTTTGCAGGCCACAACAATACCACAGCTGTTTGAGAGTCCCTAAAGTGCCAGATTTGGTGGCAACCGGAGGAGAACGCTGATCTCCTTCACCTTTTTGTGTAAACTCTTAGGCAGTGGAACAGTGCTGCTTCCACTCTGATGTCTTACAGAGTTCTTAGAGGCGGGGAAAAACAAAACTCATTTAAACACTTAAACCCTTCCTGAGAATTTCAGACACAAGTTCATAGAGGTTCACCTATGAGGCAAAACCATGTGAAAAAATATCAAAAAGTATTGTGTTGAAATCAGTTCCCCCTCTACCTTTAGACCAAACTTGTCTGTCCAGTCCTTTTTTCTTTACTTTGGAAGAAATTCCCCCTGTGATAAGGCTTCTCAATATCTCATGCAAATAAACTTCTGGAAGGAAAGCCTCTTTCCATCTGACAGGGCATCTTAAAAATGCCTTAATTCCAACAGTAGATAACAGCATAGAAAATAGGTGGCAATTGTGGTCTAGAGGTCTAACCTGTCCTGATGCTTGTGTTTGTATGTCCTGCTAGATAAGTTTGTTCTTATATTATTAAATCATTGGGAAAAAAATCAAAAGGAGAATATTTTGGGATGTAAGAAATTCAAATTCTGTGTCCATCAATAAAGTGTTATTGGAACACAGCCTCACCCATTTGTTTATGAATTGTTTGTGGCTGCTTTCACACCACAATGGCACAGTTGAGTAGTTGGGTCACCATATGGCCTGTCAACCAAAATATTTACCATCTGGGCCTTTAGGGAAAAAGTTTACCTACTTCTGATCCCAAGTAAATATGGAACCACTGATTTAGGTAAAGGTTTATATTGCAGAGACTGGCACTTTCTGAGAAAGTGCTCAATAAACATTAGGCTCATATGTCCCTTACACATTACAGTGCAGTGATTCCTAGTTTGTTTCCTTTCCCTCCCTCCTTCCCTCTCTCATCCCTCTCCCCTCCCCTCCCCTCTCTCCTTCCCTCCTTCCTTTCTTCCCTCTCTTTCCTTTTTTTCTCTTCTTTCTTCCTTTATCTTCCTTCCTTCCTCCCTCCCAACCTCCCAACCTCCCTCCCGACCTCCCAACCTCCCTCCCGACCTCCCAACCTCCCTCCTCCCGACCTCCCTCCCTCCCTGCCGACCTTCCTGCCTTCCTTCCTTCTCTCTCTCTCTCCCCCACCCTCCATCCCTTCCTTCCTTCTTTCACCTGCAATAGTTCTCTTACCATTTCTTATGAATATTTAACTTATTCCTAACTTTTTCAATGTATGAGAACTGATATTAAACTGATTTTATGTCAGATCAGTATCTTTTCAAGATTCCATTATACAGTGCATTTTAATATACTCTAATAATAGCCCAAACATATAAAGCCATTTTGAATTTTCTCAATTAAATGTCAAACATGGTTGTTTGATAAATTATACTAGGAAAAGCATGACTTATGGACAAATACATTTTGAAATCTTGGTTTGAGGGCCAAAAGTATATTAAAATGTATATGACAGTTTAACTGTGTATTATAATACTAAACATAGGCAGTGATTGTTTTTATGAACTGATGTTTGGTGTTCTTACACTTTTGTGTTTAAAAATGCGTTCTGCAATTTTGTTATTTTATATAATATTTTATACAAATTTAAATGTTCTATTTAAACTTAAGTATTTTGTATAATATTCATTTGATTTACTTTTTGTTATTTAATGTTTGTTTTCTAAATAATGCAGTAAGAAAGGTTTCAGGCTTCTATTTGCTTTAATAATAATAGCACATTATATATGTATATCTTTCTTATAAAGGAAAAGGCAAAATGAATGATCACCATTATTTTTTTCACCTTTTAATTTTGGTTTTAAAGAAGTAGATATATCTTGATATTATAAAATAATTTTATTTAGACAAACAAACTTCATTGACCATGAACATCTTGAAGCTAAGGATGTATCATCTTCATTTTCACATTTCTGGGACTGAAAAATGAGTACTTTTTGGGTGAGTTGATTAAGGACTGGATAGATGAAATAATCATCTCTAACCTTTATGCCACCACCATAATCACCCAGCACAAACATCATCATCATTTCATTGATGAGATGTCTTACTTTTCTCCATCCTCACTCAGCACATACCTTCCACATCCTTTGAGTGCTCTTGTTTTTCCTGGAGGAAGATACTACATCCTCTGTATTAAAATCACATCTCCTGACAGTCAGTGCTGCCACAGCCCTGAAGTAGGGGAAGTACACTTCACCCATTTGTTTGAAAGGACAGCATGAGGTTACAATGCAGGATAAGCTTGTGCTATTTGTTTTCTACAGCAATGGTCTTCAAACATTTTAAGTTTGTATCTCATTTACACATTTTTTATAACATTCCTTCATAGATAGATAGATAGGTAAATGGATAGATTGATGTGAATAAATAAATTTAGATAAGTATATAAATAAGTAACCTTTAATTTTGACAATTTTTAAAAATACATTGTCTCAAGATAGCTAGTGTACATAAATATAGTAAAAAATTTTACATATGCTCCCCATCTCTAAATAATTGTTTACATTCATTATAGAAGACAATGTGACCCATAAATCACTTTAAAATATAGTAAGCCACACTGTGCTGAAAGCTAACAAATGTTGAGCTACTTGCATATTATATGTGATTTGAGACTGATGACATATGGCCATAGTGTGGGTATCAGTATTCAGATGTGTAATAAAAATTATTAAATGTAGACTTTCTTATATTTTATATAAAAAGTATAAATAGAAATTCTAACATGCTATTTTATATTCTAGTGGATTGTTTTGCATATCCCCTGGGTGAGAGAAGCTCATTTTAGGCAATTATTATTTTGTTGTACCTCTAGAGGTATGGCTTTTTCAGTTCATTAAGTTTCCTCCTTCTGATGCCATGGTTCCTGAAGATTTGTGTGAGAAGACAAATTATGAATGAATGCTAGTGTGCTCCCTTTAATATTCTCTATCTGCTCTGTCATCTAGCACTAATCCTGGATACTTTGACCCTCCCTCCAAAATAATGTCCTTCTTCATTTAGACCATGGCCTGTGAGGCTAAGGAATAGCATCAGTCCTCATCAACTCAGCAGCCTAGCATGTGTTGGATGTATTATCTATTTCTCTTTGGAGGTATCAGGCCCTGCTGCAACTAAAGCACATTTTATTTTACTCTGTTCACCTACTGAAGAATTGCTGGTATTCTCATTAGTTTTAAGGGTTGGAGTTCGTTCTAGAACTCCAGTAAACTAGTAATCTTGCTGGAGTCTCCTCCTTGGAGAGTTGAAACCAGTTAGCAGGTAGGAGATAGGGGGTAGATAGCAGGTAAGGTTTGTCCCACCCACATCCTAGTTTCACCTATTTTGTGAATGTTTAGTCACAGATGGGCAATATGGAAAGGGTTGGGAAGTGATATGTCAAACTTTCGAAGGGATGCTTTGATTCCAAGGTTGATATTAAATTTTACGTTCAAACACTACCCTATCTCAAGGCAGAAATAGAAACTAACAAGGATCTTACTTATCTGCCAAAAATGTGTCAATTTCTGCCATTAGAATCATTCTCTTGGGCTGAGGTATTCACTATACAGAGTTAGGTTAGAAAAATTTATTTTAGGAGAAAAGTTTGTTCATTCATTCATTTATTGAAAAATATATCTTTGGAGGGGGGAGGAGTCGAGATGGCAGAATAGGAGAACGTGGAATTTGCCTCTCTTCACAAGTACATCAAGAATACATCTATACATCTACAAATGGAACAGTTCTCACTGAACACCGGCGGAGGACCTCGGACACCTAAAAGGACGAAAAAAATCCCCACGTAGTTGGGTAGGATGAAAGAAAGGAAAACAGAAAAGAGGAAATGGGAAGGGACCAGCACTTCTGGGGGACACCTGAAGGAGAGGAGAGTTCTTGCACTCAGAGAGGCCCCCTCATGGTAGGGGGATCATCTGGGATAGAAAGAGACCTTCGGGGGATCGGAGGGGGGTGCAGCAGTCAGTCTGTGGAAGGCAGGACAGAATAGGACCTATGCACATAGTCTGTGCTGCAGCCCTGCACACCCCAGCCTGAGTCCTATGTCTTCTGGTGTGGAGTGCGACTGGGTGCTGGAAAGTTGATTTTCGAAAGTGGACCCAGGGAAGGGACAGCTGTTGGCTGTGAGGAGACAGCCTGAAGGCAAGGGAGTGGGGAGCTCCACAACAAAACTGCAGAGGAGGCCTGGGCCATCATAGAAGCAGGGTGCCGTTGTTGAGTGGCATGCAAGGGGTGGTGCTGCCACTGCAACCCCCTTCCCCACCCACTGGCCCCTACCTCCGTGGGCTCTGGGAGGGGTGCCCATCTGAGCAGGCTCACCCCCTTCCCCCAAGCCAAGGCCTCCTTTGGTTGTGCAGGTCCCAGTGGGCCTGCATGCCACACCTGCCAGGGCATCCTGGAGAGTCAGCCCTGGGTGCCCCAGCCTGAGACCAGTGTCCACCGGTGCTGGCGGGGGCTGGGTGCTACAGCATGGGATTAGGAGAGCAGACCCAGGGAGAGGACTGCTGTTGGCTGTGCAGAGGCAGCCTGAAGGGACAGAAGTGAGGAGCTCAGCTGCACAGGGACAGCCTGAGGAGATGGGAGTGAGGAGCTCCATGGCTGGGAATGCTCCTGGAGGAAGCATGGTCTGCCTCAGAGGTGAGGCGCCATTGCTGAGTGGCATGCAGAGGTCAGGGCCGCCATTGCGGACTCAATCCCCACACAACAGCCCCTGCCTGTGCAGGCACTGGGAATGACTCCCACCAGAGTGAGCATGCCCCAGTGTGTCACAAACTCCTGCTGGCCTCTGTCACCATGGGCACTAGAGGGGGATCGCATCGGAGCGAGTGTACGAGCCCCAGGTGTGGCTGCCCTGTCCCTCCCCTGCGTGAGCGAGCATGCCCCCCCCCCCAATCTGTCGCTGCTTCTTGCCTCTCCCACCTAAGTGAGCAAGCATGCCCTAGTCAGTCCTACCTTTTGCCCCTTATTGTCTGGGTGGGGAACAGATGCCTGAGGGTGGCCCACATGCAGAGATGGGGCCAAAAACAAAGCTGAGCCCTGGGGCCTGTGCAGTTAGGGAAGAGGAACTGAAATCTCTCTGTGCAGCTGCACAAGCTGTGGACTAAACCCCCGTGATCGACTTGGGAAACCCAGCATCTGCAGAATATCTGAATGGATGAGCGCTCCCACAATTGAAATCAATCTGGCTTTAGCAGCTGTGGATTTTGAGGGCAAGTACACATGGGAGTTGGGCCAGGACAGAATCTGAACTGCTCCCACAGTGCCCACAGCAGTTCCAGAGACCTATTTAGAGGTCTTAGAGACCCTCCTGGGGAGGCAGGGGTTGGCTGTGTGTCACTGCAGCAACAAGGACACTGATAGCAGAGGCTGCAAGAAAATTTTTTAATTTATTTGTTTAACTTTATTTTTAAAACATTTTTATTTTTCTATTTTTTATTTTATTTTGTTGTTTGCTTGTGTTTTGTTTTTGCTTTTCTTTCTTTTTTTTTTCTTCTGAGATTTTTGTTTGTTTTGTTTCTATCTTTATTTGGTCTTTTTTGTGTGCTTACTTTTCTTTTTAGTTTGCTTTCTGTTTTTTGTTTTTGTTAGTTTTGTTTTTATTGTTTCAGTTTGGGGATTCTTTTGTTGTTTTCCTGTTTTTTGTTTGATTTTTTTAGTTTGCTTTTTGTTGTTTTTTGGTTTGTGTGGTTTTTTAAAATTGTTTTTCCTCTTATTTGGTTCTATTTTTATTACTTGTCTTGGGTTTTGTTTATTTGTTTCATTTGTTGTTTGGTTTTTATTTGTCTTGCCTTTTGTTTGTCTGTTTGTTTTATTTTCCTTTTTTTGTTTTTGGCCATGCTGCGTGGCTTGTGGGGACTTGGGTCCCCAGCCAGGGGGTCGAGACTGAGCCCCTGGGGTGGGAGTGCCAAGTCCTGGCCCCAGGGAATATTAATTGGTGTGAGCTCTCCCAGAGCTCCCCATCTTGGCACCACGACCCAGCTCCACCCAACTGTCTGCAAGCTCCAGTGCTGGATGCCTCAGGCCAAACAACCAGCAGGACAGGAACACAGTGCCACCCACCAGCAGACAGGCTGCCTAAAGTTGTACTAAGCTCACAGACACCCAAAAACACACTCCCTCATGTGGCCCTACCCATCACAGGGACAAGACTCAGTTCTATCTACCAGAGTGCAGGCACCAGTCCCATTCACCAGGAAGGTTACACAAGCCCCCGGACCAATGTCACATACTAGGGGGCAGACACCACAAGCAAGAGGAACTATGACCCTGCAGCCTGCAAAAAGGAGACCACAAACACAATAAGTTATACAAAATGAGACAACAGAGAAATATGTTCCAGATGAAGGAGATAGGTAAAAATCCACAAGATCAAAAGAAGGTGAAATAGGCAATCTACCTGAAAAAAATTTAGAGTGATGATAGTAAACACGACCCAACATCTCAGAAATAGAATGAGGGCACAGATTGAGAAGATATAAGGAGTGTTCAATAAGTACCTAGAAAAACTAAAGAACATACAAACAGTGATGAACAAAATAATAACTGAACTGAAAAATACACTAGAAGGAATCAGCAGCATAACTGAGGCAGAAGAAGGGATAAATGAGCTGGAAGATAGAATGGTGGAAATAACTGCTGTGGAGCAGAATAAATAAAAAAGAATGGAAAGAAATGAGGACAGTCTCAGAGATCTCTGGGTAAAAATTAAATGCACCAACGTTCAAATTATAGGGGTCCCAGAAGAAAAAGAGAAAGAGAAAGGGTCTGAGAAAGTATTTGAAGAGATTATAGTCAAAAACTTCCTGAACATGGAAAAGGAGATAGTCAACCGAGTCTAGGAAGTGCAGAGAGTCCTATACAGGATAAACTCAAGGAGGAACATGCTGAGACACATGTTAACCAAACTAACAAAAATTAAAGACAAAGAAAAAATATTAAAAGCAGCAAGGAAAAAGCAACAATTAACACACAAGGGAATCCCCAAAAGGTTGTCAGCTGATTTTTCAGCAGAAACTCTGCAGGCCAGAAGGGAGTGGCAAGATACATTTAAAGTGGTGAAAAGGAAAAACCTACAACGAAGATTAGTCTATCCAGCCATGATATCGTTCAAATTCAACAGAGAAATCAAAAGCTTTACAGGCAAATGAAAGCTAAGAGAATTCAGCACCACCAAACCAGCTTTACAACAAATGCTAAAGGAACTTCTTTAGGTGTAAAACAAAAGAGAAGAAAAAGACCTACAAAAACAAATGCAAAACAATTAAGGAAATGGCAATAGAAACATACATATCGATAATTACCTTAAATGTAAATGGATTAAATTCTTAACCAAAAGACACAAACTGGCTGAATGGATACAAAAACAAGACCCGTATATATGCTGTCCACAAGAGACCCACTTCAGACCTAGGGACACATACAGAACTGAAAGTGAGGGGATGGAAAAAGATACTCCATCTAAATGGAAATCAAAAGAAAGCTGGAGTAGCAAAACTCCTATCAGACAAAATAGATTTTAAAATAAAGACTGTTACAAGAGACAAGGAAGGACACTACATAATGATCAAGGGATAACAATTGTAAATATGTATGCACCCAACATAGGTGCGCCTCAGTATATAAGGAAAATGCTAACAGCCATAAAAGGAGAAATTGACAGTAACACAAAAATATTGGGAAACTTTACCACCCTACTTATACCAATGGATAGATCATCCAGACAGAAAATGAATAAGGAAACACAAGCCTTAAATGACACATTAGACCAGATAGACTTAATTGATATTAATAGGACATTCCATCTGAAAGCAGCAGAATACACTTTCTTCTCAAGTGCACATGGAACATTCTGCAGGATAGATCACATCTTGGGTCACAAATCAAGCTTTGGTAAATTTAAGAAAATTGAAATCATATCAAGCATCTTTTCTGACCACAACACAATGAGATTAGAAATCAATTACAGGCAAAAAAAAAAAAAAGGTAAACACAAACACATGGAAGCTAAATAATATGTTACTAAATAAACAGTGGATCACTGAGGAAATCAAAAAATACCTAGAGACAAAAGACAGTGAAAACACGACAATCCAAAACCTACGAGATACATCAAAAGCAGTTCTAAGAGGGAAGTTTATAGCAATAAAATCTTACCTCAAGAAACAAGAAAAATCTCAAATAAGCAATCTAACCTTACACCTAAAGGAACTAGAGAAAGAAGAACAAACAAAACCCAAAGTTAGTAGAAGGAAAGAAATCATAAAGATCAGAGCAGAAATAAATGAAATAGAAACAAAGAAAACACTAGCAAAGATCAGTGAAACTAAAAGCTGGTTCTTTGAGAAGATAAACAAAATTGATAAAACTTTAGCCAGACTTATCAGAAGAAAAAGGGGGTGGGGAGAGGATTCAAATAAATAAAATTAGAAATGGAAAAGAAGTTACAACGGACACCACAGAAGCACAAAGGATCATTAGAGATTACTACAAGGAACTATATGCCAATAAAATGGACAACATAGGAGAAATGGACAAATTCTTAGAAAGATACAACCTTCCAAGACTAAACCAAGAAGAAATAGAAACTAAGAACAGACCAATCACAAGCACTGAAATTGAAACTGTGATTGATTAAACATCTTCCAACAAACAAAAGCAAAGGGCCAGATGGCTTCACAGGGGAATTCTATCAAACATTTAGAGAAGACTTAAGACCTACCCTTCTGAAACTCTTCCAAAAAATTGAAGAGGAAGGAACACTCTGAAGTTCATTCCACAAGGCCACGATCACCCTGATACCAAAACCAGATAAAGATATCACAAAAAAAGAAAATTACAGACCAGTATCACTGATGAACATAGACACAAAAATCCTCATCAAAATACAAGCAAACAGACTCCAACAACACATTAAAAGGATCATACACCATGATCAAGTGGGCTTTATCCCAGGGATTCATGACTTCTTTATTATACACAAATCAATCAATGTGATATACCACAGTAACAAACTGAAGAATAAAAACTATATGATCATCTCAATAGATGCAGAAACACTTTTGAAAAAGTTCAAGTTCAACACCCATTTAAGATAAAAACTCTCCAGAAAGTGGGCTTAGAGGGAATCTACCTCAATATAATAAAGGCCATATACAACAAACCTACAGCTAACATCATAATGGTGAAAAGCTGAAAACATTTACTCTAAGATCAGGAACAAGACAAGAATGTCCACTCTTGCCACTTTTATTCAACATAGTTTTGGAAGTCCTAGCCATGGCTATCAGAGAAGAAAAAGAAATAAAAGGAATTCAAATTGGAAAAGAAGTAGTAAAACTGTCACTGTTTGCAGATGACATGATACTATACATAGAAAATCCTAAAAATGCTACCAGAAAACTACTAGAGTTCAGCAATGAATTTGGTAAAGTTGCAGGATACAAAATTAATACACAGAAATCTCTTGCACTAACAATGAAAGACCAGAAAGAGAGATTAAAGAAACAATCCCATTTACCATCACATCAAAATGAATAAAATATCTAGGAATAAACCTACCTAAGGAGGCAAAAGACCTGTAGTCAGAAAACTCTAAGATACTCTTAAAAGAAATCAGAGATAGCACAAACAGATGGAGAGATATACCATGTTCTTGGATAGTAAAAATCAATATTGTGAAAATGACTATACTACCCAAAGCAATCTACAGATTCAATGCAATCCCTATCAAATTACCAAGGTCTTTTTCACAGAATTAGAACAAAAAATTTTACACTTTGTATGGAATCACAAAAGACCCCAAATAGCAAAAGCAATCTTGAGAAAGAAGAATGGAACTGGAGGAATCAGGCTCCCTGACTTCAGACTATACTACAAAGCTACAGTAATTAAGACAGTATGTTACTGGCACAAAAACAGAAATATAGATCAATGGAACAGGATAGAAAGCCCAGAGATAAACCCATGCACATATGGCCACCTAATTTACAACAAAGGAGGCAAGAACATACAATGGAGAAAAGACAGCCTCTTCAATAAGTGGTGCTGGGAAAACTGGACAGCTACATGTAAAAGAATGAAATTAGAACACTCCCTAACCATACACAAAAATAAACTCAAAATGGATTAAAGACCTAAATGTAAGGCCAGATACTATAAAACTCTTAAATCAAACACTCTGACATAAATCACAGCAAGATCTTTTTTGATCCACCACCTAGAGTAATGAAAATAAAAACAAAAATAAACAAATGGGACCTAATTAAACTTAAGAGCTTTTGCATAGCAAAGGAAACCATAAACAAAATGAAAAGGCAACCCTCAGAATGGGAGAAAATATTTGCAAATAAAGCACCTGACAAGTGATTAATCTCAAAAATAGGCAAACAGCTCATGCAGCTCAATATGAAAAAGACAACCCAATCAAAAAATGGGTGGAAGAAGTAAATAGATATTTCTCCAAAGAAGACATACAGATGGCCAACAAACACATGAAAAAATGCTCAACATCACCTGTTATTACAGAAATGAAAACCAAAACTACAATTAGGTATCACCTCACACTGGTCAGAATGGCCATCATCAAAAATTCTACAAACAGTAAATGCTGGAGAGGGTGTGGAGAAAAAGGGAACCTCCTACACTGTGGGTGGGGATGTAACTTGGTACAGCCACTATGGAAAACAGTATGGCTGTTCCTTAAAAAACTAGAAATAGAGCTACCATATGACCCAGCAATCTCACTCCTAGGCATATATCTGGAGAAAACCATAATTCAAAGGGATTCATGCACGCTGATGTTCATTGCAGCACTATTTACAATAACTAGGACATGGAAGCAACCTAAATGTCCATCAACAGAGGAATGGATAAAGAAGATATGGTACATATGTACAGTGGAATATTACTCAGCCATAAAAAGCAATGAAACAGTGACATTTGCACAGACGTGTATGGACCTAGAGACTGTCATAGAGAGTGAAGTAAGTTAGAAAGAGAAAAACAAATTTTGTATAATATTGCTTATATGTGGAATCTAGAAAAATGGTAGAGATGAACTTATTTGCAAAGCAGAAATAGAGTCACAGATGTAGTGAACAAATTTATGGTTACCAAGGGGAGAAGGGGGGGATGAATTTTGAGATTGGGACTGACATATATACTTTACTATGTATAAAATTGATAACTAATGAGAACCTACAGTATAGCACAGGGAACTCTACTCAGTGCTCTGTGGTGACCTAAATCGGAAGGAAATCTAAAAAAGAGTGGATATATTTACACGTATGACTGATTCCCTTTGCTGTACAGCAAGAAACTAACACAGCATTGTAAAGCAACTATACTCCAGTAAAAATTAATTAAAAAATAAATAAAAACAAAAATATATCTTTTGTACCTGCTTACCTACTGTGTACTCACTGCTTGGCCCTGGATATAAAAAGAGGGTAATGCCAAAAAGCAAAATCCTAAAAATTCTCAGCCTACAAATTAAATATTGAACATTCACTATGTATTTAGAATTGTGCTTAGGTGTTGTGTGGAAACAAAAGATATAAAAGGGGGTTACAAGACCTATTCTATTTAGTTGAGTAAGTCCTGACAGAGAACACTAACTTCCCTAGAAAAATCTCACTGTCTTTTTTATACTTTGGGGTATCCATATGAAAATTTGGAATAATAGCTTCCTTACAGGCGTTAAGAGTTAGTTCATTTATGTTGATAAGATCTCTAAGTCAGAGGCCTCCTCGAGTAAGAGGATCACTTAAGTGTCATAAGTAGAGAATATAATTGCATTCATCGTCCTATATTGAATAAATTCTACCTGGTAAACATTGACTGAGTCTCATTAAGACAAAGTAATAAGATTCTGTGCTCTCAAATATCATTTTCTCAAGTATGCATTTGCTTCTACAAGCTCAAAATCTTGTTTCTGAGAAGAGTTGCCAGTGACATGTTTAAAAGACCCATTTTAACAGAAAAAGTTACAAAGCCAAGTAAGTTTAATTGCATGTCACCTCTTGGTTTTGACAAAATATAATGGCACAAGTTGCTAGTAAACTTAATTATGTAGATTTATTTTAGCTTAACAAAATACATGCTATATAGAGTAAGTAGTTAGCTACCAGCCAAGTTTTAACTTGATACTTTTTTTTATGGTGAAAATGTTCATGAAAAAATGATTTAAATTAATGAACTTTACCAGTATAATTGTTGTCAAAAGAAGTTTTAGACTGGAAAAATACCTCTTATTGTGGTTCAAGGGGAAATATAAGGGCCTCTTTTCAATGTGTAAGCCAAACTTTGCTACAGGTGTTACAAGTCCTTGTTCAGCCTTGTACGTCTGCCAAGACTCCTCAGAATTGCCACAGTCACCCCTAACTTCTAGAGGTCAGCTTTCCCCATAGAATCCTGCCTTCTATAGGGACAGAGACTGTTAGCTAAATGAAGACTCGTGGTGTTTGAAAACACCCCAGCCTCCCTTTCTTCCCTAAATTAATTTCCCCCATTTCCTTAATTTCATTACCCTCTTTTCATGCACCTCCCGCCACCCCCCAACAAAATCTCTGGAGGTATATTTGACTTTTTGTTATCTTTCAGTACCTCCCAGTCACCAGACCCTACATACTCTTTCTTAAATATTTTCGGATATCAGTGTGCCCCCCTGTTGATTCTTATTTCTGTCACCTTAGTCCAGCTCTTTCTATCTAGACAAACGCAATTGCTTTTTCATGTATTTCCTTGTCCTTCCCCTCTTCAACCAACCCATTATATATGATTAATGTTATTAAGATAGAGATTTTATTGCTGCCCAGCTCAATGTTTCTATATGGTCTAGGAAAAGAGTTCAAACCCTTATCATGGCGTTTAACATCTTCCAATCTTTCTCTATCAATCCACCTTCGTCTTCATTCCAGCACAGCTTGTCATCATCTCCTGACCATGGCATCTTCAGCATTGAGTTCATTGTGTTCCCATTTCCCATCATTCCTTCTCTTTAATCATATCTTTCTCAACTTTCATGATTCAGATGAAATCCTAATTTCTTTGCACAGCTTCTACAAGTCTCCCAACTCCAATTGATCAATTGTTCAAGCTGAAAGGAATCTCACAAACTATGTAAATGCACATCTGCGTTGTACACAAGAAATTGAGTCCCAGAAAGGTTAACTACTTAGAAGCAAAATTGTGATTTGAGCCCTTTCATGTTCCTTCCTATCTTGTTGCCTTTCTAGCCTGCTTAAAGAAATGATAGTATTTAAGAGTTACATATCTTTTTATTTGTTGATTAACAGTGTACTGTTTTGCCTTATTGCTGAACTATATTTCATCTGCATATGTTTGTTCTTACTATTCTATAAGCTCTGAGAAATAAAGGACTGTGTAGCACATGCATTTCAGTGCTAAGTATATCTGAGCAACTGTATATACTGTATATATTTACTGAAGGGTTTGAATGTACTCTTTAAAAGTAGATCTAATTGAATTGTTTGTTTTTTTGATATTGAGCTGTATGAGCTGCTTGTATATTTTGGAGATTAATCCTGTGTCAGTTGCTTCGTTTGCAAATATTTTCTCCCATTCTGAGGGTTGTCTTTTCATCTTGTTCATGGTTTCCCTTGCTGTGCCAAAGCTTTTAAGTTTCATTAGGTCACATTTGTTTATTTTTGTTTTCATTTCCCTTACTCTAGGAGGTGGGTCAAAAAGGATCTTGCTGTGATTTATGTCAAAGAGTGTTCTCCCTATGTTTTCATATAAGAGTTTTATAGTGTCTGGCCTTACATTTAGGTCTTCAAACCATTTTGAGTTTATTTTTGTGTATGGTGTTAGGGAGTGTTCTAATTTCATTCTTTTACATGTAGCTGTCCAGTTATCCCAGCATCACTTATTGAAGAGGCTGTCTTTTCTCCATTGTATGTTCTTGCCTCCTTTGTTGTAAATTAGGTGGCCATATGTGCATGGGTTTATCTCTGGGCTTTCTATCCTGTTCCATTGATCTATATTTCTGTTTTTGTGCCATTACCATACTGTCTTGATTACTGTAGCTTTGAAGTTTGAAGTTGGGGAGCCTGATTCCTCCAGCTCCGTTTTTCTTTCTTAAGATTGCTTTGGCTATTTGGGGTCTTTTGTGTTTCCATACGAATGGGTGGAAGACCTAAACAGGCATTTCACCAAAGAAGACATACACATGGACAAGAGGCACATGAAAAGATGCTCAACATCACTAATTATTAGAGAAATGCAAATCAAAACTACAATGAGGTATCACCTCACACTGGTCAGAATGGCCATTATCAAAAACTCTAGAAACAATAAATGCTGGAAAGGGTATGGTGAAAAAGGAAACCTCCTGCACTGTTGGTGGGAATATAAATTGGTACAACCACTATGGAGAAGAGTATGGAGGTTCCTTAAAAAACTAAAAATAGAACTCCCATCCAGCCCAGCAATCCCACTACTGGGCATATACCTTGAGAAAACCATAATTCAAAAAGAGACATGTACCACAATATTCATTGCAGCATTATTTACAATAGCCAGGACATGGAAGCAACTTAAATGTCCATCAACAGATGAATGGATAAAGAAGATGTGGCACACATATACAATGAAATATTACTCAGCCATAAAAAGAAACAAAGTTGAGTTATTTGTAGCGAGGTGGATGGACCTAGAGTCTGTCATACAGAGTGAAGTAAGTCAGAAAGAGAAAAACAAATACTGTATGCTAACACATATATATGAAATCTAAAAAAAAAAAAAAGGTACTGATGAACCTAGTGGCAGGGCAGGAATAAAGACATAAACATAGAGAATGGACTTGAGGATACGGGGTGGGAGGGGGAAGCTGGGTTGAAGTGAGAGTAGCGTCGACATATATACACTACTGAATGTAGAATAGTTAGCTAGTGGGAGCAGCAGCATAACACAGGGAGATCAGCTCGGTGCTTTGCTATGACCTAGAGAGGTGGGATAGGGAGGGTGGGAGGGAGGCTCGAGGGAGGGGATATGGGGATATGTGTATGCATATGGCTGATTCACGTTGTTGTGCAACAGAAACTAACACAATATTGTGAAGCAATTATCTTCCAATAAAGATCTATTAAAAAATAGATCTAAAATTCTAATGAAGTCCCTGTGTTTTTGCTAACGTGTTCAAGTTGAACATTAAATAATATTTTATTCTCAAAGAATAACAATCTGTTTATTCAGCATTTAGCTAAGCAGTGTAGCAAAGAAAATGGAGATTAAAATAGGGTTAGAGGTAAAATTCAGATATTAAACTAAGTAATAAAGCCCAATACCTTACTGCTAATTAAAAGATAATTCCTGAAATAAAGTGAAGATGAAAGGTTTTGCCAAATTGTTTTCCCCCATCATTTTTGTATATTTGATTAATATTGTTCGATTAAAGGGAAATATTGATATATACATAGCTATGGCATTATTATTTTGGTAAATAAGAGATATTTTACCTTTATTTTTCTTTCTGTAAGTCTGGTTTGTGGTCTATAGTATTTGAGGTATCACCAATATTTAACTACCTGGCAAGCTTTTGAACTATAGAGACATAGACATAGACAAAAGCTAGCTAATTTTAAAAGAAATTCTTCTCGACCTATTAGATGCCAACTCCTCATATTGTCTATTTGTTAGGGGCAAGACAAAATTTACCTATAAATTAGGAAAATCTAAATTCAATAACACAGCACACATTTTAAATTTAGGATAGGAAAAATATTTTCTCTCATTAAGTGCCATCTTTCTGATGAGCAACAGTTATGGTCTATAAGAGTTAATGCAAAGTCAGTAGAACAAAAGTTAATTTTTTAAAATGTCATTTACCATCCTGAAAAAATCTGCATGCAACATTACATTTCTCACTTTCTGTAAGTCTTGGAAAGACATGATATTTTCCTGGTTTCGTCAACAGTGAAAATGCCTTCACACAGGCCTGTAGCTGATGACATTGTAGTGAAAACTCTCCAAACGCTAATTAGAAATTAAAAAAAAAAATCCTGACAACACCTCACTACATCATAGTTATGTTTCATCACCTTAGACATTCATTATCACTCACCACACACATATGTTAATGGGGAGAATTATTTAGAATTGCTCTATATTGCAGAGTCAAGATATTTCTCTGTTTTTAATATTGTTGAATTATTTTTGGATGACTAACAACTGGTGATATCAAATTGTAATTTTATACATATTTTATTGTGCAAAACAAATGGAAGCCCCTATTTTTAAAAAAAAATTCTTCAAGGCATGTTCTTCCAAACACAAAATGAAATGCATAGGTTTCCTTACAACATTAAGAGAAAAAAATCTGCACTCTCTTCAGATTTATGAAATAAGATCAACTCTATCCACATGACTTTAACTTTCTTACTGTTTGAAAAATGAAAATCTTAATGGACATTTTAGTGGTTATATGATGATTAATGAAAACTTTTGAAAGAGATACATAGAGTGCATTTCAATATTTGAATTCTAAGAATAGCAACTAGAGAAAGATAGTGCTTGGTTTGTACAAGGGGCTACAAGGAATTTGGAATATGATAAATATTTGACTTCCCTCTGCTTAATTTCCTCTTTTAACCCACAAAGTGTTACATCAAGTGTTCTTGCAAAATTGTATACAAGAAAATAAAAGGAAAGCCTCAATTTGTACGTGATTCATAGAATGAAGTTTACAGTAAATATTAAATGATAAATACATATAATAATACAATTAAATGTTAAATATATACAATATAGTGTATATATTAGTACAGATAATATGTTTGGCCTCACTATCTGCTCTTTAGCTTTAGCTTGGGTTCTGGCTTCATAGAATCCTTTCCTTGGATAAGTTTAGAGTAACCCCATTTTATATGGAGACTATCTAAAGGAAATCACTTCCCTGCTCTCCTCATAAAGTACATGTAGATGATATCACATAAATATGATATGACATGTGCTAATCCATAATACTGCTTACCCAGGCTAGTATTCCATCTCTTTCCTGCTCATTCATTTGTATAGCCAGGCACTTCTTCATAAAAACTCTGGCTGTATCAATGTATAGGACTACTACACTTCTTAGAATGTTGGAAGAAGCTGTAAGTGAGGCTCCGAAATTCTTCACTTTCTACCGAAGCAATTAGAAATTTGTGACCTGGAAGTAAAAATGTGCTAAAGATGCATTATTTCCAGCTGTTGATTGTTAACCAAATCAAGTTAGAAATCCCTCATAATGGTAGCTATTGTTCATTGAGTGCTTTCTATGTGCAGGGCATCTAAGTTACAAATAATTCCTCAAGCTTGTAGGAAAAAAACTGACAGTTTAACTATGGTAACAAGTAAATATGAGAACTGGTTTTAACCTTATTTAATCAATAAATGACAATTTGTTTCATTTAACATGTCTTTGAAAGCCAACCAACTAGTGTTATGTTAGTGACAGTGTTATGCCTTCAAAGTTAGCCAATCAGTGGTAGACTTACTGCAGTGAATACTCTAAAATAAAATTTTATTTTATATTGATCATAGCTGATTAAAAATGTTGTGGTAGTTTCAGGTGTACAGCAAATTGATTCAATTATATATATACATGTATCTATTCTTTTTCAAATTCTTTCCCCATTTAGATTATTAGAGAATACTGAGCAGCATTCCCTCTGCTATACAGTAGGTCCTTGTTGGTTATCTATTTTAAATATAGCAGTGTGTACATTTGAATACATTTTCAGAGCTGACACTGCCTCTCATCCAGACCTACAACACAAACCACACTTCCAAGGCAGATGTTAATAACTCTTGCTTGAGAATAATCAAATATTTCTCAAGTATCCTAAAAGAAGTTTGACAGTTTGCTTTACTCAGTGAGTTTGTACCTGGCCAGCATAGACCTTCCTCACTTCAGGATAAAATTCAGCTTTTCCATATGTGATAGTGAATGGTATTCTCTTCCCATAACAAACTGTTAAATAATTTAATTCTCATGTTAGCTCTGTGCAGTAGATACCATTATTATCTCCATTTTAGAGGTAGGGAACTGAGATAAGGGAAGTTAAGGAACTTAAGGAATTTTCTCAAGGCTACAACAATTCTAGTGTCATATAGCTGGTAAGAGTCCAAGCAATCTGACTCAGAGCCTAGACTCCTAACAACTTTGCTGTACTGCCTTTTACACTTTGTTAAAGAGGCCTAGAAAAGTTCCCACAGTCTCTCACAGACCAGAAAAAGAAGCTAAATTTTAGAAAAACGACTGCTGTGTTTTTCCCCTTCACTTTTAGCAGTTTGAAGCAGAGTGATTTATAAGGATGTAGACAGAAAGTGAAGCACTTTAAAGTATTATTGGGGGGCTTGTAAAATATGAAATCGTCAAAATATGGATTATGTGTGGCTGAAGAGCTACTCGGTGAATAACCTCCTGCTCCATTTGTGAGCCTTTCTCTTTCTTATAGAAAAAAGATCTCTTATGATTGCTGCAGCCAGACACAGCCAAAATTCTACTCTGCTTTTCTTTTTCAGGGCTGTTTGGCTGGGAGTACGCGGTACATGAGTACCTGTTCAGCCAAAATCTATAGGCTAAACAGTATTTCCTCAGTGGAGAAGTGAAAATTTATTAGAAGAGGCCAGGGATTTTAGTGCTTCATGATTGGGTGATTAGCAATGAAATTACAATTAATACGTACAAAGGTACGTACAAACTACTAAAAGTTTCTTGGTGATAGCTGTACTGTATTAGGCTGTTAATAATGCAAAAAACAACAAAGTGGAGTTAGAGAATGGATGGCTATGATTACTGTGAGTTTCTCCAGTAGGCATCAAAATATTAAAACTAAAACAGCAATTATTGCAAAGAGCTTTTAAAACTCAATGATGAAAAAGCAAACAAACTAATTAAAAAATGGGCAAAGAGCTAAAAAGATGCTTCGCCAAAGGAGATATACAGATGACATAGAAGCATATGAAAAGATGTTCAACATCATTTGTCATTAGGGAATTGCAAAAACTACTCAGTGTCTGGCATTCAAGAAGAATTTGATTGGTTTAATTGCTTCGTGTGTTTCTAAATGGTATCTTTCCTTTACCCAGTTCCCAAAAGATTTTTTAAAACATCTTTATTGGAGTATAATTGCTTTACATTGTTGTGTTAGTTTCTGCTCTATAACACAGTGAATCAGCTATACATATACATATATCCCCATACCCCCTCCCACTTGTGTCTCCCTCCCACCCTCCCTATCCTACCCCTCTAGGTGGTCACAAAGCACCGACCTGATATCCCTGTGCTATGTGGCAGCTCCCCACTAGCTATCTAGTTTGCATTTGGTAGTGTGTATATGTCAGTGCCACTCTCTCACTTCGTCTCAGCTTACCCTTTCCCCTCCCCGTGTCCTCAAGTCCATTCTCTATGTCTGTGTCTTTATTCCTGTCCTGCCCCTAGGTTCACCCGAAACATTTTTTTTTTTTTTTTTTAGATTCCATATATATGTGTAGCATATGGTATTTGCTTTTCTCTTTCTGACTTACTTCACTCTGTCTAATAGTCTCTAGGTCCATCCACCTCACTACAAATAACTCAACTTTGTTTCTTTTAATGGCTGAGTGATATTCCATTGTATATATGCGCCACATCTTCTTTATCCATTCATCTGTCGATGGACACTTAGGTTGCTTCCATGTCCTGGATATTGTAAATAGAGCTCCAATGAACATTGTGGTACCTGACACTTGTTGAATTATGGTTTTCTCCGGGTATATACCCAGTAGTGGGATTGCTGAGTCATATGGTAGTTCTACTTTTAGTTTTCTAAAAATCTCCATACTGTTCTCAGTAGTGGCTGGATCAACTTACATTCCCACCAACAGTGCAAGAGTTTCCCTTTTCTCCACACCCTCTCCAGCATTTATTGTTTGTAGACTTTTTGATGATGGCTCTTCTGACCACTGTGAGGTGATACCTCATTGTAGTTTTAAATTTATTTATTTATTTATTTATTTATTTATTTATTTATTTATTTATGGCTGTGTTGGGTCTTCGTTTCTGTGTGAGGGCTTTCTCTAGTTGGGGCAAGTGGGGGCCACTCTTCATCGCGGTGAGCGGGCCTCTTACTATTGCGGCCTCTCTTATTGCGGAGCACAGGCTCCAGATGCGCAGGCTCAGTAGTTGTGGCTCACAGGCCCAGTTGCTCTGCGGCATGTGGGATCTTCCCAGACCAGGGCTCAAACCCGTGTCCCCTGCATTGCAGGCATATTCTCAACCACTGTGCCACCAGGGAAGCCCCTCATTGTAGTTTTGGTTTGCATTTCTCTAATGATTAGTGATATTTAGCATCCTTTCATGTGTTTGTTGGCAATCTGTATATCTTCTTTGGAGAAAAGTCTATTTAGGTCTTCTGCCCATTTTTGGATTGGGCTGTTTGTTTTTTTGATGTTGAGCTGTGTGAGCTGCTTGTAAATTTTGGAGATTAATCCTTTGTCAGTTGCTTCATTTTCAAATGTTTTCTCCAATTCTGAGGGTTGTCTTTTCATCTTGCTTATGGTTTCCTTTGCTGTGCAAAAGTTTTTAAGTTTCATTAGGTCCCATTAGTTTATTTTTATTTCCATTTCTCTAGAGGTGGGTCAAAAAGGATCTTGCTATGATTTATGTCAATGAATATTCTTCCTATGTTTTCCTCTGAGAGTTTTATAGTGTCCAGTCTTACATTTAGGTCTTTAATCCACTTTGAATTTATTTTTGTGTATGGTGTTAGGGAATGTTCTAATTCAATTCTTTTACATGTAGCTGTCCAGTTTTCCCACCACCGCTTATTGAAGAGGCTGTGTTTTCTCCATTGTATATTCTTTCCTCCTTTATCAAAGATAAGGTGAACATATGTGCGTGGGTTTATCTCTGGGTTTTCTATCGTGTTCCATTGATCTATATTTCAGTTTTTGTGCCATTACCATACTGTCTTGATTACTATAGCTGTTTAGTATAGTCTGAAGTCAGGGAGCCTGATTCCTCCAGCTCCATTTTTCTTTCTCATGATTGCTCTGGCTATTCGGGGTCTTTTGTGTTTCCATACAAACTGTGAAACTTTTTGTTCTAGTTATGTGAAAAATGCCCTTGGTAGTTTGATAGGGATTGCATTGAATCTGTAGATTGCTTTGGGTAGTATAGTCATTTTCACAATGTTGATTTTTCCAGTCCAAGGACATGGTACATCTCTCCATCTGTGTGTATCATCTTTAATTTCTTTCTTCAGTGTCTTATAGTTTTCTGCATACAGGTCTTTTTTCTCCTTATGTAGGTTTATTCCTAAGTATTTTATTCTTTTTGTTGCAATGGTAAATGGGAGTGTTTCCTTAATTTCTCTTTCAGATTTTTTATCATTAGTATATAAGATTGCAAGAGATATCTATGCATTAATTTTGTATCCTGCTACTTTACCAAATTCATTGATTAGCTCCAGTAGTGGTAGCATCTTTAGGATTCTCTCTATATAGTATCATATCATCTGCAAAAAGTGACAGTTTTACTTCTTTTCCGATTTGGATTCCATTTATTTCTTTTTCTTCTCTGATTGCTGTGGCTAAAACTTCCAAAACTATGTTGAATATTAGTGGTGAGAGTGGGCAACCTTGTCTTGTTCCTGATCTTAGTGGACATGGTTTCAATTTTTCACCATTGAGGATGATGTTGGCTGTATGTTTCTCAGATATGGCCTTTATTATGTTGAGTTTAGTTCCCTCTATGCCTACTTTCTGGAGAGTTTTTATCATGAATGTGTGTTGAATTTTGTCAAAAGCTTTTTCTGCATCTACTGAGATTATCATATGGATTTCCTTCTTCAGTTTTTTAATATGGTGTATCACATTGATTTGCGTAATTTGAAGAATCCTTGCATTCCTGAGATAAACCCCACTTGATCATGGTCTATGATCCTTTTAATGTGGTGCTGGATTCTGTTTGCTTTATTTTGTTGAGGATTTTTGCACCTATGTTCATCAGTAATATTGGTCTGTAGTTTTCTTATTTTGTGACATCTTTGTCTGGTTTTGGTATCAGGGTGATGGTGGCCTTGTAGAATGAGTTTGGGAGTGTTCATCCCTCTGCTATATTTTGGAAGAATTTGAGAATAGGTGTTAGCTCTTCTCTAAATATTTGATAGAACTCATCTGTGAAGTCATCTGGTCCTGGGCTTTTGTTTGTTTGTTGGAAGATTTTTAATCACAGTTTCAGTTTCAGTGCTTGTGATTGGTCTGTTCGTATTTTCTATTTCTTCCTGGTTCAGTCTATTTCTAAGAATTTGTCCATTTCTTCAGGTTTTCCATTTTATTTCCTTCTAGTTGCTTGTAGTAATCTCTCATGATCCTTTGTATTTCTGAAGTGTCAGTTGTTACTTCGAGTCTTGTCCCTTTTTTTCTTGATAAGTCTGTCTAATGGTTTATCAATTTTTTTTATCTTCTCAAAGAACCAGATTTTAGTTTTATTGATCTTTGCTATCATTTCTTTCATTTCTTTTCCACTTATTTCTGCTTTGATCTTATGATTTCTTTCCTTCTGCTAACTTTGGGGTTTTTTTGTTCTTCTTTCTCTAATGGCTTTAGTTGTAAGGTTAGGTTGTTTATTTGAGTTGTTACTTGTTTCTCGAGGTAGGATTGTATTGCTATAAACTTCCCTCTTAGAACTGCTTTTGCTGCATCCCATAGGTTTTGGGCTGTCGTGTTTTCGTTGTCATTTATTTCTAGGTATTTTTTGATTTCCTCTCTGATTTCTTCAGTGATCTCTTGGTTATTTAGCAGCGTATTGTTTAGCCTCCATGTGTTTGTATTTTTTACAGTTTTTTTCCTGTAATTGATATCTAGTCTCATAGCACTGTGGTTGGAAAAGATACTTGATGTGATTTCCAGTTTCTGAAATTTACCAAGGCTTGATTTGTTACCCAAGATATGATCTATCCTGGAGAATGTTCCATGAGCACTTGAGAAGAAAGTGTAGTCTGTTTTTTTTGGATGGAATGTCCTATAAGTATCAGTTAAGAAGTCCATCTTGTTTTATGTGTCATTACAGCTTGTGTTTCCTTATTTATTTTCATTTTGGTTGGTCTGTCCATTGGTGAAAGTGGGGTGTTAAAGTCCCCTAC
This sequence comes from Delphinus delphis, assembly GCF_949987515.2. Taxonomy (NCBI): domain Eukaryota; kingdom Metazoa; phylum Chordata; class Mammalia; order Artiodactyla; family Delphinidae; genus Delphinus; species Delphinus delphis. Next base: position 86,012,084 of record NC_082683.1, read on the forward strand.
TATTATTGTGTTATTGTCGATTTCCCCTTTTATGGCTGTTAGCATTTGCCTTATTTATTGAGGTGCTCCTATGTTGGGTGCATAGATCTTTACAATTGCTGTATCTTCTTCTTGGACTGATCCCTTTATCATTTTGTAGTGTCCTTCTTTGTCTCTTGTAATAGTCTTTATTTATTTATTTATTTATTGTGGTACGCGGGCCTCTCACTGTCGTGGCCTCTCCGTTTGCAGAGCACAGGCTCCGGACACGCAGGCTCAGCGGCCATGGCTCATGGGCCCAGCCACTCCACGGCATGTGGGATCCTCCCGGACTGGGGCACAAACCTGGGTCCCCTGCATCGGCAGGCAGACTCTCAACCACTGAGCCACCAGGGAAGCCCTAATAGTCTTTATTTTAAAGTCTATTTTGTCTGATATGAGAATTGCTACTCCAGCTTTCTTTGGATTTCCATTTGCATGGAATATCTTTTTCCATCCCCGCACTTTCAGTCTGTATGTGTCCCTATGTCTCAAGTGTGTCTCTTGTAGACAGCATATATATGGTCTTGTTTTGTTTGCCTTCAGCTAGTCTGTGTCTTTTGGTTAGGGCATTTAATCCATTTACATTAAAGGTTATTATTGATATGTGTGTTCCTATTACCTTTTTCTTAATTGTTTTGGGTTTGTTATTGTAGGTCCTTTCCTTCTCTGTGTTTCCTGCCTAGAGAAGTTCCTTTAGCATTTGTTATATAGCTGGTTTGGTGGTGCTGAATTCTCTTAACTTCTGCTTGTCCATAAAAGTTTTAATTTCTCCATTGAATCTGATTGAGATCCTTGCTGGGTAGAGTATTCTTGGTTGTAGTCTTTTCCCTTTCATCACTTTAAATATGTCATGCCACTCCCTTCTGGCTTGCAGAGTTTCTGCTGAAACATCAGCTGCTAACCTTATGGGGATTCCCTTGTATGTTATTTGTTGCTTTTCCCTTGCTGCTTTTAATATTTTTTCATTGTATTTAATTTTTGATAGTTTGATTAATATGCACTTTGTTATGTTTCTCCTTGGAGTTAATCTGTATGGGACCCTCTCTGCTTTCTGGACTTGATTGACCATTAGTCAATTTAGTGACCATTATAGTCCCTTCAAATATTTTCTCAGTCCCTTTCTTTTTCTCTCCTTTTTCTGGGACCCCTGTAATTCGAATGTTGGTACATTTAATGTTGTCCCAGAGGTCTCTGAAACTGTCCTCAATTCTTTTCATTCTTCTTTCTTTATTTTGCTATGCAGTAGGTATTTCCACTATTTTATCTTTCAGGTCACTTATCTGTTCTTCTGCCTCAGGGTATTCTGCTATTGATTCCTTCTAGAGAATTTTTAATTTCATTTATTGTGTTGTTCATCATTATTTCTTTGCTCTTTAGTTCTTCTAGGTCCTTGTTAAACATTTCTTTTATTTTCTCCATTCTATTTCCAAGATTTTGGATCACCTTTACTATCATTACTCTGAATTCTTTTTCAGGTAGACTGCCTATTCCTTCTTCATTTGTTTGCTCTGGTTGGTTTTTATGTTGCTCCTTCATCTGCTGCATATTTCTCTGTCTTCTCATTTTGCTTAACTTACTGTGTTTGGGGTCTCCTTTCTGCAGGCTGCAGGTTCATAGTTCCCATTGTTTTTGGTGTCTGCCCCTGGTGGGTAAGGTATGTTTCGTGGGTTGTGTAGGATTAGTGCTAGAGTGGACTGGTGCCTGTGTTCTGGTGGATGAGGCTGGATCTTGTTTTTCTTGTGGGCAGGACTGAGTCCGATGGTGCGTTTTGGGTTGTCTGTGAACTTATTATGATTTTAGGCAGCCTCTCTGCTAATGGGTGGGGTTGTGTTCCTGTGTTGCTAGTTGTTTGGCATGGTGTGTCCAGCACTGGATGTCACTGGTCGTTGAGTGGAGTTAGGTCTTAACATTGAGATGGAGATCTCCAGGAGAGCTCTCGCTGATTGATATTACTTGGGGCCAGGAGGTCTCTATTGGTCCAGTGTCTTGAGCTCAGCTCTCCCACCTCAGAGGCTCCGACCTGACACCTGGCTGGAGCACCTAGACCCTGTCAGCTGCATGGCTTAATTTAAAAATTACTTTATTGGGACTTCCCTGGTGGTCCAGTGATTAGGAAACCATGCTTCCACTTCAGGTGGTGCGGGCTCAATCCCTCTTCGGGGAACTTCTAGTGTTTGAGGGTCTCCTGCAGAGGCTGGGGCAGCTGTGCCTCACCACAGGGACAAGGACACTGGCAGCAGAAGTTGTGGGAAGTACTCCTTTGCGTGAGCCCTCTGAGAGTCTGCCATTAGCCCCAACAAGGAGCCTCCCAAGTGGATTTTAAGTTCCCCAAGTGATAGCATTATTGTACCATTTTTGGAGATGTAAATGTGTTACAGAATACTCCACACATCATAGGTATGTGATAAGTGTTGGCTTAAAGTATATCTCTTGTAGAAAACATATAGTTTCTTTTATTCAGTCTGAAAATCTCTGACTTAGGTTTAATTGTTTAGTTCACTTACATTTAATGTAATTATTAATATGGTTGAGTTTAAGTTTATCGTCTTTGCTATCTCCTTTATTTTTTCTCTTCTTGCTTTTTTGTATAAATTGAATATTTTTTGTATTCTATTTCCTTTCTCTTTTTACTTTTTAACCAATGACTGCTCTAAGCATTACAGTATGCATTCTTAACTTATTACAGTGTGACTAAAATGAACATTACACCAGTTACCCTAAACTATAAATATCTAACAATAATATATTCTATTTACCCACATCCATTGTGTTACAGTTCTCATATTGTTGTTGAACCCATGTTTGTATGCCGTATGTACAGTGAGGCCAAACAAACCAAAATGTCAGAGTTTGGAGCAGAGAAAGGTTTATTGCAAGGGCCAAGCAAGGAGAATACACAGCTCATGCTTTAAAAGCTAGGGAGTGTCTAGGAGGCTGAAAGCCTTTTTCCTACAAACAAGAAACGTGGGTACACAGAAAGGCTTTTGTACCTGGGAGGGCCCCTCAGGGTCCTGCTTGGTTTCAATATATTTTACTTTTTCAATATATTTTACATACATGATAAACCTCACAATAAAGTGTTATTGTTTTTGCTTTAAACAGTAACTTGTCCTTTTTGAAAAAAAGAGATTAAAAGTTTTAAAAGTATTTACCTAAAAATTTATTATTTCATGTGTTATTCATTCTTACACATACAGATTTCCATATTGTCTATATATACATATATATGTGTGTGTGTGTATATATGTATAAATATGTATGTGTATATATACACACACACACACACACACACACACACACACACACACACACACATATATATATATATATATATATAAATCATTTTCCAGTATTTCTTGTGCATAGATCTCATGGAAACAAATACAGTAAATTTTTATTTATCTGAAAATTTCTTATGCATATTTGAAGAATATTTTCAGTGGATATAGAAATCTGGTTTGCTTGCAGTAATTTAAAGATATCACTGCATCTTTGGGCTTCATTATTTCTGATAAGAAGTCACATATTAGATTTACTGTTATCCTTGTACATAATATGTCTTTCTTTTCTAGATTGTTTTTATGATTTTCTCTTCATCTTTGGTTTTCATTAGTTGACAGTGATGCATCTAGGTGTGGTTTCCTTTGAATTTATTCAGCTTTGGGTTCACTGATTAGTTTTGTCCCACAGCTTACTGAAACTCTGTTTACTTTGTTTTTTGTCTTTCTTTACCATGATTTTCAGATCAGGTAATTTCTTAATCTGTCTTAAAAATCAGTAATCATTTCTGCATTGTCTAATATGCTACTGAGCCTGTCCATTGATTTTGTTTTTCATTTCAGATATTGTATTTTCAATTCCAGAATTTCCACTCGATTCTTTTTCATAGTTTCCATTTCTCTGCTAACATTACTGAACTGTTTACTCATATGTCTATCTTTAATTTTAAGACCTTGAACATATTTTTAAAGTAGTTTTAAAGCCCTTGTTTAGTCATTTCATTGTCTAAGTTATCTTCTGGGTCTATTGGCTATTTTTTTTTTTCTTTGACCTGAGGGACATTTCCCTGTTTCTTCATATGTCTAGCAAGTTTTAACTGCATGTTGGTCATTTTTAATGATATATCAGAATGAGGCTGAATCATGCTATTTTCCTTTAAATGCCATTTAATTTTGTTCTGGCAGGCAGTTAAATTACCATTGGGTATTCTTGATCTCATCAGGCTTAGTTTTATGCTTTGTCAGTTTTATGCTTTGGGTCTGTTTTTTTCTTAGACCTAGGACATGACCCTTGCTCTAGGGTACAGCTCTTTATCTTAAGTCATAGTCTTATCACATCTCAGCTGAATGCTAGAAGTGCCCAGTGAGATTTCATCACTCTAGATGGTCCTAAACTATAATTTTTTCTCTCCCATATCTCCATTTAGCTCTTAGTTTCATAACAGCCACTCTGTAGTCTTGTGTTATCTCTCAGCTAAGAACCCTCAGTCCTCAGTCAATATGTGAGAAACCCTCAGTCAGACTTCTGAGGCTCCTTTTTACAAAGCATCTACCTCTCTGATACCCTGTCCTGAAAATTCTAGTCATTTCAGTAGCCCTGAAGTGTAATCTCTGCCGGCTCAGCTCAGCAAGACCACTCTCTCAACATGGGCATTATCTTCTTACAATGAGGTTTGAAAAGTGCTCCCAGGTGGAAAATCTGACCACTCACACGTGTGGGCAAATCTTAAAAGTGCATTGTAAATGACACTATGCTTTAATGGTGAAAGATCAATGAAATGCAAACTTCTGATAAAAATGCCACCACCAGTCATGTTTAATGTTCTCTTCATTGTGAAATGGTATAAGTTTTAGGTTTGATAAATTAGTTTTGCTCTCTTGGTGCTGGCATGGGATCATAAGTCACAGGTAGATAAAATTCAACAAAGGTAATAAAGTTCTGTGCCTTTGGTAAGGTAAACTTAATAGAGAAATTTTGAAAAGTTAAATAAGAGTCCGAAAATAGAAACCCAAGGAAACGTAAAAAAGTTAGAAATATTAGAAATAATAATAAACCTTTCACATAATTTCCTATCAAACTATCCACCTCAGCTGTTGATGAGCTGAAATCTTCCTAGTATCATTAAGTTAACTGAAAACTAAAACATAATAATACTTAGTTTTTAAAAATAGTTTTATCATTTGATCATGATCAGAAATACTATGGGGATTTCTGTGGGTTTTACATAGAGGTAGAAGAACTATTACCACAAAATGAGTTTGAGATGGAAATATTGGGAGACAAAAAAAAATTATTTGTAATTGCACCCAAAGAGTTCTGTTTACTCCATATAAAAATTACATAAGAAATCAATAATGTACTTTTATTAGAGGTAGTAGCAGTAGTGTTACCAAACTCAGGTTCGGCTTCTTGCCACTCAAAAGCCAATACTTGAGAGGCAAGTGTTGGTTGGAAAAGAAATGTTGCTTTATTTAGGAGGCCAGCAACCTGGGGAGAAGGTGGACTCATGTCCAAAAAGCAGCTCCAAAGATTCTGCTCGACCATGAAAGTTTTTAAAGGGAGAATCATTTGGGGAGGGGAATCACAGTCTTCATTATCTTCCACTGTGTGCAAACTTTCATCTGATTGGTTGGTGGTGAGGTAACAGGGCTGTGTTCCAGGAATCTTGTGTTCAGCCTGAAGTTACTGTTCACCACCTGGGTGGGGGCCTTAGTTTCTCCAGAAGAACTCAAAGGCATTGCTATGTATATTCCTTGAGGAGGAACAAGGACCTTGCCCAATGCCTGCACTGTTTTTTCTTGACTGCTCCTCCTTTGTTTCTTCATTCCTTCCCTTCCCTGATAAGCAACTGTTTGAATATGCCCTTTGGAACTCAGGGAAGGTCAAGGAGGCTGACTAAATGAAGTCTATTTCCTACACACAAGAAATGGGGGACACAGAAAATATTTCTGCCTGAGAGGGCCCCACAGGGTCCTGCTCTGTTTCAGTAGTGGTAATAGTAGCAGTAATAATAGTAGATTTTGATGAACCTTGTTGATATTCCTAAGGAGGAGATTAAAGAATGAACTTCAGATTTAATAAATAAATAAATAAATAAATAAAAATATTGAAGTGTTTTTCAAATAAAGTGATCTTTTACTTAGTTTCTTTCTTGTAATACTCAATGATGCCCTCACTAATTCTAATGTTTATGAAATAGTACAGATTTACTCTTGATATTACCATAAGTATTTGAAACTGACACAGAAAGGACTGCTCAATCTCACCTTTTGTGGGGACTGTGACTGCATACATTTTTTAAGTTCCCAACCTACTTTCACCTTCACCTTCCAACAACTGTATGTAAATTAGGATTTTCTCCTTCTGAGGTTCCTCCCTCTCCACCCCATAATGAAATCTATTATTTGACCACAATACTTTTTCTAATGGAAACCAGTGACCATTCATAACTGTTAAGTGTTAATGCTCAGGATGGGACCCCTTTCCATGGAAATGCCTACTGATCATTACAGTTCATATGTTAACTAGTTGCTAGTAAACAGTTGCTAGTAAACAAGGAAATTCATACTCTCAAAGTCCTCTGCTTTTAAATAGTTGTAAATTTATGGATTAGGGAAGTTCTATTTAGTAGAATCAAGGACTGCCAACTTTTTTTTTAAGTTTTATTGAAGTATAGTTGATTTACAATGTTGTGTTATTTTCTGCTGTACAGCAAAGTGATTCAGTTATACATATATATATTCTTTTTCATATTCTTTTCCATTATGATTTATCACAGGACATTGAATATAGTTCCCTGTCTATACAGTAGGACCTTGTTGTTTATCCATTCTGTATAGAATAGTTTGCACCTGCAATTCCCATTCCTTCCCTCCCCCACCCCCTCTCCTCCTTGGCAACCACAAGTCTGTTCTCTATGTCTGTGAGTCTGTTTCTGTTTTATGGATATGCTCATTTATGCTGTATTTTAGATTCCATATACCAGTGATATCATATGGTATTTGTCAAGATCTGCCAACTTTAATAATATTTTTTCATCAGGGAAATAGGGCCAAAGATGGTATAAGGAAAGTATACATAAAAGTTTCACATTATATTAAAATATCAACAGAAGTAAGTAATTGAGAAATCTCAAGCAAGCTATATTGTCACAAATGGTTAAAAGCACAGAAAAATGTTTTTTTAAATTATTATTACTATTTTTTTTAATGATGGAAAACACTACATCTATAGAGTGTACCTTCATTAGGGTTCAAAAACACAGGAAACTATAGACTTTAGTGCCTCCTTTATTTCTTCTTCCTTCTGGATATTTTTTTTCAATTGTTAGTCTCTGCAAAGTACATCAGATTAAAAAAACCTAGTAAGAACATATAAGTATTCATTAGATATCTGGAGGAGTAAATACAAAGAAATAAGTTTTCAATGAATACAAATTAGGAAATGTTACTTTTGCTTTCCTTACTTCACTGTAAGGAAACCACACCACGGAACAAATTTTAAATGCTATTTATCTTCATGTATCAACTCCAAATGAAAATTTAAAAAAAAAATTCAATTTGACTGACAGGTGTGATCAGTAATGATAGTAAAATACTTTGATTTTAACTTCACATTAAAAAATATATTTTTTACTTGATGTATCCTTTAGCCTTCTGTTACTTAGTACTCCATGTTAAAACAGGAACTATGCAAGCAATTTCAGTGGATACAGGAGTATGCTGTGCTTTTATTATATTTGGCATGGTTTCTGCATTCATAACTGAAACCTTTGCTAGTATTTCCATGCATTATGTCATCTAAAGTGCTCAGTTTTCTTCCTATCCCATATCTCCTGTTTTGCTGCTTTTTCTAGTTATTTCAGAAGAAAACAAACATCAACCTTGCCTTTGGCTCAGAAGCCAGAGAGCATACCTCTTGGAGTCAAATGCCTGATCTACAACCTAGCGTTGGGATCTTCATGTTACATCTTTTAATCTCAGTTTTCATATCTATAAAATGGTGTATAATAATTATTATCTCTGGGAATTGTGTAAATATGCAATTGATAATGGGTACTTATATAAAACATTCAATGCAGTGTATGGCACATGATGAGTTATTTCTTCTTTTTCATAAACTTCTAAAAGGCTGTTGAACCTCTTCACAATTCCATGTGTTCTACACCCATAATATCCTTGAGAAATAGGTAGTTTACATGAAAAGCATGTCAAAATTTCCAACTCCAATAATCATAACCATCAATTTGTCCTATAATATAAACTGATATGCTCATCAATACACAGTAAGACAGCATCCTTTCAAGTTTGTGGTAGAAGTGAGATTTAAACTTCCAACTTGTGATTTAACAGTTTAATACATATGTATATTTAAAATATACATTTACACAGGCAAAACTGACATCCACTGGGCAGCATTTAATAACACTATTTTGAATAAGACATCTAGGATATTCAGATCTTTACAAGCCCAAAGAGCTAAACTATAACTTCTAAATGGAATTTTTACTGCCATTGATTTACATGGTTATAAAGCTAGCAAGAAAAACAGCTACGTTTGCTTCACCAAAGTAAACCAAAATTGTGGCTTCAAATATCTTCAAGAATATTTTAAACTGGATATTATACTTGAATGTTATTTTTTATGTCATAAATGTAGACACTGCCAATAATAATTGATTTTCTGGGTTCATTTTATACTGTTCTACTTTAAGTATCACAGTAAATTTTGTCTCATTTTGTTTTCTATTTAATAAATTTAAAATATTTATTTTCACTTAATTTTATTTAATTATATTTAAACAATATTATTCATAAAACTTCAACATGTCACTCTTCTAAGTGTTATTGCAGGTATACAGATGAGTATGATGTAGTTCCTACATGCAAGGAAGCATGCAAATCAATAGGGGAGATAGATGTACCCAATGTGTAATAAAAAAATGGGGCCGGGAGGCAAGTGGACTTCTTATCTCCAAGATTTGTTACTTTTTACCATACCCAACAGGTAATTCCTTGGATTACTGAGGTCATCTTTATAAAATATGAAGCATCTTGCTGCTTTGGTCTTTATTTTTTCTCCTGCTTCAGCCTTAATGAACAATCAGTGTTACTCCAAAATAAGCAATCTGTTAGAAAATGTGAGTTGTAGAATCCATATACTTATCAAACTAAGTACATGGATGTATAATTTCTCTCAGGTACAATACATTTTAACTTTTTTTTGCTGCCTTCGCTTTCTTTTCTGGCACATAAGATGCATATTTTAGATAAAATAAATTCATTTTTCTCCAGAAAGAGCTCATATTTAAAACTAAGCTTAAACAAAGCATAATGACCTAGCTCTAAAATTCTATATTTCTTTGCCAGTAGAAACTTCTCTCCCAATGATCAAATCCAAAACAGCCTGTGACAGTATCATGAAATTCAGTAAAAGGGACCCAGAGGAACTTCAGTTTTAAAAAAAGAATATTGTTTGTCTTATCATGTAGTATATGACATTTGAAAAAAATACATGTATGCTTGATAATGAAGACAAGATTCTCTTCCCTCAAAGACCAAGAAATTATGTAGTCACATTCCATCTCTGTGCAGACAGCTCTTCACTTGTTTGATTAAGGGCAATGTTACCCGTAAATTCTACAGCTTTATTCCACATCTTTAAGAGCATATGATGATAAATTTGAGCACTCCATATTTCTCCCAAAGAGTTCTTTGATTTATGGAACTTGCTTATTGGACAGGGGTCTTCAACTTCTTTTATTCAGAGAAATATATTTTTTAAAAAGTTATAATTATGGCAAAATTCCTTGACTTGTACCTTATTCAAGACAAGAGAATACTCATTCTTAACATGGACGCTAAAATGATCCATTTTGTATGTATGAGAATAGGAAAAAACAATCAAGGATAACTGCTTTTAGTCCAGATCTTAGTAAGTTAGAGGGCAAAGCACATCAGAGATATGGCTTTGTTAATTATATAATATGTGTAATATATAAATATAATATACATATATACCTACATATATATGTATCCCCCCAAGATCAATTTTAAAGTGATTATTCTCATACCTTGAGTCAGATAGCAGATACAAGTCAGTGAAGTTTACCAATATTGTATTTTTAAAAATAATGACACAGTTAATAATAATAATCTGAGCTGCACTTGATCAACATTTCCCCTCCAAGTTGCTGCCTTAGATAAGAGCAGCCATAGGTAGTAGTAGTAGGTCAATAATTTAGGGTTTCTGAGTCTTGGCTGAAAATTTTTCTAATCCATCACGACCAACAGTCTGAAAGAAACTTAAAAATTATGTATTGTTTACCATGATCTCTTCAGCATTTAGCAAAGTAATCTGTTATGCATGGCATTTATAAATGCTTTAAAACCTTGTCTGATTAAATGCTCCACAATGCTTGGTGATAAATACATCTCCTATTCTCAGAATTCCCAGAATTCCCAGATGGTGATAATCAAAGGCCCACAAGCATAGCTGTAGTCCTCTTCAGAGATCCTGCCATGAGAACCCAAACGTGCAGGACTGGTTTCCTCCACAGAGCAGGCTGAAAGAATATCAGGGCCAGCAAACAATTTAATTCAAGACAGGCTGATTTGAGGACGCAGAGAAAGATCTTGTACTCCAAATCTTGTCTCTTGATTCCCAATAAATGTAATTCTGATTTGGGATCCAAAAAGTACTGTTCCCAAGTATGCCCAAGAATATTAAAAGTAGCAAGTTGCTAAGTGGACCCTGGCATATTGAACCCCTTTCTGCAGGAATTTTGAACTTCTGTAGAGTTTTCACACTGCATGTACTTCCTTGGTGGTAATTTGGGGAGCATGGAGCAGTGTACGGCTTTTAAAGTCTGCTCAGCTGAGATTCATGTTCATTCTTGCTCTGTCTCTTGTTACTCTGTATTCCCACCTGTAAAATGGCATGAGGCTTTGTGTCTCACAAAACTGTTGTGAGGATCAACAGAGATGTTTGCAATGGCCCACAGTGCAGAGGGAATAGGGGTAATGCCATTTATACCTTTTGTCCATGGAACATATTTGAAAAGAGCATACATAGTGTAGGAAGTCCCACTGAATTTTTTTTTTTCTCTCAAAGGATAAAAAAGGAAAAAAAAGCAAAAACCCTCATCTTTGTCTGGAAATTATCTTAAAAGCCATATCCTTTTGATGTCAGTGGTAATGGAAGATAGGTGGCCTAATGTGACATTCTGTCACTGAAAGCATAAGGATTACTCTATTGTAGAAATTTAAGGAAATTAAGCTGCCACATTCTTACTTGTGATACTTGTTTGTAAGAGTATTGTTCTAGAGCAGTTGTTTTTCAAATAGGGTCCTTTGAAACCTGCCTCAGAATCATCTGGGGTGCTTTTTAAAAATGTAGATTCAGGGTCTAACCCTAAACTGACCGAATTGAAACAAGAACATTTCAATTCATAGCTTCCCCCAGGGAGCTGCATGTTAAACACTCCCCCTAGGTGGTACATGTGTATGCTAAATCTGAAAAATCACTACCTAGAGTAGCAGTCTCCAAATATTTGATCAGCCTTCCAATTAGTAAACTTATGACATCTCCCCACACATGTGGTTTATGTTCTATTCACTGTCAATTATGGACATTGTGAAACACACAAAAATTTAAACCATATTAAAGGTTGAAAATATAAATATAATTGGAAATCAAATATTTTATTTCTTTCTTTATATTGGTCTTATAAACTGTCTGGGTTGCAAGAATTATACTTTGTACCGCTGGCCCAAAGCATATATTGACTTCAAATGTGGAGGATAACAAGCATTAGGGGATGTACAACTCCAACTCTGTGAGTTATTTCTTTGAAAAATCTCTATTGCAAAATAACAATATAAGCCCTACCTCTCATCCAATTTTAACAAATCTAACCTTTTGCCAAATTTACTTCAGAATTTTTTAAATAATGAAAAACCTACAGAAACATTTAAAATCCTCTCTGTGTCCCTCCCTGTCCCTTGTTCCTTCCCTTTTACTCCAGATAACTATTATTCTGAAATATAAGTGTATGATTCTCATTCATGATTTTATACTGTAACTGCATAGATACATATCCACAGACAATTCTCTTTCTTCCTCCTCCTCTCTCTGCAAGAGAATTGTTATATGTGGTTTATCATTATGTAAGTACTTATTTAGTTCAGTATTGTGATCTTAAGGTTTATTCATATTGATAAACATATTTATTTTAACTACTGTAATATTTCATTGTATGAATGCATGTATCATTGTGCATCTGTAAAAAAGCTTTTCTTGAGTTGTACATACAACCAGAATTTCTGGCATATACATGTAGTGGATCTACAATTTCATATTTTCAGATGTCTTGCTATGTCAGTCATAACGGTATAAAAAATTATGTCCTGCTTTGAATTGTATTTAACTCATGATTAGTGGGATAGCCATATTTTCATGTTTGTAGCCATTTGTTTCCATTTTCTGTGAATTGCCTGCTTATTTTGTTTGTTCCTTTTCTACTGGGTTCTTTGGCTTTTCCTTATTGATTTGTAGATGTTTTTATATATTTTGGATATGAACCTTTGGTTTATAGATGCTGCAAATACTTTCTCTCAATGAGTCACTTGACTGTTGCACAAAAGTTTAAAATTTTTTATGTAATTTATAATTTTTTCTTTTGTGGTTCAGAATTTTTGAATCAGCAAAGCCATGATGTCATTAAGATATTCTCCTCTACTTTCTTCTTCTAAATGTTTAGTGCTGACTTTAAAATGGAGGTAATTGGTTCATCTACAATTTTTGTAAAAGGTACTTTTTAATTTTCATGAAGTACATTTGTTATTATTACATTTTCTGAACAGTTTTATGAGCTTTGGCAGGTACATATACTTTTGTAGCCACCACCACAATCAAGATACAGAACAGTCCCATCACCCCGACAGTTCCCTCATGTTACCCTTATGTAGTCAAGTTCTCCACCCACTCCTAAATCCTGGCAACCGCTGATCTGTTCTTTCTTCCTCTAGTTTTTATTTTTCCAGAAAGTCATAGAAATGGAATTATATGTTGATTGATTTCTTCTACTTTTTGTTTCAACCATGTTGAGATTCAGCCATGCTGTTGAAGTATCAATAATTCGTTCTTTTTGTTGCTGAAGTATTCGGTTGTATGGATGTGCCTTACTTTGTTTATCCATTAACCCAGTGAAAGACATTTAGGTTGTTTCCACTTTGGGGCGATAATGAATATGTTGCTATAAACATTACTTGATAGGTTTTTGTGTGAACATACGTTTTCATTTCTCTAGAGCAAATATCAGGGATAAGTGTTTGTTTTACTTTCAAAGAATTTGCCAAAGTGTTTTCCACTGTGGCTGTTTTCATTCTGCAATGCATGAGAATTCCAGTCACTCCGCATCCTTCTCAGCACTAGACATTGTTTGTTTATTTTTTACTATTAGCCATTTAAATTGGATTGTAGTGATATCTCATTCTGGTCTAAATTCACATTTTCTCAATGATTAATGATTTTGAGCTTCTTTTCATGTGCTTGTTTGCCATCCATATATCTTCTTTGGGGAAATGTATACTCAACTATTTGCATATTTTTTTGAAGAGTTGTTTTCTTATTGCTGAGTTTCAAAAGTTCTTTGTATATTCTGTATATAAGTCACTTGTTAGATAAATGTTTGTAAATATTTTCTCCCGGTCTATATCTTGTTACTTTGGAAGAATCCTTTTGAAGTTATTTTGTAGACTGACCTTCTTTTTGGATTTTCCTGATGATTTTATGATTAAATTCAGGTTATACATTTGGAGCAAGAACATCACAGAAGTGATCCTGTGCTCATCCCTATGCATTGTATCAGGTGATATATGATGTAGTTAGGTCTCATTATTGTGATGATCTCTTTTTTAAAAGTCTGCTTGACTTAGCAGATTCTGACATTAGTACATTAAAATGTATCATTTATAGGTGTATTTTTGTCAGTTTCTTCTGTTATTCTGTCAGTCTTTGAGGTAGACGGTTTGAGGCTGTTTTTATGACATGATAATTAGATCTTTGGGGTGGATTTCTCTTTTCTTGTGTGTTATATCCATTTTTATTGCTATGATGGTTTTCAGCTTTAAATTATATTTTAATATTGCTAATAATAATTAATATTTAATTATTCCCTACTCACCTCTTTTTGACTTTCTAAGTGGTTTTTAGCTCAATTTTGATGTTTTGAAATTATTTTAGACTTTCTCTTTTAAAAAATGCATTCATATTTATTGTAAAGATTAGCATATTTAGACTTATTTCTACCATCTTATTTTATACTTTCTTCTTGGTATTATTTCCTTTCCCTTCCTTTTCCTTCTTCATTTTGCATTAAGAAATTTTAAAATTCCTTTTTACTTCCTCTACTGGTTGGCAGGATTTGTATTCGATTTATATTTTAGGGTAGGTTTCCCTTAATTGTTTTTACATTCATGATTATATACAAACACTTCTCACAAAGCCTAAATTTATTCAGTACTTCTCTCTTCCCCCTAAACATGTTACAGAAATCTTAGTACACTTTCACTTTCCTTTAACATCTCACCCAATACCACATGCACACATATATATACATCCATATTGTATTGTTATCTAGAACAATGGTTTTACAATTTTTAAAGTATACTTAATAAAGTATTTCATTTAAAAATCAATAATTACATCTTGAAACACATTTTTATTAATTTATCCATTCACTGTTGTTTTTAGTATCTCTTCCTTTCTTCAGGGCACAATTTTCTTTCATTATGTGTAACTTTAATAGTTCCAAATTGGTGTGCTTCAACGAACTGGGTGTTACTGATCTCAGTCGTCAAGGCGGTCCAGTGGCTCTGAAGGTGACCAGGTGTTACCAGCTGAGGGTAGCCTAGTTTGTTTATCCCCATGGAACATACAATTATTTTGATGTTCCAAGCAGGCCATCATGTGAAAAAGTTTGGGAAATACCACTCCAACAGCTCTTTCAGTGTGAATCTGTAACTTACACTCTGTTGTCTTTGAGTGTCTGAAAAGTCTTCATAACCCAGTTATAAAATTTGAGGTTAACAGTTATTTTTCTCCATCACTTTAACAATATTAAGTTATTACCTATTGCTGCTGATGATACATATTCTGTCAGATTATGTCTGAAAAATTAGTCATAATCTACCTTTTCCCTCTGATAGCTTTTGAGATTATTTCTTCACCCTTTATGTTTTAGGTATAGTTTTATTTTCATTTATCTTGCCAGGACACTTTGAATTTGAAGACTGATGTTTCCTTTCTTTTTTCAGTTTGGAAAAATTCTCACCATTAGCTTTTCAAATTATGTGTCTCCATCACTTTTTTAAAGAATCCAGAACTCTTATTAGAAATTCCTCTATCCATCATGTCTCTTAACTGCTCTTTCATTTTGTTGTTCGTTTTAATCCCTTTGTAACTCTCTGCTACATTCTGGATGAAGACTTCAGTGGTATCATCCACTTCACCTGTTCTCTCCTCATCTGTCTGCCCCTGTATCCAGGCTACATTTTATCCCATCTTTTTAGATTTTGATCCCCTCACAGTGGCCATATATTAAATTTAAAATTTCTATTTGTCTATTTAGTTTTGTATTGCGACAGTCAGAATTCTAAGATAGCCCTCAGTGACTCATGTCCTTATATAAGCCCTTCCCCTTGAGTGTAAGTGAGACCTGTAACTCTCTTCTAACCAACAGAATATGGCAAAGGTGATGGAATATTATTCCCATTATGTTTCCCTAAATGGCAAAGTTGGAGGGATTTTGCAGATGCATTCGAAGTCTCCAATCTTCTGACTTTACGGTAATTGAAAGGGAGATTATACTGGGCCTGTCCTAAACAATCGAGCCATTTAAAAAAGGGTTCAGAGGTCAGAGATGGGAGCAGCAGAGATGCTCTCCTCATGGCCTTGAGGAAGCAAGTGGCCATGATTTCTATAGCCACAGGGAAATGAATTTTGCCAACAACCACATGAACTTTGAAGAGGCTCTTAAGACTCAGATGAGACCACAGCCCTGGACAACACTTTGATTTCAGTCTGGGAGACCCTGAGCAGAGGATGTAGATAAGCTGCACCTGGCCTCCTGATCCACAGATAACTGTGGGGTGATAAATGTATGTTGTGTTTAGCCATAAGGTTTTGGTAATCTGTTACTCAGAAATAGGAAACTAATACATATATTATTACATATATTTATCAATTTGTATTTCATCATTTACATTTTTGATTTCAGGATTTCTTGTTTCTTTTTCAAATGTTATTCTTGCATTTTTTCTTTGTTTTACTCATTCATTTAAAACACTTTGTAACTCTGTTATATTATTTTTATTTCCTCCGGTCTGCATTAAATTTTGAGTTAATTTTGTTGACTCGAATTTCTTTCTAAGAACTCTATTTTTTGTTCATGTAATTATGGGTTTTAGGCTCATTTAAATAGGAAATTCTCTTTCTCTTTACTTCCCACTACCCTCTTTCTCTAAATCTCACTCTCCTGTACCTATTGCTTTGACTTGCCTCTCATAGGGCCACCGGTTCAGAAGGTGGCCTCATGTCACCCATCTTTAAGCCAGTAGGAGTATTTTTTTAGGTTCTGTCGTGAGGATATTTCTGGCAACATGTTCATGGAATATCTAACAGGACGCAGAATGTTTTTAGATTTCTTTCTAGAACAAAGAGGCTCCTTTGCGGCCACTGGTTTAAGCAGTAGGCCTGTTCTGTCTCCTAACGTAAGGCACTGTGAGTACTCATTGTCCCTCAGAAACTTCCAGCCCTATTAGGTCTTTTTCTGAACCAAAAGCTCATCTGGCTTGCACCTTCAGCTCTGCTCACCTCTCTATCCCATTTTGGAATCTCAGTTGTACTTATTTTGGAGTCCAATTATGTTTTTTTCTCTTTTAATGACAAATATTTACAATGGCCATCTAGGTATAGAAAGGAGCACAAAATGTAAACTTGAAATTTTATTTATTTTGCAGAAAAGAACTACAAAAAGGTTCATAACATGTTATTTTATCAGATATATAAATGCTGTCCCATGTATGCAATATTCAAACCAGTATTTACATATTAATAGGTACTCACCCTTTTTAGATACTTATCACATTTCTTTTGTCATTTTCTGAGTACTATCTGTTCCTTTCGTACATGAGAAGAACCATGGGTTCCCGGCATCTATTTTATTTAATAAACCCTCCTCAGTGGCCAGTATTGCTTGGATTAGTGGTTGGTATGTAGGTAATGTAGGTAAATCCAGAGGTGTTTCCCTGAGAATTTGAAATTGAGAGGGAGAGTGGGAGATAGAGAAGGAGAGATCAATTGCTTTTCATGTGGCTTATGTATGTGAGGCAAACTCAGATCAAGTTTAGCACCACATGAAAGGAGAAGTAGAAGCTCTTTTGCAAAAAGACTGAAGACGCACAGAGAGAAACAGAGTTAGAGATGGTCAGAGGGCTTTCCAGTTCCTTATTTCTAACATTTCCTACATCTGTGTTTCAAGAAAAACCTACATATTCTTTACAATAAATGTACCTCTGGGGATGTTCTATTGAGTTTCTTTTACTACAAGTAAAATGAGTCCTAACTCACTGAGGTGTCACTTTATTGTTCCCTTGGTTAAGCTGGGTTTGTGCTTCCCAGAATCTCCTTCCCTTATGGGTTGGAGTTGGCTAAAAATGGTACTTGCATGAGATTTGGGTGGTAGAAGGAGAATGGTGTCCAGGGCTCTCTGAAGGTTGTGATGGTCAATTGTGGTAACAGACTGAGTGAGGACAAGCTGGTTGGTTCCAGCTTGTCTATAAACTCTCCTCTGCTTCAGATCTAGCTCTCTTGCCAACTGTTGATCTTGCCAACTGCCTTACTGATCAGTAGGGCTCATCACCTCAGGCTCATCGCCAGATACTTTCCAGACTCTTCCATCAGCTTCCCCTACTTAGTTCTACTTAGATGACTAAGCATGCTTGGTTTCTCAGATTGACTGGTTTGTGACTTGTCTGATTTCTTTTTTTGTTTGTTTGTTTTTTTGGGGTTTTTTTTGCGGTATGCGGGCCTCTCACTGTTGTGGCCTCTCCCGTTGTGGAGCACAGGCTCTTGGATGTGCAGGCTCAGCGGCCATGGCTCACGGGCCTAGCCTCTCCACGGCATGTGGGATCCTCCTGGACTGGGGCACAAACCCATGCCCCCTGCATGGGCAGGCAGACTCTCAACCACTGCGCCACCAGGGAAGCCCTTGTCTGGTTTCTTAATTCTCCCTTTCAGACATTCATTTCCCCACTGCTCCCACAGTTAACAGAAGGCCTAATTTCTGTGATAAGTCTTTTGTCACACAGTTTGTAGTCATTTCACTTCTCTGATTGAACTATGACTGGTATACAGATGTAATTGTCATGTCAAAACATGGCCTCAGAGGTGTGATTTCCAGCCAATTTTCTTGTCACTAAAGGACTAGTTCCCATGCCTTCTATATTACTCCTTTCAGAATTTTTCTGCTCTAATAAAAACTTTTCATTATAAATATTGTTAAATACAATGTAACATTTGAAATCAAAATATATGTTTACATAATATGTACTGAGCACTTACTATGTGCTGGGCAAAGTTCTAGTACTGGGGATGCAAGAGTAATCAAGATTTTATAGATTTTTGCATTCTATTTGGAGGTGGGGAGACACAAGGGACAAATAAATAATATGATTTCAAATAGTGGTTGTACTATGAAGGAAGATATGAGATTGAATAACCATCAGTGACAGTTTCTTTAGCCTGGGTGGTTAAAGAAAGCCACTTTGAGAGGTCTTTCAAACAGAGAAACCAAATGCCATAGAAGACTTGTATGGAGATAATTGGGAGAGAGTATTCCAGGCAGATGGAAACAGCAAGTGCAAAGGCCTAAGTGGAGAAAGAACTTAGCAAGTTCTAGAAAAGGACGAAACAAGTGGTAGAATATGAGATCAGAGAGATGGGTAGGGCTGAAATGTTTGGCTTTATGGGCCACAGAAAAAGTTTGAACTTTTATTCTAAGTACAATGAAATGCCAGTGCCAAATTTAAGTTTGTTGTGGTGTGTTTTCTGTTTTAAATCTCACTCTGGTAACTGGGTGAAGGATGGATGGGAAGGGGGCAAGAATGAAAGCAGAGGGACTACTATAACTAGTATGAGGGAGAAGCAGGACTCAAGGGGTGTAATCATGTAGCGTCTTTCTTGTTTTCTCTCCCTGTCCTTTTATTATTTATTTTGGTAAGGGAAGTTCTTCCCCTCACCTTCATTGAAAATTTGAGTCAGTGTCTTTTCTAATTACTTTTAGATAACAAATGTTAGAGTCATTTTAAGTTACTCCAGAAATTATAATGTACCTTCCCATAGAATAATCAACACTTCAGTTTTTGTTCAAAGCTCAAGCCTGCTGTAGGTGGCAAGCCTATGTTCTGGGCAGGGATTGTGATTGGTTTCTTTTTCACCTTCCACTCTGTGGTTTCTGTGTCCTGGGAAGGGAGTTGGAGGAAGGAATGAAAGTTGAGAGGATCTGGGACAGGAAAGTTCTGACTTGCCTGGCACCATCACTCTCTCTGTGTCTAAGCGAATGTTTAGAGCTTATCCTGGAGTACTTTTATGGATTAATCAGAGAACTCAGCTCTACCCCCCAGCTCTGTGGACTGTTCACTTGCATTCTCATTGACAAGTGATGCTCTCTTTGCCTTTTCATTCAGTTCCTTCTGGAGTCCCTTTGAATGGTTTTCTGTGGCATGCTATGTGTCAACTTGACATTGGCTCTCTCAGAGCACGTGGACATCATTTGGTACACAAGAAACATTTAGGCATAATTGCCCTGCAAAACTCTAGAACATTCTGACCAATTTAACCACCTCTCCTTTACTCCTTTCTCTCCGCTTTTGAACATTCCAGTCAGGAGTCAGACATCACTTGATTGTTTGCTCTTCACCGACACAAGCCAATCGTCTTCCCATAGCCCCCAGAACACCCAGTTTTATATCTCATGTCAAATATTCCACCTGCTACTAACTCTTTTGCAGTCTAACACAACATATGAGTTATTCCTCACTTGTTCTGTGAAGCCTAATAAGTGGTTAAGAATATAATTAGCGATCTAGACAACTTGGGATCAAATATGAGTTTGACTGATTAGTTGTGTGACCGGTGAATTACTTAAGTTGTTTGCAGCCAAATTTCTTAGCTTGAAAATGATGATAATAATAGTAGCTCACAGAGCTGTGTGAGGCTTAAAAGAGTCAGTATTTGTGTAGATTCGTGTCTGGCTCACTGTAAGCACTCAATAGCTGTTGCCTGTTACTCCCTGAACATTTCAGATCACTGTATCACTTTCTGCCTCTCTCTCCAACACTACTCTGCTCTGAGTTCTTGATCTAAGAGAATTTGAATGTATTATTTTAGTGCCTTGGCTTCTCTCTTCTTTAATAACCTCTTCTTCAGTGGATTTGTCTTCTATCTTACCTCAGGAATTTTCTCACTTGTATCGTAGAGTTGTCATTAAAACAGGTATAAACCCTCCATAATCTCAAGTTTAATTATCTCACTCTCTGATTACAGCCAACCCTGACTGCTTCTCCTCAGATGTCTTACAGTCAGTTCTCAACACAGCAGTGGGAGTGATCCTGGTAAACTCTATGGCATGATGACCAATTTGTGGGAAATTTAAAAACAAAATAGAACTAAAATACTAGATGTCAGTAACATGGGATAGAAGTGATAGGAATGAAAACATTCTAAGTTTCTGCTATTAGATAACAACTAATTAAATCCATGTCTGAGAAGTTATGGGGGAGGGGTTTTCTATGTCATGAAGCAATGTTCAATGAAACTAATTCCCTAGTATAAATTTTCAGTAAACCTGATGAAAGTGCTATATGCTAATTAGTCTTAAAATGGAAAGAGAATTTTTAAACTTATTAACACTATGTTGTTTTCTGTGGCCTGTTGACAGAGACCAAGTTGTGTTGGAAACTTCCTTTAAGAATAGTACATTTACTGTATACGTTAAGTGTGGTCTTTTCCATTGTGAACCCATATTTTCCACTGGAAGGGTCTATTGGAAATAAGATTTTCTTTTAATAAGAAAATATTGCTAGTGAGGAAAGAAGGAAACGTAGATTTAGATTGCCTAGGCCCAGAGGGAAAAAGTAAGCATTCTTTTATTTAATAAGTACATAAGGAGTGCTTTTATAAAGTTATAACGGTCAGTCTTCTTGGTCATACGGTAAGTACTTAATGATATCCATTTTAGCTGTGTTGGAAATATAAAAATCTCATGCGATCTGTGAAAGCAATCTGAAAAATATCTAACTGTGGTAGTTACTACCTATGGAGAAGAACATTTCCATTCCATCACTGGTGGGGCAATTGGGATCTCCTGCATACTTCATTGCACTTTCATGTCCTACAGCTCAAGGTTCTATTAATCCCGTTGCCACTGTGTGCATTTGAGTTTCAGGAAAGAGGCAGACAGGGTATGAAACTAATGTAGGCACCAGCCACACTACTCAAGAAGAAATTCAGGTGATTCCTATCTCTTCTCAGCCTCCTTGATTTCTCTGCCCCTTCCCTGAAGCCCAGCTTCAGTAACTTAGGTAGAGCTTCATATATGAAGCATTCTTAAATGGAAAGGTCAAGAGTCTTGACTTCCCTCAGCTGTAATATGGGACATCATCATATTTTCAGTCGACTTGTTCAGTGTTTAATCATTTGCATCATTCATGTAGGGCTCTTGTGTGGCCAGTCATTTCTTAGCTTTTATACTAGTCAATGCTTAATCAGCATTATAGGGTTTTTATTTTTTTTAGTTTTAACCATTTGACTCTAAGGGAATAGGATTGTGTCCATAAGTCACACACTCACAGGAATCTTATTCTTCCATGGCATACTTTAAGTAGAAGTTTCTATTAATGGAATGTTCCCAATTCAGAATCCCCTGTTAAGAAAGGGGCTTTTTGTTCTTTTTTCAATTTTCAGTTATTAAAAATGTTAAAATAATAAATTCCCCCCAAACTTTCAGTTTAGTCTAAATGCTTGATCTTGCTAAGTTTTGACAGGTTGCAAATTCCCTATTAGTTGGATTGACTTAAGAGCAGGAGCTGGATCCTCTTCTCTTTGCTGACATGGTCACATGTGTGATGGGGATTAATATGGACTTCAGTGATAATACCTTAGCTTACAATTTTACAAGCTCGCCAGCTCAACATTTCCCTTGCTTATCACTACTCTTACAACACAAAGGAGTAAATTGAATAAAAGTATTGGCACTGTGAGAAGCAAACCGTGTATCAAAAATAGTTACTGGAATATATACAGACTCAGTGGAAGAGAGGAGAGATTATGCCCACCTGCTAAAATTTACTCATGCCATCATATTTTTACTGGGTATGTCTAATTGTCACTTTGAATCATTAAGAAAGTGCAAAGGTTAGGGAATGGCGTTCATGCAACTTCCCTTTGGCATTCATGCAACTTCCCTTTGGCCAATTTTTAAGAGGCATGTAAATATTTTGTTTCCTTGAGAAACAGCAGAAAATTTCCAATTTGCATATTCTCAGCTTCTTTGTTATCTACTGTACCGAAATCTCCCTATATTTTTTGAATGATTTGCTACATAGATTAAAGTGAAATCACTAGGAGAGGCATAGTATATACTGTAATAGAATGAACAAATATAGCCGTGAACACTGGGCAAGGACTCTTGGCAGCTCTTTCCTGAAAGCTGTGCGGGACCTGCTGTGCAGAGCCCTAAGGCATTCTGACAGTGAAAAAGCACACTGATAAATAATGTTTTAAAACATTTAATTAATAACTAAGGCCACAGTATGTATCCCTTCTAGCTCAGACAAGAGAGGTTTTTTTTTTTTTTCTTTACTCTGCAGTATTAGCAACTTTCCAAGAGGTAGTATACAAAAGATATTGGAAAATACCAATATCTATTTAATTAGTGTTTTTGAATAGAAATACCTTATCAGCATTCCAAAATGAATTCTGGGGAGATAAAATGGCAACTCACCTCATCATAATAATGATGATAATAGCAGTAACAATATGATACTAGTGCCTGGGAAGACCATAGAGTGTCCAAAAGCTCAGACTCATGAGTCATGGGGATCTAGGGTCAAATATACCTCTGCCAGTGAATGACCTTAAGAAAACTATGTAACCCTCCGTGCTCCTCTGTAAAATAGGGATACTTATCAGACCAATGCACACTGCTGTTAGGGTTAAAATACACAATATATGTAAAATACTTGGTGCCTGGCATATGTTAAATACTCAGTATATCTTAGCTATTAACTTCAAGTATTGGTATTTTACACAGTTCTTCATCTTGATTGAAAGAGTGGCAGAGTGTGCTGTGCACTAATGCAAGGAATGTTTCAGTTCTGAGCTGTTAGATATTCTCTGGGGCAGAAATGGTAGAGAACTCCGTAGAGTTGGTATCCATTAGAGAACTTACAGGGTATTCATGGTCCCCATAGCTTTTCATAGTTTCCTCGCTCATCCCTTTGGGATTGTTAAGAGACTGAGAGTGGGAGGGAGGGAGAGACAGAAACAGACAGAGAATAGAAAACTAGTTCCTAAGTCCTTCTCATCCTGCAAACATGCCCATTTGCTTGTGAATTCCAGGCTGGGGGCCGTCCTCCTTGTTTTTCCACATGGTGATTTCTTTTCACTTGTTCATTTATTCTTTTTTTAATAAATTGAGGTAACATTGGTTTATAACCTATTCTTTCCAGAATAGTTTAGGGTGGACTTTTAAATACAGTCACTTTCCTCAAGAAAGCCTTTCTGAGCACCGAAGTCTAGGCTTGGTGTCCCTCCCGTGTGCTCCCAAGTCACCCTGTACTTCTCCTGTCACATAACCACACCCTATGATGATTGCCTTCTTTCTTGTCTTGTTAATGCTTCCAGTCTGCAAGCTCTGAAAGGACAGGCAGCATTGTTTACCCAGTGCCTAGCATAATGCCTAGCACACAGTGGCTGCTCAGTAATTTTCATGTGGTTGTTGTTAATAATTGAGTGAGTGAGCTAGCTGTGCAAGTAACTATCTTCCAATGCTTGCGTTCTTAAGAACGTATGTTCTTCTCTGATAGACATTCAGGCTTAAGGGATATGAAGTGAAAGGTTACATGTGGCAGTGATAGTAAAATAAATAAATTATATGGATTTTAATTTTCACAAAGACAGAGTTGTTCAGGAGACAAAAGAAGGTATGAAAATATGAGCCTTGTCCACACACCCTCTTTGATTTATAAATTTGTTTAATTGTATTGGGCACTTGGGAAATGATTGTTATCCCTTCAGCATGAGGTAGTATAGGTATAAAAGGATTATAATGTACATTGTTTACATAAAATAACTGGAAGTAAAATCTGTACATGGTTTTATATTTTACAGAGCACTTTCCTATCTATTTCACAATAACTAAAGTCTTAATATTTATTTGATCTGGATTCCCCCTTAGGTTTTCAATTCCTTAGCTCAATGAATTTTGATAAGTGACTTTGTGATCCAGAGATCTACCTAACCTTCCCTTGCAACCTCGACTCTATGGATTTGACGGAAATTCTTTTGTTTCTACCAAAGAACAACTCAAAGCTCTGTGATATTTTGTACCCATTTGACTCCAGCTATTTTCCAACGAGTGGCAACAAGTTTTGTTTTTTTTTAAATTCAAGGTTGTCACATATCTGAACATACCCTGACATCTTTCTGTCTTACTAATTATCAGTCTTAAAATGATTCTCTTTTCCTCTTTAATCCTCTACTAATTTGGCAAGAACTGTCTGATACCATCTAGGTTTTTCACCCTATTTCGATATCCTTGCATTGTGATTGGAAGGCTAATTTGTTCAGGACTTGTACAATGATGAGCTTTTCTCAAAACAGAAGCAGCAAGCTGCTTCACACCAACGTATACTTGGCCCCTCTCCTGTCAATCCATATGTAGCAGATGCAGATAGAATCTGTTGGTTGGCACAAGAAGCTCTGTGCACATGGCTCCTATTTTTAAGCCTCTGTTGGTGTCCATGTGCAGAGAATGCGGCTTGTTACTGACGGACTCTGAATCACTCCAAAAGGAACCAGACTTAGAAATCCATGCAAGCAACCTAAAAATGAAGAACTTCCGTGTGTGTGTGCGCGTGTGTGTATGTATATTGACCAGGAAAACATGAATAATTCAAACCTCTCATACCCAGCCACTGAGATCACAGTACTCTAAATAGAATTGCAATGATTCCATATAAATCATATCAGTCTGGAAAGGTCCAATGATTTTATTGACAGATTTTTCTCTCATGCTCCACCTTTTAAAACAATACTATTACCAATGTATAGATACATGAATTAATGGCTCTTTGATTTTTAAATAATTGATGCAAAAGGCCATAAGGGTGGCTCACTGTAATATGTACGAAGAATAAAGACCCCAAAGATAATTTCAAAAACATATTGTGTTCTGTCATTAATGATAAAAGTGCATTAATTGAGTTGGCTGTCATTGAAACAAGAGATAAGTTAGATATGAAATTTTCAAATTGGTTCCTAGAAAGTTAGAACTTAGTGATTACTTGATATTTTTTGGTTAGTAGTTATAGTAATTCCTTATTCTAATTTACTTTTGTATAATGATACCTTTCAAAATACACTAAAGTGCCTAACAAGAATTTTTAGTGATGAAAAGGATTGTTTTCAAAAAGTGTTTCTTTTTAAAAAATTGCCCTTCCCATTTCTGAGCTGACACTTTGTACTTTTATCTTTATCCCATTCTTATCCATTCTCACAGTACCCACTCTTCACATTTTATACTTCCTGCTATCCTATAATACCTGGAATATATTAAGGAAGACCTAAGGTATTTCAGAACCAGTGAGGGATGTGGTGAGATAGAAAGATATTTTGGGGATAAAGGACTCAAGAAAGTCTAGAGAGAGGCAAACATGATAAAGGAGGGCTTTTAAAGACGATATGCTCTATCCACAAAAGATGCATCCTAGAGGGTCCCAACACCTGTTGTATTATCCTTAATCTCAGACACCGTCTTATCTCAGACTTTGATTTATAGTTTTGTATCTCAGTTTGGGAAGATACTGCCCCATTCCCTTGACTTCTGCATCCATATGTCAACCGCTAGTCCTTCCCTGAGGACTTTACCTAAGACCAATGGTGCTCAGATAGAATTTTTCATCTGGGTAGTAAAGCAATAGTTTTCAAATTATGAGTGGCTTATAATATCAAATTAATAGATTTTCGACCAGTATGTTTTTAATAAAATAGAATACGTTAGAACACATCAGCTTGTATATACAAAATAAGGACATTATTAGTTTTGTAAAATATTTGTTTTGGTTAAAGTGTGTCTGTGTGTGTTTTTGTGTCTGTGTGTCTGTGTGTTTACTGGGTCATGATCTAAATATATTTATTACTATGGGAAGTTGTCAAAAACATTTGAAAGTCAACATAGCTAGTCCATCCATCAAGCTACTTAAGAATTGGCTAATAATTGCCAGCTTAATCCTCCCACCCGGAGCCTTGCTACTTCCCTGACTTCCTGGGACCGCAAACACCTTGAGCCTGGCCAACTGCAGGATCAATGACTCTTTAAGTAGAGTTTTATTGAGATCCTTTCCATTGTACCAGGGAGTGATAAAAAAGAATGTTCCTACCTCGAGACATCTGAGGGAAGAGAGATGATGATGGCATGCTCTCTTCTTTGTCCATGCACAGCTCTGCACAGTAAGGGGAAGAGAGCATGCGTCCTACCAGAACGTCCTACCCAGAACCGCCTGTCATAGGTAAACTATAATTAACCCTGTCTCCCTGTAGTCTACCCTCGCCCTTTTATCCTCAACGTGCAGTTGAGGATAAAAGTTCAGGCACAACCACGTGTATTCTAAATCAGGAACACAATAGAGTATGCTAGAGTGTTTGGCTAAGTGACCATGATAAAAACCTGGCTCTGTGTCCCTTTAGAGAAAGGGGGTCCTTAAATCCAGTTCAAGTATCCATGCCACAGAGGACAAGGAATATATAAAAACTCTTTAGCTCTCCTGACTCAATTTTCTTCCATATCACCTCTGGGTCACCAAATTTTTGTTACTCCTTTCCATAATCTCAGGCTATATGACTCATGGTGGCACTGGTCTTTGGCTTCTAGTTCTTGTGTCAGATCCCATCATTAACTATCTTATTTGAACATGTTTTCTGACCTGAACCTCAGCCCTCTCTTTAGGACAGAACTTTATATTTAATTTCTGTCTTCTTGTACTTTTCACCTTCACACGGCATCACCCAGGTCAGTTGGATTACCCCATACAGCTGTTCTGGAAGAGGAGAGGGAATTAATTACCTATAATTGCCACCACATATCCTGACTCTCTTAGCTTCTGCCCCTCACTACCTGTGTACTGGTGGAAGTGTTGCAAGGAAAAAGAAACTGACTGTGTGAAATTGGAATGGAAGATAGAATTGAACTCACTGATGACTCTGTAATCATTGCTTTTCCCAAGTTGGAATATATATTCTCTTTTCTACTCTGCTCTCTCCTGTCATTTTTTTCCCAAAATAATCTTAAATTAAGGCAGTCTGAGATTAGATTCTTCTAGAAGTAGACCCTGAGCCAAGGATTGGGGTGCAAGTCATTTTATTTCTCTGGTGAAATCATTAAGGAAATGGGGGCAGCAGGATAGAGGAGAGAAGAAGCCAAGTCAGGGGCAGGTTTATTCGGCCCAGTCCTGAGAGTTTGTCAGCTATAAAACAAAGGAAGAGGACTTTAGTCTTTCATACTAGTCGGTGTATTGGGAAGTGTACTGGGAAGGGGAGAGCTTGGAAGCAGGAGTGCTAACTCCTGGCATTTCTGCTTCTCCTCCACGCCAGAGGGCAATCCTCTGAAGTAAAGCTGGCGTTGGGGGAGAGGAACAGAGAACTTGTAAAAGGGATCCTAGGGGATCTGGACAAGGCACCATGAGTGTGTAGTACAAAGGCATGTGCTTCTTCCTTTAGTCTGAAAAGTTGAAGCCATTTTCTTAAATCATGTAAGAATTTTGACTAGAATTCTCTTCTAACCAAAATGAATCTTGCTTTCCAGTGGCTGGTGCCAGGTTTAGACAGAATGGTGTTGCCTAGAATCTGATCAACTCAGCCAAGGTGGGATGGAGTGACCCCAAATTACCTAATACCACTGAGTGCTATGATGGCCTAGGCGCCATTTTAAGACTGGAATGTATATTACTTCTTTTAATCTCATTTAATTCTTTCATCATCCCAATACAATACATATTAGTATGTAGTTGAGCCAGGCAGCCTGACATTGGGGCCTATACTTCCCTTCAAAAGAAGCTAATGTAGGTTCTGCAAAATCAGAAAGAAGAAACTCATGACTCCCAGGCCCAATTTCTGCACATAGCTCCTCCATTCCTCCCCACCTCCTGAAAAATTCTGGAAAAAAAAAAGGAATCCCAACTCAATGGGCTGAGAGCCCCAAGCTTGACCTCATTAAGCTGGACTCTTTCTAATGTGTGTAATCCAGTCTTCCTGCATGTGGTTCATGGTACTCAGTAATCTCACATATAAGAAATAATATTTCCCTTAGGAATTTGGAATTTATCTCTTAGGAATAAGATTTAAAAGCACATAGGTATTTTCTTTCACTGCCATTCTTTACAAACAGGAGGCGTGCCTCTTTTCCCCTTACTGTGAGTTGTTCCGTCTGTTGTATGATGTGCTTTGGTATTGCTACAATTTCTGCTACAAAATGAATTTTCCCCATTACCTCTGGTTTATATTGTTCTCCCCTATAGAATTCCTTACCTGGTTTACTTCCTTCAGCAGCAGTTTGTGAGTTTCAGGTGCTTTGCTGTTTTTATTGAACTGAGTTTGTGTCAAAGAAGCTGTGAATTCATTCCCAGAAGGCTGTGATTCTGTCCTGAAATTTTGTCTTAGTTACCTGGTTTGTCCTTCACTATTAGTCAGTTACTTTCATTTAGAATTGTATTATATTAACTATTTTATTGAGCTGTTTTCCTAAGTGCCATTTTAGAAAAGAATGTAATGTAATTCTTTAACAAAAATACATGTGTGGATATAGTTCTTTATCTTTTTGTTTAAAAATTGTTCTTCCAAACATGGAGTACATGTTCTCTCCAGATCTTCATTTTAGGTGTGCTTGTCTCTGAATTAATGAATTCCGCAGGTTTTAGATAACTATTGATAATATTTTTATATTGGCTGTCTTTACTAACATATCAAATTAATTTTGAATCAGTGACATCTAGTAATATTACAATGGAAAATCAGATGGCATTTTCTCTTTGGGAATTCTCTTCTAGCATTAACTTTTTGCTACATGAGGGGAAAATCTGTTAAAGTTGCCCCATCTTTGTCTTCCTAAGGCTTAGTTTCCCCAAGTGCTTAGTGAGAAATACCATAGAAGGCCCCCTTAGTGCTGTGTAGACTAATGACAAAAATTATTGGATTAATGTTTGGAAAGTGTTTCAGAATTCTCTCAAGAAAGCTATTATGTAAGTAGCAAGTACTATTATTATTTTGCTATTTCAGCTTCCTTATTTTTCATGTCTCAAAGTCATTTGGGTCATTTCCTATGGAATTTTCTGATTCCTTGACAATTTTTAATGGCTCTTTGGAGAGACTTTTGAGGCCTATTTAATCACTTTGTTGATGATCCACCTGCTTGTGGAGTTCATGCTTTTTTCACAACACATTAATATTCAGGATTTAAAAAAATAGTTGTAGCTATTTTATACCTAGATGAAATTGCTTATCTTGGTTTTCAAATTGGATTTTTAATTTTTTGTAGACTGTTTTTTGTGTGTGGGGAGATGGAAATGGAACTCAGCTATACCAATTATTAATGACACTATTTGGAAGGAATATAATTAAGGCATGGTCCCCAAATCATTCTCTGAAGCCACCCCAATACTTTCTTCCTGTAGTATGGCAATCTTTATGCTCTCTAGATTAGAATCACAAATTAACAATGCCTATTCTATGAGTATGGAGCACATGCTATGAATTCCCATACATATATTGTAAAAATTTACATTTTCTCACAATTTCTACAATTGAGGAAAAGAAAGGGACAGCATATTTTCTGGCTTCCTTATCCTCTAAGCTCTTGTGAACAGGAAGTGGTACCAGAGGCTGATTTCGTCCATAGAAATCATTATAAAAGTTCTAGAGTGGGAAAGAAAGGTAA
The DNA here is from genome assembly GCF_949987515.2 of Delphinus delphis. Lineage (NCBI taxonomy): Eukaryota > Metazoa > Chordata > Mammalia > Artiodactyla > Delphinidae > Delphinus > Delphinus delphis. The sequence continues at coordinate 86,042,376 of NC_082683.1, forward strand.
AACTGCTGATTAGGAGCATACTGCTGTTTAGTGATAAAATTGTATCTATATAATGGTTTAGAATTTTTTTCAGTGTTTATATCTACATATAACTCCAATAAATCTGGTCCCAAAGATTTACCTTAGGAGTCAATACAGAAAGGGAAAATATTGAAGCTCAAATTTTCTTGTTTCAGTAGTATTCTGAAAGTAATTTTTTTTTAACAGTATTAAGTGATTCTGCTTTTAAAACGTGAGTAGTCCTAACTTCTTATTCTGATAATAGCAAGTGAAAGGAAATAATTAAGCATTTTCCTACCTTTACTGTACTAACTATATTTTAGGGTAAACAAATAGCTCCAACTGATGAGAATTATTCTTTTCTGCAGAAGAATGCCAGCTAATGAATGTAGAAAGAATTAGAAACTCATAAACTTGCAACCCCCAATGAAACAATTGCTTGAGACAGTGATCTTCAATGGAATAGAGAATTAGGTGAAAGGTTGTTGGGAACCTTTACAGTGAGGGTTCAGCTGTCACCACCTGAACCACCGTTTAGCTAAGTGTCACTTGTGTGGGGGGACCAGCCAGTGTGTGTTCCTGAGGGAGCATCTCTGATGGAGTGTTCTTGCTATGAAACAAGTTGACTCTGCATTTAATCAAGCCTCCAGAGCTAACTTCCATTTACAAGAGAAATGGAAAATATTAATAGAAATAACATCATAAGGAAGTACAGATAAGTCCGCAACGAAAGCCATTTGCCAGGGTAAATAACCAATTTCTGTAATAAAACAATGATGTAGGGGACAACAGGTATGAGGGAGAAGGGACTGCTTTATTTTAAAACAACTAAACATAACGAGTAAATCTCGCTTGAATCCTGATTCTGATAAACCGATGCTTAGAAGGACATTTTTTGAGACATTCAGGGAAATTTAATTATGGAGTATACATTGGATGATGACAGTGAGTTATCATTATTTTTTTAGGTGTGATAATGGCATCATAATTGTTAAGAAAATATATTTTTAAAAAGATATAAACTGAAATATATGAGTGAAATGAAAGGAGTTCTAGGATTTAAAATAATTCAGCAAAAAATAATATAAAAAAAACACAATGCTATCAATCAGAGCAAAATCTTGAGGGTTACATGGAGAATCATTATACTTTCTTCCTTTGTGTATGTTTGAAATGTTTCTGGATAAAGTAATTTTTAATTGAATAAAAGGGCATGTGCTTCAGAATGTACTTCATATTTCCTATTCTTTCACTGGTATAACAACAATGTCATTGAATTCTTATGCATTGTCACTGCTAATTAGTTTCATGAAAAAGTGATGGGTTGGAAATCTTTCTTTTTTCTCCTTGGGACCATCAGAACCACAGAATAGGATATTTATTTATTTACTTATTTATTTTTACCACAGAGTCACATTAAACTTTTAGTGACTATAAAGGAGCATGCACTTAATAGTTGAAATGAGAAACTGATGAACACGTATTTCCTTCACTATTTCAAAGATTTGGTCTTCTGCCTCTTTTCCCATAGCTCTGAATTCCCGTCTGCCTTATCTGTTCTGGGATGGGCCAGGCAGCCTCTTCTTTCTGTGCTTTGGTAGACGTTAGTCCCTTTGGTTAAAATGCAATCACAAGTCTCAACAACTAAACACATTTCTAACCATACTTAAAGCCTCATTACAGGTACTCTATCATCTGTGAAAGTCAACTTGACTCCTTCAGTCTGTTTCCTCAGTCTTTAGTGCTCTTTAGAACAATTGTTTTTCCTTACTTTGTGTGTGTGTTAGTTTCCTTACTGAAGGGTAAGATCCTCGAGGACAGGACAGGTACCATGTTTTTTTGGTCTTTGTGTCTTCACCTAGCACGGGCTTCACATATAAGAAATTCTAAATGTTTATTGAATGGGTAAGTAAAGGAGAGTTTGTTAGTGTAAATCAGCTGCATATGTCCCTAGGGACTGCACTAGAATTTGGCCAGCTCAGATGTCTGGGGACTGGCTTTGGATGTTTTAAATTAGTGGCTCTCTTTCTTTTAAAATTCAACATCTTTGCCTTAGGAAGGGGGACATATTTTCGTTGTTTCCATTCCATTGCAGCCACCTTCTTTTCCTTTTACCAGTTTTTACCACCTGTAAGACCGTGATTTCTCAACAACCTTCCTTCCCAGTGGGTTTTCCAAAACTCATTTCTGTTTATTGTATACTATTGCATTATGTTAGTATGGAATGGAGGGTGAACTTCATATTATTTCTCTCTCCATGCCATGTTATGTGCATATCAAAGGCAACTTTCCCCGAAGCTGTGTCTGGCATCCCGGGACCATGCTTTGTAGAATCTCTCTTTGCAGAGTCAAAGATCTGAGTCCAGTGCCTATTCACAGACAATTTCCATTGCTGCTGAATTCCTAAAGGGAAAAAGTGTGGGCAAGTTCTTAAAGCGGTCAGTTTCCCAGCCCTTTAGGCTTGTTTCTATTTCCCCACAATATGCTATACATCCTTCTGAAATGCAAGCAGGAGGATCAGTCTCCCTTTGGGCAGGAGCAGAAATTTTTGTGACTTTTCTCTCCCCTTAGATTAATAGATGAATCTCTGTTTACCCGAGAAGCTCAATTCCATTCACATGGGATAACTTAAAACTCATAAAGTCCATAAACTTTGAGAAGTCTGATAATGGTTCCTTACCTCAACTGATATTTCAAATAATTCCACAACTTTGTGTTGTTTCTTTGCGTTCAAGAAGAACAGCATCAAGTTTACTCAAAGGAGGATTCAGGGACAAACCATTTGAGTGAAAAGCCATAGAAATTATTTAAAGAACCACCAGGAAGTGGTTCTGCCTCATTCTCAAGGCCCTTGACAAAACAACCTAGGGTTATATTCAATTAGAAACTAAGAGAGGTGTTTTTGAGATTAAGTAGAAAAGATGAAAAGGTATATTAAGGAAATAAAAACAGGCTCCAGACAGCATGAGAACAAGCAGAGGTTGTGAGAAGGGGAAAAGAATTGTGTCCAGTGTCCTCTGCAGCAGGGAGGCCAGACAGGGAAGCACCAATTTGTCTTCAGTACAAATGTTAGGAAGTGAGTCCAGGTTAAACACTTGTTACTCAGCTTTTGGGAGTGTTGCCAAGTCTCTTTCAAACGAAAACTTGGATCACTGCAAATGACCATGGAAACATTTAGAACAATAAATATTATTTTCTCAAAGCAATTTAGTGCTAGAATTCACAAGAACAAAGAACTAATATCAGGAACAAAAAGCAACAGTCATGGCATAAAGGCAAAGGAAAAAATAAATATGGAAGACACACTCTCAGTACTCTTCTGGTGATTAACAGGGGCCTTCCTTTATTGCATCACCTAACCATTTTTGGAGCTACACTGACGTATTTTCTACTATGAAAGTATAGTAAAAATGTAAGGTTCTAATTAGTTTTTACATCACATTATGTGTAAACTATCAAGCTCATCGCCCCTGGAAAGAAAGAAGAAATATCTTGAGTTACTCACCTTAAGTTGCCATAGAGACAGCATAATCAGGAAAGGTGGAAAAGATGCTGCCCAAGATGTTGTCCACTGGGTTTCCTCTTAATACACATGTGAAGAATAATCCACCAAGGAATATTTTTGTGTTTATAGTTACAATGATAGACTTGAGGATTTTCTACAATTGCTTTTTCCCTGCAGTAATCTGACATTGCACATCTCATCCATTGTTTTGCCAATACTGTGGGAGGTCTTTACTTCTAATGAGACAAGGAGAAATTAATGTGTTTGTGAACAACAGCGAGTAGAAGAGAGTGTAAAGTATAATATAAAAAAAAACAAAAATTTAAATTATGGAGACATGGTTGGCAAAGACCTTGGAGGCACCTAGGAATTTTGGATTGGTTTAACGATGAATGAGTCACTGTGACTCTTGAGATAGATGATTCTCAATAGGAAGAAGAAAGCAGTAGTTACGGTTGTGTCTGGATTGAAATTTTGGTGGTACCATTTACTAGCTCGGTGATATTGGGCACATTAACCTTCTATACATCAATTTCCATGTATGTAAAATGAGAGTAACAGTATCTTTCTCTCAGGGTAGCTATGAGAATTAAATAAGTAAATATTTGAAAAAACATTTAGAATGGTGCTTGACACCTGGTTAGTATGATATATGGGTTTGATAATCAAATAAAACCTAAAATTAAGTAAAAGTGGTCTCTGATCGTGGATATGTAGAGAAAATAATAAACTTCAATTTGTATAAAATTTTATTTTATCTTTTTAAAATTCAAATTTCATATCTGTATTATAATATACCTTTTAAGATAAAACATTAATCTATGTACATAATTTATAAACTGGAGGGGGTGTTTGTGCAATTTTTTGTGTGTGCTGGATTACAACAATTTGACAACTACTGTTCCAGATTAAGACTCTATCTGTAAAACTGAAACAGATATTGTATAGGAATGTTTTATGAGAACATCAGTGTTCTTCCAACATGATTAGTATTCTGGAAATATTAGTTTAACTTGTCTTATCCATTTTTAGCAATATGTTCTAGAGAATCTGAACTTCACAGAGCCTCTCTAAGGGGAAACCTGATGTACCATATGATTACTGTCAATTATCTCTGATTGGATAACAAATGGGTTGGTCACTTGACCAGAAGCAAATCAGATTCTGTTTCATAAGATATGAAACTAAGAGATGGAAACTTTTGTCAGTCATTGGTTAGATCCTTAGCTCAAATGTCATATAACATTGCAACCAGTGCCAATATCACAGCTATACAAAATCATGTGCAAGTTAAAGTTGGAGAGGAGCAAATATTAAATATTAGAAATTGTTATGACAATCCTCTTTACTGATCTTCCCAAGTTAACTTTCATGGTGTCTGTTCTTTGCAACCTAATAGTTCCAGGTTAGAATATTTACTGTGGATTAGATGTTGCAAAGAAAATTATCAATAAAATCAACTAAAACTAGGGATTAATAATGGAGCAGTCATGCCACTGAGGTAGTAGGAAAACTGCAGAAGATAAATTGTTATGGTTTGTGCTTATATGAATTACAGTTCTATATTGGAAAACATTAATTGTCACTTTTTATTGAAATTAGTTATTTCCAAGTCTTGTCCTCAAACTTAATGAATGGGGTATAATCTTTTAAATTATTTTTAGATACTATCAGGAGACTCATAAAATCCTATAAACATTTTTAAAGAAGTTATTTTGTACTAAATGGAATTTCCAAAATTCACACGTATTCTACTCAAACACAAAGAGAGATTTATAGGGCTTCAGAAGGGCTTCCACAAAATTTGGCAGGTGCTCACATGTATTTGTGTGCATTTTAAAATGAATATACCTTGTTGTACTCCATCTGTTTGGTACTTTAAACTCTTTCTGGAAATGACAGCTCAAAGACTTTAGGAGACTTACGTGCACGCATGCACAATAATACTTCAGATTTCTCTCACAGTGAAATAAAAGCATAGTTGCCTAGGCAGTACAGCTTAAAATGTTTCTTTTATTAAGATTAAAACATTTTATAGAATAACACCATAATGTATTTAGGATCATTTTTCTTTTTTACTTGTGTTCTTCTGTCTTTCTCAGTGTCTTTGGTTATAAAAATGTCCTATTATGTTTTAAATATTACAGGCTTCAGAGGGGAAAACAGCAATGATTTGTGCTTATTACTGCACAAAGTCCAGTAAAGGTTAATGAACTTCTGCTACTAAATGAATTAAATATTCAATTTAAACTCAGGCCAGGTGAAGAATATATTGAATCCTTTAAAATCTGCTATAATTATACCTCGGCATTTCAACTTCGGTCTTACTTTTTTCATGCCCAAACAGAACATGCCAGATAAACAAGGTGGTCTTGTTTGAACTACAGTCATTTTGTGTCTGTCTAGTAAATTTCATTCATCACCACTTTCAGAGAGTGAGCAGGTCAGGATTTTGTGCACCATAAAAAAGAGCAAACAGCTTTGTGCAGCTGGTTGATGGAGACTACAGGATCACTAAAAACAAAATAATTTTCAGTCTGAAACTGAGATGTGGAGTAAAGGATTTGACTTCTGTGATATGTAATATACTAGAGCTTAAACCATAGGACTAGGAATTTGAAAAATAACACAGTCTCATGAAAATTACACTTTCCTTTACTAAATCATGTAACACAAAACTGAATTTGTAAGAAATTCTTTACATAAAATCATAACAATTTACCTACTTAAAAGATGGGCATATATTGGGTTAGCATTTTACATGGGATTCTAAATTAGGATGTCTCAGTTAAATTCCTCTGAATTAGAATAAGATTGACAGCCTTATTTTGTCTAAAAAATACCAGTTTTGTGTTTCCTAGGAAATATCTCCCATATTGAATTTCCTCCATAGAAAGCATGGACATCTGGAGAGGAAAGGATGCTCCCTGGGGAAAAATTCACAGATCGTTCTTATAATTCTATTTTAAATAGAAGAGACAGCAAACCAGAACATTTATTCACTGATTTATTCATTTAGTAAATATCTATTTACTAAATGCCTCCTATGTGTCAGACACTTTAAGAATCTTGTCATACAGCTCAGAATAATACAGATGAAGTACTTGCCCTTCTAGAGTTTATGTTCTCATAGAAAGTAGTAGAGAATGGACTTGTAACCCCAGTGTAGTTATGAATAGAGCCTCTGTAACTCTCAGTGTTCCGGTGGAGGTGATACCTTATAAGGTCCCCCTTTGTATACATCAGGTGATAAGAACTGTTGAAATAATATACAGGGTAAAGAAAAAAGTCTGGGGGAGAGTAGGCTGTTACTATTAATATAGAATGTTGGGGAAAGCCTTTAATGAGGGAGCAAAGCCTGTAGATAGGACAGGGAAGAGTGACCCAGGAAATGCAGTAGCAAATGCAAATATTCTGAGGCAGGAGTGCATTTGGACCAGTCAGGAACTAACAAAGAGACCCATATGGGTTGAGTAGAGTGGTGAGAGGGAGGGGGATAGGAGAGAAGTCAGTGGGTCTTTTAAAAACATGGGATACTACTCTGAGTAAATAGAATTTATTATAGAAATTTGAACAGAGGAGCAACATGATTTGACTTATGTTTTAAAAGGATCACTGTGTTATAAGCTGAAGGAGGGCAGGGATAAAAGTGAAGAGAACAGTTGGAGGGCTACTTGGATAGTCCAGGCAGAGAAGATGGGTGCTAGAAGAGGTTATTAATGATTTTGCATGGAAAGAAGTGGTTCGATTTTGAATATACAGGCACATCCAATGCAAAAATCTTCCTAATAAACATTTTCCCACTAGAATCCCTCTTGGTTTTTTAATAGCCACTTTCATACTATACACATATCTCCTAATACATTTTTAAGACTATGCTAATACAGGAAAAGTTAATATTTATGTCCCCCAAACTCAATAAAGCACTAAAAAACTAAAATATGCAGGAGAAACCTCAACTGCAAACTCAAAAACGGTTGGTAGAGTATTAGAATCATGTGTAGCTATTAGGATAACAACCAAATGTCAAAATGAGGATGCTCATCTAGGATGATGCTGATGCTGAGAGGCATTACAGAGTCATATTTAGAAGCAACAGTAAACATTAACCTTAAGCATGAGGATGATTGAATGAGAAGCTTTATTTCTTTAAATGGCCCATCCCTTATAACTCTGTTCAGAAAACATTGGGAATGTAAGTCATACTCCATTTTCCATGTTTTATCCAAACATGTCAAATATTTTTTCGTCTTAACTCTTCAAAGGTCTTTATAAATACCCAAATGACAGAGAATCTCTATCAGTTACTCTGAGTCTGATAACTTGCCTGAAATTGCCCATTCATCACTCAAATTGTCAGCACCATCACCTTCCACAGCAAGTGACAAAGACAGCTCTAACCTTTTCCCCTTTTTCCTGCTCAATCTTTGCCAAGCCTCAAGTGTCCACTTTGCTTGGTAAGTAAATGCAGATACTATAGGGAGTTGCCTGATTTGTATTGTAAATTTTTGCCTGCATTTTTTTTCTGACCAATATTATTTACCATGAAATATTATAAAACATTTTATAACCCAACTTTTAATGTTAAAATATACTTTAAAAATTTAGTTGGCAGCTTCTGGTTTCACATAAATCATTATATATATATTTTTCCCCTGAAAAAATATAAGGTAGACTCCTGGTTAACCATTTTTGTGCAGAACACTCAATGCTCAGGAACACAAATGTTAAGTGGAAAATATCTGTCTTTTGAAGGTAAAGTCTATAGGGAAGGGATGAGTGAAGGGTGACTCCAGGGTTTTTAGCCTGAGTTAACTGAAGCATAGAGTTACGGTTACTACAATGCATATGATTGCAGGAGGAGAAGGTCTTGGAGGAAAATGAGAAATTCTACTTTGGACAACTTGAGTTTGAGATGCCTCTTAGATAGAAAGTGTGTAGTTGAATATATGAATCTGTTGTTTGAGAGAGAGCCTCGTTAGAGGTATCATCTTGGAAGTTATCAACGTGAAGGTTTACAGTCCTGAGATTGGGTATCATCACATAAGAAGTGAGTATGGATAGAATAGAGGTTTAAAGAAAAAGCCCTGGGAACTTTCATCATTTAAGACCAGGAAGATTAAAAAAAAAAAAAAAAGAGCCAAAGAGGGAATCGAATAGGAGTAGACAGTAAGGAAGGGGAGATTCAAAGTAGAGGGGTCTTAAAAGCTCTGAGTCCAAAGTTCCCTTCCCTTCAAGAAAGAAGGAGTAATCAATTTTGTGAAATGCTGTAGACTGATGGAGTAAGAAGATGGCTGAGACTTGACCATTGGACTTAGCAACCTATAGGTCATTGGTGATTTGGTAAGGGCTATTTCAGGAGTGGAGGGGGTAAAAATCTGGAACCAAGACAAAGCAGGAGAAGAATTGGTGACAATGAGTACAGACAACTTTTGAGAAGTTTCGCTGCACAGAAGAACACTGCACAAATGAAATTGTAGCTAGAAGGGCATAAAATGGGTCAGAAAATGTTTTGTTGTTTTTTAAGATGGTAGATTCAATACCATGTCTGTAATGCTGGAAGAAATAGAAAAATGGTTGATAAGAAAACACTGATGGTATCCTTAAGTGAGTGAGCGATCATATCTAAAGTGTGTGTGTGTGTGTGTGTGTGTGTGTGTGTATTTGGGAGAAGGGATTGATTGGCCTTAATAGGAGCATTACCAGTTCTTCTCTAGTAACAGAAGGAAAGTCAGAGAATGTAGGGAAGTAGGTAGATGTAGTGGTGGGAGCCTATTGAAAGCCTTTTCCAATCGCTTTGCTTTTTCTCAGTGCACAACGAAGCAAGTTTCTTAGTTGAGTGCTGAAATAGTGGAATGGGTTTGATATTATTAAGAAAATGTGTTATCTGTAGGTCGGGAACTATTAGTGATGCCAAGATCCAGGATTGATGGAGGTAACGTGAAAACAGAAGTCACTGGGAACAAGGAGGTAAAATAAATAAATGTGAGGCAAAGGTGTTGTAAAAGACATTAACATAGAAATGGATGTTTCCGCAGAGACTTGCCATAGTAAAGCAGAAGGGTACTTGTTTAACCAAGATGCTGCAAGCCTTCCAAAGTGTGCTACCAAAGGGTTATCGATGTTTACAATGCTTTTATATCAGACAAGTCGATAAAATGGGACTCTTTCTGTCTCTATTTTAGCTGAGGTCCCAAAGGCTGAGAACAATATAAAAGTTACCAAGTTACCTTGTGTCCTAAATCAAAGAGGTAGTCCAGCTAATCAGGATATGCTAAAAGGTTGTAAGACTAGTGCAGGCAGCCTTAACAATCTCTCACCTCTATTCTCTATAAGTAGGGAAGGTTGAAGTGTTATAAGAATGCTGTGGAGTTTTTGCAGTGCCATAGAGTTTCACCTCCTCCCTCAAGTGAAACAGGCTTCAAGGGGGCTTGGGAAGTTGGAATGTGTGCCCCAGAGTTTTGGCCTGTAATGGAAGAGCAAAGAGAAAAAAGACTGCTCTGGGAGCAAGCTGTGCTTCCATCCTTGCAGCACAAGGGTGCATGAGTTTCCAAAAGACCACATTGTTCTTGGGAGAAAACTGACCCAGTGTAATTTTAAGAGGGAGTCCCAAGGTCTTCCAACGTAGGCAAGATAACCTGAATAGAAAAAAGCAACCAATCTTGTAATAATCTATAATGGAAAAGAATCTAAAAAAGATATATATATGTGTGTATATATATATAAACTGAATCACTTTGTTGTACACCTGAAACTAACACAACATTGTAAATCAACTATATTTCAATAAAAACTTTAAAAATAATTTAAAAAGAAAAAAAACCCAAACAAACAAAAAACTACAGGTGAACTGTAAGGATACAGCAACTTGTGAGGGCAAGAGTGGGTGGCAGAATGCCTGGTGTCTAGTCAGAAGAGCAGCATTGCCTATAACCAAGAGCTCCAGACAGGGGTTTCCAGGAGGAGATTCTCAGGAAGAATCTATAAGGCCCTGCTTAAGATTAAAAGAGTTGTATCCAGAGAGTCCTGACACCCCTACACCAAGTAAGACTGTATACTTTCCTTGAAGTTCCTTCTCCCTCTGGGCTGGAACTGGAGGGGTCTGAAACTCTTACTGCTGGAGTAAGAGAGGCAGTGGAAGAGCCAAGAGAACACCAGTGTTCCCCTCCCCATCACGGGCTTTCAGGCCTGAGACAGGGCTTAGATGGGGGAAGGGAGAAGACCTTACTTGGATGGAAGTATCAAATTAGGGTATTGCATTGTAAGAGACTGGTCATTTTAATACCTGTCCTTTATATGAGTAGACTGGTTATCACCAAGCCATTCTACATATATGTGTGACCTACTTTATAATATTGTAATGAAGATTAAATGAGATAATGTATATAAAGGAAGATCGAATTCTCTTCCTTTCCTTAAGGTCAGGAACAACACCTTTTCATGTTTGCTGTCCCAGGATATCAGAGTAGGCTCTCAATAAGTGACATGCTGACTGCTGTCACTTCAGATTCATGAGCACTAACCTCAAGAAGGGCGTCCTATGATTTTATCCTGGCCCATTTACTCTCCCACTGTTTGTGAATATTTCTTATCTGTCTGTGAATATTCCTACAACCTTGGTCACTCCTCCTTCCTCATCATTGGGAAAGTTTGCCCATTAGTTCATTCCTTCCTCCTAAGCTAATGAACTTTAGAGTGCTTTTAGCAGCAGAGCCTCATGGTTTTTTCCTAATGAGACCTTACATAGAACACAACAGTTGAACTGCTCCAGTTCAAGCATAAGGTGGAGTTGGAATGTGTTGAGATGTCAGAGCTCTGAATGCTCAGCCATACCCACCTATCACTCTCTGTCACCCACCGCAAAGGCTGCCAGACCAGGAGGTATTTCTAAGGAAAGTTCTCCCTTCTTGGTATGGTATTTTTTCTGCCTTCCAAGCCAGTTCCTTATCCATGTGTTGATATATGTAAAACACTTAGATTCATGCCGCAAACATAGTAAATACTTGATAAGTGTTAGCCATCATTGTTATCTTACAGCCTGGAGTGCCTATTTCTCTTTCTTTCTTTCTCCTAAACATAGGCTTTCCATAAAGTTTCTGGTCTTTATTTTTTATTTTACACTCCTGCCCCGATAATCTTATCATCTCAGCTAGTGCCACCTGTCACTTCTTCATGGATGACTCCCAGTTCTACATCTCAAGTCTCATGTCTTAGGCCATTGATCAACCTCTCCTTCTGCCAGAGAGTCATTGCCACATACTCTAGCCCAAATTTCTCCTCTTGTCTAGTTCCTTTTCCCTGTTTCTGTTCACGGTCAGATCATACTCCGAGGCTTGACACATCACAGTCATCTCTGAATTCTTCATCTTCCTGATGCCAGTCAGCTGTCACATCATACAGATTCAGCCTCTGAAGTTCAACTCATACCTCCTTCCTTTCCATTCCCAACAACACCACCCCAGTTCACCTTCTCGTTGCAGCTTGTTTGGGCCGATGCAATAAATACTGAGCTAGTTCCACGCCCTCCAGTCTTCCTGACACAGATCATCACACTGTCCAGTTGCCACATAAATCTTTCCAAAGCACTGCTCCCCTAAGTCCCCTATCCCAAATCTTTGAATGACTTCCCTTCACCAGTTGAATTGAGAACACGCTCTTCGGCCTTAGATTCCTGGCCCTCCACAATGTGTCTCCAACCAACCTATTTTTTTTTTAACTTTATCTTATTTTATGTTCCATACAAAGTCCACATTAAAGCCAAATTAGGAAGTTTGCTCTTATCCAAACACAACTCACATTAGAAACACATTCCCTTGTACTTTCTTTTTCTGCATCTAGGAATCATGCCTGAATCTATTATATTTCTAGATGCTCTTGAAGGCGATTTCCAGTCTGAGTCTTGGAGTCTGAGTCTTGGATTCAAGTGCTGCCATATAAAGGCTCTATGACGTTAGGTTAGTTACTTAACCTCTCTAGGCCTAAATTCTATATTTATAAAGTGGGAATGATAGTATTTCATATGTCATAATGTTACTGAGAGAATTAAATGTGACAATGTATTCTTAAATTTAAGTTATTAAGCAGTGGTACAACATAGTGAGTACCAGAAAGTAAGTTTTCTCTGACATATCAGTCACAGTCTTGACTCAGGACCTCTATACCTGCTGTCCTTCTGCCTAGAATGCTCTTCCCCCAGACATGTGCATGGCTTATTCCCTTAGGTCCCTATTAAAACATCACTTCTTCAAAGAAGTCTTTCCTAACCTTCCAAAGAGTACCCACCATCTCCACTATTCTCAATCTTTTTACCTTGCTTTTTTTTCTTTAATGCAACTGACATTATATTATGTAGTCATTTATTTGTACATTGCCTGCCCCACTAGAATGTAAGCCCCATAAGAATAAGGTCTTGGTTCATTCTGTTTATTGCCAAATCCCAAGTACCTAAAACAGTGCCTGGCGTATGAGAGGCTATTAATGGGTATTTATTGAATGAACAACTAACCAAATGAAATTATTTAATAAATCTTAGCTTTAATAAAAGGTGGTTCCAAATGCTACTACTATAACAAATTCTTCAATGATTAAGTCAACTGAACTAGATACCTCCATCTATGAAATCTGTGTATACTACTGTATATACTAAAATGTATATTCTGACTCAGATATTTACGTCTGTTTAGCACAGTTTGCCAGATCAAAAGCTTCTCTAGGATAGGAACACTCTAACATAGGGGTTGGCAAACACTTTCTCTAAAGGACTGTATAGTAAATGCTTTAGATTTTACCAGCCATGTAGACTGTCACAACTACTCAACCCTGCTGTTGTAGTGCAAAAGCAGCCATAGACAATACACAGAATAAGTGTGGCTTCATTCTAATAAAACTGAGCTTACAAAAAGAAGTGGCAGGCTAGATCTGGCCTGCCAAACATAGTTTTCCAGCAACTGCTCTAAATTATCGGTATATACTCAGCAGCTTCTAGCACAGTGGCTTTTTATATAGAAGTCATTCATTAATATGAAATTATTATTCAACAATTATGTTAAATCATATGTATAAAAATATGTCATATATTATGTCATATATATATAAAGTTAACTATATAGTAGAGACACAAAGAAATGAGTATATGAAGCTCTAAGAAGTTAGGTAGCTTCTGCAGGGTTATCAAGAGGAAATAGCCGTCACAGCAACAACAGCAGCCAGCATTTATTGAATGTGTATTAGGTATTACACTGTGAACTTTATACGTAGTATATTAAATTCTGGTCCCTAATTCCAGTGGGGGCGGGGAGCAAGCAGTGGGGTATGGTTTCCACATATATCCAAGCAATTCTCAGAGACCACCTGGGTCTCCTACAATTCAACTCAGTACTGACACTGTCTATCTGGAGATGCAACAGATTCCACAGGTTAAGGTTCAGTCCTACAAGTCTGTCCCCACCCCACTCCACCCCGCTTTGGTTCAGATGCTAGGCACAAGACCAAGTTGTCGCCTGTGCTTCTGACTGTCTGGCTATAGATTGGTGGTTCCAAGGATCCCTCCACTGGGCTCAATTCGTTTGCTAGAGTGGCTCACAGAACTCACAGAAACATTTTACTTACTAGATCAGTGGTTTTATTGTAAAAGGATGTAACTCAGGAACAGCCAGATGGAAGAGATACATAGGGCATAGGGAAAAGGTATGGCGCTTCCATGCTCTCTCCAGGAGCACCACTCTCCCCATATCTCCACATGTACACCAACCTGAAAGATCTCCAAACCCCCTCTTTTTGGGGTTTTCATGCAGGCTTCATTAAATGGGCATGATTGATAAAATCATTGGCCATTGGGTAATTGATTCAACCTCCAGCCCCCTCTCATCCCTGGAAATCAGAGGGTGGGACTGAAAGTTCCAACCCTCTGTTCAAAGTTGGATCTCCTGGCAGCCAGCCCCATCCTTTCTTTACCTATGGGCTTTTCTAAAGTAACATCATTAACATAATAAAAGACATCTTTATTGCTCTCATCTCTTAGGGAATTCCAATGGTTTTAGGGACTCTGCTAGAAACTGGAAGATCAAATATGTATTTCTTATTATAAATCACAATTACACAGCATTATATAATTTAATTTGGTCTTCATAACATGCTTTGAAATAGGTAATACTACCGCCGTTTTATAGATAAATAAAATGAGATTCAGCAAGTTTAAGTAATTTGCCTGATATCATATAACTTGTAAGTAGTAAAAAATAGAGTGAGATTTGCCTGATTCCAAACCCTAACAGAGTGATTGCTCTATTCTACTTTGAAGCGTTTATAATAGCAGCATCTCCAACGATAGAGTCTCACTGTGGAAGGATGAAATATTTATGCTGGGAGGTTGGGATTATTTGATTTATTCAATAAAATTTAAAATAAGTCAATATTAGAAGTCCTTTATATTCTGGTCTTTTCTATCTATCAACCTATCAGACACTGTTCCCTCCAATACCTCCCAGGTTGCCCCAGCTGGATGGGAACTCACGACCTTTGTGCAAGACATATGAATTTTCTTTCCTTTGCTTTTACTTCACAACACCACCGTGCCCCTCCAATCCCTCAGAATACTCTAACCTGTCTTCTCCACTTATTCAATGCTTGATCTGCTCAGATATCTCCATGCCATGAATTCTTCTTGCTTTTATTGACTCACAATGAAATCTACATTCTGTATAATCCTGGTGGAAGGATCATTTTGGAGCTTCTTTATACAGCACTTGATGATGATATATGTCTTTTCTTTCTCCTCACTGAAATTTTTAAGGACCAAGTTCTGTCATGTCTTCTATTTCTCCATCATAGTAACAAAATAATTACATATAGTACCTTCTAAAATAAATGCCTATTTAATTGCGTTGAAGATACCAATAATAAATAATGCTGTAAAATACATGATTACATTTTTTAAAAACAGTGCTTGGTAAATTAATGTATTCCTATGATCTCCTGGAGGCATAAATTTAATGAGATGGAAGAGTCTAAGGAAGTACAATGAAACAGGAATGCTTTATACAAGGGTCAACTAAGTATGAAAAAAAATCTCAGGGCCAGGATTCATTTTCTGCTTTTTGTATATTAAATGAAAAAGTTCAGTAGTAAAATAAGTAACTGAGTTATATTACTGCTTTAGAGATCCAAATACCAAGGTACAAAGCATGCCCACATTGTTCACTCATAAAACTGTTATTTAGCAGTTATCCCAGCCAGAACTGAACATCAATTAATATTAAGATCTCATTGTTCATATGGCACTGTTCTAGGCATTTATAAGGGGGCTGGAGGTACTTATTTGTATTTAGTTTCTGCTCTTATGAAGCTTACAGTTAAGATAAATGCATTGAAAGAGGCATACATATCCATATATTAATGAGAGGTCTAAATGATAGGATACAGAATGTGGGGGAAGAGAAGTACAAAACACTTGAAAGTGTTTTCTTGGTATTCTGTATTTTGATGTCACTTTGAATTGATTTGTAGAAAGGAGAGAAGATGAGTGGGACTGGAAAACCTGAAAAGAGGAGAATAGAATGTAAACATCCTTCGTGGGAGGGCACAGATCTTGAACTGCCTTTGTATTCTTTTGCATCAGCAACATACCTGGCGCGATCAATAGGTGCTTCATAATACTCTGTTAATTTTCCTTGAAATAAACACATTGTTCACTAAAGGCTACACATCCTATTTCACTGACCCTGCCACCTCTTCAGGCTTGCTTTCCTTTCACTTTTCTCTCCCTCTTCTGTCGAGACAATCTTTTTGCGTGTTTCCTCATTTCTCCTGTGAACACTCAGATGACCTCACTGAATTGTTGAGATTTCATGCTCTTTCTGACTCTTTTTGGCTTCTAAAAACCCAGGTGCATTTTCTCAACCTATAAAGAGGGACATAAAATCCAACTAAGAGTCCACAAGCCAAGATTCCCAATCTATTGCTGACTTACATAGACTGACTTCCCCAGAACGCCAGGGCCCTGCTCACGATCTACAGGATTTGGCAAAGCAGTGAAGATTTCCAAACCCACACGGAGGGAAATCGATTCTGTTGGGAATTTGGCTTTGACACTCAAAGGATTTATTTCTTCAACATATAAAAATACTGTTGCATTTGTTGAGGCTTGAAGGCAAGAAAGCTAAGCAAAAGCTACAGAATTGGTGATTGAATCTAAGTAGTTACTGTTAAGAAGTAGAGGACTACATGCTATGGTGAAGGAAACTTAGAGATTCCACCAGGAAGTGAAAAGCCAAAGTTCAAGGATATGCTACACAATATGTCTTTAATATTGGTCCTATGACTTAAATCCTCTTATATTTGAATTCTCCTTCTTTCTCACTCTTCATGTCAGATGAATAAAGAATCATTACTCCTATCTCAGAAATATCTATGAAATGAATATCTTTCTTCATCCACACTGACACTATCTTGGTTTGCTTTGCTTAATTTTTCACTTTATAAATACCCAACCTGATTTTACCAGCATCTACCACCTCATTTAAGTCTTTGTTCCACACCCCTGCAGGAGTTCTGTTATTTCTTTGTTTCTTTATTTTGGTTCCCCGCCCTGACCCAATTCATATGTTAAGGCCCTAATACCCAGTGTGGTGTCATTTGGAGGTGGGGCCTTTGGGAGGTAATTAAATGTACATGAGGTTATGAGGGTGTGGGCTTTGTGATAGGATTAGCACCCTTAAGAGACACCAGAGAGCTCTCTCTCTCTTTCTGCCATGTGATGACACAGCAAGAAGGTGATCCTGTGCAAGTCAGGAAGAGAACTCTCAAGAGAACCTGACCATGCTGACACCCTGGTCTGAGAATTCTAGACTCCAGAACTGTGAGAAAATAAATTTCTGTTGTTTAAACCATCTAGTCTAAATATTTGGTTGTGGTAGCCTGAGCAGACTAAGAGCTTCCTAAAAAATAAATTTTAATGCTGCTTCCTTGCTTGTAAACCTTTGCTTTGTTAGGGTGTGTTTCGTATTTCTAGACATGGAACACAAAGCTTGAGACAGATTAATCCCAATGTGCCTATGGACATCAACTGTGGCATTGCACCTGTGTACTCAGGGCTCCATTCACACTGTACTCACCACTCTGCAAACAACTCTTGCCCTGTTACTGCTCTAGGCATTTGCATGTACTGTACGGTTACCTCTTCCTTTCCTGTGTCTTACCTGAAAAAACTCCTTACAGGTCAGATTTCATCATCTTGATGAAATGTAATAGGTGATCATTGTGTTCCCACAGTGTTTTGTTCACACCTCAGTTATAGCAGTTGTTAGACTGCAGGGGCTACATCATTACTGTTTGTGGTCATTACTGTCTGCCCCAATGGACTGTGAGAGCTGAAAGCCAAAAAGTGCCCTTTCTTAGTCATCTTTATGTTTACAACCCTCAGGAAAATTCCTGGCACACTTTTTACATACAATAAATATTTATAGATGGATAGATGGAAGGAAGGAAGGAAGAATGGAAAGAAGAAGGGAAGGCAGGGGGAAGGAGGGAAGTAAGGAAGGGAGAAAGGAAAGATTTGGGTTGTCAGTTCAATCAATGAGCTATGTTAATTGATTTGTCCTTTTCTCTCCTGGGAAGCCCAAAGCAATGTTGCTTTCTAAATTAAAAGAGGAAAATACTTTATTACCTTCATAGGTAATTAATATATATATCCCTAACCAATTGTCATCCTCAGTCCCAGTCTCCTGGTTCCATAATTTTGGATAGCTGTGACAAAATGATTTTTCACTCCTACTGTTTTCTACACACTGAGGAAATGCATAGGAAATTGCATTCTTAGGTGGAAATAAGTCCAGTGAACAATTATTATAGGAAAGAGATATTAATACATAGTAACCACCCACTCACTTTGACCTTTGGAAGTTCTTTAGTCAGAACAGAACTTGGATATTGTTATGAACAAGAACCCAGAGTACATGTGTCAGGAGAAAATTGAAGGAGGAATCAAATGGCATTTTTCTTCCTCTATATTTTGACATCATGTATGTAAAGCTACCTATATGATTTTTTTTTGTTTAGTTTAAGATAAAATATAGGAGGAAGGAAAAATTATATTTAAAACTCAAACCACATGTAGTGTGTCTGCCCTCTAATAGAGATGGCGTAACTTGTACCAGTGGGGAGGTAGAGCAGTTTCTCCCCTTGGCAGAAACTGGTGAAGGAAGTAGGAGGTGTGAAATCCCTAGTGCAATACTCATTTAAGTTTACCACAGAATTCAGAGTCTCTAGAAATGCAAAAAAAGGTCCAGGGCTCAGGATAGGGACTAAAGAAAGCAAAATTTGTTGGCATAAAAAAGAAGGAGGCTTTTGTTTGTTTGTGCGTTGTTTCCTTGTTGGTTTTGTTTTTTAGTGAAGAGCAGTGAAGAAAAAAAGCAAGGTGAATGGCTGGGTAGAAGAGACAGAAGTCTAATCTGGTGAAAGTGTCTGACGGAACAGTTTAAGAACAGGAAATTAGGTATAAAATGACAAATTGAGCATGTGGGTCTACCATCCCTCTCTCCCAAGTTCCAATAGAATGAAAGAAAATATATATACACATATGATTGATATTAGAATAGTGCTGGCAAATGAGAAAGAGTTCAGGCAGTTCTTGAGGATTTTAAGGAAACCCTGGAAGACTGAAAGGAGAATGATGAAGGAAGGGGAGAATAGTGATCTATTGACCCCAAACAACAGAGTAAGATCAGTCTTAGAAGGAGTCCCAGAGAGGTTCCAATCTTCTTTGGCTTAGAGTCAAACTAGAAAGAGCTGGAGTAGGCTGGAGGGTAATCAGAGATGTTGGGCCCAAAAGGCACCATCCTCTCTTTCTCCCTAACATTCACAGATCATTATATTTTTTTCTTTTTTCTGCAGAAAATGTCACTAGCTGGGGAGGACCTTGTATAGGTATAGGAAAAGAGCAAGTCAAGATTGAAGTAATGCTGCGTCCCCAAGTAAACGCGGAGTAGAATGTGAAGGCAAGGCAGTTCTTCCCAGGCGAGAAATATACTAAAATTCTCCATTGCCAGAGCGCCCTGAACCTTCCTGGCTACCTGTACTTACATACCCAAAAATCTACATGGAGCTTGCCATCTGCCTTTATGTTAGAGGAAAAATCCTGTTACGGTAAAAAACCTGAAACAACTGCAGAGAGAAACCATATTAGCAGCTACGCTAATCAACCCATTCCCATAAACTAATAACCAAGCATTCCCAATGTGGAGCAAAACCAACAATGGGAAAGAGAAGACAAAGATAAAAAATGGGATAACTGACATCAGAGGGAACAGATAATTCAAGACACAGAAGAGTATTCTGTGGAAGCCAGGGGAAAAGTATTGGAAGATATTAGGGAGAAGGTTGGTCAGTGTGATTAGGGCATCTGCGTTTGCTTCTTGGTGCTTGTGGAAGTTAGGTTCCTGCCCTCTCATAGAGACAGGGAGATCTGGGCACTGTTTCCTTTGATGGTTACATTTCAAGGGCTCCCAGGCCTTTGAGAAAGACATTTTGGGGGTGTGAAACTGGTAAGAGGCTGGGAGAAGATTTACATCTCATAGCAGCAGAAAATTTACACATGTAAATTCTCTAAAGAAAATGCTCTAAGAAAAAGGAGGTCAGGAAGAAACCCGGCTAAAACAGCTGAGTGGAACATGTTAAGGCCATCTTGGTCACCACTATGCACAGACAGTGGGCACTGGGTAAAAGTTTTGTGACAGAATGTAAGCTGCCACTCTTTAAATTGCCATAAAATATCTGTATTAATCTGCTTTTGCTGCTGTAACAAATTTCCACAAATTCCTCTTACAGTTCTGAAAATCGGATGTCTCACTGGTGAGAAAATCAAGACATTAGCAGGACTGATGATTTCTGGAGGCTTTAGCGGAGTGTCACTTCTTTGTTTTTTCCAGATTCTAGAGGTCACATACTTGGCGTCTTGGCCTCTTGGCTTGTTGCTCCTTCCATTTTCAAAGGCAGCAATATACCATCTTCTCTTCTCTCTGACCTCTGCTTCCATTGTTCATCTCTTTTTCTGACCTTGACTCTCCTGCCTCTCTCTTTAGGGACCTGTTTATTGGGTCCCCCCAGGTAATCCAGGGTAATCTCCCCATCTCAAGATCCTTAACTTAATTATATTTGGAGAGTCCTTTTTGCCATCTAAGGTGCCATATTACAAGTTTGGGGATAAAGATGTGGACTCTTTAGGGGCCATTATTCTGCCTCCCCCTACTTTTGTAGCATGCTACTCTTTTCCTGCTATCAATTCATGATCATTGGCCTCACACTGTACATCTCTCACTCCCCCCGCTCCCATAGGTCTAGGAAAGAGGCCAGGGAAATAGGATTTACAAACACATATACATTTGAGCACACACCACAGAGCACTAACACAGCCACTTTCACTAAAACTAACAGTTCTCTTACACTGCACTCCTGACTCCAAGTCTGCAGCCCCAGGGAGCATGATTTCCCCCAGGCTGGGGACTTTCTGGCCTCTCTTCTCCTCCTTAGATGGGACCAGGTGTATCTAAACATTTTACCTATCCAGATGTGTCCCTGATGATGATGCTGGTTTCGCTTGCAAATTCCCATGCAATGCTGAGCCCTCTGGTTTGGGGATTTTAATTTAACTGGATAATGATCTTGGTGATTTTAAACATTTCCTGTTGCTTGTTAAACTGCCTGCCCGATTCAGCTCCAAATAACAGCTTTAAGTATACAAGTGAAAATTTAGCTCCTAGTATTTAACAACTACTATAATTTTAAAATCTACTTTCAATTAAGTAACCTTGTAATTCTAAAAAGTGGTTGTGTTCCAGAGAAGTGCTGAAATGCCAACTGAATGTCTGGCAGAAACAGTATAGTTGTCATGTGGCTTAGCATTGAAAACCTCATTCAATAGTGCTACTGACATGATTGGTATAGTGTGGCATTTAATATTTGTCTTTATACATCTCCCCATGATGTCAGAACAGTCTCCAGTAACCAAAAGAAATGAAAAGAGCTACAATAAAGTATTTGTTAAATCTAAATATATACAATTGACATTTTCAAGAAAATGTGCATAAGTGATGTATTGATTTAGGACATGAAGATCATTTATGATTCTGGAAGCAAGGTAGCTTTTGAGAATTTGACAATAGTTTCTATTATGTTGCCAAAACTCTGTATAGATGGAGTCAGTTTTCCAAAGAGAACGATAATATCTAAGGCAGCACCCGTTTTAGAGATTTAGTCTAATAGAACTCAGTCATTAAAGAATCAAGTCCAAGTTTCATAGCAAATTTCCTTCATATTTAAAAACTAATTTTTTAAGGTGAAACTGGTATAGATAGTTGACCTTCGATGTGAGGTGAGGAACTTAGAGTACTTGGAGATGCTATTTGCAGCATAATAAACTTGAAATTCATTGGTTGATCCCTTACTGAACATTGGCTAGCATCAGATAATTGCAGTCATAAGAAAAGACAGAATTACTTTAAAAAGAATAAAAATCTATCGTAGTTTAATATATGAAAGGTAGACGACACCTGTCTTTTAAAATGAAGTAAAGACCAAGTTTGTGGTGAATGTATAGCTTTTGTTCCCCTGGCAATGTTTATCTCATAATTGGGTCTTTTTTTTTCTTTTTTTAAAAATAAACATCTTTGAAAATATTTTATCAAAACTTCATATTTTTGCTTATTTATTTGTAAGACATTATATTTCAACAGATGTAGGTTAAAAATGTGCAAGTTTGATTTTTTTCTCTGTTATTTTCTCTTAGTTTTTTTCAGACCATCGCTCAGCCTTGGAGAATTGTTTTGATTAGAGAGAGGTCTTTGAGAGGGTTTGCAGTGCTTCATGGCTTGTGCAAGCAGGCAGGCAGTTTTCTTTTTGTCTTTTTATCTGGCCAAGGACATCTACATATTATGTCAATAAGCACACGGAAATTTATAGACTGGGGTTGTGCAAAAATGTCTTTCTTTCAATAGACACAGAACTAAAAATATCAAGTTGAACACATTTATACTTGAGGAGGCTCAGAATTGTCCTTAGCCTGCATTGTGCACATTCTTCTTTTTAATATGTAATTTTTTAAATGCCAAGGGAAATTTAAACAACGTTTATTAAAGCAGAAATACATTGGTGGCATGTGTTGGTTTTATTTCAACCCTTCAAGTTCTACAATGGACAGAGCTATGGTTTACATCTAGCCCACGGGGCCTGGTTTACTCAGTAGCCTTGTCTGTTGGCTACCTGGTGATTTTTTTTTTTTCATCAGTGATATGATCCTGTTGTCCCCGTTAAAAGATATGTGCTTAATTCAAACTTTTAAAGAGTCTGTGAAAACAAATATTTGCATACATTTATCACATATTACGAAGAACATTTTGAGGTAGTCAAAAAAGATTTCAAGAGAAAGAAAAAAAACCCTTAAAAAAAAAAACTGTACTGATGCTCAGTGACATTGTTTTGATATCGTGTGGTAAAGGCTGTTAACTGACTGTTTTGGATCTATCAATTCGAATTTATTTGTCCAATAATTAACTCGATACTAAGCAAGAGCAATCCTCCAAATTCCCATATAAAGTTGTAATACCAAGTCTGGTGTGGGGTATCCAAGCAAACTCATCATAGCGAATGGCTTTTCCTTTTATGCACAGAATGGACTGATTAGTTTCTCAAACAATAAATATGTTTTGGTTTCTGAAACCAATTACTCGGTTGTCTCTATTACGCACAGATCAGCTGGCTGTATTTGGTAACAGAGGTAGGAGCTAAACTCGTCGTAGTTGTTGCCCACAATTTATGAAGGGATAATCCAGTTCATAGGAAATGAGTTACTTCAAGTATTTGACGAATAGAAAGTATTTCTCTATCAGCATGGATTCACCTTCAAATATGTCTCATACTGATCTTTAGACTACTGCTATATGCCACATTGATCCATGCAGGAATAATTGTAAAGAGTTTCCAGGATTTCTTCTACTATCAGAAAAATCACCCTGGAATCGTGGTTTATAGTGAAAAACATTGGTCTGAGCATTTTGAGCTTACAGCTATGGATAAGGTGTGTAATTTGTTTGGTGCTGAGTTCTGTGACATGAAAAGTAAATTGCTATTGGGTGGGGTAGTAAGAAGAGGGATCTTATTATATTAAAAAAAAAAAAGCTATTTTTCAGCAGCAAAGATTTTTAAGGCTTAAATGTTTCTTTTCAGACTTGCTGGCTTAATCCTCCTGATCAGCCCCCTCATTTCCATCCCATAAAAGCATGTGGTTTTTAAACTGATGAAACAGGTGAGCATAGGTTATGCCTTTCCTCTGTTGATACTATGAAGATATCCCAGTTCCCTGGAAGAATTGCCAATAGATTAAAATAAATGTAATGTCATAATTTTTATTCAAATTGAAGAGTAAATGCATATAAAACATTTTTAAATTGTGCATACCCTTTGACCCAGAGAATTCACTTTTAAGAATGTGGAAATAATCATGGGTCTGAGCCAAGATTTTGCTTCATAAGCATGGCAGATTAAAATAGGTAAAATTAGGAACAACTTGAATGTCCAATAGTGGTCTGCATAAATGTATTGAGGTTTATATAATCTAGCAAAGGTTTAAATAAGGTAGACTCATACTTTACAGCAATGTTAAACTGATATACTCAGTAAAATTGTATCAAGAAGCACCTACTATAGGTCAGCACTCAGGTACTGAATATAAAGCAATAAGGAAGAGGAAGTTTTGACCTTACTGAATTTTCATTATGTATAGAAGGATTGACAGTGATAGAAAAGGATGTTTAACATATATATATTAATAGATATTTATTGGAGTATAATTGCTTCACAATACTGTGTTAGTTTCTGTTGCACAACAATGTGAATCAACCATATGCATACATATATCCCCATATCCCCTCCCTCTTGAGCCTCCCTCCCACCCTCCCAGTCCCACCTCTCTAGGTCATAGCAAAGCACCGAGGTGATCTCCCTGTGCTTTGCTGCTGCTTCCCACTAGCTAACTATTTTACATTCAGTAGTGTATATATGTCGTTGCTACTCTCACTTCGCCCCAGCTTCCCCCTCTCCCACCGTGTCCTCAAGTCCATTCTCTGTGTCTATGTCTTTATTCCTGCCCTGCCACTAGGTTCATCAATACTAAATTTTTTTTTTTAGATTCCATATATATGTGTTAGCATATGGTATTTTTCTCTTTCTGACTTACTTCACTCTGCATGACAGACTCTAGGTCCATCCACCTCACTACAAATAACTCGATTTTGTTTCTTTTTATGGCTGAGTAATATTCCATTGTATATATATGCCACATCTTCTTTATCCATTCATCTGTCGATGGACATTTAGGTTGGTTCCATGTCCTGGCTATTGTAAATAGCTCTGCAATGAACACTGTGATACATGTCTCTTTAGAACATATATTTTAATGGAAAAGTGAAGGGTCCTAACTTGGGTTCCCCAAGAAGCAAATCCATCAGCAGATGGCTTATGTTCTATTATTTTATTGGGAAGTACAAGCCCAGGAAGCAAAAGTGAGGGACAGGGAGAGTGAGGCAGGGAAGAAGGGAGAGTCAACAGGAGGAGAAGGCATTATTGATCTGGTCACTGCTAAATGAAACCAGTGACTAGATCAGTGAGACTGAGTTCTCTCTATATTATATTATCTGGACTCTGGAGGTGGGTGTTGGGAGTAGAAAGGGGAAAGAATGTATCTATAGCTTTCTATCCCCCACTGGTCAGTTCTTTCCTACGGGAGGTTAACTCTTCCACACTTCCAGCTTACTCAGTAGTGGGTTCGTCTGTGAGCATCCCCAATACATGTCAGGTGTGCCTGTGTAAAGTAGGTCTGAGCCCACCCAGAAGAGGCCTGAGCATCTGATGCGTGTAGGACATTGACTGAGTGGTTTACAGAGTAGAATGAATACTAGGACTCTATTTTTGGCATAGAAATTATTACGATTAACAATGATTGTAGGGACTTCCCTGGTGGTCCTGTGGTTAAGACTCTGCGCTCTCAATGCAGGGGGCGTGGGTTTGATCCCTGGGTGGAGAACTAGGATCCTGCACGCCACATGGCACAGCCAAAACCAAAACCAAAACCAAAAAAAACCCAAAACAACAATGATTGTAGTTGGGTTTTGGGAATATAGTTTGCATTTATTTTCTTCTTTTATCTGTTTTCTATTTTCTTCTGTAATGAGCTTGATTACTTTTGTAATAAGAAAAATTAAAATTCAATATTTAAATAGAATTTCATTATTATACATAGTTAACAAATTCTCATTTTCTCCAGTGGTTGGTTATTTACTTAGGTTTATCCAAATCTATAAATAAGATAAAAGTGGTTACCAACTCTAGCAAGTGATCAAGCTGACAAATTAATTAATAATTCCCTTTAGCTTGTATATATAAAAATATTGTTAATGACCTCATAATCATAGGATATGTCCCTGAACACTAGGAGTTTACGGAAATGATAAGAAAAGGTAGCAGACTATTCTTTCAAAAGAGGTATGTGCCAGGATGGGACTATACTTATACAGAAGTGAGAAGGAAAATAGGAAATAAATTTAAATAAATATAGAAAATATTTAGCATGTTAGATGGTAAAGAAACCTTTTCTTTGAAGATAACTGAAGTATATGGAATGGAGATGGGCACTATGGGGGTTGCGGAGCAATTTTAGATAAGGTGGCCAAAGAATGTCTCAGTGAGAAGTGGGCATTGGAGAAAGAAGTGAAGGAAGTGAGGGAGTGATCCTAGAGGTAATTTAGGAGAAGAACATTTCCAGAGAGGAAACACATGCAAAGCTCTGAGATGGGAGTGTGCCTGGCATATTCAGGGAAGAGCAAGGAGGCTGGAGTAGTGAAGCTTAGTGAGAAGAATAGTACAACTATAGTGCTTTATATAGTAGGTGCTCAGTAAAATATTAGCTGAATTGCAATAAATCTAGTTTTGAAATTGTGAGGTACACAGCTTATGGGTTAAAGAGTTCTAAGACTTAGTATAATGTTTGGCAGAGAATATATTTGCAGAATTAGTTAATTCTCTCATCCTTGTATTCTCTAAGGTGCTAATTTATATTTTAGAAATATTTTATAATTTCACGATTTTATATATTGGTACTTGCTGTGCTTTATTTGACTTCCTGTTAGATGATAAGTTTTGTAAGGGCAAAACTATGTATGTTTATTCATTAGTGTAGTCCAGCCTGGCACATACCTCTTTTAAAAAGATAGTCTGCTACCTATCTAACAGGAATTTCAGGAAAAAGTAAGTTCTAGTTATGAATAAGGAAATTAGCTAGCAATTAAATTTACTTTAAAAATTAACCTAATCATTGGAATTCTAAACAGAAATATTCTGAGATAGATTAGGGAAGAGGGAGGGAAAACCTTGTCAAAACTGGCAAAATGACAGCATGATGGAAGCCCCCAAAGTCAGTTTCACAGATACACTGACCTGGCAACAGTGACCAGTTTACAGGGAAGTGGATGATGCTCTTTCTTCATAGCTTCCTTCACTCGGGTGTATTTCACTCAGATATGTAGAATGAAAATAAACACATTCTAAAGGAACACAGAGTGCCAGCCTGATCTTCTTCCATATTCATACTTTGTACCTCAAGGCTTTCAAGTAGAATTTTTCTTTCTACTCTGAATGTTTTTCTCATCACCTCTCCTTTTGCCAGCTAGCCTACTCAGTTTTCAGGTTTCAGAACAAATGCCATTTCCTCTGAGAAGCCTGCCTTCTCCAAGATTATTTCAGACCTGCCTTTTTCTGTGATCTCTTAGCACCATGATTTCTCCAGGATACCTTTCAACTGTCCTGTAAATAAATAACAAGTTGGAAATTAGCTGTTCAGACTCTGCCTTCCTCAGAGAAATATACGGTCTACAGGTCGGAGATGATGTCTCCCTTGGTCATCTCCCTATCTCTAATGCTTGGCATGTCTTTGAGACATAGAATGCACTAAAATTTATACACATTTATAGACATTAAAATTATTGTTCAGATAAGCATAATTTTAACTATGGTAACAGAAAAGATCCAATCCCAGCTACTTTTCTAAAGAGTCTTAATTTAAGATTATAAACTGAATCAGGTAATCCAAAATCTAAGTGGGAAGAAAACAAGTTAAATCTCTGGCTGCTAGAGATACTTCTAGTTACACTAAAAATATCACGCAGTATCTTATTAATACCGTGTCATACAGATATGATCGAGTTAACTTACCTCTCAGAAACAATGAAAATCTGTCATCTATCAGCTTCTGCTTCAAGTTATGCTCTGAAGCCAACTATGTCTCTCTTTTTAAAGATTGCAATTCTTTATTTTTTATATTGGTTCAGCGCAGAGTTATAGCAAACTGCAGAATTCTGCTACAATTACCAAACACTGTATAATTTCTGTCTAATTATACAGAACTATTGTGTAACCTCTCTGGATTAATAATAAAGTAATTAACCTAAAATACCAAATTGGTGTGAGTTCGTTGACTATTTTCTAATTACCACAGTCTGCTCCTGGTTTTGAACAATTGTACATTGTACTTTATAAATGTTAGCTCCAGATAAAGTTTATTTTTACATCTATCACAATAGCCTTAACACTCATTGCCTCCAATTTTCTCACCTTTCCCCTTCCTCAACTTTGTGTGTGTGAAAGGTGATGAGGAGTTCATTATAAATCAGGTGAATTATGGACAATTAGGAATGTTAAGAGACATAATATTATATCATCATATCCCTTCGCATTTACTTTCCTTCTTTTTTTAATATGAGTAGATCTTGTAGGAGACACTTCCATTGTGTCTGACATTTCTGATGTTATGGTGTCAATGAAAGTATGTGTGAAAACCATTACCTTGTCAATTCCATGATGTCAATGGCAACTTGATGTCAATGAAAATGTATAAGGTTCTTCCATTATCATTGTAACAGCTTCTCTAGTCTTTTCAATATATCAAAAGACACTAGTCTGTAAGAAAGACTAACTATCTGAAATTGCTGCCTGCATCTCTTGAAATTAAAGCTGAGATGTGCATTATGATTTCTCTTTATAGGCTGCGTTAGCAAAAATATATAGAATCACAAATAAATGAAATAAGTGGTTATTTTTGTGGCTAAGAATGTAAAATGACTTAATGGTTTCAAATGTTTAGAATTCAAATGGCTGGTACACACAACAGGGAAAATTCTTGTTTAAAAGTGGAAATAATGAAGAGAACTTCAGCTGTAGACAATGCTGAAAATACACTATGAAACACTCACAAAAGCAGGAAGGTCACTGGAAGCAACTACTTTACTTAAAATTATGCCCATAAAAAGCAGCAATGTCCTTGTTGTGATGTTGAACTGTTTCACATAGTGATTTCCTAGGATGAGAGTAATCATGGTATATCACTAATCTTAGGTAAATTCACACTTAGGTCCTTGTGTAATAAAATATGTATGGATTGCATTGTACTTTCACACCACTCATGTTTCTTTCCCATATGTACAGTGTGGTTTAACAAGGTACACTCAATTTTTTAATGACTTTTTAAGCATAAATTTTGCCCCAATTTTTGCTTTGGCAGAAGTTGAGTACTTGTAAAAGTACTTGAGTGGGTAGTTTTGCCATGCAGAACACACACACACACACACACACACACACACACACACACACCCCCCACTCAAATAGTGGCATCATTTGTTTTATATTCTAATCATTAGAGATGGTAGGATTTGTGAACTGATAAAATGTTAGTAATATGATTACTTTCAGCAGTTTTCCTGTTAGATCTTTGGCACATGGAATTTTTAGAATAAGAAGGGACTTGTAAAATTTTGAAATATGTACATGTGTATTGTGTACCCCTACCTTCAAAAACCTGACATTGTAAAGCAGAACAGAAGTATATAGGTAGATTACAATTTGAAGAGATGCATTTTATTTTTTTTGAGTTTTATATCCTGAAGTCTTGGGTGACTTCACAGAAGAGAGATATGTCACTTCAGCTGTCTTAAGTAAGTATAGGGTTTTCCAGGTAGAGAGTGTATGGATTGCCATTACTGGCAGAACAAATGAATTGGTACATAATAAAAATGTTATCAATATACGGGTAAATGATGTGCATTTGTGTGCATATATATAATCAAATAACCATGTTATGATTTGATTCATAGCCATTAAATATATGTCTCATTTTTAATTTAGGGTCAAAATATGTCTATGTTATCTGGATCTAAATTTAGTATTTTCCCCTCATCCTTCGCTGATTGTTTTTTGGGGGCATTTCAGTGTTTGCAAAAAGGACAGAAAGTAATCAAAGCTTTCAGACTGTAAATGAAATTATTTGTTACTTGTAGCAGTTTTGATGAAAATTTGAGAAGAAAGTTTAAACCAGTTGGACTAGATACGTTTTTTAAAAATTATGTATGGATTTTAATAAGTTGTGTATATTCTGTGATTTCCCATTTGCAGCATAATCAAGAGTTGGCTACATTTTCAAGCAGATTCGTGTGTGTGTGTGTGTGTAAGGATATTGAAGATGATGTAAACTTCCTAAAAACACTCTTTTCTATATTACGCCATGAACCAAAATGAGATACCATTAAAAAGACAGTCATTAAGCTTAATAGTCCCATTCAAAGATGGAATCCCTGTAGATTAATTCTGATGGATATATAATGTACTTCTTTATTTTCATCCATACACAGGATTGGGAGGTGGGACAAGAGGGGCTAAGAGCAAAATAGGGGGGAAAAAGAGAATGAGAATGTGTCTTTCTTTCTTTCTTTCATCTTTATCATCATATATCTATATGATATAAATATTTTATATCAATATATCTTATATGGATATATAGAGATATTCAGATCTATCATCTATCTGTATCTATAAAATATAGATATAAATCTTATAAATATAGATATATAGAGATAGAGATAGAGATCTATCTGTAGATCTAGAGAGAGAGGGAGAAATTTAAAAAAACAATTAATAGAAGGAAAAGAGGAGAACAAGAAACTGTTGCTACTTGGAGGAAATAAAATTAAATATTCGGTTGAAAAGCTTTGCTTTCGACTATGGGATTTGGCATCTCTCCAGCTGGAGAAGACCCTTTTAGAAAACATGCTCTCCTCATCACAGTGCTCTATTTTCCCATTTGTGAGAGTGAAAAGAGAAAGCACCACTAAGGGAGTTGTTCTCCAAACTTATTTAACAATTTTCCAATTCTGAGTCAGGTACATCCTTACACAGCTTGAATCACATTCCAGCAGCATATCTTCATACTCCAAATTCGGGATGATGCAGGCAATTCAAATGGTATTTTCATTCTAAAGACAATAGTGACACTGAAAAGAAACCAGAGCTGCTCACCTCAAAATGTGAATCAAACTGTACAGGGGGGTGGCAGTTAAAAATACCCCCAAAGCCTAGCTTGGGAAGGGAGATTGTTATTCTTTGCCTAGCATGAGCAGTTTGGGTAAAGGTGGGTTCCTTTTCTTGTATTAACTCAACGTATGCTTTCCTAATCTTTCTGTTTTATTGTTGTCACTAGGCAAAGATGCTGAAAGACAGCACGTTCCAAACTAAAACTTGGCTTCCTCAGCTAAGGCAAATGTTATCCTTGAGGTCAAGTACTGTCTGAATCAATAGCACACTATTCTATATAGTCTAATTTAAATGGTGAGTCAGTTTACATAGTCCAAATCCATGTCAGCTGCAAGAGAACTCTTTAAAAATACCTTGCTGTCCTCCATTTCTTAAAACTGATTAGCAGCAAATCACTAGAGACCATTCTATCAAGGCATCAATATAACTTGATGCACTAGTGATTTTGGGGGGGGGGGTGTCTTCATATTTAGCTGCTTATCAAATACTTTTTGTTACCTACATATTTATTTTCAAGCACCATTTAGAAAATATTAACTAGAGTTGCTGCATCCACAGAAATTTTAAGCCACTTATTTTGTTTCCAATTAACAAATGTATTTCAAAGGCTGTGAAAGCTGCTTAAAATATTTGCCACACAGCCACTTTATAATACAAAATAATTTATCTCAAATGAAATTCAAAATTTAAAAATAGACTCTCTTTGCCAAGCATATAACAGTTAATAATACCTTGATTTTTAAATTTTTTTAAAAAAGCATT
Organism: Delphinus delphis; assembly: GCF_949987515.2. Lineage (NCBI taxonomy): Eukaryota > Metazoa > Chordata > Mammalia > Artiodactyla > Delphinidae > Delphinus > Delphinus delphis. The sequence continues at coordinate 86,074,042 of NC_082683.1, forward strand.
TTCTTAAACTTTGACATATTTTGCACACTAAATTCCAACTTAAAAATAATTTTATATAGTATTGAGTAATTCCATTGAGCTGAGTATATCTAATCACTATTTTCCAACATTTATCAAGAATTTATAGGGCTTCCCTGGTGGCGCAGTGGTGGAGAGTCCGCCTGCTGATGCAGGGGACACGGGTTCGTGCCCTGGTCCGGGAAGATCCCACATGCCGTGGAGCGGCTGGGCCCGTGAGCCATGGCCGCTGAGCCTGCGCGTCCGGAGCCTGTGCTCCGCAACGGGAGAGGCCACAACAGTGAGAGGCCCGCATACCACAAAAAAATAAAATTAAAAAAAAAAGAATTTATAGTATACCAGGAACTATTTGATGGTTTTCTTTTTTTAGGCTTCACAAAAATCCTATGAAGTAGATTTATTATCTCCACTCTACAGATGAGAAGACTGACATGAGACTGAGTAACTTGTCCTAAAATTTGCCTGGCTTTTAAGAGCCATAATTGGAATTCACATCCAGTTCTGTATAATTACACAGCCAGTGTGCATTCAACCACGCCATTCTTTCTTAGAATTAGAAAAGTTGTAAAATCGAAGAAATACTCCTTGAAGTATTTTTGTATTCTATATAAGCCTCTTTCATGCTGGGTCAATTATGTTTTTTTAATTTTTACTGTAAGCAGAGTAGTAAAAATGTGGGAATCTGGGAGAAGTGGAAAAGAGAGGTAGAGAAGCCGGTCAGTTAATGGCATCCGTGAATTTTCAGAGTAGAGACGATACACTCGGTCCTTGTTATGGATATATGGTCCAGGGCCCACTAGCTTGTTCCCACTCTAGACCTACCCAATTAGAATCTGTATTGTAACCAGATCACCAGGTGATTCATGGGCATATTAAATTTTCAGAAGCACTGGTCAGGTGACTGATTTGATCGAATATAGGCTGAGTTGGTATTTTCAGTCACTTTGGAGAGTTTGAGTTGACCTGCAGTGCTGTCTGTAAACCTGAGGTTCTGTACTCTAATGAAGAGGGAGATTGCTCAGGAGGGGTTGCCGTGGGATTTAGAAAGGCTAAGGCCCCAGCAATCTTTCCAGCCAGACTCAGGGGAAATCACATCAAAATAGTAGAGACTTGGCAAGCTGCCAACATTATCACAATAGCTTCTTTTTCTTTCTTTTTTCTCTTTTTGTCCAGACCTGTCTCTAATGCCTATATATGCTTTCACTACAGCTCCAGTCATGAAGGGAACACAGCTGGATGATGTCAAAAGAGCGAAACATAACTGGTGAGGGAAAATTTTTCAAACAAAAAATCTTGGTGAAGTAGTGAACAAATGTTTCAGAGAGGCAGAGAGAGAGAGGGAGGGAAGGAAACACTCGTGATGCATGGGTGAAAATTTAGGAAGTTACCCAAAACCTCTCAGAATCCAAATTTAATACCTAGTTTGTTACTCAAGCAATGAAATTATTTTTTATCTGAGCATATAATTTTCGTTACTATCACGAGAAAGAAAATCTTGGCTAAATGTAAACCTTTACTAGTAAAAGATTTTGAGTGTATTAATAACTTTTATTGAATTAAAATGGTGTGACATTAAATTATAAACTTAACTGTCATAATAATATGGCATAATAGTAAAATTATGATTCAATTATTATCACTATGATATCTGTCACAGATGAATCTCCTAGATAGATGAAAAAAAGAAAACTAACTTGTTCATTATTTTACCTTCCCAGTGAGTGTCCTACAGTCATGTCACAAATTCATATAATGTCCTTGAGAGCTGGATTTTCTGTTAGAAACTCAGTTACACTGAAGTATGTGAAAACTCACAGATGGCAAAGTGGAATTTCAACTGAATATACATTTGATGTGATTATGTGTCTCATTTATTCCAGCCACAAATGAAATATTTTGCACTTATGAACTGTGCCATAGTTAAACTTGTTTTGTTGGTAGAATGTGAATAATGATGAACTGGGTTGAAAACTTTAAAGCTCAGGGAAGCCTTGCCCTTTTTACTCTGTGAACATAGATATTCCACTGCCCCTTGAAGCACACTGCTCTTGATGAGGTGCCATCTCTTTTCCTTTTTCCTTTTAAGTTTAGAGAATACATGTTATGGTCAAATATATGCCAAGGTTATCATTAATGATTTAAAGAAAGGAAAGAAAAGAAAGCTTATGTTTGTATAGCATATACACAGGGCAAAACTTATTTCTATATGCATTACATTTCATATAATCTTTATAATAATTTTTGAACTATGTATTGTCATGTTTATATATGAGGAAGTAAGACTTTGAGTGGTTAAATGCTTTGCTCAAGGTCACATAGTTAGTAAGTGGTAGAGCTAGCGAGGTAAGACTTCACCTAGGTCTTGGATGTTTAGTCTATTTTTAATTTGTTCATTCATTCATAAGATATGTATTGAACACCTATTATGTTCCAGGTTTTGTGCTACAAACTGGTGTACAGTGATGAGCAAAGAGACAATATTTGTCACTTCTTGAAGTTTACAGTCTAATGGCAGGGAAGGGAGGGGTGTGGAGGCAGGCAGTCAAATAAGGGTGGAAAAGCGAGTAAGGGCTCTAAAGGAGAACTCAAGCCAGAGGACGTTAATGTACTGGGAGTCATCGGTATCAAACTAAGTCATTGAACCGCGGTTTGAAAGGAAAAGAAAGGAGATAACTTTCTGAAACCGAAGGTGTGTGTGTGTAAAAAGGATGTGGGAACTGGGGTGGGGTAATGTTTTGAAATAGGAGCAGCATATATCAAAACCCCAGTGTGGCAGGAGGTTTGATGTTTTCAGAGAAGTAGAACTTGGTCAGTGTGGCTGAAGCATAGAAGGCCTAAGGAGTAGAGTGATAAGAGGTGGAAGGAGGCAGGAACCGGTCTATCCGTGGCCTTCAAAACCCTGTGAAAGATTTAATCTAAGACAATGGGATGCATCTGAAGAACTCTATTATGGGTTTTCAGAGTTGCGTGAAAATGACAAGATTTGCATTTTGAAAACTCCCTGGAGCTGACGTGTGGCAAGTGGATTGAAAGGTAGATAAGCAGTGGAGAAGATCAAGAAAAATGAGATTTGAGAAAGAGCTGGATTAGTGACTTCTATATTTATAAACAATATTCATATCCCACTAGTTTTTGATTTATTTATTTCAGGCATTGACTTCCTGCTGTGTTTTCTGAACATTTTAAACTCCCCATTTTATTTCTCACTATTTGCTCATTTTAATAATATTATAATGTTAGTTAAATCAGTGGTTGCATTATTAAATCAATATGGCCTTATAAACATTATTTCCTGATGATTCATATAATGAATTATGATTATAATTTTTGTTTCATGTAAACTTCTTGTTTTTCTGGGGTCAATAATTGTCTTCATTTTTCACTTGCTTAGATTTCTATAGATCTGCTTTTTCAGTTTGCCAAATGTTTCAACGCGTACCTTTAATTTTTTTCAAATTCATAAATACATCAAATGATCTATGAGTTCCACTTTTTCTCCCAGAAACCTCCCTTTGACATACCTCTATCCCCTCTTCCCACCTATATTGGTTGTTCTCAGGCCAGCTGCTTAGCTGTTGACCTGGAGTTGTCCTTTATTGTCGCCATAGAATTACTTTCTCTGCTCTTCTCTGAAAAGTCCCATGCCGTTTTGACTTCTCCATATCATATGTACTCATTTTCTTCCTGTCTTTAAAGTCTTTTAGTAATTCATCTGATCTCTGGTATTTTGAAACTGTAGGATTATGGAACTATGTGTATTAAAAATATGACACATTGTTTTTTTATTGTGGATGCATTCAATGTGTAGGTTCAAATTTTCCTAATATTTTTTTCATAACTCCTTCCTCTGTTCCCTCTTCTCTCTACTTTTAGACTCCTATTTGTTGGATGTTGGCCCTCATAGGCTTAACACCAAGCCTCCATTTTCCTCATCAAAGTCCCTCCTTTCCTTATCTTCTCACTTCTATTTTCTTTTCTTTTTTTTTTTTTTTTTCCGGTACGCGGGCCTCTCACTGCCACAGCCTCCCCCGTTCCGGAGCACAGGCTCTGGAAGCGCAGGCCCAGCGGCCATGGCTCACGGGCCCAGCCGCTCCGCGGCATGTGGGATCTTCCCGGACCGGGGCACGAACCCACGTCCCCTGCATCGGCAGGCGGACTCTCAGCCACTGTGCCACCAGGGAAGCCCTCATTTCTATTTTCTATATGTCTTAATTTTTATTCTTTCTGTGAGAGCTTCTGATTTTTTTCAATTTCATATTTTGTATTAACTTGATTACCATGTTCTTGATTTCAAGTATTATTTTTTCTCCTGTTTTCTTTGATTTATGCATTCTGCTATTTTAAATAGATATAATATCTCCTTATCTCTTTGTCCCAGAGAAAATGTTATAGCTTTAATTAAAGAAGTATTTGTTTCCTTGTGTCTCCCTTTACACTTTTGATTATTTTTATCTCTATATTTCATACAAGAAGCTTTCCTCAAATATCTTCCGATTTGTGAACATACATTCACATGTCAATGGTTCCATACCTGTAATGGTAGATTATGTGATTTGGATCAACCCTCTTATTGAGAACAACTGTAAGGAAAGACATTTAAGAATAATAAAAATTTCAACTGCAAGGAATTAGGGTAATTCTGAACTTAATTCTGAGGTAACTTCACATGATTATGTTACCTCAAAATACATAAAAGAAAAATTACAATAAAGTAATTACAAGAAAAATAGATTAGCCCACAATCATAGTGATAAAATTTCTCACCTCTTTCAGTAATTGATAGAAAAGGTAGACAGAAAATTAGAAATATTGATTTTAGAAAATTACAGATTTTTTAGAAGTACAGTTTACCTTTGAACAAGGTAGGGGTTAAGGGTGCTAACCCCTGTGCAGTCAAAAATCTGCATACTGTTCTCTTCCCTCAAAAACAAAGGAACTGATAAATGACGCACCCAAGATCATTTGTGAAGAAATTCTTAAACGTCAGTTGTGAAGAAAAATGTGAATAAAACCACACATGTTTTCAGAAATTATGCAAGTGAGAAGATCATGGAGAGACATCTTTAAGATGAGGAAAGAAAATTGTCAATCAAAATATTATACACCCAGTGAAAATATCTTTCAAAATGAAGAAAAAATAAAGACTCTTTCAGAAAAATGAAACCTGAGGCAATTTTTCATTAGCAGATCTGCACTACAGTAAAAAATGTTATATATATATATATATATATAAAATATATATAACATATAATATATATAATATATAATTATATAAAATATATAATTATAATAAAAATACTCATAATAACCCCAAATTCACATATCTATCAATGGTCCAATGTATAAATAAAGTGAATGAAACTTGAAGGTGAATGAAGGAGCTACTGTTATACACAACTACATTGGACAAACCTTACAAACATACTGAGGGAAAGGAATACATAATATATAATCCCATTTACAAAAATTTTAAAGACAGATAAAACTAATCTGTTGTGTTTGTAGTCAGGAATAGTTACCTTTGAGGAAGAGGGAGGGGCTAATTATGGGAGGGATGTAAGCAGGGCTTCTGGGTTGCTGATTCATTTCTTAATTTGGGGATGGTTATAAGAGTTTGCTCACTGTGGCATAATTCGTTGATCTTTACATTTAAATTTGTGCACTTTCTGTATGTGTATCGTTTAATAAAAAACATTTTTTAAAGTGCTAAGAAGCTGTTGCAAATTGTGTATAAAGATAGGACTTTATAACCTGTAGGTGTTATTGCAGGTGACTTAATAACCTGTAGGTGTTATTGCAGGTGACTAGACAGTGGGTGGCTCTTTTTGGTTATGGAAAACCTAAATGTCAATAACTGAAAGGACCTGTTTTAGGAGAGAATGAATAAAAAGGAATTTAGACCTATTGCCAAAAGCCACTGGTACATCAGGCAGATGCGGTGGGCCCCAGATTAGAATGCTAAGAGATATAAGGGAGAGTAGAGGAGGCTTAGGTAATAAAAACATTCACCTTGCTCCACTGAGTGAAGGGGTCAGGCAGGGCATAGAAAAAGAGAACCGAAAGGAAGGTATAAAAAGTGGTTCTACATGTGAGAACTGCCCTAGGGAAACTGGGGAGATGTGAAGATATATATTATATGAGTCTAAAACAAAAATACGCATATATTATTAAAAAATAACAATCATTTTAAAAGACATTTTGATGGACCCCAATCCATCCCTAATTGAGATAATTACTTATCAAAATTCTTAAACAAATAGAAAAAACATAATTATAAAACATGCTTTTACTAAAAACTGTATTTTATATGTTTTTCCATATAAATACATACATAAATGCTTTTTTGATGGTGTACAGTTTTCAACTGTATCAGGGTATTTTAATTAATTTAAATGATCTATTATAAGATGTATTAAATGATCTATTAAACAATCTATTATTATAATATATTTAATTCATTCTTTCACTCATTTCTTCATTCATTCATTTATTGAGAGACAATTCCTTGACTTAGGAAGAGATCTTAGTGACTGGAAAAGTTTGCGAATAAACCATTATCATTTTGCATGTGTATGCAGCAATTGTAAGATAGGCCAATTTTAGGAATTTAAAAACTATGAAAGCAAGCAATGGCTTAGAATTGAGACAAATGTTATATTTGAAAAAGGAAAAATACCAGAGACCTATTTTATAAGTGAAAATTATGGGAACCGTCTACAGCAGGGGTCCCCCACCCCTGGGCCACGGACCAGTAGCGGTCCGTGGCCTGTTAGGAACCAGGCCACACAGCAGGAGGTGAGCGGTGGGCGAGTGAGCGAAGCTTCATCTGCTGCTCCCCGTCGCCCCCCATGGCTCCCCATCGCTCTCATTGCTGCCTGAACCATCCTCCCCTCCCCCAGCCGCCGTCCGTGGAAAAATTGTCTTCCAGGAAACCGGTCCCTGGTGCCAAAAATGTTGGGCACCACTGATCTGCAGTGACACAATTTCCCCTTACCATGGTGTGGTGGGCAGATGGGAAGTAGGAGCCATGGCAGTAAAGAAAGCCTTGCCTTTTTCACCTTTACCTTTTAACACACACTTGAGGATTGTCAGCAGCATCTCTGCAAGCAGTCTACTACTCCATTCCAAATTAAAAGGAACACTACCCATCTTAAGATCTGTAGTATGATCAAAAGTGTCCATTTTGGGCTTCCCTGGTGGCGCAGTGGTTGAGAGTCCGCCTGCCGATGCAGGGGACACGGGTTCGTGCCCTGGTCCAGGCCCGTGAGCCATGGCCGCTGAGCCTGCGCGTCCGGAGCCTGTGCTCCACAGCGGGAGAGGCCACAGCAGTGAGAGGCCCGTGTACCGCAAAAAAAAGAAAAAGAAAAAAAAAGTGTCCATTTTCCTAGGAGGTTTACCTCTTTTGCATCTTTCTGGACCCCTAGAAATAATTACCTACCTGAATTTTATGTTTATTCCCTTGTCTTAAAAAAATAAATTTATCACACATATGTGTTTCCTTAAATAACATTGTTAAGATTATCTTACTTTTGAGCTTTAGCAATATGATATGAAATTGTATCATATTGTTTGTAGTTTTCTGTGACTTGGTTTTTTACTAGAATTTTATTCTGGGATTCATCTATGTTGTCATACATAGCTATGGTTCATTATTGTATGTTACGTTGTGTGCATATGTCATAATTTATCCCTTCTGCTATTGATGAATGTTTGAGTTGTTTCTATTTTTATTTTTATGTAGTATACACTACTGCTATGAATGTATTTGTACATGTATCTTGATGAACATGTTGCAAGAGTTTCCCTAAGGCATATACCTATAGCTATGACAGGTGCGGCCAAAAGTTAAATGAGCGGTTGGTCGTAGCAATTCTGTGAGAAGGAAGGAGGTTCACATAATACAAAGGTAGAACTGTTTTATGAAATTTTCAAGGACACAATGAATATTTTACATTTTCCTAAGGATATCAGAGCACAGTGAGACTTGAAAGGGCAAGGATCTAATATTATGGGTTGCACTGCTGTGGAAAATAGAATGACAATTTCTCAAAAAATTAAACATAGAATATCATATGATCTAGCAATTCCACTACTGGGTAAATACCCTAATGAATTGAAAGCAGTGACTCAAGTATTTGTACATCAATATTCATAGCAGCATTATTTTCAAAAGCCAAAAGGTAGAAACAACTTAAATGTCCACCAGTGGATGAATGGATAAACAAAATGTGGTATACACATACAATGGAATATTATTCAGCCTTAAAAAAGCAAGGAAATTCTAACACATGCTTTGACATGGGAGAACCTTAAAGACATTATGCTAAGTGAAATAAGGCAGACAGAAAAGGACAAATACTGTATGATTCCTCTTATATAAGGTAATTGGAGTAGTGAAATTCATATAGACAGAGAATAGAATGCTGGGTGCCATGTGCTGAGCATAGGGGAAATGGGAATTTATTATTTAGTGGGTATGGAGTTTCAGTTTGGAAAGATGGAAAAGTTCTGGAGATGGTAGGTAGTGATGGTAACACAGCAATGTCAATGTCACTGAACTGTACTCCAAAAAATGGTAAATTTTATGTTATGTATCTTTTGCCACAATAAAAAAATTGAGTTATATAACATTTAAATATTTATAACCATATGTATAAACTAGGCAGTAGTTTTTATTTGTTGTTATTATTTTCACCATTGTTTGAATGCAATTGGATATGAGAGTACAGTTTGTAAAAGAGTATAACCAAATATAAATATTCTCAATACATGCCGTTCATTATAAGAAACTATGAATAGCATAGACATTAATGTCTCTAGTTACATTTGCATTTTGCATGTGCTTGTTTGCACACACATATAACCAAACTCAAAAACATAACCTGAAGATCAATTCAATGAAAAAATAATCAAATTTATTCTAACGTATTGATTAACCATGCATACCGCAGATGATAGTGACATGGCTAAAAAGATCTATTTTTGTCTTTTTCAGATAATACAGCTTCAGTCAAAGAGAATAGAACCTACTGTTTCCTTTGTAAGTACCTGTATATTGCAGTTTAATATTGCAAAGGCCAGAAACTCTTTTCCTTATGTTTTCATTGAGCACTCTTGTTTTGAATTAGGCATCCTTAGTACTAAGCATTAATTTTTACCAAGTGGAATATAATTTGGGGTGCTTTTGTCAATAGTTCACGACCCTCTACATTTTATTAGGTAATTTCTTTGTCATCAGTTGTGTTTGTAACACTACCGAGGCAGCCTCATCAATGAGTTCCATTAACAACCTGTTTACTCCTCTTTTCAAATCATTAATAAAGTTGTTAAATAAAACCAAGCCGAACAAAGAACTCCTTGGCAGCCTATGAGACACAAAACCTGAACTGAAAATAGAACAATTTATCAGTTTTCTACTCACAGACTTTCATCCAGTATTAAATCTATTTGATGGTACTTTTATGTAGGGCAGTGGGAATTAATTTTGTTAGCTGCATTTCACAGTGTTTTAAACTCCCATCTCATTTAATACAATAATTTTCTCAGATAGGTCTCTAGAAAGTTGCAGTGTAGGAGGAGAGGAAATGATGCAGTTTAGAAAGGCTATTATGTTTCAATGATAACCAAATCCATTGTAGGTAGGAGAAACTTTGAAGGAGTAGAGACAGCTTACAAAGGCAGTTGACCTTGTCAGGCCATATATCACGATGGATAATTTGATTTAAAAATAAGAACATTATAGAGATAGGGATAGGGAGAAGAATAACATTTGAGGAAGAGTATCGCTATTTTAAGTAGTTACTTTTAGATGGGAAGTTACTGGCTCTTGATCAGTGCTGACCAATAGATCTTACTTTGATGATGGAACAATTCTATAATCTGCACTGCCCAGTAGAGTAAGCCCTACTACCTGTGAAATTTGAGCCCTTAACTTAAGGCTAAAGTAACTGAAAAAGTAAATTTTTAATTTTATTTAACTTTAAAGTTAAGTAATCACATATGACTAGTGGCTACCATACTGGACAGCACAATTCAAGAGTTATATGGTAGCTACATTGGAAGCCAAAGAGGAGAAAGAAGAAACTTTTTATTTAAGGTTCACTCTAATTCATACCTTAGAACAAGGGCAGCCAGGTAAAGAGTTCTTTCGTTTTCTTTTTTCATGGTGCAACCAGAGTCACCAAATGAAATGAAAGCAAGCACTCACTTTGTCCACAGTGCAATTAAGGGCAACTTCCTTTGTATTAAACTCATCAAAAACTAGAACATGGTAAATGGAACAAAAGAGAAAGAGAATTTATCTTCAAGTAATATTTTTAAATATACTTACTTCAAGGGTTTATCACCATGTTTTGCATGCATCTACTAATATTTTAATTATATTTGAATAAAATTTTGCCCACTGTGATCTTCTAGATTGTATTTATTCATTCATTCATATTTACTAAAAAATTGTTATATAGTAGCCATTAAATTAGTTGTGATTATTACCTTTTTTCTTTCAGTTTTATTGAGATATAATTGATATACAGCACTGTACAAGCTTAAGGTGTACAGCATAATGATTTGACTTACATCAGGAAATGACTGTCACAATAAGTTTAGTAAACATCCATCATCTCATACAGATACAAAATTAAAGAAATAGAAGAAAATGTTTTGTGATGAGAACACAGGATTTACTCTCTTAATGTTCATATATAACATACAGTAGTATGTTACTGTAGTATAACTATTGTTATGTAGTTAGTACAGTAGTAGTATAACATACAACTTTCATATATAACATATATTTATCATGTTGTGCATTACATCCCTATTACTTATTTATTTTGTAACTAGAAGATAATTTTAAGAAGTGTTTATTTTTTTTATCATTTAAGGGTATCTTCTACTTATTTTCTAGTAATTTAAATTAGATTCTTATTTTCTTTTTCTGCCCCAATGCCTTTCTTGATCAACATGCCCCTGTGGTACTTTGATACCATCTACAGCTTCTCAAAAATAGCAGGTTCTTTAGGTTTTCTATTTATTAATGGAGTGCAGTAGCTATAATATGTATGAGTTATGAAAGACTTTTCACCTAACTGAAAGTTTTATGGGAAGATTTAAGAAAAATTATTGCCATTTTATGAGAGAATAAATCTTTCCATAAGGGATGATCTCAGGCCCAGTATTCTCAATATTTTTATTTGTAGCTAGAAAAATAGAGCTTACAAGACATTGACTAAAGTGACAATGGGTAATAAATTGGGTTTATAGCTGATTGTTCCTGCTATGTAGACTTTATGATTCTATAAGCATGTACATGCAGATTTTTACATGTTCATAAGTTGTCTTTTTTGGAATAAATAGCTAGGAGTGGAATTGCTGGGTCATATGGTAAAGGTATGTTTAAATTTTTAAGAAACTACCAGACTATTTTCCAAAATTACTGTATCATTTTTTATTACCATGAGCAATGTGTGAGAGTTACAGTTGTTCTGCATTCTTAGTGATATTTGTGGTTGTCAGCGTTTTATTTTAGATTGTAAATATATTGTGATACCTCACTGTGGATTTAACTTACATTTCCATATGAGTAATGATGTTGAGCATCTTTCATGTGGTTATATGTCATCCGTATCTCTTTAGTGAAGTGTCTTTTCAAATCTTTTGCCAACTTTTTAATAGGGTTGTTTGTTTTCTTATTATTAAGTTATGAGTGCTTCATGTATTATGGATACAAGTTATTTTCCAAATGTATGTTTTGCAAATATTTTCTTCTGGTCTGTGGTTTGCCTTTTTATTTTCTTATTAGTCTGTTTTGCAGAGCAGAAATTTTAATTTTGAAGATGTACAGTTTATAAAATTTTATAGACTGCAATTTTCCTATCCTATCTAAAATATCTTTGCCTAATTCAAAATCACAAAGATTTTCTTCTTTGTTTCCTTTTAAAAGTTTTGGGTTTTACATCAAGGCCTATGATCCATATTAAGTTAATCTGTAAATATGGTATGAAGACCTAGGTTTTTTTTTTTTTTTTAAACTGTTTTTCTAATTGTTTCCACACTGTTTTCTGAAAAAGCTATTTTTTATCCATTGAATTACTTTGGCGACTTTTAAAAAAATCAGTGGCTTATATATATATGGATTTATTTCTGTACTCGCCATTCTGTCACATTGTTCTGTATGTCAGTAATTTTCAGTTTTATATTAAACCTAGAAATAAAGAAATCTATCTTTATTCTTTTTCAAAATTGCTTCTGTTATTCTAGGTTCTTCATTTTCCATCCAAGTTTTATAACCAGCTTGTTGAGTTCTACTTAAAAAAAAAAAAGGGAGGGGACAGTGTTTGGGATTTTGATTGGGATTGCATTGAATCTAGAGATCAATTCAGAGAAAAATGAAATCTTACTAATACTGAGTTTTCTTATCCATGAATATAGTATATCTCTCTATTTAGGTCTTTGATTTCTCTAGTCAAAATTTTGTAGTTTTAAGTATACAAATCTTGCACCTCTTTTGTTTGATTTATCCTCAGCTTATCCCATTAAATACCTAGGTATTTAATGTTTCTGATGGTTTTATATTTATGGTATTTATTTGTATGTAATCATTATATATAAAATGTATTATTTTATATCACACATTTTAAAATATTATATAATACATTTATATTTATTTATCTTATATGACATAGATTATATAAATATAATAATAATATACATTTTTCCTATATATATATATTTTGGTATATTGATTTTTATCCACTGACATTTAGGAATGGTTTGACTTCTTGATGGATTTATCAATTTATCATTATGTAATGTCCCTCTTTAAATTTCTAGTAATTCAGAACCTTGTTCTGAAGTGTATTTTGTCTAATACTTATATAATCAGTTCAGCTTTTCTATTTAATTAGTTTTTGCAATATTTTCAAACCTTTTAATTTATCCTTTTCTTTATACTTAAGGCAAGTTTCTTAGAGACAACATATAGTTAGGTTTTTCTTTGTTACTCAGTTTTGAAAATCTCTGTCTTAATTGGAGGTGATAAGACAATTTACATTTTACTTAATTATTGATAACATTGTTTAAATTTATCTTCCTTCTTGTTTCCTATCTGTACAATTGGTTCTTTGTTTCTTTTTTCTATCTTTTAAAAAAATTAGTATGTTTAAAAATAATTTTGTTTTTCTCCACTATTAGTTAATAGGCTATACTATTTTTTCTTTTTTAGTGGTTGTCTCCAAGGGCTTGTAAGGTACATCTTTGCCTTATGACAAGCTGCTTTCAAATAATAATGTACTAGTACATAAGTAGCTTCTGAATCCTACAACAGTACACTTCCAAATCCTCTCTCCCATCTTTTTTGATATTGTTGTCATATACATTAATATTATGTATGGTTTAAACCCCATAATAATGTTTTACAATTTTTGCTATAAACAGTCAAATTTCTTTTAAGTGATTAAAAATAAGAAAATTGTCTTTTATGTTTACTTTCATTTATATAATTACCAGTGATCTTCATTTCTTTGTGTAGATTCTATTCCAGTGTGGTATCATACTTACTCTTCCGAAAGACTTTCCTTTAACATTTCTTTTTTTTTTTTAAATTAATTTATTTATTTTTGGCTGCACTGGGTCTTTGTTGCTGTGCACAGGCTTTCTCTAGTTGCGGTGAGCAGGGGCTACTCTTCGTTGCAGTGTGTGCGCTTCTCTTGTTGTGGAGCATGGGCTTTAGGCATTCAGGCTTCAGTAGTTGTGGCTCACAGGCTCTAGAGCACAGACTCAGTAGTTGTGGCATATGGGCTTAGTTGCTCCATGGCATGTGGGATCTTCCCAGACCAGGGCTCAAACCCATGACCCTGCATTGGCAGGTGAATTCTTAACCACTGGGCCACCAGGGAAGCCCTCCTTTAACATTTCTTGCAATTCAGTTCTGCTGGAAGAGAATTCTCTCCAATAATTTTGTTTTCCACTGAAAAAAAGCATTTATTTTGCCTTCATTTTTTTAAAAAATTTTATTTTTATTTATTTTTGGCTGCATTGGGTCTTTGTTGCTGCAGGCGGGCTTTCTCTAGTTGCGGTGAGCAGGGGCTACTTTTTTTTCATTGCGGTGCCTTCGCTTCTCTTGTTGTGGAGCACGGGCTCCAGAGCGCAGGCTCAGTAGTTGTGGTGTACGGGCTTAGTTGCTCCGTGGCATGTGGGACCTTCCCGGCCCAGGGCTCGAACCTGTGTCCCCTGCACTGGCAGGCGGATTCTTAACCGCTGCGCCACCAGGGAAGCCCCTGCCTTCATTTTTGAAAAGTATTTTTGCTGGATATGGAATTCTGGGTTGACAATCTGGTTTTTTTCATTTTTCTTCCTTTTAGTAGTTTAAAGATGGCACTCCATTGACCCTAACTTGAATAGTAGAGATATACTTCCTGCTTGCATGTCCCTGGGATCTTACATCTATGAGTTAACGTCTTTAAACATGTTGGAGAAATTTGTGGCTATATTTCTTTTCTTCTAGGATTTCAATTTCACTTACATTAGAGCATTCAGTATTTTCCCACAGTTCGTGAATTCTCTCTCTTTTGTGCACTCTCTGAGTTTTCTGATCCATGAATTTGGTATATCTTTCCATTGATTTAAGTCTTTGATATTTTTAATCAATATATTTTAGTTTTCAGAATACTTGTCTCACACCTCATTTATCAGATTTATCCCTAGATTATCCCATTAAATACTTTGGTAGTTAATACTTTTTTTATTGAAGTATAGTTTATTTACAATGTTGTATTAGTTTCTGTTACACAGCAAAGTGATTCAGTTATACTTATATATATTCTTTTTCATTATAGGTTATTACAAGATATTGAATATAGTTTCCTGTGCTATACAGTAGGACTTGTTATTTATCTGTTTTTTATATCATAGATTGTATATGCTAATCCCAATCACCTAATTTATCCCTCCCCCTGTTCCCCTTTGGTAACCTTAAATTTGTTTTCTATGTCTGTGAGTCTATTTCTGTTTTGTAAATGAGTTCTTTTGTGTCATATTTTAGATTCCACATGTGAATGATATCATACAATATTTGTCTTTGTCTGACTTACTTCACTTAGTATGATAATCTCTAGGTCCATCCATGTTACTGCAAATAACATTATTTCATTCTTTTTTATGGTTGAGTAGTATTCCAGTGTGTGTGTGTGTGTGTGTGTGTGTGTGCGCGCACATGCGTGCACCACATCTTCTTTATCCATTCATCTGTCAGTGGACATTTAGGCTGCTTCCATGTCTTGGCTATTGTAAATAGTGCTGCTATGAACATTGAGCTGCATGTATCTTCTCAAATTAGAGTGTTCTCCAGATATATGCTCAGGAATGGGATTTCTGGATCATATAGTAACTATTTTTAGTTTTTTAAGCAACCTCTGTATTGTTTTCCATAGGGGCTGAACCAATTTACGTAATGACCAAAAATGTAGGAGGGTTCCCTTTTCTCCACACCCTCTCCAGCATTTATTGTTTGTGAACCTTTTAATGATGGCCATTCTGACCAGTGTGAGGTGATACATCATTGTAGTTTTGATTTGCATTGCTCTGATGATTAACAATTTTGAGCAATTTTTCATGTGCCTCTTTGCCATCTGTATGTCTTCTTTGGAAAATGTCTATTTAGGTCTTCTGTCTATTTTTTGATTGGGTTGCTTTTTTGTTATTGAGTTGTATGAACTGTTTGTATATTTTGGAAATTAAATCCTTGTTGGTCGCATCATTTGAAATATTTTCTCCCTGGCCGTATGTTGTCTTTTCATTTTGTTTATCGTTTCCTTTGCTGCACAAAAGCTTGTAAGTTTGATTAGGTCCTATTTGTTTATTTTTGCTTTTATTTTTATTGCCTTGGGAGACTGAGCCAACATTGGTATGACTTAGGTCAGAGAATGTTTTACTTATGTTCTCTTCTAAGAGCCTTATGGTGTCCTTTCTTATATTTAAGTCTTTAAGCCATTTTGAATTTATTTTTGTGTATGGTGTGAGGGAGTGGTCTAACTTCACTGATTTACTGGCTGGCCAGCTTTTCCAACACCACTTGCTGAAAAGACTGTCTTTTCTCCACTGTATATTCTTGCCTCCTTTGTCAAATATTAATTGACCATAGGTGTGTAGGTTTATTTCTGGGCTCTCTGTTCTGTTCCATTGATTCTTATGTCTGTTTTTGTGCCAACACCATGTTTTTTTGATTACTGTTGTTTTGGAGTATTGTCTGAAGTCTGGAAGGGTTATGCCTGCAGCTTTGTTCTTTCTCCTCAAGATTGCTTTGGCAATTCTGGGTCTTTTGTGATTCCATATAAATTTTAGGATTATTTGTTTGAGTTCTGTGAAAAATGTCATGGGTAATTGGATAGGGATCACATTAAATCTGTAGATTGCTTTGGGTAGCATGGCCATTTTAACAATATTAATTCTTCCAAACCAGGAGCATGGGATATCTTTTCATTTCTTTAAGTCACCTTCAATTTCCTTTATCAGTGTTTTATTGTTCTCAGTGTATAAGTCTTTGACCTCCTTGATCAGGTTTATTCCTAAGTATTTTATTTTTATTGAAGCTATTTAAAAAGGAATTGCCTTTTTTTCCCCTTTCGGAGATTTCATTGTTAGTGTAAAGAAATGGAACCAATTTCTGTACGTTAATCTTATATCCTGCTACCTTGTTGAATTCGTTTATCAGGAGTAGAACCTAAGATTCTAGATGTTCCCTTTCCTCTCTATTAATCAGATAGCTTAATGTTAGGTAGACCTACTTTAATTTAAATGAAGTTGTCAGCTTCTCTGAAGGCAGGCATATAATTTAAGGTGATTTTCACAAATTAGCTATGTGATCCTTAAAAGACAGAAATAAATGCCAGGTACTAAATAATGTGATAAAAATAAACTATACATATGGGAAATAAATTGCTAGGCATTATTGCTTTGACTGTGTGCTTAAAATGAGTCAGTAGGAGTACTCCTAGCAAAAAACTCACATGATTCTGGGATATATTAACAGTAAAGTAACAAGAAATATTTAGAAAGTAATCCTCCTCAAAAACTCAACACCTACTTGAGCACAATTTCTATTTTTTTATAGCTTGTACTATAAGGGGAATGATAAGAGAATGAAGTTGTTTTAGTGAGAAACAGAAAAAAATGGAAGAGTTACTGAGAAGAGATGGAATTGATTGATTTTGACTGAAGAAAATGACGCTGAGGGCAGACTTAATCAGCTCTTTTGAAGCTGAATACCATTTTAAAATGATGACTGTAGATTTTAACAAATTTTATTTTATAATATTTGAAATATACAAGTGAATGCAGGTAAAAAAGATGTAGGCTATGATGTAGAACATTAACATGAAAATATGTGAACACAACTTAAAAGCTAGTAAATTGTTTAGTGTTGCTTTCTTTTGAGCTTTATAAAAATCATATATGTAATCTTATGAGATTTTCTCAATATTTTCTTTGATTCATCCATGTTCTAACATGTAGCTACAGTTCACAATTTTTCATGACTGTATAATATTCCAATGCAGGAACATAGTAAAGGAACATAGTACAATTTTTTCATCCCTTCTGTGGATGAATATTTGACTTGTTTCCAGTTTCTCTAATATGAATATTTTTGTAGATGTATCCAAGTGCACATGTGTAAAAGTTCCTAGGAGTGGAATTGATGGGTTCTAGGTTATATGAATGCTGAGCTTTGTGAGATAGTGCTAAGTTGTTCTATAGTGACTGCAGTAACTTATATTCCCATTGTAAGTAGTCCCATTCATCCAAGTCCTTCCTTTATGAAGACTTTTGTTAATTTATTTTTATTCCTAAAATTTATTAATATTCTCCTCATTTAATGCTTTTTACAGGTTTTGTCTTTCATATTTAAGTTTTTAACCTATTGTAAATTGATTTATATGTATGATATGAAGTGGTAATTCTATTTCCATTCTTTTTTATGGACAACTTATTGTTCAGGCTCATTTATTTCCCTGTAATGTGCCATGCCACCTTTCTCATATATCAAATTTGCTTATATGTGTGAGTCTGTTTCTGGACTCTACCAACTGTATCAATATTGACATTTTCTATTTCAATAGAAATATTGCATCAGCAATAATAGATAGTTCTAATTACTGTGGCTATATAATAAGTCTTGAAGTATGAAAAGGCAAGTCCCCCTCTACCCTAATCTTTGTCAGGACTCTCTTCATTATCCTCTGACTTTTCCCCTTTTATATAAATTTTAGTATCAGCTTGCCCAGGTCCTTGAAAAACCCTATTAGTGCTATGATTAAAATTGATTTAAAGTCATATTGTTTGGGAAACCTGACATCTTAAAATACTGAATTATCCTATTCATGTATCTGGTGTCTCTCTAAGTATTCTGTAGTGATTTTTCATAAATTTTATATTTTTTTCTGGATCAGTTGAATACAATTTTGCTATTAATTTATACTTGTTCTTATAAACTTGTAAATATCTTTTAAGATTATATTTTCTAAATGTATGGTTGGTGAGTATAAACATTTTTGTATGTTGATTATATATCCAGACAACTTACTCAACTCTCTAATTATTTCTAAATAAATGTGTCCTAGAAAAGAATGTATATTTTGCCATTATAGAGCAGAGTGTTCTATAAATATCAGTTAGGCCAAGTTGGTTGACAGTCATTCAAATCTTATATATCCTTACTGATTTTCTACTTACTTTTTCTAACAGACATTGAGAAGAGTATTGAAATCTTTCACTTTAACTGGATTTATATACTTCTCCTTGTAGTTGCATCAGTTTTTACTTCCGGTATTATGAAACTCTGTTATTAAGTGTATAAAATCTTAGAATTGTTATAGTGTCTTGATGAATTGACCCCTTCTTCATTATGAAATGATCCTTTTTTTATCCCTAATAATATCTTTTGCTTTGAAATCTATTTTGCTTTTTTCAGATTAGTGTTGCCAAGTATATCTATTCCATTATTTCATTATTTTACTTTTAATCCGTTTGTTTCTTTACCTTTAAAGTGGGTTACTTTAAGGCAGCATATAGTTAAGTTTTTTTTGTAGGCAGCACATAGTTAAGTTTTTTATTTTTAATCCATGCTGACAAATTTTTATTTTAAATGTTTTTTACCATTTATATTTACTGTTTTTATTAAAATGGTTGAGTTTAAATCTGACATTTGCTAATTATTTTCTGTTTGTCACATTTATTGTTTGTTCCTCTTTTATCCTTTTGTTTTCTTTTGTACTAATTTTTTTACATTTTTATGATGCTGCTTGATCTCTTATGTTTGCTTATTCATTATAAATCATTTTTAGTGTTTTTTCAAAAAAGATATACAGTGTACATCTTTAAATACACAATTGACCATAAGTGATAACATGTAAAATCACATTATATTTAAGAACTTCATAATATACTTTTATTTCTCTATTTCCAGTTTTTGTGCTGTTGATGTCATCCATTTTACTTTTACATATATTATAGACCTCACAATTCATTGTTACTGTTTGTGTTTAAACATTCAATTGTATTTTCAATGGATTTTTAAATTTAAAATTTAAAAAATATTTACCATTTCTAATGCTCTTCAGTTCTTTGTGTAGATTCATATTTCCATCTGATATCACTTCCATTCTCCCTGCAGGATTTTCTTTAACATTTCTTGTAAGTTTGCTGGTGATGAATCATTTTGGCTTTTGCATATCATAAAATGTTTTTATTTTGCTTTAATATTTGAAAGACAATTTTGCTAAGTTGACAGTTTTTTCTTTCATTACCTTAAAGATATTGATCCATAGTCTTCTGGTTTACATTGTTTCCAACAAGAAATCTGCTGTAATTACTGCTAGGAATGCACCTATCACAGGCATTAGCACTTGTCAAAGATGAGTAGACACATAAAGAAAAAGGCATCGTGTATGGGAATCTGAAGACTCAGTAGACAAAAGAAACATATATGCAAAAAATTGACATATTAGAATTTCAAAAACAGATTAAAATTATACAGTATCAGATTAAGAATGAAGAAATCCACATTTGAAAATTCTAGTGGGAAACCGAAACTGTATAGACTAAATTATCACATTTGAAAAAAAAACAAATACAAATTCCAGAAATAAAAATACAATAACCAGAATGAAGAACTCAGTGGATAGTTTTAGCAGTAGCATAGTATAGCCAAAAAGAGTATTAATGAAGTGAACAATAGGAGAATCATGAAGAATTCAGGTAGAAAGACAAACAAGATGGAAAATAGAGAAGAATGTGAAAGATACAGCTTTTTTCCCAGAAAAGAGACGTTTTAGGTTACCAAAAGTAAAAACAATAAGGAAAAGCTAAATCACATATTAAGGCATTTACCACAGGGTGAATATATGACTTGGTTTCAGTTAATTATACTATCAAGGAGGAACCAACCCTGACAGCTCTCAATTATTCTCCTGCAATGTCTCATTTCTCAGGTTCAAGAAGTAGGTGATGGCAGCTCTCATCTCACTATGGGTTCACAAAAAAGGAAAGGATAAATTAGCCCATGCATGATGACAACCAAGAAACTCAGATTAAATTGAACAAAGATGGACTTTGAAAACCTGTGACTTGAATAGAGGTTGAACAAAGCTGGGTGGTGATGCTATTGAAGTAAGATGGTGTGAAAAACCTAAAATATTTCCAGGAACATTGATAACATCTCTAGGGAGTGTTCATAGCTTCCCTCTTTTGTCTGCAGTGCATGGGGAACATGGGTAAGCAGCTTACTTACCAGAGAGGACGTCTTTCAAGGAAATTCATGAGCAAAACTAGATAAGAGGCTAAATTACATCAAAGTTGCAAGCCAAGCAGTTAGAAATAATATGCTGTGTCCAAACAAAAATAACATCATTACAGCATCAACCTGTAAGAAAGTCTTGCTCTGGGCACAGGAAGCTTGGAAACAGTGATCAAATGGGAGACAGGCACTTATTTGTAATAACACATGAAGTGTTTCTTAAACTTGGAATTTTATGAAGAGAGTAGAGATGTTTAGTTGAGAATGGTTGGACCCATACTATAGAGTGAGAATTATACATATTATTATATTACCAT
Source organism: Delphinus delphis (assembly GCF_949987515.2). NCBI lineage: Eukaryota > Metazoa > Chordata > Mammalia > Artiodactyla > Delphinidae > Delphinus > Delphinus delphis. The sequence continues at coordinate 86,095,165 of NC_082683.1, forward strand.
TTATAACTAATTCAAAACAATGATTTGGTTTTAACTTCCACTTCTGCCTTAGAAAATGATAGATAGTCTTTACCCAGATGAAGCTAAGGGAATTGTTTCTGTTCTAGTTGTAATTAAATTTGTCTTCTTTGTTCATGGTTGTGCCTAAATTCTCTTCAGTCCACAAAGACCCTTTCTTTGATGGTTATTTCCCTTATGCTGGACTACTATTAATAATATTTATTTACTCAAACTTAATTATTTCTGGTTCATTTATGATGACAATGTTCTATTTTCTAATTATCATCTAAACAGTCTCTATGCCCTCCATGTTGGTCCATAGTTGTGAAGCCCAAGAAGGAAAAAATATATTGCGATAGACCAGGGAATTAGTTTTATTATTGTCTGACCCATATTAACTAGACTTTTAAATTATTTGGTTACCATAAAAATGGATGCTGAGTGTTTCCTGTATCAAAACTTCTTGAAGGTGGGGTCGGCTCTTTCTCATTCTCTTGTATTTTCAGTACTAAGCACAGTGTGACCCATAGAGGAGTTACTCAATGTTGAATAAGAATAAGTGAAATAATGCCTTAACTTTAAAATATGTAATTAACATGTTCATATATGCTATTTTCAGGTACATATACATAGTATGAAGCTTTACTCACTGTTTCTAAAAGCTAAATTGGTAATAATGTGCCCTAAATGAATACTTGTATATTAAAATTCATATCATATACACACACATGGTGGGTCAGAGACATTTTAGGGAGTCATGTCAGCAATTATTTTGATGTGCCTCACTATATCTTTTATTTTGAGGGCTGTAATTTCTAAAAATCTCATCTCTAATTTTGTAGCTACACGCATATGATGTAGATGGTGTCAACCTCATTTACTGCTACTTTTTGATCCTATGTAATTCTTTTCTTGAATTTAGTTCAAAAAGAACTTAAACAAAATAGAAAAATACTGATTTGAGTTTACTTTTTTATTTAAATTAAAACTACTCCAAATCAGACTTCTGTTTTGAATTTGATTCAACTCCCAGTTCAAGGATAAGTATTAATTTTAGTTAGTAATTTTTTAATTGAATCTCAGATAGAAAACAATTTCAAAATACTTGTCTGAGGATTTTTTTTGTGTGAATGTGCTTTTTCCTTTTATCATTTTTTTCCAGTAAGGCATAATACAATTTTTTTATAATCTCCAACATGCCTGCGTATTTCCATGAATTTTCTTCTGCTTAGAATATGTATTCATTTCTTTGGAACACAATTTTCAGCTTTTGCATGAGCAATAAAGGAGATTCAACATTATATTTAATAAAGGATATTTAGGGGCTGAGAGAAAGGCCATATATTGAAGGTATGTTCTTGCACTTGTGATCTGCAGGGAGTTCAATATACAGCCTTTGTAGATATTCCTCTTTACAAAACACAGTCTCTGAAATTTCTAAAAAAAATGTTATAGAAATGGAATAGAATGGCATTCTGCATAGATGAACAATTTTCTATAGTTCTCTAATAGATTGTTCCTGAGAAATGTTATAGAACATTTTGTTACTTATTCTGTGGCTGTGCTGTTTTATTTTAATTTAGTACTGTCATGTGAATGATAAGCAGTTGGGGCTGAAAATTTCCTGCTTTGCTATTCTTTGGATGTTAATAATTATACTAATTAGCAATTCACAACAAACAGGTCTCAGTCACACTGAATCATTTCTGCCACCTTTGCCACTATTTTAACATCACGAGTAAATTTCAAGCTACTGTTGTCTTAGAAATGCTTTCTCATGAACAGAACTCCTCCCTAAATCCTTTCAGGTCCAAAAGAAAGCATAGATCACTGAGGATGTAAACAAAAACAAAAAATTACCTTCTTTGTAAGGAGTTCATTTCTAACCTCAATTCATGTCTTTTAATTACATATCAAGTGAGTTAGACCTCATCTTCCATTGTAATGCAGATAATTCAGCAATGTAACTCAGTATGAAATAACTTTGCCTGAAAAATTCAATTACATATGTTTTGGGGAGACAGTTCCCATGTGGCTGGAAAGCCTGAACAGCCAAGTAATTTAGTCTTTATTATCAATGGCTAAAATTCTGAATAGCTGGGATGAATGTATTTCCTTTGTTTGCAAGTGGGGGTAACTCTTACTGGTCCTATGCAACATAGCAACTATCACCACTTTTTGAAAAAACTGTTACTCACCCTACACTTATATAACTTCCTACTTTTCTCCCCATTCCTAACTCCCATAGTAAGTTATAGTTACGACATTTTCAGCCCTTACCTCATTGCTTTTATAAATCTTGATTCTCCTTCTGAGTACTGTGAGCTCTTTGAGATCTACCTGTGTATTCCCAGAACCCAGCAAAACTCTACATACATAGTAGGTGGTCAGTGGATATTGCTCAATAAATGAATTGGAATAACCGAACATAACTTTAACAGTGTCTTCCATTAATTCATTCATTATCATTGATTGTGCAAATATTTGAGTACCTACTATGTGCCAGAAGCATAGTGTGCTATATGGAGATAATAGCATGAATGACAGTTTTTAACTGAAATGATGTGTGAATTCAGAATGAGTCAATATTTCCACTTCTGATCTTTCCCCTTCAGTATAATGCCCACATTTACCCCCCAACAAACATGCGTGCTTTAGTCTAAATTCTTTTTAATGGGCAGAGTGGAATGAATTACATTGTACATATTTAAATAGGGCTTCATTGTTGATTAAAAGTAACAATGCAGCACTTCCTTTTCTGACCTCCCCAGCTCATGAACAACGTTTGCTTCATCCAATTCATTGACAGTCCGTTGTTCAGCACCCACCATGGATCAGGCCCTCACTGTGCTTAGTGCCTGGGACAGAGCAGAGAACAAGGCAGGTACTATTACTATCTTATGAAAGTTACAGTCTAGTGGAAGAGGCAAGTATTTCCCAAATAATTGTTTAATTACCATTGTAATTAATGTAGAATGCAATAAGAACATAGTATGTAGAACTGGTTTTATAAAGGAGGTCCGGGTCTTTGTGCTGTTTTCTATACCTGAAAAACTCTTCCCACTATCATTTGTCTAGTTTAATTCTCAGATCTCAATCTAACTGCCACTTTTCAGAGAATTTCCTTAATCTTCTCCCCCCAGCCTCATCCCTGGCTCATCTAAATTAGGTCCTCTGTTTTTCTCTCTATTGTGTACCTTCAAACCAGTGGTCATAATTGTGTTATGTGTAAGTTAGTGTAATTATTCATTGCTTTTCTTCTTCATTAGACTCTAAGCTCCATGAAAATAAGGGCCTCATCTCTTTTGTTCACATACTCAAGGCTTAAAACACTTCCTAAACTTAGCATGTGTTCAATGAACACCTATTGCTTGAATGAATGAATAAATGAATGAGTGAACTGATATTTAAGCTAGGTTCTAAACAAAAATGAGTTGTAAGTAGCCAGGTTTCCACCCAGATAGATGAAACAGTATGTATGTAAGGTTCTAAAATGCCAGAAAGAGAACTGGCCATTTTGAAGCAGTTTCTGAAGATAGGTTGGCTAGAAGGCAAAGAGTAAAGAGGAGAGGGGCACAGGATGAGACTGCGAGAATCAGAACATGCCACATTTTACAGGGCGTTTTTTTTTTTTTTTTTTGCGGTACGCGGGCCTCTCACCGCTGTGGCCTCTCCCGCCGCGGAGCACAGGATCCAGACGCGCATGCCCAGCGGCCACGGCTCACGGGTCCAGGCGCTCCGCGGCATGCGGGATCCTCCAGGACCGGGGCACGAACCCGCGTCCCCTGCATCAGCAGGTGGACTCTCAACCACTGCGCCACCAGGGAAGCCCTACAGGGCCTTTTAAACCCTGGCAAGGTACTCAAATTATATATAAAATATGGAATGTATAATTATACTTGTATAAATATACATGATACTTAATTATTATACTATATTGCAGTCCCACAGAGAAGGAAAACTTCATATTTCTATACCTCCGAATAGTCAAGATGTATACTCTTAATTCAAATATTCGGAACAGTATTTTAAAAAGCAGATTGCTACTGGAGCTTATAGAATAGGCGAAATGATTTAGTAAAGAAGAAAACATGGTACGCAGCACATTCAAATTCAGTAAGGCCCTCTGTGTGCCTGAAGAGCCTGTTGGGAAACAGCTGTATAATGAGAGGCTGGCTGCCCCCGCCTTTCCACAAGTTTGCTGGAGATTTATAGCTTAGTGGCTTTTTTGTGTGTTTTCCCCTATGATTATCCAAAATCAGGAATGCTGTTAACAAATAGTAATGATACACTGGAAATAGAATTTCCACCTAAGGCTTCATCTAACCAGCTAGCCTCTTTTTCAGAAGGCTTGAACGTACAGTACATACATAGTCTATACGATTACTTTCAAATAAAAATGACGTTTGAGATTACATTTTATTGTGTCTAGACCCTGATGTTCAAACTCAGAAAATTATACTTTGGAGTCTAAGTGATTCAGTGAATCAATGATGTTTACAAACACAAACATATTTGGAGTTGGCCTTAGGCAGGGAATATGCTGCATTTACACCATCAGCTACAACTGTGAATGGAGAAATAAACAAAGAAAGGTGATATAAACAAAGAAAGGATTGGCATTTCAGGTTTTCCTCTTCATACAAATCAGCTTATGAGTTCTCATAGGTCATTTTATTAAGCTGTGAACCTGGTGTTTTCTCCTTTTTAAATCAGTAAGAAAACAGGAAGTTTTCTGTTTGGTGACCTCTTGCAAAGAATACACCCCTGGACATCTGAAGCATCTCTCATTACATTAGATACAGTCAGACAAAGAGACAAAGTGTGCTCTCAGTGACCTCACTATCAGATTCGTGCCTCCTGGAGCAGTCCTGAAGTGGATTCCTTTCTGAGTTGGGGTCTGGAAGATGATAGGCTCTCAACACATTCACTGAATATGTCAGAGAGCCCAGATCTTTTCAAGGCATTAGATTCTGGTTGTTTAAATAGATAGTACCCTCAAGGGAGAATAGTAGTTTTTCCCAGATCCTGAAACACTGCCAATTTGTGGCATAATAATAGCTGGTACCAACTAGCATTCATAAAAGACTTGTTTTGTCCTAAATACTTTTGCTATATTAAATCATTTGCTTCTCACAGCAAGTCTAGAAAATAAGTATAGATGAGGAAACCGAAGCACAGAAAGGTTACTCAAAGTCACACAGCTATGAATCTTGGAGGAGCTAGAATTTGAATACAGGAAGTGTGACTCCAAGAGAACCAAGTCAGATTTTGAGTCTGCAATATTTCCTATCTGAAAAAGGCCTCCAACTGTACCACCTGCTTCCACTTGGCCAACTCATTTTCCTAGCCCGCTTCTAAAGCTTTGCTTCAAATTTCCTGCATGAAGCCTAAACATTGGATAAAACTAGTGATTCAGGCTGGGCTGTAAGAAAGATATTTGGAGAGGTTCCTGGATGCTCTTTCTAAAGATTTGTTCCAAGAGATGGTCAAGGAGTCAGAAATTTCTCTACTAGAGATTCATTTCTTCACTTTAAGCAATTGTGTTTTCTGAAATTCCCTGTCAGAATAAAAGTAATTCAAGTAACTGGAGAACTCTACAAACAACACTACACTTGGCTATTAAGAACTTGATATTATTGGCTGACTAGTGTCAGCCCTTAAGGAAACTGTAAATTCTTTTTTAAAATTATTTTTTCTTTACAAATTCATTTTATTTTTTTCTTTTAAAAAAAAAAATTTTTTTGTATTTTGCGGGCCTCTCACTGTTGTGGCCTCTCCCATTGCAGAGCACAGGCTCTGGATGCCCAGGCTCAGCGGCCATGGCTCACGGGCCCAGCCACTCCACGACATGTGGGATCTTCCTGGACCGGGGCACGAACCCGTGTTCCCTGCATCGGCAGGCGGACTCTTAACAACTGCGCCACCAGGGAAGCCCACAGATTCATTTTAGATAGCTAAAACTACTACTAAACAAACAGAAGGATAACTTATAATTCTATCATCCCTAGAAATTTTTAATATTTAATGTAAATATTTCTAATCTTACACATACATTATACATTTATGGGTATATTATTTGATATTTTTTTCACCTAACAGTGTATTTTGAACATCTTTCCATGACACTTATTATTCTACTATACTTATTTATTATTCTACTATAGCATTATTTTGTTTCTTGAATATACCACTGTATAACAAACACTTCTTTTTGAAAATTAGGTTGTGCCCATATTTTTGCTATTATAATCAACATTGCATTGAAATGTATTGTAATTAACTCTGAATATTTCTGATAATTTCTTGAGAATGAATTAGAACTAATTATCTACCACCGCATTACCCCCCAAAAGCTAAGAGGTGCTAGGTAAAGTAATTTTTTTCTTCCATTTTTATTGATATGTAATTGACATATAGCACTGTACTAATTTAAGGTGTACAGCATAATGATTTGGCTTACATACATCATGAAATGATTGTCATAATAAGTTTAGTGAACATCCACCATCTCGTATAGATACAACATTAGAGAGAGAAAAAATTTTGTGTGTGTGTGCGTGTGTGTGTGATGAGAACTCTTAGGATTTGCTCTCTTAACAACTTTCCTATAAAACATACAGCAGTGTTCATTATATTGATCATGTTGTACATAACATCCTAGGACATATTTATCTTATAACTGGAAGTTTATACCTTTTCTGCCTTCATCCAGTTCCCTTTCCTCCACCCCTCGCCTCTGGTAACCACAAATCTGATCTCTTTTTCTGTGAGCTTGTTTGTATGCATGTTTGTTTTTGAAGTATAATTGCCCTACAACACTATGTTAATTCCTGTTATACAACATAGTGATTTTTTTCTATACATTTCAAACTGATCACCATGATAAGTCTAGTTACAATATGTCACCATACAAAGATATTACATAGTTATTACCTATATTCCTCACACTGTACATTTCATATCCATGACTCATTTAGTTTGCAACTGGAAGTTTGTAGGTATGGTAATTTTTGAAGAGTGGCAGGCCCAGGTGGGACTTCAGACTAAATGAAGTCATTTACAGGATATGTGAAATGATGTGAATGATAAACTGTCTCTTTGACAGTTTTATCAAAGAATTCCTTATCGTTTATAGAATGGTGTACAGAGTTGAAATTTGCTTGTTCTGCTAGACATTACTTCCTTTTTAGTGCTCTTTTGACTACTCCATAGTCATTTGCTTCCTCTCTCCCATTGGACTGTAAGCAACCTGACTATTACCAAATAAAGACTTAATATTTTCAAAAAGTAAGTGACATCAAATCTTTAAGTCAGGATGTTACCCTTACTAGTATTCTTAATCAGCAGTTTTTCTTTAAACCAAGGTGGCTTTATTTCAGGAAACTGAATGATTTTTGTCTGCTATTGACCCTGTACTTGTCACAGTGCTAACTTTTAATAATCATTACTATCTAAAAAGGAAGGCTAATGTGTTGTGAAGGAAAAACACATGCAGAATAAATAATGTGAATTACATTTTTAAAAAGGACCTTTACTTCAATAAATATTTTCATGAAGAGTTGTCATTAAGATATATGTTTCTGCAAAAATGATATAAAATCACAAGGGACCAAAATTAGTGAATTTGCAAGTAGTTCTTTCTTGTACATTAACACTAACTCAATAGAAATCTCTAACCATGGTGCTGACCCATTCTTTGAAATCAAATTAAGATACTCTGGACACAATGGATTTTTAAACACTGTTAAGGTGTTCATCACAACTACACTGACGATTAGTTTCAATTTAAGGGGTATGAAGTTCCTGGGGGAATTGGGAATCTTAAAGGATTTAAGACATTGGCTAAAAACCTGTACATGTATGCTCTATTCTTTAATCCAACGTGTTGGTGTTGTCTGTCCTTATTTTTGAGAGGAAGGAGATACTGGGAAGCAATGTGTTTGGAACATAGTCCCAAGGTACCGGTTCAGTTCAGTAATTCAAATCTATGAACAAAAAGCAGAGCTCTTTCTTGGCACATTAATTATACTTTCACAGGACTTTAAAATGGAGGAGTTATATAGACTTCTCTCCTTAATTCAACAATTTTCTAAGAGGTCACTGAGAGCTTTGTCTTTCCTACAGTATTTTTGTGGGAAAATGTGTTTTAATAAGTAAAATTATTTCTCAAGAGCTTGAGGACTTGACACTGATAGACCAGAGCTGAAGATGCTCAGCACTGCCGGAACCTTTTGCATTAGTTCATATCCTCAGGAGTTTTGGACTGTCAGTGCTGAAAGGTTTGAAATTGGGAAATATGTTACTCAAGTTTGCCCATTAAAATATTGGAGGAAAAATGTACTGAAGTTGCAGCTGGTGTGACATGCAGTATGTGACACTGGAAAAATGCTATGAATTTCAGGGGTTGTCTGAGCATAGAATCATGTGATGTGACAAGTGCAGGCAATACTTTTTTTTTTTTTTTTTTTTTTGGTGAACAGCTGATTTAACAGGAAGAGGAAACTCCATGGAAAAACATCAGTGCATAAATTGCTCCTGCCCTGAACTCAATGCTATTAATTCTTTGATGCCAAGAGTCAAATTTTGTCAGAAATGGAATCCTCTCTGACACTCTCTGCCAAATGGATAGACACCAAAAAAATGACATTAAATGATACATTAAATGATATTCATGTTCTGACCAACTTACTCAAACAAGGCTATTCAGAATTATTGTTGGCATGGGACTTTCCTGTTTCAAGTTCAGCCATCTTTATCACCACAGTCACATGCTTTGCTATTTTGACTATTCACTATCATTTGTATTGGACAAATCATTCTACATGCTATCCTATTTGATATTATGAATAGAAAAAAGAGACTAAGCTTCCAGAGAAGACAATGATAATAATGGTGATTTTACTTGAAAATGGATGTGGAATTAAAGGGAATAATAATCCTGTTTAAACAGATTCAGTGCCTTTTTAATGTACTCAATATATAATTTTAAAATAATAAAAGCACAGTATTTATTGCCAGGAATCTTGAAGTATTCTTGAACACCAGGCTCAATTTCCTCCTATATATCAGAAAAGGGTAAAGAGCCACCACTTGCCTCTCTTGTACTGTGTTTTAATATCCAGTTGTCCTTAGGGTCTATGAGAAAATAACTAACAGGGCAACACCCAGCAAAAAACCTATACAAATGAGCGTGTGTTCACATTTCTTTAACTATTTCCTAAAAGATAAAGCAAAAAGTGATGCAAAAGGTCCTGAGAACATGCAATTCCATCCCTAAGAGGATTCCCTGGGAAGACTCCTTTGCTTCTGTCTCATTTATGGTCAAGATAAATGTCTTCTCCTTGTGGGATATCCCTAGAAGAATGCCCCTGTTGAATTAGCAATTCCTTATGATTGCAACTTTCTATGACATTTATAAGGAATGTTCATATATGTTATCTCATTTGATCTTCATAACAACCAATTAAATAGAGCAGATAATAATACTCCAACCATAACCCATATGTTCTGATTCCCAGGGCAGGACTTCCCATCTCACCTCCAAACTTCACCTCCAAACTGGAGAAGGTTGTTTCCAATGTCATGGTAATACATCATGATAGCACTCATCAGAGAGTATAATTCAAATTGTCTGCTATCCAGCTCCTGTCAAAAGCCTGGCTGAGATGGTGAGAGAATAAATTTCTAGAGATCAATTTTACAGTATGTGACAAAATGTTTAAAAATGCTCCAACACTTTGGCATAGCAATTCCACTTCTAGTAATTTTTCATAAATGCATGCAAAGGTATATGTACAATGATGGTAAGTATCTTAATACTTATAATAGGGGAAAATTCTAAACCTAAAAGTCTAAAATTAGGAAACTGGTTAAAACACTGTGATATATATCCATATAATGGAATATGAAAGTGAAATTAAAACTCACGTTGTGTGATGCTATTAACTGATTAGGGATAGTGTTTCTGGTACATTCATAAATGAAAAATCAGACAGAAAACAACATATGTAGTACAGTAACATTTTAGAAAGAAAAATACTCATTTTATGCATGAAAAGATATTGGCTAGATACATGCAGCAACGTGTAAACAGTTACCTCTGGGTGGTAAGATTAGAAGTGGTTTATTTCTCATTTCATTTCATCTGTTTCTGCATGTGTGTATGTGTGTGTGTGTGTTCCCACTGAGCATGTATTACTTCTGTAATTAAGGTTCAAATGTCTGTGCAAGAAGAAAGCCTGGCTGAGAGAAGTGATGCCCTCAGAAGATGGTATAAGAAACATACTGTCCAGACATTTCTTTAATCATTCCAGGTTCTAACCTCATGTTAAATTAGAGCACATAAATTACTTTATAATTTTGAAAAATTTAATTATGGAAAACAGTTTGTCTTTGAAATTTGGAGTATTTTCCTCTAGGTCCCAAAATATAGGGGAAGTTATATAAACCCATTCGATTCTTTCTTCCCTTCAGGTGCCAAGATGTATAAAACATTTAAAAATTAATCTCAATAATTCTATAACCCTTGTGGTTAGCTTTTAATCTCTCCTTTTCATCGTATCTTTTTTTAAAGTATCAATTTGTGCAACTTTATTAGATACATATCTTTTATTGTAATCCTTCTCATTGTTTTTGAAAAAAATGGTATAAATTATGAAATAAATAACATACCCAGAAGTGAATTTAAGGACCATTCTTCTTACTGTCCACCTGAAAAATTGAGAAACAATACCTAGTTATGTGGCTCTTGTGATACAGTGGAAATTTCAGAGGATAGGGACAAAAAACTTTAATTTAAAACCACTGGGACACTGGATGCTATCTCTAGGGCACTGGACAAGTCACAATGTCTCTGTATCTGTGACCCTATCTGAGAAATTTTTATAATAATACATAGGAGTGGAAACTACTGTTGTCTCACCCCTAAGACCTATTCCTAACCTCCTTCACCTTGTCCTGTCTCCCACTAGAGAGTCTGGGAAAAGTTAACTGTTCACCTTCCCGGTCTCCTTTGTGGCTGGGTGTGGCCACATGACTGATATGTCTGTAAGGAAGATATTTGTTCTCCTTTATAAAAGTAGTAAGTTCTGTTTGCTTCCCTCCCTTGCCAGCATCTGCTCCAACTACCTGCTCCTGCCTTGCTTTGCCTGGAGCTATGAGAAACATTTTGCGAACATAAGACGACAAGCTTAAGATTGAAAAGTCAACATGCCTAGAATGGTGGAGGGAAAAGATAGAAGGAGCCTGGGTTCTTGATGGTGCCACTGAGCCACTGAGGCAATGCCAGCAACCAACTAAGTCTGGGCTTACTCCTGTGTGCAAAAAATAAACCTCCATTTGATTAAACAACTGCCATCCAGGCTGTTACCTGCAGCTGAATGATCCTGATGGTCAATATCATAGAGCTGTTGTGAGAATTACATTAAATGAAATAATGTATGTGCAATTGCTTTATAAGCTGTAGATAGCTTGAGAGATTTGTTACTATTTAGAGAGGCAATACAGAGCAGTGGAAAAGGCATTGGACTTGGGCTCAGACAGATTTAGGTTTACACCCTAGCCAGTCACCTTATCAGACCTTACACATATGAAAATGACCTAACCTCTCTGTGCCTTCATTGTATCATCTGTAAAATGGAGACAATGAGTGTCTTGAGAAGGTTGTTGTGAAGGTTAAAGCAGATAAGATACAGAGCTTGATACATCTTGCTCAATACAGTTTTGTTTGAGAGAAGAATTAACAAGTAGCAGTGATGTGTGGTCTGCCCTAAATGAAAAGAGTTTTCTTTTTCTGAGTGAGATTGATGTCAAAAACTCGGCTTCTCTGCACCGGTGCCGAATCGAATCTCAGAGACAGAGTTTTGGATGAAGTAGGAAAGAATAGCTTTATTACTTTGCCAGGCAAAGGGGGACACAGTGGGCTTGTGCCCCTCAAAACGGTGTGCCCCAACCCAGGAGGATTTGGTGAGGAGTATTTTTTTTTTTTGCGGTACGCGGGCCTCTCACTGTTGTGGCCTCTCCTGTTGCGGAGCACAGGCTCCGGACGCGCAGGCTCAGCAGCCATGGCTCATGGGCCCAGCCGCTCCGTGGCATGTGGGATCTTCCCGGACTGGGGCATGAACCTGTGTCCCCTGCATCGGCAGGCGGACCCCCAACCACTGCGCCACCAGGGAAGCCCTTGGTGAGGAGTTTTATAGCAAAGGTTCAAGGGCAGGTTTGCTGTTAAGGATCAGGGTGTGTGCAAGGCCTGCACTCCTTTAATCTGGACTCAGGTGGTCTCCTGATGAATTTCTCAAGGTTATCAAACTGTGAACTTCTCTCTGGAGCATCTTCCATTGGTGGAGGTTTTAGTTCAGCAGAAAAGCTCAAAGATATCGTTATGTGTATCCCTTGAGACTGAACCAGGACCCTGCCCCAAGGCTGCACTGTTGTTTCTTGGCTGCTCCTCCCTTGTCTCTGCATCCCCCTCCCTTCTCTGATTAGCAACTGTTTGAATCTGCCCTTTGGAACTCAGGGAAGGTCGAGAAAAGGGGGACACAGAAAGGCTTTCGTGCCCAGGAGCACATATGGCCCTACTCAGTTTCAAGATCACGCTGTCCCTTAAACATTTACATCATTATGCAAAGTTTGGGACACCAAAAGAGACTTCAGGATGCCCTATTAATAAAAGTAGTAGGAAGAATTTTAGTAGCTTACTAAGTATTAAAGAGCCAGGTACCATTCTTAGAACTTCATATATTGACTAATTTAATCTTCACAGAAGTCCTATGTGTTCTTTCACTTCATTATACAAATGAGGAAAATGCAGTACAGAGAGATTAAGAGACTCACCCCAGATTACACGTTTAATAATGGAGTAGTCATTGAACTCAGGCAGTCTGGCTGCAGAACCTATGCTCTTAACCTCTATGTTATGTTAAGTCTCCTGAAAAAATTATTAAATACATTGCACTGAGCCCTCTGTCTGAACATGGAAAAATTTAAATCTAAGCAATCTCTGCTTGTAGGCCAGGATTGTACACACACACACACACACACACACACACACACACACACACACCCACAAGTATTGCTGAGATTTTGGGGAAGAAAATGGGGGCCATTCCATTCAGGAAATAGAGGGATGTTTCAGTTTCCAGTGAATTGAAGGGGCATAAAACTTAAAATCCCTCTGGGGCTTCATCACATTAGGCCTTTCTGGGCAAAACTCCAAGTCCAAGCTTTCTCATTAAGCTTTTAAATAAAAGCATAAACCACTCCCCAGACAGATAAAGAAGCACTAGAGGGAGCCCAAAGAAGAAGGCCTGGAATTTGCCTAGGCTAGTCATTCTTCCTTTGTATGAAACTTGAAGATACCGTAATAACGAAGACGTTAGCATTTTGGCATACTCTCCAAGGGAAGTAACAATAATAGTAATAATAATAATTAGTGTCTTTCATCCCTATAAAATGAAACTTTCCTTATGGCGATATGAGTGATATGAAACTGAAGAAGTTCCCATTAGGATGTCCAGAAAATTCCCCAGAGTAAGCAGACTTCTTAGTTAGGCATAAATCTATGTGAAATTGTAAGGGTGAGAGTAATTATGGGCTTGCTTGAAATGGATATGGTGGTTTTACTCTCCTTCTAGTTTGTCTTCCTGTATTGCAGAAGCTAGAAAATTAAAATACATTGTTCCCAAATTTCATTACCCCTAAAGTTCTGGATGTGAATTACATTCTGCTAGTTAGATGCACTCACATGCTATTGAGAATGTGGAAATAAGGAAAGGGAGAGCTTCATGCCACCTGACTGTTTCTGTTGTCTGGTGTGACTGTGTGTACCAGGGAAGCCAGCAGTGAGACACATGGGTCCCTATTGCCTGTTCTGGGCTTTTGCTCTGGGAAGGGATAGCCTCATAGGTTTCCCGGGACCAACTTGGAGGTTAGTTAAATCAAAGTAAACTTTGCAGGCAGCTTGATTTCTCAGAAGAATAGCCAGATTTAGTCCACAGCTCTTGCACAGAATGAACAAAACTCAGATGTTTCTGTAGGAAAATGTAGGTATAATTGAGGGCTTGTGATCTTTTCATTGTGTTGTGCTGAGGCATGTGGCACATGATTCAGCTACGAGTAACTGAGCTGAGAATTTTGAGTAAGGAGATAGATGGTGGTCACGACAGTTGTTCCAAGTGGCCTAGAGAGCCTTCAGGAACCAAGGTGCCATATTAAGAGGGAATACAGATCTCCCTCGATTTACGATGGGTTTATGTCCCAATAAACCCGTTGTAAGTTGAAAATATTGTAAATTGAAAATGTGTTTAATACACGTAACCTACAGCTGAGCAAAATCATATATCTAACACAAAGCCTATTTTATAATAAAGTGTTGAATATCTCATAATTTATTGAATGCTGTACTGAAAGTGAAAAACAGAATGGTTGTATGGGTACAGAATGGTGGTAAGTGTATTGGTTGTTTCCCCTTGTGATAACATGGTGGACTGGAAGCTGTCCTTGCCCTGCCCTTGCCCAGCGTCATGAGAGAGTATCATGCCACATATCACTAGCCCTGGAAAATATCAATTCAAAATTTGAAGCACGGTTTCTACTGAATGCATATTGCTTTCCCACCATTGTAAAGTCAAAAAATCCTAAGTGGAACAATCATAAGCCATCTGTACAACTGAATCCTGACCAACTGAAAAAACAAAAAAGTCACAGATATAACCTTATCTGACTATAGCATCAGAGGTCAGCAAAAGTTCCAAGATGGTACTAGCTCACCTCACATCTGGTTCATGGGGAAACCCAGACTAGCTTGTCTCTGGCTGAGATGAGTGAGATTACAAGGCACATTGAGAGGCACTGAGCTGTAGATCACTCCTTTTGCCACCACTGTATGGTGTGTACCTTGCATGTATCCCAGAAGAGCAGAGTAGGGCACTGGAAAACTAGAATACTGGACATTTTAACTTATAATGTTTTAGTATTGCCCAAAGGGAATATTTAAATTAATGCATCAAAGTAAGACAAAAATTTAGATATTTCCCCATCTGTTTCCCAGTAAGCGAATCATGAGAATGATCAGAGCAGGTAAAGAACATAAAGCAACTACATTTTTTTTTTTCCCGAGTGAAAAAAACTACGAGTATCTTTCTGATTCTGTGACATTGACTCTATTTAGTTTATTCTGCAGCTTTAATTACCTGCCCCCATTCAGGAAATATGCAATCCCCAAAGTGGAGGTGTTTCATAAGTCCAGTATGATGCTTTCTTATTAGCGTGGAGGACGAAGGGTTCTGAGCAGGGAAAGCACAGCAATATTTCAGATTCCCCTGTTAAGATACACTGATATAGTTTTATTATTTTTGTTTTAAGTTTGTGGAATATTCAGAACTGCAGTCTAGGCCATAAATTTAAATTTACGTACAAAGACAATAAGGTTAAATCTACACTGATTTTTGAATAAATCTGTAACATGACTCACATGGTCACCATGAATAATCAACAGCTCACTGTATATGTCTTGGATGCCCACTCCCTCCCCCACACTACCTCCACCATAATAGCTGCAGGTGAAGGATTGTTGTAAAAGCCTGTCTGTGGTTCACAGACTTGCCTGGAGTGGGTAAACACTAAATGCACACTTAGTCAGCTAACATAATGCTGGTTCCCTCAGCTTCGCTTTCTTTCCAGCCTCCCAGGTCAGCAGAATGCAATCCCTCTTTTCTCCTTATTTGTTTTTGAAGATTTCCTATAATGCACATAGGTATGTTCTTTTCTTAAGGTAACGATTGTTTTCCAGACAGAAAAAATGGTTTTATCCACAGAGTACAGTAAAATTCACTAATAGTTTTGCTGCATAAATATGTTTTTAAATGTCTTTGTTCTACTTTTAGCATTTCTGCCTTTATTCAATTTAATGCCCTTGTAAAAGTGATTCCCATTTTTCATTTTGAGATGCAAATAGTATGGATTACTTTCTCTTGGCTTATGTTAGTGGATCCTGTAAGGGAATCATCCTGGAAGGGCACCTGTACCATGTTCAGGGATATTCAGCAACATGTCCGTTAGCCCAGAGTATTACTGAATATTTGTCACAGTGGAATTGTGTGTAGTCAGAATGGTGAGCGTAAACTTAATTCCTGACCCTAATCTTGAAAGCCACTTCCCTGGGAATCACTATTCTGAAAGAGATTTGTGAGAAATATGCTCTTTTGTGAAAGAACTATTTAAAAACAAATAAACATCCAAATGATAATTACTAAAGAAAAATGTCAGTGTTCAAGATCCACTTCCCTACAGTGGTATTTTGTTAAACTTAGAAATATTAGGAAAATGTTGGTACCTATGCCATATCCTCTTTAGTTATATGGGCCATACCACTGCCAATGTGCTGTGAGTACTGGGCACTCTGCACTTGCTCATTGATTGAGTGAGTGACTGACTGACTCGTTCATTCATTCAGTCAGAGAGTTTACAATGATGACTTCCTGGCTTCCATTCAGATAACATGCTAGATACTCAAGGATTGGAGGTACAACAATGAATTATATAGCTTTAGTTCTCAAAGGGCTTTACAGTCTAATGGAATAAGCAAACACACTAAAGGTCTCCAAAGTGGGGGGGAGGGGTGCATTGTCATATGTTGTACTAAACTATTCATTGGGAAAAAATAATTTCTATTTATAGTTTGATCTAAAAATTCAGGTAATTATTAGTTTACTGATAGTAAAAATATGGATTATCATTGGTACCATAACTTGTTTATTTGGTGAGATGGTTATATGTCACCAAGGTCCAAGTTTTCCTTTAAGGAAGAGTGAGATGTCTACAATATGAAAGAGTTGAGAGCTGCATTTTTCACTTGTTTATTTATGTTACATTTATTCCAATAGTTTAGAGTTTGTGTATGTTTCTTGGATTCCTAGGTTATAATAAGAAGGAAAGAGTTTTCTTTACAATACTTTGTAGTAAGACATGGAGTGACCATGAAGTCTTTTGTATCACATACAAATTCACTGATACCTTGTGACAAAGTATTTGAATATCACCATCAGTTAGTTTTACCAGTTCTTAAATTTCATTAAATAGAACCTTAGAGGATGCTAGTAATGCTAGTATATTGATCTGGCTATGGTTACATGGCTGCCTACATATATACAAACTCATACAGCTGTGTAGTTGAATATACTTTACTGTGTGCACTTTATGCACTCTACTGTATGTATATTATCTCTTATAAAAATTAATTTAATATAAAAATAATAAATAAATCAATAGAACTATCAAATTTAAAGGAAAGATATATAATTTTTTAATAAAAGGGCATATACTCCACCTTTATTGACTCTTTCTACATGACTGGTTGCCATACTTGTCTGTTACCTAGCAGATATTAAACACACATAATTTTTCCCTTCTATGTAAAAGGAAAAAAATATGCCTTTTAATAGTAAGCAAGAAAATAATTTTTTTTCATCAGAAATTTAAGCAATGGAGAGAACATTTTGAAAATAGATATTTAGAACTGTTCCAGTCATTATGAGATTTTGTTGAAAAACAAATGCTTGTACCTATAAAACTTCTCATATTGGCATACTTAGAAAATTTTATAGTAGGGTTTTTTTTTTTACCCTGCTAATAAATATCTCAGATGAAGACCTTCTGTGAGTTTGAGTCCATTAAAAATTATTAAAATTTGAGCCCATTAAAATTCAATATACTCCTATTGGTTTACAAGAAAAATTGATTCACATCAAGGATGGAAGTAAAGTCCTTGGGAATTAAAAAAATACTTTGCAAATTACTGTGCTCACCCACAGTTCCAGGAATTTCACTTCTTGTATATCCCCCTGAATTCCTTACACAGGCTTTTAACGAGATATATTCTACAGTGTTTATTGTACTCTTATTTGTGGTACTGGGGAGTTAGAGACAAAAAAGTGTCCATCACTGGGAAAGCGGATAGAAACAAAAGTGTCCATCACTGGGAAAGTGGATAAAGATGTTTTTGGATATTATGCAGCAATTAAAGGAAAAGAATTAAATGTACATATGGCAACATGAATTTATCTTTAAAATTATAATTCTTAATGGGAAGAGTGAGAAACTGAATGAGATATATAAACCAGAAATATTCATATAAATTAAAAATACATGAACACAAAACAATCACTCACATCTATAAGAGCATAAATACACTAAATGATAATGACATATTACTTTGGGAGGATTGGTAGGAGAATGAGATGAGGGTTTGTTGATAAAAGAGAATAGATAAATAAAATAACAGAGAGCCTTCGAATGGATTGAAATTGATAGCATGTTATGAATGGAAAAGCATGATTAGCTTAAGCTTCTACACCTGGGATCCTATATCTGCACACACTCCCTTCAAAAAACGGGACAAACAAAACTACAAATGAGTATCAGGAATTTTGAATATGGTAAATAAAAATACTATCCATTCCAGCCATGACAATCATTAATACCCAGTGTCAAAATAAGTGAATTCAGAATGGTATCTTTGAATCCTTGTATCACAAGGATTTAAGGCATGACTTTTTAAAATGAAGTATATTTATCATACTAGATTATTAATAAAGATACTACTAAATTCTAATGACATTTGGTGAAATTGAAGTATTTGCAGTATTAAAAATTATATAGAGTAAAATACTTCATAATAATGTGTACTTTCATTGTTATTTCATCCTTTTAGTTTTAGTTCCTATTATTTTGTATATGTATACAATGTGAGTAAATAGTAGTACAGTAGTAAATTGTTATTTATAATTATAGAAATACACGTATATATATTGAATATGCATGTGACTTTTTTTTTAACTGATAGGGATACATGATCAAAAAACTTTGGAAATGGCAGGTGTCAATACCTAGAACAATATAAGTGCTACAGTAGACAAGAAGTAGAAACAAGGCTTAAAGAGAGACAGTAGTGGATCAGTCGACTCTGCCCTGAATGTTAGGAATGATCAGAGGACAGGATCTTTGAGAGAGTTTTAAATGATGAATAGACGTTAACCGAACATGCAAAAAGATGAGAGAGTACAGTAGCATATTTAAGGTTTGCTTTCTAAGTATAATATATATTTCTAAATGTAATCTACTGTATAATACTATAACATATTGTATATATTGTAATATATAACATATATAATGCATATATAATTGATATAATGGTACCTTCTTTAGACATACAATTAATCACATATGAATTTTTATTTTGTATCATTTATTTTACACTTCTGAGCCTATTTTTCAGGTCACAATTTTTCAGTCATGAAAAAATATCATAGATCATAGGCCAATAATGTCAAATGTATACAAAAGTTGTAGGCAGAGAGCAAATCATAGTGACTTGCATATATGGACTTAATGCTGGTGATTTTAAGGAGCTTTCAAATAAATTTAAATTATGGAGAAACATTTTTTTTTTTTTCTTTGCGGTACGCGGGCCGCTCACTGTTGTGGCCTCTCCCGTTGTGGAGCACAGGCTCCGGACGCGCAGGCTCAGCGGCCATGGCTCACGGGCCCAGCCGCTCCGCGGTATGTGGGATCTTCCTGGACCGGGGCACGAACCCGTGTCCCCTGCATCGGCAGGCGGACTCTCAACCACTGCTCCACCAGGGAAGCCCTGGAGAAACATTTTAAAGTTTGTGTTCAGAAATTTCATTGATGGCATGGGGAGTGGTTATTGGCATACTGGAATAAGATAACCCATGAGGAAGCTACTAGACTTTATTTTTATTACCTTTCATAACATTTAGAGCAGTTTATAGTTATTTTGTTTTTCGTTACTTGTTATTATTTGCTTTCCCCACTAGACTGCAAGTTCCATGTAGGCAAAGACAAACTACATTCGTCCTGTCATCTTGTATCCTGGTACCTACCACCATGTCTGGCACCAAGAAGGGGCTCAATCAGTATTTAGAGAATGAATGGTGAGGTGAAGAACGGGAGTATTTGAGAGACATTTAAGAAGTGTAAACTGATAGATTGTAAGTGATGTCTTCAAAACATTTCTGTTCTTATTGTTCAAGTTAAGTCTGTCTAAGAAGTCTAAACTGATAGATTGTAAGTGATGTCTTCAAGACATCTCTGTTCTTATTGTTCCAGTTAAGTCCGTCAGTCAGAGGTAAAGAACAGGCCATTTTCTACTTCTGTATCCTATTTGAGAAGGAAGAGATATCACTTGACTATTTCCATGTAAATTTGTATTGTGTGTATGTGATTATAAATGTGATGATCAACTACTTTGAAGCACAGGTGCTTGAATGAGTTTTGTGACCTTGAACATGTTTCTTGCCCTCTAAATTTCCTCACCCATAAAGTGAGTACAGCAATCATCACCTGCGTGAGGTGTTCTGAAGAAGACTAAATGAATTTATATATGTAATGATTCTAGCAGATTGTAGGACGTAACCAGTAGTTAGGCTCACCACTATTCTCTCCAAACACATTCAAAATGGCTCTAAATATTGTATAAGTAGTCATCATGAGAATACAAACTGCTAAACTGGAAAGGGCACTGAGCCCAGAATCATACCTGGGACTGTATGTTCAGAATATATGGTTATCCTATGGATAAAGGATCATCAATTTCAAAGAACTTTTTCTTGTCTGAATTAAGGATACTATGAGTCATTCTTTTGATTAGAAAGAAAATGATAAGCATTTTTTATGGTTGTACCTTATTGAAAATATAATCTAAATGTGCCACATAAATGGGAAAGAAAGAGTTATTAATCCTACAAAAAGAAAAACATTCTTAACTTACTTTGTTCCTCATAATAATTATTATCCTTTGCAACTGATTTTAAATATACTCATGGACAGCTTTTGCTTTCACGGGACTGGAAGCACCATGAACACAGGGATTACGTCCATGCCATTCACCATTGCAAAACTATGTCCACTTCAGGTCCCAGTACATGGAAACACAGCCCAAAATAAAAATAGAAGATAAGGTGAGTAGAAAGATTCACTATAAGCCTTTTTCGAACAGTGATTCTGCCGCCTATTGGCTTGGAGTTTCTGGAAAGTTATTTAAACTCTCTGAGCCTCATTTCTCTCATCATTTCAATGGGGATATCCGACCCATCCTGCTGTTGTAAGGATTCAATGTATAAAACACATGTCCTAGTGCAGCCACATAGTACGTGTTCAATAAATGTTACCTATTAGTATGACCTATTTGGATAAATCAAATGGAAATCAAGGGAAAGAGATTTACAAAATATTTATATTAGCAGGAACTTTTCAGGAACAGACAGACAACACTGGACAATTGACTCAGAGTTTGGATTCTGACTTGTTGCTTTTCTACTAGTGACTCTTCAGTGGACTATTCATCAGACATAAATTACCTGAGACTTTAGTTGGACAGAGTAGGGGGCTCCGTAGTGATGGGGATCAATAGATGGGGTGGCTGGAGGCTTTAGTGCTGAGCTGATTTAATGGGTCTTGGATAGAGGTGTATTAAAAGCTTTTAGGTGAAAGCTCCCTGTTGCTGCTTTTTGTACTTTGTCTAGTACCTTAATGAATGCTGCTATAAAGAGTGTTTTATCTCTGTGTTATGAGCCCAGGTTTGACTGTTTGTGCTCTCAGAAGGATTTTAGCTGTTTGGGGATAAGATTTTATGAAGGGAAGAAAAACTCATACGGAAATATGATTTTTATGATGAGTACTAATCTGAAGAAATTAACAGCAATCACTGGTATTAAATCCCCAAATCAGAGATTTTAGATTGATTAAAAATACACACCATTCAGACAACAGAATCTCATACCAGATTTCTGATAGTACAGTTATCTTTATATTATTGTAACATTTTAGGCTGAAGTATGGATTTGTTCTGTAGGATACTAAAAAGAGCTTTGGGATAACAACATAAAATCCTAGTAAAGTTCTGTGTTTTCTTCAAGTTCACTTATACGTTTTAAATCCCAAAGCTTAGCCTTTACAATTACCTAAGTGTTATATTGTTAAATATTGATTTGAGTTTTTAAATACGAGGGCAATATTGTACTAAGCCTATATGAACATAACTTGCCTGACTTCCAGAGTGGGGTGTCATTCTAAAATAGCAGAGCACAAGGCACTTCCTTTATATGTATCTAAACCTTCTACTGTCACATATACAGTACATAATTTGCTTCTTAAGGATTTTTCTCTCTTGTTTTAGATTTGTTTTTCTGGGTTGCTTTTATGACTGTGTTTACATATGGAGCCAGCACCTTAGCAGAGATCATTTAGAGCCCCTTTTGATATCCACTTATGATGGAGCTTAGTAACGCTGGGAAAGGAAGTATAGTATTGAATGCATTGAAAATATTCCCATGTTTTCCTCTCTTGTGAGTTGTTTCAAAAAGCATAAACTGAAGACCCATTATCAGAAGCAACACAGCTAAATTCTTTGGTTGGAATGGATTATAGGGGGATAGCTTATGAAGATATTACTGATAAGTTGAAATTCTTCTTAAACTCGGTCAAATAATTTGGTCTTATTAATAGCGTATACAAATGTAAATCTTATGCATACAGTTAACTATTGAATTTCAAACTATTATTTATTTAAAAAGATCAATTTCTAAAATATTTGATCTACTTTTTAGAATGTTACTACAGTGGTTCATTTTAACACAGTGATTAATTTCATTTTGTTTTTCAAATTATCACTATCCTATACAAAGTTGATTACAACATCATTATTTTAAAATTTTATTTACTCATTAACTTTATTTATACTTTTATTGAGTATTTATTATGAGCTCTGATTAAGACCATAAAAATGAATAAAACAGTGGCCGCTTTTGATAACTCACAGTCTTTGTGGTGTGGGAAAGGTCATTGAAATAGAGAGAATATTACCAGAGACTGATAAGAAGTTTGTATAGTTTCAAACTAGTATACTGCTTTAAAAAATAGCACTTTTCATTTCTGTTTTCTGATTATGAACTCATATATTCATTTGAGGAATTCACATTATTAGTATTTTTGTGTATAAACCATATTTTTTCACATAAAGTTATATTTGTAAATGCTTCACATATTTGGGTCCATACTGCTTAGTGCCTGCTTTTTTTTCACTTAACTACTCTACCATAAATAGTTTCCCATGTCAGTGTTTATTCTGCTATAATTTCATTTTTAATAACCTCTCATTCTCCATTATTTAGATGTAAATAATCAGATGTAAAAATTATTTAGCTTCCTCTATAATTTATTTAGCCAGTTCTTCACAATTGTTTATCTGAGGATTTTTTAATGCTATCGTAAATAATATTCCAATGAAAATTTTATAGATAAATCTGATTATTTCCTTAAGAAAAGAATACTAGAAATAAAAATACTGAAAGAGATGGTTATAAGTATATTCATATTTTATGCATTCTATATATAGTCAAATGTTCTTTAGAAATTGTGCTGTATATAAGGGTCCCCAGGTTCTTCACACTTTACCATGCTTCTTAGTCTTTTCTATTATTGAAGAGTAAACAAATAACATTTTATTTTGTCTTTATTTGGCTAACAATGAGATTTAATTTTCCATTTTTATCAGTCATTTGTACTGTTCACTAGTGAGTTACCAATAATGCTCTTTACCTATGTCTTTATTTAATTTGTAAGGTCTCAGACTCCTATTTGATGAAATAGTTGACTATTCCACCTGTATATTCTGGATTAAATAAATAAATAAATAAATAAATTAAATGGCTGCACCTATCAAGCATGCAAGATAGGAAAACCCCACACACCAGAAGCATAGGGGTAGGTGAGAGGCAGAGCAGTGGTCATGCCAGCTCATGATGTTGCAGGCCACATGTGATGGAGATGGTGTAAGGATACAGTATTGCCCCCTAGCTTGACTTCCAACTACCATGGAAAGGCAGGCTGTGAATGGCTATAATTAGCTAGCTGCTGTTTTTACTCTGGGTGGCACAAAACATCTCCAATGAGAATTCAAAATCTAAGGCCTGTGCCTCTGATTAATTGGAGTCCAATTTTACACTATTCCTGTATTCCAAGAAACCCCATACTGAGAAATAAACATAGAAATTGGTCTCTGGTCATTGGAACATCTCTGGTGTCTGTTGGAAACAAAAACAAAGCTCTCTGGAGAGATACTTCAAAAACTGAGATGCATGGAATTCCCATTATAACATGCTTTGCACAAGATAAGGTAATAGCAAAAAAAAATTACAAAACATGAGATGAGAAAAATTCACGATGAATAAGATTTAGACAAACAAGAGAATTAACTAACACCTGCAAAACTTGAGAAAATAGAGCAATACTATTAAAGAGACACTATATAGAATAAATAGGTGTATTTAAAATTAATAATGTAGGGACTTCCCTGGTGGTCCAGTGGTAAAGAATCTGCCTTACAATGCAGAGGACATGGGTTCAATCCCTGGCCAGGGAACTATGATCCCACATGCCGCAGGGTAACTAAGCCCGAGTGCCACAACTACTGAGTTGGTGCCCCTCAACGAGAGAGCACATGCCGCAAACTACAGAGCTCACGCGCCCTGGAGCCTGTGCACCACAACTAGAGAGAGGAAATCCCTCATGCCGCAGTGGAAGATCCTACATGCCTCAACGAAGATCCCACATGCCGCAACTAAGACCCGATGCAGCCAAAAGTAAATAAAATAAATAAATCTTAAAAAAATAAAATTAATAATGTAATAAAATTATAGAAAATAAGAGAATAGGAGACTGATTAAAAACAAACAAATGCAGTTTTGAAAAGTTACGAAATACAAGTTCTAAAAATGGAAAAACATTTTTTTGAAATTTAAAACTTAATTGATGATTTAAAAAGCAAATTAGACATCCCCAAAGTATGAGAGAATAAGTCAACTGGAAGAGAAACATAGGGGGAGAAACATAATGCAGCACAGAAAGATAAAGAAATGGGGAGTATGAAAGAGTGCTTTCAACATGTGTTAATAAGATTCCAGAGGAAGTAAAAAGAATGGCTCAGAATTTTCCAGACTTGACAAAAGCCATATATCTCCAAGGCTGAGATGCACAATTTACAGGAATAATAATAATAATAGATAGTAATTCATACCTAGATATCACAATAAAGTGAATAAGATCAAAGAAAAGGGAAATTTTTATAACATTCAGAAAAATGTAAGTTAATTACAAAGGCCCAATTATTAGACTAAAAATAGACCTTCAACTTCAACCACAGAAGACGGAAAACAGTGGTGTTACAGCTTCAAAGTGCTAAAGTGTAAAAAAAAAAAAAGAAAAACTGTCAACATAGAAGCATAAAATTAAATAATCTATCCTTTAAGAATAAACTCAAACTAAAATTTCTCAACACTGCATTAATAAAGAAAAACATAGATAAATATATAAGTATTTGTAGTGATAGTGGGCATCCTTCTTGTATTACTAGCTTCTTTTTACATTGAAGTCAGCTATTTATCTGAAATATATATTATTATACTGAGAAATTAATATTCAATTCATAGTTTATGAAAATACTTTTGATCAGACAGGAATAAATAAATTAAAATTTCTGATTGTCACTCACATGTTCTAGTTTTGATTTTTAAGATATGGCCAATCAACTCTCTGCCTCACTCTCCAAATCCCAACTTAAACTTGAAATGTTTTCTTTTCTTTGTTCTTTAACAAATCAGATACTATAAATAGGTGTACTTTCTCAGTGCTGAAACAGTTTAAGTTCATCAACTTGAGAAATATTTGGTTTGTTTCTGATGCACATTCTTACTAACTCCTTTGACTGTCAGGTACCAAAAAAAAATGTCATGTATTTAAATGAAAAAAAATTAATGGTTTGGGGAAATCACTGTTTTAGCAACTTTTTATTAATATTTAATATGTGCTATACACTATACTAGGAACTATGAGGAGCTCACAGGTAAAACATTAAATTATTAAATGGTAGTGAAAATTTCAGGCTTACTTTGGCATTATAAGCAAAAAATAATCAGGAGACAAAAAGCCAACAGATCAGTTGCACTGAATTGGACTGAAAATATACTTAGATTTCCTAAAAAATATGTTTCCTTTATATACTACACTTTGATTATAAAGGTCTTATTCCTTATCCACAGAAAAACAGCAGAGATAATAATTCCAAATATGGCATTAAATGTTTACTATTTTCTAGAACAAAAAGAATAGTACATGAAAAATTTATATAGTGAATTATATATCTCCTGCTATTAAGTCGGTGTCCTGATTTATAAATGTGTCATTGCTGCTTTTCTGTATAATAATGCATTCCTGACTTTCTTTGCTTGATTGGTTGATTCATTGTTAAAATAGTCCAAGAGGATTAAACTGTGATAGATGGTCTGGAGAGACTGGTCACTCTCTGTGTCATGTCATCCAGTAGCATGATTGGGATATCTCCTCTCACACACACACATACAAATAGTTCCTTATTAAAGAATACATTTCCAAGTAAGATATTGAATTAGAATAATAGAATTGTAGAATTATAAGCCATAATAATGGTCATCATATCCAACTCCTTCATTTTGAAGATATGGACACAGAAGTTCAAGAAGGTTAAGTAATATCCCTAGGGCAATGCAGGTACGTAGAAGCTTCCCTGGAACTGAAATATCCCCCTGAGTGCCTGTCCAGTACTGTTTCCACCACAGCACACTGCAGAATTGTGGAGGCAGGCTGTCAGATTTTACAATTTAAATTATGACTCAGAAAAGAGGGAAATAAGTTTCTTTATTGTTTTAGTTTTCTAAGTCTCCTTATCTAACATATTCCATCCTGGTGAAAGCTATATAAAGTAAGGTTAGGCAAATTACCAAAGAAAGTCTCCACGCCACTCAGATTTTGTGAAGTGAGAATTTATCTCAGACTTGAATCTACTGAAAGCCCCCTATTTGACAGATGCTTTAAATTTATATTGAAAGTTTGGAAAGAGAGAGAGGATTAAAGAGGAGAGAAGGAAGGCAGGAAGGGAGGGTGGGAAGGAGAAAAGAAGAGAAAACAAAATTAGCATTGGAAGCATAATCAGGAGATGGATATTAGATACAGTATTTCATGTCTAGAAATTACTAGAAATTCACCTACTATAAGGGGGCTGTATCAGACTATATTTACCTTAAAATCCATATTTTAATAATTATGAATTGTTTTTAAATTTTACTTGTAATTTACTTCAACATGTTCTCTTTTATTAGGGGCCACCAATCTATTTTCATTCTTCTAATACTCATCTAAATATTTTCCCACTCACAATTTCCAGTTGAGTTTGGGTAATTTGTTTTTCCTGTTAGTAATTTTTCTTTTTATTTCAAATAAATTTATTTGTCCTGATCTTGGCCACTTGTTTCAAAAGTATTAATGCATTATTAAAATATTTTAGATTTTTAGAGAAACCTACCAGCATTTATTTATGTAAATGAATCTTGAGTGCTCATTTTGGGTGAGTGGTCTGTTATGAATTCTAGTTATACTCCTTGCTCATGCACAGATTTTTGTAATGCTTCAAAGGTGAAAATATTCCTTTCTATTTTTATGATGAATTTTGTAACAGACATTGCTAAATTTCCCTCTATAAACTTCTTTCTTTTATTTTCTATAGAATCTTAGCTGGAGAAGTATCAGCTGGAAGCATATGGGATTTCCCTTATGTAGGGTAAATCTGAAAAGGGAGCCTCACGAGTGCAGATAATTTTATCTGTTTTCTTTACCGTTGTATGGCCAGAACCTGGAATAAGTTCTAACGCATAGTGGGTGCTTAAGAAATGTTTGATGAGTTAATGAAAGAGAACACATGCCTGTGTGTGTGCCCCCTTTTGCGTCCTTTCTTCTTCTGAATGCTTGGAACATGAATGTGATGCTAAAGTCCATCCCGAGCCATGGATACTTGGCGAGAGAATGGAAAGTTAGAAGAAGCATGAATCTTAGAGCCACGGAATGGCTCTCCATGGCCTCCTTCCAACTTTGGATGAGAGAGAAATACAGTTCTCTCTTTTTAAGAGATTAAGGTCATTGTTATATGGAGATTTCTGTTACAGGTGAACCTCATACATATCAACGAAGCTTTACTTTTTAAAAAACAGTAGAAAGTAATCAGTCAAATTTGATGGAAAAGTCTTATGAATCTGAGGTAATAGAGTTTATTTTTTGTCAATAAGTTTGATAAACACTTGTAAACCTTGTCAATTTTGTATTTTCAAAATACAAAAACATTTTTGTTTCACCAAAAATGGTGAAACATGGAAGTCCTAATCAGGACATAATCTCATATCAACAATGAGGAACTATGTATTGAAACTGAAGTAAAAGAAACTTTGGGAAGAATTAAGTAGAAAGAAGCTAATATATCATGTTAAGCACTGTATTTTATATTTAATAAGTGTGTGTATGTACACTTTAGGTGTGTAAACTTAAAAAATTCTCCATATTCAAATAGAATAAATTTTATTTGTATGTATTATATATATCTGTACTCGAATAGCTATATATTGTAGCCTCTATTTAAAAAAAATTAAGTAAAGGATACTCATAATATTTAAGCAACAAGCTTAAAATCATTTGGGTGGTAAGAGGAAAATTCAGATTCTGACCTGTAGCTGCAGAACTGTGTTCTTTCTTACTCATGCTAAGAGTTTGTGATAAGCAGTGAAAGGAATACATCTAGTCTATCCAAGCTGTTATCTCCACCTTGGAAACATAACATATCAGACATATCAGATTAGATTACAGTTATTAATCTCTGGGTATAAAAATTATATAATTCTAATTCAGTATATTTCACTGATAACATAAGGGCATTATTAGCTTAATGGTGAAGCATTTCATATAAAGAAAAAAGACCATTCATCTTATCAGACCTAAACCCATTTTACTGATGACCAGCAGATGAGAATGAGTATATGAATGAATGAGTGAATGAATGAATGAATGAATAAATAACTTTCCAGCAAGTAGTTCACTGAGAACCAGCATGGCTTAAGTAAAGAAGTAAAAACAATTTGTATTAGACTCAACAAATTTCTGTTGGCTACAATGACTAAATTTGTAGATAGAAAAACTTTGTAGATACATAGTGTCTGGATTTCATCAAGTCACTGATCAAGTTTGTGGAAAAGAATGAATGATAACAATGGAATAATAGTATAGAATGAATGGGTTCAAACATGGTAAGTGGACTGTATCCAAACGATTAACATGATGTAACTCAGAACCAATACCCTTGCTTTGTAGTCACATTCTATATACACTTTCAAATTGTTCCAATTAGTATAGAAAATAAATAAATTACCTTAGACAATTGATGTTACAAGCTTCATAATGTGAGTTCAAGCCATAGGTAGAGACGATTTTGTTCTCTAAATCATTTTATATTGTCAACCTTAGTGTGATAAATAAATAATATTTTACAGCAAGTGTCTTCTGAAACTCAACTTGAATTAAGAAGAAATAACATTTTCTGAAAGTTATTAAATGGTAAAATTGTCAAAAAGCAGATTGGGATTCTTTCCTCCTTGCAGATTTCAGTCTTTTCAAAGGTGCAGATAGTGTGATCGCTGACATTAAGCACTGGTGACCTGATACTGTGCACACAATTTTCCTCTTGAATGTCTAGCTAAGGAAACATGTGGAGCAGGTGCACAGGTCGGAAATCATACAAGCTTTTCCTAATTGCTAAAGCTGGTGGATAGCATGTTTATGTAGGTGCTGAAAGAGGGTTGGACCATTGCAGACTGATCAATCTTGTTCAATCTGCTACTTAGTGACAGTCAGAGCAACACCAGAGATCTTGAATATTGCCAGCATTGTATAGCACAGGACAGACAATTGTCACTGTATTTCCAGCTGTCACTGAGAAACTAAGCCAGATTTAGGGATAAACGATCATAATCATTATAGTCATAGTTATTCTGGCCCCTTCATTATTAGTTCTGGATATGGCATGTTTATCTCTTAAATTAAGAATGATTTGTTCCCATGTAGTGCCTATCACTTGAGAATTTTCAACGTGCTTTATGAGCACTGGGCTGAGTTTATATCTAGCCCGGAACTTCTGCCAGAGCTCTTCTGAATCCCTCTGGAGCTCTTCTGTGTGTGCTACTATTTCCTTAATGGCACTTCTCACTCAGATCATCTCTGTTGGGATGACAAAGAATTCTGCTGAGATTTGGAGGAAAATATGAATTTGAATTTGGAGCACTAGCTCTTTAATCCTTCCAGCCCTGTTTGAAATAAAGAAGTGATGAGAATTATTGCATCCATTTTCTAGACTGGATTTCAATGTGTTGCCATTGAAAACATCTCTGCAGAGGTGACTTGCAGGCCTTCGGCTGTCCTCCACCATATGCTGCCTCCCTGATATAAATTGAAGTGGGAAGAGAACAGAGAGATTTGGATCCCAGAGCTTGTTTCCATAAAATTAAGTAACATTTGATTTTTAGGCATGTAAAATGAATGACAGTTTCTTCTTTGTAAGATATGGGTACCACACAAAATAGTTTGAAAATAATTGTTTGAACTCTATCCATTTAACCTATTACTGTAGGGTTGTTTTATATATATATGTATATATGTGTATATATATATATATATGTATATATAAAAATTTATTTTGACCTTCATTTTTTTTACTTTTGAGAAAATTTGTAAGTATTACCTCTACTTTATACTCAGATTAATATTAAATTATTATTTCAGAGCCATATTCCTCAACAAATATTGTTGAAACAACTGCATACTGTACTAGAGATTGTGCATTTGGTGAATAAGGGTAGGCAAAAGTGATTAGTTTGTGTATTTTGGAAGCCAAAGTATACTTTAAAATAATGCTTTATACGCCATCTCAAAAAATGCATCATAAATAAGTTGAGGTTTATATTTCACATACTTTTTTATCCTTGAAAAAGTTTCAAATATATCTTCCCAACATAAATACACACGCACACACACACACACACACACACACACAAACACACAAACACACACACACACAGAGAAACTTAAAGGGAAGAAAAAAGCATTCTTGGAACTCTAGAGATAATCAGCACCAAAATCCTGACATTTTCCCCATTCTTTTCTTGTGTTATAAACATACCACTTCTGTCAGTTATTGCTAGATATTTTTTCAAATGCAGACTTATCCTTCTACCAAAATGGAAATGCCATTAAAAAAACTTTAAAGTAGCTTTTTTAAAAATCAACGTGATGGATTTTTAAATGTTTGTTCATCAATAATATCCCATCACTGGGACTGCACTGAAAAAGCAAAAAATTTTATTTGTTTTTTGGGAGTGCTGGATGCTATAATGGCCCAATAGCTAATTGCTCTATAAAACCCAGAGGCAGTATTCCTTACACACCACATTCTCAGAATGCAGAATTTGATTAATTGATGCTGGATGGTAGACTATCATAAGGCATGACATTTCGTCCAGACAAATGAAAACTGGTTGAAAAAAAACTGTGTGCAAAAGCGTTGAAAAACAAGAACTGGAAGGGTCAAAGGGCAATGGGAAAAAAGCTATTTGACAGTTAGCTCATATTTACCTTATAAATTTTTTAATAATGGTTGATGCATTTTAATCTCTGACTGTCTTACACTACAAAGTGTAAGTCAATGTATAAGCTAATTGCAGCAAGCAAAAGTGGTATTTAATGCACTGGACACTTTCACTATCAAAGTGTTGTATCTCTAATTAGTGTTTGTACCTGATGTGACAGCAGTTTATAGAGCACCAAAATAGTTCCTAATTTGTCAAGTGGGTCTGAAGCTGATGGCAGCTTTCTGATCATCTCCCTCGCCGCAGGACCTGAAAGCACCTTCAAAAAGCTTTCTCTCATTGATCTTTAGTCAGATGCTGACCAAAAAGCAGACAGCCCTGCCAGAAAGAAGATAGATAGGTGCTGCACTAGCATGAAAAACACCGCACCCTTAATGAAAAAGGTTCCTGCTTATAACTCATGTGTGTGTACAAACACATCCACACAGGGGGTTTCAATGGGGATAGCAGTCCTGGAAATTAAGGGGAATGCATTTGCTATTTTTTCATTCTTCTCACAAAGAATTGCCCACCATGAATATCTGGAATGCACTAAGCAGGCTGTTTGTTAGTTCCCACATAGTTTATTTTTTGTCTGTCACTAAGGTGGAATGTTTTAATGATTAGCTTATAATTTTTAGAAAGTCAGTGAGCTAATGCAGGTACATAAGATAAATACCAAGTTGTGGTTCTGTTCTAAGCATAAACAAAGGATTATCTGATACAAATTTTGAACTTGTTATAAAAACATATATTCTACAAATTAAAATCTCATCTTGTGTTTTGTAACAATCCCCACCCACGCTGTCCTTCTGATGCTAAGGGATGATGTTGCCCATAGTAGTCTATCAATGATATATTTGTATTTTGGAATGGTTTATATAATATGAAAAATATCCAAGAAAAGTTACAGTATGCATTTGTCAAATACTTTTTAATTTGTCAGGTTAACAGAATGTATTACTAAAGATAACACGATGATTATCCCACCCACATCACATCTCAGCATCAGAGTCCTGGGAGCACTACACCAGGGAAACCATTTAGCAACTTGAAAAGGGCACACTCTCAGCATTTATGGGGACCAGTTCATTGAAAAATTCAATCACCCCGTCCTTAAGGAGAGAATGGGTTGTGATTAGCAAGTTCAACCACCCAATTTTGTCACTTACTAACCTTGGTGCTCAAGGTTTATTTCTTATAAATTGATTCTGAGAATCACAAGTTGCTTTTCTCTGTTAACTCCCAATCATTTCCAAGTGAATTGTAGTTTGAGATAAATTATGGGGGAAGACTGCATACAATTTAGCTGACTAAAACGGGAGATTCAAACTCAACATGACAAAAATCATAATCTCTCTTCCCATTCCCCATTCTTATTACCTTCCTGTGTTTCATAGATTGGGAGAGGGTCCATTCTCTTACAAAAATCAGAAACCTGGGAGCATTCTTTGGCTTGTATTTTCCTCACCTATATTCCCCTTATCAAGCCATACCCAATCCTTTTCCAAGTCTTAGATTTATCAGTTAATAGTTCTCAACTCTATCTACTACTCTCCATTGACACCAGCCTAATTTACCATCATCTGTAACTGATACTGCAAGGACCTCTTAATGAGCATCACTTAACCTATCTCCTACAAACTTATTCTTAAGGAGTAAACCAATCATGACACTTGCATAAAAGGTTTGATGCAGTGGTTCTTAAATTATTGTGTCCCAGGAGGTCTCCTTCATATTCTTAAATTTATTTAAAGTCCCCAAAACTTTTTGTTCATGTGGGTACATCTATTAGAAATGAAAGGGTACATATTAGAAATGAAAACTGAGAGATTAAAAATTACTTACATATTAATTCATTTAAAAATAATAAGAATATTACATTTTTTTGGGAAAAATAATTGTGTTTTCCAAAACAAGCAATGACAAGAACAGCATCATTTTACATTTTTGTGAATCTCTTTAAGGTCTGGATTAGTAGAAGATAGCTGGATTCTTACATCTGCTTCTGTATCCAGTCTGTTGCAATATGTTGTTTAGTTGAAGCATATGAAGAAACTCCAGCTTCTGAGACATAAGTCGTTTGAGGAGGATCTTAATAGTCTTTTTGGATAGTCCTTTTAGATACTATACTAAAATTTTTCTTTAAGGAGTTTTACTTTTTTAAGGGGAGGAAAATACCTTTTTTTACTTTTACTACACCAAAATACTCCTGAAAGGTTAGTTGCATTGTGGAATCTGAAAACATATCACTGAACTTTTTGTACTCTGCTACATTAAAATTCATTGGTCTTTCTAGAATTGTAAATGGATCTTTTACCCATGAGTGACTTTAAACATCATGCACTCATTTGGAAAATATTAGTTCATTGAGTTATATAGATCTTCCAAATGTTGACACATTTCATTTATACAATATCAAAATATCACATTAGTTACTGTCACTGCCATATGTATCAAAAGTCTTTAGGTATTTGGAAGCTGTCAAGCTCATGGTAGTGTGGATATACGTTTTCCAAAATTCACTTGAAACCTCTAACTTCATCATTTGTAACAATCAGTATTTTGCTTGAAGTGACAAGCTCACTCAGTTCATTTTCGATAAAATGATTGCCACATAACAAGTCTGAAGAACCATAGTTTGTCCATAAGTCTTTCTTTCAAGTAAAAATGGTGTTTTGTGAAAACATCATCTCGTTTAGCTCACAACTCACGTAATTGCACAATGCTTTTCTTTGAGACAACAATCATACTTAGGTGTGCACCAGAAGAGTTTTACTTCTCAGTTTATACATAGAATATTTTAAAAATTTGTACTCAAAGGTTGATATTTATAGAACTGATTATTTGTATTACTTCATCAGGATATTCTTAAGTGAAACTGGCTTTGCTTCCCTCCCCACCCCCCAGGGGTACATAGGAAAATACAATGACTATCAGTACAGTTTGGTGCCACAGCCTTGATTCATGCTAAGGTACTAGCAGTTTTCCCCAACATTCTTTTGCACAATCCATGGCATTACGGCTTATTCCAGAATAAGTCATAAAGTTAAAAAATAAGCACACAACTCTTTGAATATATCACTATCACTTGTGTTTGTGGCCAACTATTTACATAAAATAAATTTTCTTCAATGAGTAGCTGGTGTTGATACCAGACACATACAAACAAAACAACAAACAGCCCCAACACATCTGTCCACTTATACAGCAAAAAATACAGTTCAGCAGAGGAGACATAAACTCAGTCTTCATGTTTGCAGTTCAGTTGTTAATTCAACAAATTACTGTATTGTTGGAAACTAACAGTGCCATGATTTCTTTTACTGCCTTTTCCTCCAACAGGTATTCAGAAATGTCAACTCTGCAGGGCTTTGTTAGTCTTTCAGTTGTTGTTTGCGTGTCTCTGTCCAATGCAAAATATAATTTAACCTGTAAAGTACTTTAGTGACTTTTTCATTTCTGGTCTGCAAAGTGGTGAACCATTTTTACCTTTAAAAGTTCATTTTTCCTGTGTACAAAATATTCAGTTCCTTTTCCTTTAAACTCTGAATTATTGGTCTCGAAAAGACACCACCATAATACTATTCTAAAAGTTCTGTTGTGTAAGCCATCGTAAGGTAAACTTTTAATATCTATAAAGTTGAGGGAAAGGTAGCTTTTTTCATATTTTCATTTCTTATTTACAGTTTTTCTTATTTTCTTTGGAGTATATTCTTCTCTTCCATGAATCAGAGGATTCCAATATGTCAGTTTCATCTTTTTCTTTTTTTTTTTTTAAACATCTTTAGTGGAGTATAATTGCTTTACAATGGTGTGTTACTTTCTGCTTTATAACAAAGTGAATCAGTTATACATATACATATGTCCCCATATCTCTTCCCTCATGCGTCTCCCTCCCTCCCACCCTCCCTGTCCCACCCCTCTAGGTGGTCACAAAGCACCGAGCTGATCTCCCTGTGCTATACAGCTGCTTCCCACTAGCTATCTATTTTACGTTTGGTAGTGTATATATGTCCATGCCAATTTCTCACTTTGTCCCAGCTTACACTTCCCCCTCCCCATATCCTCAGGTGAATTCTCTAGTAGGTCTGTGTCTTTATTCCTGTCTTGTCCCTAGGTTCTTCATGACCTTTTTTTTTTTTTTGATTCCATATATATGTGTTAGCATATGGTATTTGCTTTTCTCTTTCTGATTTACTTCACCGTGTATGACAGACTCTAGGTATATCCACCTCACTACAAATAATTCAGTTTCGTTTCTTTTTATGGCTGAGTAATATTCCATTGTATATATGTGCCACATCTTCTTTATCCATTCATCTGTTGATGGACAGCTAGGTTGCTTCCATGTCCTGGCTATTGTAAATAGAGCTGCAATGAACTTTGTGGTACATGTCTCTCTTTTTTTTTTTTTTTTTTTGCGGTACGTGGGCCTCTCACTGTTGTGGCTTCTCCCGTTGCGGAGCAGAGGCTCCGGACGCACAGGCTCAGCGGCCATGGCTCACGGGCCCAGCCGCTCTGCGGCATGTGGGATCTTCCTGGACCGGGGCACGAACCCGTGTCCCCTGCATCGGGAGGCAGACTCTCAACCACTGTGCCACCAGGGAAGCCCACATGTCTCTTTTTGAATTATGGTTTTCTCAGGGTATATGCCCAGTAGTGGGATTGCTGGGTCATATGGTAATTCTATTTTTAGTTTTTTAAGGAACCTCCATACTGTTCTCCATAGTGGTTAGATCAATTTACATTCCCACCAACAGTGCAAGAGGGTTCCCTTTTCTCCACATCCTCTCCAGCATGTGTTGTTTGTAGATTTTTTGATGATGGCCATTCTGACCAGTGTGAGATGATATCGCATTGTAGTTTTGATTTGCATTTCTCTAATGATTAATGATGTTGAGCAACTTTCAAGTGTTTGTTGGCAATCTGTATATCTTCTTAGGAGAAATGTCTATTTAGATCTTCTGCCCATTTTTGGATTGGGTTGTTTGTTCTTTTGATATGGAGCTGCATGAGCTGCTTCTAAATTTTGGAGATTAATCCTTTGTCAGTTGCTTCATTTGCAAATAGTTTCTCCCATTCTGAGAGTTGTCTTTTCGTCTTGTTTATGGTTTCCTTTGCTGTGTAAAAGCTTTTAAGTTTCATTAGGTCCCATTTGTTTATTTTTAGTTTTATTTCCATTTCTCTAAGAGGTGGGTCAAAAAGGATCTTGCTGTGATTTATGCCATAGAGTGTTCTGCCTATGTTTTCCTCTAAGAGTTTGATAGTGTCTGGCCTTACATTTAGGTCTTTAATTCATTTTGAGTTTATGTTTGTGTATGGTGTTAGGGAGTGTTCTAATTTCATTCTTTAAATGTAGCTGTCCAGTTTTCCCAGCACCAATTATTGAAGACGTTTTCTTTCCTTCACTGTATATTCTTACCTCCTTTATCAAAGATAAGGTGACCATATGTGCATGGGTTTATCTCTGGGCTCTCTATCCTGTTCCATTGATCTATATTTTTGTTTTTGTGCCAGTAGCATACTGTCTTGATTACTGTAGCTTTGCAACATAGTCTAAAGTCAGGGAGCCTGATTCCTCCAGGTCCGTTTTTCTTTCTCAGAATGTCTTTGGCTATTCAGGGTCTTTTGTGTTTCCATACAAATTGTGAAATTTTTTGTTGTAGTTCTGTGAAAAATGCCAGTGGTAGTTTGAGATGGATAGCATTGAATCTGTAGATTGCTTTGGGTAGCATAGTCATTTTCACAATGTTAATTCTTCCAATCCAAGAACATGGTATACCTCTCCATCTATTTGTGTCATCTTTAATTTCTTTCATGAGTGTCTTATAATTTTCTGCGTACAGCCCTTTTGTCTCCTTAGGTAGGTTTATTCCTAGATATTTTATTCTTTTTCTTGCAGTGGTAAGTGGGAATGTTTTCGTAATTTCACTTTCAGATTTTTCATCATTAGTGTATAGGAATGCCAGAGATTTCTGTGCATTAATTTTGTATCCTGCTACTTTACCAAATTCATTGATTAGCTCTAGTAGTTTTCTGGTAGCATCTTTAGGATTCTCTATGTATAGTATCATGTCATTTGCAAACAGTGACAGCTTTACTTCTTCTTTTTCTATTTGGATTCCTTTTATTTATTTCCTTCTCTGATTGCTGTGGCTAAAACTTCCAAAACTATGTTGAATAATAGTGGTGAGAGTGGGCAGCCTTGTCTTGTTCCTGATGTTAGTGGAAATGGTTTCAGTTTTTCACCATTGAAGATGATGTTGGCTGTGGGCTTGTCATATATGGCCTTTATTATGTTGAGGAAAGTTCCCTCTATGCCTACTTTCTTTAGGGTTTTTATCATAAATTGGTGTTGAATTTTGTCAAAAGCTTTCTCTGTATCTACTGAGATGACTATATGGTTTTTTTCCTTCAGTTAGTTATTATGGTGTATCATATTGATTGATTTGTGTATATTGAAGAATCCTTGCATTCCTAGGATAAACCCCACTTGATCATGGTGTATGATCCTTTTAATGTGCTGTTGGATTCTGTTTGCTAGTATTTTGTTGAGTTTTGCATCTATGTTCATCAGTGATATTGGCCTGTAGTTTTCTTTCTTTGTGACATCTTTGTCTGCTTTTGGTATCAGGGTGATGGTGGCCTCGTAGAATGAGTTTGGGAGTGTTCCTCTCTCTGCTATATTTTGGAAAAGTTTGAGAAGGGTAAGTGTTAGCTGTTCTCTAAATGTTTGGTAGAATTTGCCTGTGAAGCCATCTAGTCCTGCGCTTTTGTTTGTTGGAATATTTTAATCACATTCTCAATTTCAGTGCTTGTGATTGGTCTGTTTTTATTTTCTATTTCTTCCTGGTTCAGTCTTGGAAGGTTGTGCTTTTCTAAGAAATTGTCCATTTCTTCCAGGTTTTCCATTTTATTTCCTTGTAGTTGCTTGTAATAATCTCTCATGATCCTTTGTATTTCTGCAGTGTCAGTTGTTACTTCGTTTTCATTTATAATTTTGTTGATTTGAGTCATCTCCCTTTTTTTCTTATTGAGTCTTGATGATAAACCATTAAGTTTATCAATTTTGTTTATCTTCTCAAAGAACCAGTTTTTAGTTTTATTGATCTTGGCTATTGTTTCCTTCATTTCCTTTTAATTTATTTCTGATCTGATCTTTATGATTTTACTCTGCTAACTTTGGGGGCTTTTTGTTCTTCTTTCTCTAGTTCCTTTAGGTGTAAGGTTAGATTGTTTATTTGAGATTTTTCTTGTTTCTTGAGGTAGGATTGCATTACCATAAACTTCCCTTTTAGGATTGATTTTGCTGCATCCTATAGGTTTTGGGCCATCATGTTTTCATTTTCTTTTGTTTCTAGGTATTTTTTGATGTCCTCTTTGATTTCTTCAGTGATCTCTTGGTTATTTAGCAACGTATTGTTTAGCCTCCATTTGTTTGTGTTTTTCACAGTTTTTTTTCCCTGTAATTGATATCTAGTCTCATAGCATTGTGGTCGGAAAAGATACCTGATATAATTTTAATTTTCTTAAATTTACCAAGGCTTGATTTGTGACCAAAGATATGATCTATCCTGTAGAATGTTCCATGAGCCCTTGAGAAGAATGTGTATTCTGTTGTTTTTGGATGGAATGTCCTATAAATATCAATTAAGTCCATCTTGTTTAATGTATCATTGAAAGCTTGTGTTTCCTTATTTATTTTCATTTTGGGTGATCTGTCCATTGGTGAAAGTGGGGTGTTAAAGTCCCCTACTTTTATTGTGTTACTGTCGATTTCCCCTTTTATAGTTGTTAGCATTTGCCTTATGTATTGAGGTGCTCCTATGTTGGGTGCATAAATATTTACAATTGTTATATCTTCTTCTTGGATTGATCCCTTGATCGTTATGTAGTGTCCTTCTTTGTCTCTTGTAATAGTCTTTGTTTTAAAGTCTATATTGTCTGATATAAGAATTGCTACTCCAGCTTTCTTTTGATTTTCATTTGCATGGAGTATCTTTTTCCATCCCCTCATTTTCAGTCTGTATGTGTCCCTAGGTCTGAAGTGGGACTCTTGTGGACAGCATATATACATGTCTTATTTTTG
Organism: Delphinus delphis; assembly: GCF_949987515.2. Taxonomy (NCBI): domain Eukaryota; kingdom Metazoa; phylum Chordata; class Mammalia; order Artiodactyla; family Delphinidae; genus Delphinus; species Delphinus delphis. The sequence goes on from NC_082683.1 coordinate 86,134,804, forward strand.
TAACCATTCAGCCAGTCTATGTCTTTTGGTTGGAGCATTTAATCCATTTACATTTAAGGTAATTATCAATATGTATGTCCCTATTACCAATCCCTTAATTGTTTGTGGTTTGTTCTTGTAGGTCTTTTCCTTCTCTTGTGTTTCCTGCCTAGAGAAGTTCCTTTAGTATTTTTTGTAAAGCTGGTTTGGTGGTGCAGAATTCTCTTAGCTTTTGCTTTTCTGTAAAGGTTTTAATTTCTCTGTCAAATCTGAATGAGATCCTTGCTGGGTAGAGTAATCTTGGCTGTAGGTCTTCCTCTTTTATCACTTTAAATGTGTCCTGCCACTCCCTTCTGGCTTGCAGAGTTTCTGCTGAAAGGTCAGCTGTTAACCTTATGGGGATTCCCTTGTGTGGTATTTGTTGTTTTTCCCTTGCTGCTTTTAATATTTTTTCTTTGTATTTGATTTTTGATAGTTTGTTTAGTATGTGTCTTGGCGTGTTTCTCCTTGGATTTATCCTGTATGGGGCTCTCTGTGCTTCCTGGACTTGGTCAACTATTTCCTTTCCCATTAGGAAATTAGGGAAGTTTTCAACTATAATCGCTTCAAAATTTTCTCAGTCCCTTTCTTTTTCTCTTCTTTTTCTGAGACCCCTACAATTCAAATGTTGGTGCATTTAATTTTGTCCCAGAGGTCTCTGAGACTGTCCTCAATTCTTTTCATTCTTTTTTCTTTATTCTGCTCTACAGTAGTTATTTCCACTATTTTATCTTCCAGGTCACTTATCAGTTCTTCTGCCTCAGTTATTCTGCTATTGATCCCTTCTAGAGAATTTTTTATTTCCTTTATTGTGTTGTTCATCACTGTTTGTTTGCTGTTTAGTTCTTCTAGTTCCTTGTTAAACGTTTCTTGTATTTTCTGCATTCTATTTCCAAGAATTTGGATCATCTTTACTATCATTATTCTGAATTCTTTTTCAGGTAGACTGCCTATTTCTGCTTCATTTGTTTACTCTGGTGGGTTTTTGCCTTGCTCCTTCATCAGTTGTGTGTTTCTCTATCTTCTCGTTTTGCTTAACTTGCTGTGTTTGAGGTCTCCTTTTCACAGGCTGCAGGTTCATAGTTCCTATTGTTTTTGGTGTCTGTCCCCAGTGGCTAAGGTTGGTTCATTGGGTTGTGTAGGCTTCCTGGTGGAGGGGACTAGTGCCTGTGTTCTGGTGGATGAGTCTGGATCTTGTCTTTCCTGTGGGCAGGTGCATGTCTGTTGGTGTGTTTTGGGGTGTCTGTGGCCTTAATATGATTTTAGGCAGCCTCTCTGCTAATGGATGGGGCTGTGTTCCTGTCTTGCTAGTTGTTTGGCATAGGTTGTCCAGCACTGTATCTTGCTGGTCATTGAGTGAAGCTGGGTGCTGGTGTTAAGATGGAGGTCTCTGGGAGATTTTCGCCATTTGATATTATGTGGAGCTGGGAGGTCTCTTGTGGACCAGTGTCCTGAACTTGGCTCTCCCACTTCAGAGGCACAGCCCTGACACCTGGCTGGAGCACCAGGACCCTGTCGTCCACATGGCTCAAAATAAAAGGGAGAAAAAAAAGAAAGAAAGAAAGAAAGAAGAAGAGTAAAATAAAATAAAATAAAATAGAGAAAAATAAAGTTATTAAAATAAAACATAATTATTAAAAAAATTTTTATGTAGTAAAAAAAAAAAAGAACGAAAGAAGAGAGCAACCAAACTGAAAAACAAATCCACCAATGATAACAAGTGCTGAAACCTATACTAAAAAAAGGACAGATAGAACCCTAGTACAAATGGTAAAAAGCAAAGCTATACAGACAAAATCACACACAGAAGCATAAGCATACACACTCACAAAAAGAGAAAAAGGGAAAAAAAAAATATATATATATATATATATATCATTGCTCCCAAAGTCCGCAGCCTCAATTTGGGATGATTTGTTGTCTATTCAGGTATTCCACAGATGCAGGGCACATCAAGTTGATTGTGGAGATTTAATCCGCTGCTCCTGAGGCTGCTGGGAGAAATTTCCCTTTCTCTTCTCTGTTCGCACAGCTCCCAGGGTTCAGCTTTGGATTTGGCCCCGCCTCTGCGTGTAGGTCACCGGAGGGCGTCTGTTCTTCGCTCACACAGGACGGGGTTAAAGGAGCAGCTGATTCGGGGGCTCTGGCTCACTCAGGCTGCGGGGGAGGGCAGGGCACGGAGTGCGGAGCGAGCCTGCGGCGGCAGAGGCCGGCGTGACGTTGCACCAGCCCGAGGCACGCCGTGCGTTCTCCCGGGGAAGTTGTCCCTGGATCACGGGACCCTGGCAGTGGCGGGCTATACAGGTTCCTGGGAGGGGAGGTGTGGATAGTGACCTGTGTTCTCACACAGGCTTCTTGGTGGCGGCAGCAGCGGCCTTAGCGTCTCATGCCCGTCTCTGGAGCTCCTTTAAGCAGCACTCTTAATCCCCTCTCCTCGCGCACCAGGAAACAAAGAGGCAAGAAAAAGCCTCTTGCCACTTCTCCCAGACTCCCTCCCTGCTAGCTGTGGTGCACTAACCCCCTGCAGGCTGTGTTCACGCAGCCAACCCCAGTCCTCTCCCTGTGCTCCGACCGAAGCCCGAGCCTCAGCTCCCAGCCCCGCCTGTCCCGGCGGGTGAGCAGACAAGCCTCTCGGGGTGGTGAGTGCCGGTCAGCACCGATCCTCTGTGTGGGAATCTCCCTGCTTTGCCCTCCACACCCCTGTTGCTGCGCTCTCCTCCACGGCCCCAAAGCTCCCCACCTCCGTCACCCGCAGCCTCCGCCCGCAAAGGGGCTTCCTAGTGTGTGGAAACCTTTCCTCCTTCACAGCTCCCTCCCACTGGTGCAGGTCCTGTCCCTATTCTTTTGTCTCTGTTTTTTCTTTTGCCCTACCCAGGTACGTGGGGAGTTTTTTGCCTTTTGGGAGGTCTGAGGTCTTCTGCCAGCGTTCAGTAGGTGTTCTGTAGGAGTGTTCCACATGTAGATGTATTTCTGATGTATTTGTGGGGAGGAAGGTGATCTCCATGTCTTACTCTTCTGCCATCTTGAAGCTCCTCTCCAGTTTCATCTTTTTCAGCATTTTTAGACCTAGATGATGCAGCTGCAGGTTAAGAAAGCATGTCTTCTAATCTTTCTTTTAAAGTCAGTGATCCATCCTAAAATATAATAAAAATATAAATAAGCTTATTTTATTTTAGAATAAAATGGTATTTAACTAGAAAATAATATTTTTGATAAAAATCAACAATTTAGAAAAGTTTTCAAAATTAAAAACATATTGTAAAATGATAAAAGTATTCTTAGTTCTATGTGTGTTTCTGCACAGGTTCAAGGAAAACTTTAGGATTTCAAAATAGTAATTTGTTGAAAGATAATGAAGTTACAAAATTATAGCAAGTATAACGAAAACTAGCTAGTAACAACACAGTAGAAATACTGATATCAAACTGAGTTAATCTCTGAAAAATGCACATATTTATACCTTAAGAAAACACAAAAATACACATAACCCTCAGAGAAATGACACTACAGTCTATGTAGTCTCTGAAAATCTCTACCATACACTGTGAGAGAAAGGATGTGTAAAAGGCAAATATATACAATGGAATATTACTCAGCCATAAAAAGAAATGAAATTGAGTTATTTGTAGTGAGGTGGATGGACCTAGAGACTGTCAGACAGAGTGAAGTAATTCAGAAAGAGAAAAACAAATACTGTATGCTAACACATATATATGGAATCTAAAAAAAAAAATGGTTCTGAAGAACCTGGGGGCAGGTCAGCAATAAAGACGCAAATGTAGAGAATGGACTTGAGGACACGGGGAGGGGGAAGGGTAAGCTGGGATGAAGTGAGAGAGTGGCATTGACATATATACACTACCAAATGTAAAATAGCTAGTGGGAAGCAGCCGTATAGCACAGGGAGATCAGCTTGGTGCTTTGTGTCCACCTAGAGGGGTGGGATAAGAGGGTGGGAGGGAGACACAAGAGGGAGGAGATATGGGGATATATGTATATGTATAACTGATTCACTTTGTTATACAGCAGAAACTAACACAGCATAGTAATTATACTCCAATAAAGATGATAAAAGAAAAGGCAAATAGCTTTTTAGTATTATTATGAAAATGATTTTGACCCCTGGGATATCCAAAAGAGACTCGGAGACCTTCAGCGGTCCTCAGAGCACATTTTGTCTGTTACTGATTCAATGAATGTTTACTAAATACTCCTAGGATTAAAATAAAAACCTTTAACATGCTTGAAAAAAATCCTCCAAGATTTTAATTGTCTGTACAGCTCTACCCTCACCTCCAACGAGGCTACCCCATCAAATTCTCTCTGACCCCAGGTTTTGCCACCAGGCTCACTTTGCCTGACATATTCTTGGGATGCCCATTTTGCCCCACCCAATCTAATTGATGGCTTAGCTTCCTTAGCTATTCAAGCTTTTTTTTGATTCATAGCTATATGGTCCAAATTATAATGTTCATAATTATACCTAATTTATTATTTTCAGGTACCATTTGTGCTTTTCTCATCATGGTGGATGATGATTTATCTCTCCTACACACTCCAGCTTCATTCACTTCTCCTTTAGAGTTTGGTCTCTAACAATTTTTAGTTAAAACTCTAGTGTTTCCATTATTTTGACTATGTAAATATTGCTCACTGCAGAAAAAAGTAATGTATTAAGAATATGTTTAATTTCTTTTATAATTTTTTCTGTTATAAATAAGCCTCATTTTTCCCATGTGTACTATACTATAAATACACATTTGGATAATTTTAAATTTTTTTATCAGGTCTATCATACACTTATCACTAGGTTATTTTTTCCAAATATCAAAACGTGTCAAAAATTTATCAGTCCCATTTTTTCCCTTTTTTAAAAAAAATTATTTTACTCAAATTCATACTGATTAATTTTTAGGCCTGCTACACGGCTGTTGTTCTGACTTCCTTTTACCTTTATCCCATGTTTAATTGACTGCTTCCTGGATCCCATATTTTCCATTTTCTTGGTGAAAGAGAAATTTTATTGGTGCATACACTCTGGTAAGGTATGTGGGGGGTAAATATCCTGAGTCCTTGCATGTCAGAATATATCTTTATTTTAGTCTGATACTTGATAGATAGATTGTTGTTTTTCTGGAAGTGGTCGAGAGAAGATACTAAGGATGTCTCCTATTGCCATGCAGACTTTCATTTGATCTTTGGTCAGCTTAAAATTTCATCCCTATGCCCACCACCTTTAGTGTCCCTAAGTCTTGAACATCTTTGGTTCAGTCTATCTAGAGAATATATTTCCTCCTTTCTGAGGGTGTCTTTGTTGGTGGGTGGGGATGCCCATTGCCCATCATTTAGCTACATGGCATGGGGAAGGCAGCTTGCTCTCTGTCAGTATATAAACTTTCAGTACTTCCTCCATCCTAAGCCATGCACCCCAATCCCACCCTGCTTTATCTGGTGCCTGAAAGTCCCAACACTTTCAGGGGTTCATAGCTCATGTCACCTCGGTGTATTCCTCTGTTGGCACTACTTTGTAGATTCCCAGCCTCTGCTAAAGCAGAAACTATTTCTTCATCTACTTTCTGTCTTCTAAAGCTTTTTTGAAATATTTTTCCTGCCTTTGGTGATTTTCCTTATCCCTGTGAGACGATGCTTTTCTAAAAAAAAATTAAATTTCTTCCTCTCACTTTGGGTCTTGAGAGAGAGAAAAGATAAATTCATCTGGCTAATTTGACACCTTTTCTAAAAGATTTTTGACCCTGAAAAAATAATTTTGGAAATATATACCTAGTATGTAGATCTAATACAGGGTGACCAATTATCCTGGCTTTACCATGACTAAGGTTTCCTGGGATGAAGGACTCAGGGCTACAACTGGCAAAGTCCGAGGTAAACTGGAACTATTGGTCACTCCAGAAATAGCTTTCTATTCTGGCACAGGTAGAAACAATCCATCCTCATAGATGGATATCACTTCTGTTATTAAAGTATTTCCTGTGGGTTCACATATCACCCACAGATATTTATTAGGCACCTAATATTGCATAATCGACTACACCAGGCACTTCAAAAGAACACATCAGATATTTAGCCCTATGAACTGTTCTGATTTTTTAAAGAAAGGTCAGGTGAGTAAAAACACACATCCTAGAAAAGGATCTCTCCATCTGCCCCTATATGGCAGATTATTTTCCTTGAAAGTTTTCTTCTCTCTCTCTATAGTTATAGATATGGAGCCTAAATTCACCCATTTTTCTCTTTTTTTAGTTAAACCCTACTAATCCTTACCATATATTGTCAAAGATTCTGGATTTTGCTGTCACATCATGAGAGTATAGGACATTAAAATGCAACCAGCAGACATTGTGTAAGTCAGGTAGATTTTCAGCATCATAGTTCTGGAGGTAAGTATATTCTACATAGAAACAAGCTAGGCACTATAGGTGTAAGAAGCAGGATTGAAATCTGGGGGTAGAGTTTAAGAACTTGTCAGGGCCTCAGAAAAGGGATAAGAATACAAAATAAGCTCCAGTTCTTTTAGGGAAAAAGAGTGATAAATGGGAAAATGGCAGAAAAACAGCTATATGGCCTGAGCCAACATGGAGGTAGGAGTGTGTCATGGGTCATGGCCATGGAAAGACCATGCTTTACTGAGCAGTTTGGTGTGGAGGGCTCACAGAACCCCAGGATTAGTGAAGTATGGCTAATTCTCAATCTCATGATCCTGGTGGAGAGAAAACGTTAAAATATTTACTGTCTTGAGCAGTGTGGTCAATAATAAAAGTAAGGCAGGCACTTACATATTGCTTACCAGGTTCTAAATATTGTTTTTAGAGCTTTATATGTACAGATCTTCCCCAGTTTATGATGGGGTTATGTCCCATCATAAGTAAAATCATAAATATCGTAAGCTGAAAATACATTTAATACACCTAACCTACCAAAGATCATAGCTTCCCCTAGCCTACCTTAAGAGTGCTCAGAACACTTATATTAATCTGCAGTTGGTCAAAATCACCTGACGCAAAGTCTATTTTATAATAAAGTGTTGAATATCTCGTATAATTTATTGACTACTGTACTGAAAGTTGAAACAGAATGGTTGCAAGGGTACAGCATGGTGGCAAGTGTATCAGTTGCTTCCCCTCGTGATCGCGTGGCTGACTGGGAGCTGCAGCTCGCTGACTGCCTCTGCCCAGCACCGGGAGACAGTATCTATCACTTATTGCTAGCCCAGGAAAAGATCAGAATTCAAAATTTGAAGTAAGGTTTTGACTGAACACAGATTGCTTTTGCATCACTGTAAAAAATTGTATGTCAGACCATCCTAAGGTAGGGAACATCTGTATTAACTACTTTAAGCTTCATGGTAACTCCATAAGGTGGCTACCCTCATTGCTGTTTTTCAAATGAGATGATGAAGACTCATTTAAGAGACTTAATGAAGGTGTCACAGAAAACAAGTTGGGGAGAAGGGATTTAGACCCAGGCAGACTGGCTCAGGAGTCCACACTGAAAACTGTGGCCGTCCCAAGAAAATGAAAGTAGCTGAAGAGTCTTGGGAAAGGCAGGAGCCTACATGACCAAGAATAGACACTTTGTCCTCAGGAAAAGAGGTGAGCCATGATCTGTCACCTCTTGCCTGCCTCGTCTCTCATTTTAGGCTCCTTCACTTTAGCATATAAATGTATTCAAACTTAGCCCATTAAAGTCACCCATCCTTACACTCTGTATTCCTATTCATCCACTATCTTATCTTTTTTTTTTCAGAGAGACATTTTAACCCTTGAGATCTCTACTTGCTCTTCTTTCATTCTTTCTAAACCTGACTTCACTATCATATCCAGCGCTCCACATAGCATTTTCTCCTGTTGATGTTATCAACGCCTTAATAGCTGCCAAATTTCATGAACATTTTAAAAAAAAATTTATTATGGGAAATATTAAAAAATACACAAAAGCAAAGAGAATAATATAACACATGCCTGTTATCAACATATAGCTAATTCTGTTTCATCTATGACCTCATCCACTACCCCAACCAGATTATTGTGAAGCAAAATTTTACACACCATAACATTTTGTTCATAAATAAATACTTTTCTGTGAATCCCTAAAAGATAAGCATTTTTATAACCATAATATCATTGTCACACCTAAAAATTAACAATAACTTAGTATAATCAAATGTCCATTCAATTGATGAATACATCTTTCACTTGACATTCTTAACTTTTAACCCTATCTCTCACTTGACATCTCTATAGCAATTTATATTATAATCCTGAAACCTCTTGCTATTGCTTTGTAAAAATATCCCTGTTTTACAGTCTGCTTGTTTTGTCCAGTACTATCCTTAAATCAGGGTGTGTGGGGCATCTTGCCCTTGTTTATGTGCATTAGAGGCCACTCTTTGTGTCCCTTTTACAGTTGCTGTGAAGATTAAGAGAGTCATAGTAAGGCTTAAATGATGGATATGCCTTCCCTGTTGCTATGAATAAAAGACATGTAAAATTAAAATGATTTCAAAGCCTTTGGGTCTATGAAAATGAAATAATTGTTACTAATTTTACAAGAGCTGGGAACTCAGCACCTTTCAAAAGGGTAAGCAGTCTCAGCACCAGAGGGACATGCCCACGGGGAGCTTCTTCCCTACCCACTTACCATGCTCTGGGTACTTGGGCCAACATATTTCTTTGCCCAATGGTGCTAAGTCTGCTTCTAAGATCAAATGGAGCCTCCTCCCTGTGACTGTCCTCACCGGGGACTTTGCTGCCAGAATGCACATCCCCTAGGACCAAACAGTGGCAAAAAGTGGCAGTTGTAGGGGAGGAGGTTTTGATGGAATTTGGATTTTCAGGCTGAATCGTCCGCTATCCCCATACATGCACAAATGACAGGTGGAAATAAGAATTCGAAGAGAAAGAGGTAGGGTCTCGTACAGACTCATCTTGTACTCTTGTCCTGCAAACGTTAGAGGACACCATCTAGATCATCATCTAACATCTCACCATCACTTGCCATTAGCAGCTCCCTTTTCTCCAACAAAGACATATTTTACTGTTCCTCAGGACAGTGTATGTGACTCTTTTCCCAAGAATAACTTCTCTCTGGATATTTTTTATCTACACCTCTTTCCTATATATGGATGATTCCCAGAACTCTCTCTGTACCAGACGCTAGCATTCAAGTGCTTTGAGTAGATTTGTTTCCGAGGCTTATAGAGATTTAGATCTCTTTGGGGTCCGATGAATACCTCAAGATTAAATTGCTTAAAATGGAATGTGTTACTACTACTTCCAAATCTGCTTTTTTCCCTCTGTTCTAAACAGAAACCTAAAATGTTCATAAATGTCTCTCCATCTTCCCCTTTCCTTCTATAAATATCCACTGAGTATCCAAATCCTATGTATTGTAACATTTTAATATCTGTCAAATGTGTCCACTCTCCTAACCTCATGGCCTTTTATCTTCATTACCATTTGCTGAGTTCAAGATCTAATCATTTAATCAACTGACTTTTGTAGACTCTTAACTGATCTTAAGTTCAGCTATTTCCTTTGAAACTATTCTCCATACTGTCATGACTGATTAAAATCCATCAATATCTCATTATTGCCTTCCAAATAACATTCAAACTTATCACCATTGTATAAAATACTCTTCAGGATTGACTCTAACCTGGGTTTCCGGTCATTTTCGCAACTTGCCCCTTGTACCTGTTAATTATCTTATACAGAACTGTTTTTAAGCACCATGATCTCTAAGACCTCCATGACTCCATGCTCTTTTTTTTCCTCCTTGATAATATCTTCTCAACGTCTAAGACAGGTGATATATCCCTAATCTTTCCTGTCTGAGTTGGGTTCTCTTCCCTGAGGGTACTCTTGTTTATAGCCCTCACAACACTATGGTGAAAATTGTTTTGCTGAATGTCTCCCCCTATAGGCTGTTATCTCCTAAAGGACAGGGATTCTGTCCTGCTTATCTTCAAATTCTCATAACCTAGTATAGTTCCTGTAATTGAACAGTACTCTGTAATTGAGTAAGCAAAAGAATAAATGACAAAATTATAGTCTTTGTAAATTAAAACTCTGAATTAGGTAAACTTCTGTTAGAGTAAAAACTCTAGCATTTTTAGCTTGAAGCAAATTCCTTAACCAATCAGAGTCAGTTTGCTTATTGCTAAAAACACTTGCTATGAAGATTAAGAGAGTCATAGTAAGGCTTAAATGATGGATATGCCTTCCTCATTGCTATGAATAAAAGACATGTAAAATTAAAATTATTTCAAAGCTTTTGGTCTATGAAAATGAAAGAATTGTTACTAATTTTACAAGAGCTGGGAACTCAGCACCTCAATTTTGATAATTTTCTAAATTACTCAAAAAACTTTATGGAGAGCTTTGTTAAGTGGTATCTGAAACTGGTATATTTCAAACAATTCTCTTACATATTTAGGCTTAAACTTCTGGTTTATCTAAGGCTTAAAGTTATCGATGACCAAAAACAAAACAGTTGGATACTAATAGTGATAATGCCATTAATACTAAGATTAAGGTAATATCTCTAATAAAAATGTTCTAAAATTACTTTGGGACACCTTGAAAAACTATTTCCAATCATGCAGTATCTTTGGGAAGTTGCAAATAATAGCTTTAGACACATTTACCTGGTGATCAGTAATAGAAGGGAAAGGTCATTCATACATTAGCAAAAGTTACCTTCAGTGTTAAGTTCTACAAATATGGTTAACCTTTCTGTGTGTTTGAAAGGGGTTATGGAGCACATTTAGATGATTCTAGTTTCCCATCCAGAGATATAGCAATCACAGTCAGTAGCACTCTCTTCAAATACAAAGGACAGTGATGTCTGTAATCATGTTTCTAAAAATTTCAGGTCATGCTTGGATTTATTTGACTGCACACACTCAAAGGAAAGCCCTTTGATGTTTCTGTTCACCTCCAGGAAGCATCTACTTAAATAAACCCTTTTCTAACAGTTCAGTTCTTGTGACTAATCTTAACCTTTGTTATGTCATCACAAATCAAAGAACTTTGGAAATGGGGAACAATCTCATTGGGAATTTAGTACTTATATGGATTAGGAAATTGAAACCCAAGAATTTTATGGGACTTACCTTGGGCTCATAGTTGGTAGCAGGGTCAGGATAAAACCCATTTCTATTAACTTTCAATTTGATATACCTGGGCTGACTCTGACTCCAAAACATTTTAGAAGTTCCAAGTAAGTGGACAGAAAAAGTTGATACTTGTCTCAGTAGGAGCTTAAAAAATACTCTAAAACAGATGGATAAACCTTTCTAGGGACCAGCAGTCCAAATCAACAAGTCCAAGGCCAATAGCACACTTTAAAAACTTCTAGGGTAGAGATGTTGTTCTTCAATGGAGACCAACCTGAGGAAAGAAGACAGGCACAAAATTTAGGTTTCTGGTGAATGGCAGATTTCAGCTTCACATTTGTGCCTTAATAGCTGAAACGACACCAAAAGCAAATATCAAATTGAAAAGAGGCTAGGCTTCTATTCTAGTATGCATTGGTTTGATTTCCAGAAGCTAGAGGCCTAGCAGAAGATGTTAGTTAGGTGAACCAAACAGAAAGAAAGAGAGAGAGAGAGAGAGAGAGAAAGCCAGAAAGCCAGACAAATAAATTGACATCTTTGACTATTACTTGACTCCCCCAAAGTTAGCATAATATGAACCTTGAATTCCATAATTCATGCTCTCTTCAAATTAATTGAGACTCTCTCTGAGGAACAAAGGCCACATGTATTGTTTGCTTGTGAACTCTGTACTCAAGTATAATGTAACTTTCGCAATCTAGTTACTTGGCCTAGTGGCTTTGAGTGAAAGTTTATGATGCTATCACGGACATGTTTATGATCAGTTCTAGCCAGTGCAGGCTATAAAGGTACCTTTCCCTTGACCCAGTCAGTTAATTTTAAAATGCCTTGGGCCAAAACTCTCTGTGGGAAAAAAGCTTCTAGAATTACTAGGTAAAGTCTTGGTTTACGTCCCTTTTGTATTGTGCTGTTTTACTCCATAAACAGTAAATGTGGATGAATTTTTCATAGAAATAGCTCTTTGTATGTCCTGATTTTCAAAGAATTTGGTACCTTGGATAAAAAGGAATCATATGTGCTGCTTAACCTTTTGTTTGACATCAACATGAGCTTAATATTTGAGGATCCTCTAAAAAAGTATCCTTCTCAGAGGTCATTTCACTATGACCATTTTTCCAAGTCAGAGATACAAAGAACAAGAGCTTTAGAATTACTTACCATCTGGTGACTAGTTCCTCCTGAAATGCCTTCCACCCATCCATATTTTAATGTCTTTTCTTTCAATCATGTGTAACACCTCAGCCAAATATGATGGTTTATCATTTATTTTCCCAGCTTCTCTAGGCAGCATTTGTCATATGAATATTCATTCCCTTTCCTTCTAGGTCTCCCTCTCTTGCTGATGACAGCTCCACAGTTGCTGAATTACTAGGTCTATATTTTATAGACAGCCCGAAAGGTTCCTGGACTTAACATCCCAGGAGATGTGAGGCCCTCCCAATGTGAGAATCTGAAAGCTCATTTTATTGCCCTTGCTATAAACTGGCAAAACACCAGACACAGACACCAACCTGGCTTTAGACACCAAATCGACAGCTGTAACCCAAAGGGAAAAAAATGTAAAACGCTTTTCTTATTTAACAACAAAAAACAAAACAATATACCCCCCCCCACATATACACACACATATATATATATATACATACATACACATATATACATATATATAACAAAGTTTGCATATGCTTCCTGCTTATAAATACATAAACTACATGCATTGCAAACGTAAGCGTTAGCCCCCAAAATACCTTTCTACAACCCATGTACGCAGTAACTTTCTCTTATATTTGTAAGCACAGGGCCAAGGCACAAATGTAAAGATAATTTCAGCTGTCGGTTTCAGCTAACAGCCACTTGCTACCATTTCAGAGCTGAGCAGTGAGCCTTCTGTGTGGCCAGTTGTGGCCCTGTGGTTACATGGCAGGTTGTGGTGCTTCGGCTACATGCTAGGACACAAGTGAAAGTCTCAGCCTTCTAGTTTACCCCAGAGCTACCAGATACCAGTCACTCATCACTTGGGTCTCATTTTGGGGACAAGTGGATGAATAAAAGGAAACATTTAAAAAGGTGTTTTCTTTAAAAAAAAAAAATAGACTTGCTAACATAGATAAGTGAATTGGCAGCCCATTGGACTTGGCATCAAGCTAAATATTTCATTATAACGTTTACACCTGACAAAGCTTTCATATTAATTTTTCGAGTTTCATGTCTTTAAAAGGAAAACTCAATCTGTACACTTCCACTTTAAAAATATTGTGTATATATACAGATTCTCTTCTCCCCTTCTTCTAAAAATATTTATTGAACTCCTACTGTATAGTTATCATTCCATCAGAAATAAATGGAAATGCATTTAGGACATCCTTTATGATCTAGAGCTTATCAAATGTGAATGAGGCCTCTCTGATCCAACTGTCGTTTTACTATCTTTTTAAGAGAGAAGTGAGGTATTCTAGCTATTTCACCTCCATATCATTTTTAGCTGTCATGACATTTTTCTTTCCACTATTTAAAATCAGTGGCTTTTAAAAATATTAAAATTATAATATTAAGATTGGCAATGTTTCTCCTAAAGCATTTCTAAATTCAGCTGTACAAATGTGGTTCACCAGAAAGAGGAAAAGTGCCAATTACCAAACAGAAGTTGTTGCTCATGTACAAACCACACTCCTGAATGTTTGTGTTTATTAAACACACATCCAAATATCTAATTTTAGTTTCCAGAGAAAAATAAAAGGAGAACTTAAAAGTGGGTCAAACTTTCTAAATTAAATTTTTTTTTTAATGCTCCATAAGGAATGCTTTTAAAACTCAGGAGGAATTAAAACAAAGAGGCAGAAGTAATAGCTAAAATTATCAATTACCAAATATAATTCAAAAAGAAGTATATACTAGAAATAAAATGTTTACTTTTTTCCTATTTTTTCTTCACATATATGGCTCTGCATTACCCTGGAATTTAAAGGTAAATTCAATGCTGACGGAAGAATTGGAATAGAAACCTTTGATTTAAGGAAAGAAATAGAAGTCTATCAACTACTCCATCACTTGGGAAAGTAGAAAGAGAGACTGTACTGGTCTCCCAGTACCAAGGTCCCATCTTCCCTGAGCCAGTGTACTGAAATTGCAGCTTTCTTTATTTTACAACACCCCCTGAGAGAGGCAAAACTGTAAATTAATTTTTTCACCTCAGTTCCGAAACTTTCACCCAGGAAACTGCTTTGCCCAGTCTTCCCCCTCCTTCTCCTTCCCCAATCCTCTGGATCAAAATGCGGTAAAGGGTTTATGTCCTTTAACATAAATATGACTCAGAAATTCCTTTGCCTCTTTCAGATTGTGACTACTGCTCTAGAGAATTTATTCTAAGGAAAAATTCTCCCAGAATACTATACAATTTTACATATGTTTCTACTGTGATAGAAATTGCCATTTGCCCAAGTACTTTTTATATAAATGCCCTCAAATTTCTAAGATGGTACAGTATGTTCCACCTACTTTTGTGACAGATGGAAGAGACATTTGGAGTTGTAAAATGTCTGGATGAAGAGCAGAGCCTTCTAATGTTGTCGTTTTACCTCAAAATAAAATAGTTTTTTCTACCCCTGTAAGGTGCTAAAAAATAAATCAATTTTATTGAGTTCCCAAATGCTTAAAGCACTTGTCCTTTTTCACTTAGAAGCCCCCATGCTCTTTCGATATACTTTTGTCCTAAGGCACTTTCAGCGGTCTTCTAATACTGGCTTTCTAGATTCTGCTTTAGCTAAGGTCCCATTTCATCTCAAATCTATCTTCAACTTTTTTATTCTTTTAACATAGCCCACATTTCCTACTATCTGAGGATGTTTTCATTTGAGTGTTGTGGATTTATCCAAATCAGAAATGTCAAAAACAAATTTGCCATCTTTCTGACTATTCATTCCCAAATAGATCCTTGCTACTTTTGACCCCTTATAATTCAAATATATACATGTATTTATATATACACTACTATACTATACACACACACTTGAATTTGAATCCCCTTTTATTGGACTGATTACTATGTCTTGTAGATGTATTTCTTGTATTTTATCTGGCCTTTTCCCCATGTTTACAACTACCACCCTAGCAAAGGCCCTTACCTTTTCAGATATAGAAAATTGCCAATTCTCCTAAGTACCCTCCCTCACCCTTAAATACCCTGAACACCACTTTCAGAATAGTTTTTCTAACATAACATTTTCATCATATCACCATGGTGCTCTAAAATAATCAATGGTTCTCCATTACTTAAAGAAAAAAATTCAAGCTCTATCTTCCTAAGCAGTTGTTACCTCTTTGTCCACCATTTTTCATGTCCAACTAATCTAAAAGTAATGTAGGGAAGTGGATGAAGCATTAAAGTGGGAGTTAAGACAATTGGATTATATTATTTATTTGGTTTCTAACTGGCATATAATCATTGTCAAATAATATCATCTCTCTGATTCTTAGACCCACTCATAATGAGGGGATGGAACCAAGAATAATGATTATAGTCCATGATATTCCTCCTCAGTCCTAAATTCTGATTGTAGGATCTAGAGTTCTACTCATTATTCTATTGATGTCTTATTTATTCTGCTTTCACAGTGTAGAATTCACACTCTACACATAGTACATGTCACTTTCTTCACCTGGAATGTCTTTCTTTTCTCTTATCTGAATAATGCTCCTCTTTTAGAGTCTGTCTCAAGTTCCAGTATACCCATATTAAAGCCTTCCAGATTATCACAATGAAGTTTCCGTTTCCTGACCTGCACTATATTCTATAGCACTTATTTTTCTTATCATTGATTTTCAACCCCTTTCTCAACTTTCACATATATGAAAAATAATATTTAACATATTTTCCACTATAATTTATTGCTAATATCTTGGCCACTCCGTTGTATATCCTGATCATTACATTTCAGAATTTCAATACAGTTTAATTATTATTCCCATTATCTGTATAGAGCACAAATGATTATTTCATAAATCTCTCAGTCACTAAGTTTACTTGTTTTCATTTCCAACAAATTTGATGTATTTTTTGGCCTCATACTCTTCTGCTCAGTTGCCCTGCTTTTGTTCTCTTCTTTTTTAGATAGCTTGGATTCTCAATAGTCAACATGTGTCATTTCACTAGTGACTGGTGGAGTTTTTGTGTTAAGAAAGATTCTGAAGTTACCTCTGGGCTCAGCAGGAAAGAATGGCACAATGAATCAGCAGCTTCTCCTCTGGTGTGGAGGTGGGAAGTGGCATCATAGTCACCATCCCTATACTAGGTTGTGGGCTTCAGGGTTCTACTGCCCTAATATATTATCTAGAAGACAGTGAGATAAAATAGAAAGGGCTTTGGATTTGCAATCATAAGAGTCTAGCTTGGTTGGAGTATCGGCTCTACCACTGCCATTGCATGGTGTTTGGCAACTAACAATCTCTTTGACTTTTAGTTTCCTGATTCAAAAATGGAGATTTCATGTACATTTCTAGACATCCTGTAGGATTACTGAGTTTCATTTAAAATAATATTTGTGAAATCACTCTGTAAACTGATGACATAAAAATATTAGACTTTCTATTTTTGCCTTTTACTGTTATATAAAAAGACTCAAGGGAAAATATCAAAATCTTATGATCCCACTAAAGCAATACTAACATATTGGTGCATTTCCTTTCCCTTGCTTTCCCATATATCTTTTTACAACCTGGTTTAAATCATATTCAATATATCTTACCCTGGTTTTTAATTTAACATTGTATCACAAGTAGTGTCTTTCACATGATTCTTTTATAAAAAACATCATTTTAATGATTGTACAACATAATCATTTAGTAGATCTGCCATAAATCTCTGAAATAGTCCCTGCTGTTCCTATTACAATTGTAAATATGTCTCTTCTCTATTTTTTCTTTCTTGTGAAATTAAGCTGGTAATTTGGTATACATTCATTCAGTCCAGGAATGACACGTCCATTCATGAATTCCACATACATTTATTGACTACTTACATACATTTATTGACTACTTACTGTACTGAGTTAGATTCTAGGTATACATTAGTGGTCAGAAAAGTTATGACTTCTGTCCTTATAAAAATGTATAGTCTTATGGGGGGAGGCAGGAGAATATATTTTTAAAATGGATACAAATAATTGTATAATTATAAATTATAATAATGTGATGAGTCTAAAAACATTTGGAGAATTGGACGGGGGTACCCATTCTCAACTGTGTGTTCAAGGAAGGCTTTACTGAGAATGTGGTATTTCTGAAGGACTAAAAGAAGACAGAATGATGAAAATCTGGGAGAATACAATTCCAGACAAAGAAAATTGTATGTGCCAAGGCCTGAAGTGGGAACATGCTTAGAGGGTTTAATGAATGAAGCAAGAGGAAATCAGTGTGACTGGAGCTTTGTGAAAAAGGAGGAAAGTGACCCGAGATGAAGCTGGGGTGAGATCTTGTATCGTGTTGGGCATTGTGTTGTCATGGAATGTGTATTTTATTTTATGGGTAACAAGGTGATTTAATGTGTTTTAAAGAGGGCAGAGGCATGCCCGGCTTTGTCCAGCTGCTTTTTAGAGAATGATTGGAGACGTGTAAGAGTGAATGAAGACAGAACAATTAAAGTGGTTGCAAGAGTGCAGGTGAGAGAAGATGGTGGCTTGTTCTAGAAAGTGGAAATAGAGATGGAAAGAAAAAGATGAATTTAGAATACGCTTTAGAGGTAGAATTGATAGAATGTGTGTTAGATTGGATGTAGGTGTAGAGGAAAGAGAGATTGCAAAAATGACACATATACAAACTCTGGTTGCTTTGTAATGTGTCAGCTTGGCTAGGACGAATTCAGCGCCCAGAATTCTCTTTTGTGTGTGTTTCTGGTTAGGGTGGGCCACAGAGAGATTATTGTGATATTTGGAAGGCAGAAAGGAAGCAGCAGCCATTTCTGTAGCTCACATACATTATCACTAATCCACTGATTTACCTCCTTGACATGTGGCAGAACTGGGCCTGCAACTGATCAGCTTTCCTCTAGATCCTCCAGCTTCTGCAACTCTTGAGCCAAGTCCATAAGTCAAAGGTAATAAAAAATATTGGCTTCACCCTGTTTTTGACGGTTTCCAGCCTATGCCTGTGGGTTCTAGCTTATGCTTGATACCTCATGTTATGTTCATCTTCCCTTCATGACTGCCTGCCCTGTGGACTTCAAGACCTGACATCAGACTCAAAGACAGCAGCCTTACAGAGAGTGCATAACCAGCTATCTCAGCTGTATAAGGGTAAATCCCTGTAACAAATCCCTTTATATATAAACATGTGATATGTGTGTGTGTATCTCCTAGTGGTTCTGCTTCTTTTATTGAACCCTGATTGATACATATAACAAAATCCTTGTTTTCATTTGTAAGCAAATGGCTTTGCTTCTGAAAAATTAATGGGTTTGAAGAGAACAGATGCACCTTTATTTGAGGAAAAATTATCCGAAGATAGTCATTCTTTAAAGATTTTATGAACAAAGTGTGCTCTTACTAGAGGTGCGGGAAGAATAAGATCAAGTTCATGAGCCTGTTGTACTTCTGGAAGTTCAGAAAACTTTATAACACTGGTGTGCTAGCAAAATCTGATGGGAGTAAAAGTAAAAGAAAAGAAGGAGGTGGGGGAGGAAGAAAGGAAGGAGAAAAGGAAGGGAAGGAGGGAGAAAGAAAGAAAAGAATAAAGGAGAGAGGGAAAGAGGGAGTGAGGAGAGGAAGGAATACATCATTTTGAAAAAGAGAATCATATTTAATTAATAACAAATTTTAAAATATACCAACGGGAGTTTTGGGGAGAGGGTGGTTGGTTTATTTCTATATGATATTTTTTAAGGAGGATGATATCTTAGTGATTCCAAAGAGAAAATACTTACAGTTAACTAACAACTACAGTAAGCTCTGTTGACTCCATAGGCAGAAATTGTTACACCCAGAAGAGAAACAGATGATTAAAGAAACATACAGGATTTCCCTAAAATATTATTTCGGTGAATCAGTTTCAAATTTTGAAGTCTTTAAAAGGCAGCATTCATGAGGAAAAAAAAGAAACAGATTTTAGTCAAATAACCTTTCTGTCACCAACCTATGACTTTAGACAATATGTTGGGAAAATGAATGCAGCATAGGTTAGAAGCAGACCAAAGTTACCCTCAAGCCCGTTGTTACTGTAGCAAATACACACATGCAAATACAGGTCTGTGCTTAAATCAGATGGTAAAGCAGTTATCTTTTACAATCACAAGAGGACAGAAAACATGCCTAACTATACGAATTGCAATATTGGAGACTGATAATAATAAAAGTTAGTTTTTTCATAGTCAAAAGGACCAAAGATTGCCCTTCCATTCTAAAGTAGTTACAACTTCTAAGATTTTAGCGTCTTGATAGTGCATCAACATACTGATATTTTAGCCTTTCTACTGCAGATAGAAAAGTCTAAACATGAATCAGAAAATAGTATATACTACTAACTTTAGGTCACTCATACAAACATTTCTTGAGAACCAATGTGTGCTAGGTACTGTACTAGAAACTAAGAGTCCAAAGAGGAATAAATTTGCTCCTGGTCCTCCAGTAGCTGATGGATTAGTGTTGGCTAACTGAGCCATTCACTGAGTAATCCTAGATTATCTACTCTTCTGCTTAAGTCTAATTAACTTCAATTAATTAGCTCTGTCTTCAGTTTCTCACTAGAATTTTGAAAAATAAATATGATTGGATGGATTGTCAAGGCTCCCATGGAAACTAAAGTAGTCATTCTACATGTACAGCAGGACTGCCTTCCCTGCTACCTTTAAAGATAGGAGTGATCATACTTGCTTTCCCCAGTGAACTGGCCCTAGTGGTGCCTTGGAGTTAGCTTGTACTGGCTCTTTCAAGCACAAATTTGGGGTGCTGATAGATGAAAATAGCCATTATTAACAACTAAATTATATAAATTAAGAAATAAAGTTTAAAATGTAAGATAATAAATACTCAAAAAATACCACTTCCTAATTAGTTCACTATATTTTATTATCTTGGATTTTCTTGAGGGTATTCCTGTCTGTCGTCTTTATGTGGTGAAAATACTATATGATGGTCTGCATTTCCTTCTAACTCCACGTTCATCACGTTGATAACTTAAAGTCAGTCACAGTGGGAGTATTTACACTCAGATATTTGCAAACACTCCGAATCAGTGCTTTTTTTCCTCAAAGTTCTGGGTGATGAACATTTTTCTAGAATACCCCAGAGTAGGAGTGCTATGTGGCATGTCCAACTAGTGTGCTTTTTTTCTCCCTCCTGAGGTGAGCATGGAAACATGTGTTGAGATAGAGCATCCATCTGTCTGGATCTCTGAGTCACTATGATGAATACAGCCTCTACCTCCAACCCCAATCTCCAGACTCAATGGACTTGTGTCATGAAATAGAAATAATTTCTTTTGCTTTTTTGCTACCATAGCCTATTTTGACTTATAAAAAACAACACTAAAGTATTCCCAAAATTTTGGAGAAAAATGGTACCATTATAATGGTGTAACACTTACTGCCCTGCCTACAGTCTGCTTGTGCAAAATCCTACTCATCTTCATTTTTGTTGACAATTGTCATGTACAAGGAGAAAATATTTGCTAAAATAATAAGTGTTTCTAAAAATTTCACATTTTTTTAAGTTTGACTCACTGGGTTTCTCCTTCAAATGGTCTCCTTTTATCTATTGGTCTAACTGTAAACAACTTATTTCTTAAATCTAACAAATAGAGTGTGGGTGTACTTATTTTCTTACTACTTACACTTATATAGACATTTATCTGCTTCATCTATCTGATGAAGATAGGCACAGTCACCACTGTGAAGTTTTTTTTCAAAATTCCTACATGATCATAGCCCACATACCTCATGGTGAAATTTGAGGGCCAAAAAATTTAGACAGTGAGAAAGAGAGATGAGAGGGAGAGGGAGAGGGGAAGGAAAGAGGGGGAGGAAGGAATGTGCTTTTAAAGAAGTTGAGAGTGTTGCACAGCAAAGGAAACCATAAACAAGATGAAAAGAAAACCCTCAGAATGGGAGAAAATATTTGCAAATGAAGCAACTGACAAAGGATTAATCTCCAAAATTTACAAGCAGCTCACACAGCTCAATATCAAAAAACAACCCAATCCAAAAATGGGCAGAAAAGCTAAATAGACATTTCTCCAAAGAAGATATACAGATTGCCAACAAACACATGAAAGAATGCTCAACATCATTAATCATTAGAGAAATGCAAATCAAAACTACAATGTGATATCATCTCACACTGATCAGAATGGCCACCATCAAAAAATCTACAAACAATAAATGCCGGAGAGGGTGTGGAGAAAAGGGAACCCTCTTGCACTGTTGGTAGGAATGTAAATTGATACAGCCACTATGGAGAACAGTATGGAGGTTCCTTAAAAACTAAAAATAGAAATACCATATGAATCAGCAATCCCACTACTGGGCATATACCCTGAGAAAACCATAATTCAAAAAGAGTCATGTACCAAAATGTTCATTGCAGCTCTATTTACAGTAGCCAGGACATGGAAGCAACCAAAGTGTCCATCAACAGATGAATGGATAAAGAAGATGTGGCACATATACACAATGGAATATTACTCAGCCATAAAAAGAATGGAACTGAGTTATTTGTAGTGAGTTGGATCGACCTAGGGACTGTCATACAGAGTGAAGTAAGTCAGAAAGAGAAAAACAAATACCATATGCTAACATATATATATATGGAATCTAAAAAAAAAAATGGTCATGAAGAACCTAGGGGCAAGTTGGGAATAAAGATGCAGACTTACTAGAGAATGGACTTGAGGATACGGGGAGGGGGAAGGGTAAGTTGGGACAAAGTGAGAGAGTGGCATGGACATATATACACTACCAAATGTAAAATAGGTAGCTAGTGGGAAGCAGCCACATAGCACAAGGAGATCAGCTCAGTGCTTTGTGACCACCTAGAGGGGTGGGATAGTGAGGGTGGGAGGGAGGGAGATGCAAGAGGGAAGAGATATGGGGACATATGTATATGTATAACTGATTCACTTTGTTATAAAGCAGAAAGTAACACACCATTGTAAAGCAATTATACTCCAATAAAGATGTTAAAAAAAGAAGTTGAGAGTGATAGTAATTCAGAGTTGCATCAGAAAGAAGTTATATACAGATTTTTCATATTAGAGAGATTTTCTTCTTTTGAAAAATATTTTGGCTTGAATATAGAATTAAGCCATTTTAGTCAATATTTTTAAACAGATAGACTTTGAAGATCTGGAAGCTATCAAGATAGACTTAGTATCATTACAAAGATGATGAAAATACAAGGATCCCAAGAGCATGAGTTTGAGAAGCCAGAACTGGAGCTGGTTGACTGGATGAATGTCCCTTATATGTTGGGTGTAGAAAATCTCTGGGCCTGACTGGAAGCATAGGAGAAAATGGGCATGCTGCCTACAGTGTTATTCACTTTTGGAATAGGTCTGCCATTATCTCTCATAAGCAATCAAAGAATGAAGACAGTTATCTAATTTATTCACGAAAAGTTATCCTCATATAACTAAAGTTATTATTAAATATGTAAATAAAGGTCAAAATTGAATTATTTGAATTACTTTTAAAAAGGAAATAGATCCTGCCTTGATACCGGTTAAGCCCAATCCCCTAAATATGACCCTGATGAGCCTTCTGCATTGTTCAAATACATTGTTTTGTTATTGAACTCTACTTCTCTTTCCATAGGTAAATAACCTCTCCGCTTACTGGCTCCTTGGCTTCTGTATTCTTCCTCAAATGCCCAAATCTCCTCTAATCCAAGTAAATCCTCTACTGGTATTGGGTCCTACAAAGAAATATTGTCTACACTGGCTAAGGTATCATGTTTTGCCAAAAAGAATGACTCTTCTGTTGTTTTCTAATCCTCACTGCATTCAAGCAGTCAGTCATTACGCCCTGTTAACAGATTGATAGAATAGTCTGGAGTTGTGGTTCCCAAAGTGCAATAACTAACAAGTTATTGCAGGGAGTCTGGTCAACCATGTGGACATCAAACAGTATTTATGTACTGAAAACATGATCTTTCATACATATATACTGTGTTTCACATGCATGCAGATACTATTTGATCAATTAATGAGAAATTTATTTTAATATATTCCTGAATTTGAACTAACCTTTTGAGCATTTGGTCACTCAAAAATTTAAAAATGTGATTTCTATTACACAGAATTGCTCAATTTTAAAATAGTGCCTTTTTCTTTTAATATAATTTTTATTTTTTCTTAAAACAATGTATGTTATTATATAAATGCTTAGAAAACTTAGTAACAAATAAGACATAAATATATATATATGTATATATGGTGTGTGTGTTATGTAAAATATTCAAACGTGTTTAGAGATTTCCAGCCCTAGGCTATGATTCTTTTTTTTTTTGCGGTACGTGGGCCTCTCACTGTTGCGGCCTCTCCCGTTGCGGAGCACAGGCTCCGGACGTGCAGGCTCAGAGGCCATGGCTCACGGGCCCAGCAGCTCCGTGGCATATGGGATCTTCCCGGACCGGGGCACGAACCCATGTTCCCTGCATCGGCAGGCGGACTCTCAACCACTGCGCCACCAGGGAAGCCCTATGATTCTTTTCTGTCCCTGATTCATCAGTAATTATTCTTCAAGCAACTCTCCATTTTCCAGAATCTGATGAAATTCTGTCATCTGCTGATGACTTCTTTCTCTCTGTGAGGTATTATAGATTTATATCTTTGTATTCTTTACAATAATTTTAGATGGATTTTTCTTAGGAAAAATATGTTAATGTTCTCAAGCTATGGTTTCCAACCAGAAGTCTCTTTTCAAAAATTCTAACATCAAGAAGGGGGTCTTCATTCTTGGAAATATTAGGAACCTCTGGTGGAAGAGGAAGAGCCCTGAGGGAGAATTGGGAGAACTTGATTCTACCCTGGCTCTGCAGCAACATCCAGCAGGATGACTGTAACCAGCTACCTGCACCTTCTGTGCCCTAGTTTGCTTCTCTCTGAGATGAACACTTGGGCTAGATGGTCTCTGGGTCTTCTATTCAGTAGTGCTCTGCTCCACTTGACAAGCAGAATAAAAATGGACAGCCTCCTACCTACAGAAGTTACCATCAAATTGAAGAACAGGAAGGGAAAGAAGACTGGGTGCTAAGGAATGGATGGAGAGGCAGAAAACAAGGCGCTAGTAGAAGAAAGAACCCTTGAATGTGACAGAATCTGAAGTTGGAGCCTATCAGAGGAGCTTGTGTCAAGATCCGTGGAACACTGACGTGGTCCCTAGCATGCGAGGAAAATTGACTTGGCAGGAATGATCTAAATAGAATAAGAAGGAGAAAATATGGGAAAGGCCAAGAAGTAGGTGGTTGTGGTCACTAAAACAGAAAATACCTGAAGCCTGGCGATGTACCCTGGCAGGGGGAAGAGCAAAGAGGGATTATGTTTCACTTAGAGTGGCAGGGTTGAATACAACCATATCCCTTAATTATCGTTCTCTAGAATAAACTAGGATGTTTCGAATGAGAAGAGATCAAAATACTTCTGATAAAGAAAAATTCTAAAATAGTTCAGTCAGAGATGAGGCTAGGGGGTTGGAAAATATGAGTTCTGAATGAATGCAGATTAGTCTGAACAAACAAACGAAAAACAAAAAGAAAACTCTGAAAAGGCCAAGCAAAATAGAGAGTGATTTCAACTGCCTGGCTTTCTTCCTTGCCTTTGTGAGTCTAGATAAGGAGCTTTGTGGTAGTGGGAAGGCAGTGAAGCTTTAATTGCCTATTAACTGGCTTCTTCTGTTTATATCCTTTCTCTACTCTGTCGCCTATCCCTTGATTTGGCCATGGCCACTGATGCTAAATGGGTTCTGATCAGCTAAAAATCACACAGTAATTTAAGCTGGAAATTTTAGTTAAATCCAGTCAATTCCCCAACATCTTTTCAAAAGAATGAAGGGTTTAATCAGTACAATACAAGCCATGGGGAGTATGGGAGAGATCAGGTCAGAATGTGGGTCAGAAAAACTATAGAGGAAGTGCTAATGGGATGAGGACGCCTGAGCTTTTTATCTTATTAGCGCTTCCCATGTCAAATTAGCAAAATGGTTCCGGCACTAAAGTGTTGAGATAAAATGTTCATATGGTATGTGTTCCCCAGAAGGATTCTCTATGAGCCTTTTCTAAGGAGATTCAACTTTTCTTCTCTTTTCTTTTTTATCGTCAGAGGTAAGCGTGATTGTGTAAGCCAGACACATCTACTTTGTATCCCAGTGACCTCTGTGGAAATATAGCTTAATCAGCAAGACCACTGCATTACAAAATTCCAAGGAGCACCACTGACAAAGCATATGACGTGAATGGTGCCCCCTGGAGTTGTGTGATGCAATCGTGAGAGCTTTTATCTGGACAAATTTCCTTGTTATAACTATGAAGTAAAAAAGATATATTCCAGAAGCTGAACCTCAAAAAGAGACTCATTATTTAGAAGAGTGCTTTTTGTTTAAATAGCAGGGGTACATACCAGTGTCATCTGGGTATCTTTTTCTTATTTTTTAATGGAGGTATAATTGACATATAACATTATATTAGATTCAGGTGTACAGTGTAATGATTTGATTTGTATATATTGTGAAATGATTACCACAGTAAATCTAGTTAACATCCTGAGTAACTTTTTCAGTATTTTCAAGCCAGGTCCCTTTCCAATACTATATTCTGTGTCACATGGATAAGTAATTAGACTTTAATAAGATGCAGACAGTTATTTTTAAAAATCCATTTATTCAATAAATATATATTAAGAACTTTTCATGTGGCGGCCTTACTGGTCTTTTCTCAGTTAAAGGATGTAATAGAAGTAAAGCACTTAACAGTGTTAGCTGTGACTATTCTCTAACATTCCAAGCTCCTTCTTGCCTCAAGACCGTTTTTTAGCCCAGTTTTCCTGTATTTTAGAATGTTTCTTCCTGTCTCTACACTCTTATTCGTATAACTAAATTCTTCTTACCCTTCAGGGATCAGCTTAAAAATCACTCCTTAACTATTTTATCTAAAGTAATTTTTCTCCCTTCTATTTTTACCTATCTCAGCCCCACATTGGTTTCCCAGATAGCACTTACCATCATTTGTCAGGATCTTACTGATTGATTTACTTATTTATTATTGTCTGACTCACCAGATGATGGATAATCTGCAAGGTGGAGAAAGTGTGTGTACATTGTGGGACCTCACACAATCTTTGTTAAAATAATATATGAGTAACTGATTGAGCCCGACACTTTAATTTTCCCAAGAAAAATTCAGTATTCAGTTCACCTGGAAGTCATTCGTTTTCTTCTGTGGTTTTGAGTCAAATTGTGAAAGTGATTTTTATGGGTCACAGCCATTAATATGTTTACTGATTTCTTTTCAAACTTGGAAGAGGTTTGGATTCAAGGGAAACATTGTATATAAGTGGTGATTTCCTAGTACTTGTGGGAGTAGTTATAAGACTGATGTGCAAGCTCCTCATGGCATCATAGCAAACACCCTGAAGCCTAAAGTCAAAATGTGGAATGCTCAGTTATTGGATGTGAACATATTCCTGATTCAATCACACAAGTACAATTGTGTAAACTACAACATAAACATATATGTGTTCTAATTTTTTAGAAAAATATGGTTTCTAGGATGTTTCATCCACCAAATTTCATTGAACTAGACTCTATCAAATGCAGCAAATAAAGACTGGTATGACCTGTGTAATATATAAAATGTATGCAGCATTTGTTTTGCACCACTAAGATCAATTACACTTATACTGGTTTGAAAATTTCCCACTGATTGATATTTAGACCAACTGGACCATCAAGGACGTCAGCTAATTACAACTAGGTAATACACTGACAATGTCTGGGACATGTTGCAGTGTTTTTTTTCACGTTGGTTGCCAGAGCTCTGTAATTACGTCATGTCAATAGTTGCTATAGCATATAACATATTTCCATTGTAGAGGTAAATGAACCATTGTTAAAAATGACACAGTAAGATTATACAGTTTAATCAAGTCTTTTAGTTGCAGGGGAAAAAATTTCCCTCAAGTTAGCTCAAAGAAATAATTTATTGGAAAGACATAGTATCTTCAGGGAAATAAGTTGTAACCAATGGGGAACTGGAACCCTCAGGGTCTGAGGCATCTCTTCTTTCCATTCTCCCTCATCTCTTTAATAGCTTATATGGTCTGTGTTCTCTGGTGCACCTACTCCATTGTTTCTACTTTTCTCTAGAGGGTGGCATTGGTGCACCATTGCTGATAATGCCTGCCCCATATCTCACTTGACAAGGTCTTTCATTTTGCACTGCCTCCCTCCCCATTATTTTCTGAATATGCAATTTATTGAAAGTAATTAATTAGTTGATGGCACGTGAGTGGATTATTTCCCCTGGGTTAGATGTTCAACTCAGACTTAATCCGTAGTGGCTGTGATGTGGAGTCACATGGTGGAGATATGGTTGTCTAATCCAGCCCCTTTGCAGGGAAATGGAGAAAGGAACTGATTCTAAGAAAAGGTTGTGCAGGCAGGCATATACCTCAAAATCAATGTTCTACATTTACCAACATAATAAAAGGTCTGTGGAAATGAAAATAAGAGCAGAAAATTTGAAGTAGCTCTCACAAAAAGTTAAGATAATGATTTTTGGGAAACACATCTTGCTTCATGTATATTTTTAATCTAAATTCATACTATCTCACTATATATAAGACTATGTCCATTATGTAACATGGCATTCTTTGGATTTATAAAGAACAACAATTTATTCTAAATAATCTTCCTCATTTTAATTTTTCCTCCCATGAATACATGGGTTTCCATTTCTGGAGTAATATGAGGAAAATTATTTCAAATCTGCCCTCTCTTTTCCAGCTTTCACAAGGTCTAAATCTCCTCAGGCATGATTTCCCTGACTTAAGTTTCACTGGATAACTCAGAGCTGTTCCCTCCTTGATTATCCTTGGTCCACAGTAAATATCTTTCTTTTTCTCTCTCTTTTTTTCTCTTCCATCCTTCTCTTTTATCTCCAAAAACCCATTATTATTTTCTTTGAACAACAATTCTCAGTGTCTTTTGTAGTTACACAACTGTTGTGAATATTAATGGTATCCTTCAAGGGGTATTATTTATAGCAGGAAATATGGGTCTTTGATCAGTGTTTTCTCTTGAATAAAAACCTCATGCATTGTGGGTAGATTGTATTCTCTTATCTTAGGTTGGGCATTTTGTTGCTCATTTCCATCTTATATTATAGAGTTGGAGGCTGTTGGAGACTTTTAAGTTGTTCTTCTTGAAAAGCCTTTTTCCCCTTTATTATGTGAGCTCTCTAATGCTGGCCCTGTGTATGGTGATGTCTGCCCTGGTTGGAAATCCTTTTGCTACACTCCCTAAAGGCAGCAAGTGATTCAGAGAGGACTGTGTAATTTGTTTTGTACTGTGGAATTCCTGCCATGCCTATATGTATTTAGACCACAGGCAAACCAATAAAGTTGTCATAGAAACAAAGCATTTCATGAATAAATCAATCCATAACAAACTTGTAAACTTCAAACAACCCACTGTGCCTTAACAACACATCCGTTACAAACACAAAATAATCCTGTTTGTAATGAGCAATGCACAATATTATTCTTTCCCATACATTTGGTCCTGTTTGCCGTCTTATAAATATTCCTTAATGTATTTTTATGCAGCCTGTGGATTCCTACTGAGCTGGAATGAAATAAGTAACTCCAGCTGGTATGATAATACTAGAAAAGCAGACTTTTTAAAATGTGGCTGATGGTGAACCCCAGTTCAAACAGTATGCCTGGAATACCTACTCTGATGACCAGAGGGGATTGAAACCATGGCTAAACTAATTTTCCTCATTTTGATCAACTCCAGTATTCTTTTTCACTTTTCAGTTTTCTTGTTTGGCTCTTAGTACCCTGTTCTGCCTGAAAAAGGTGTCTTTAGGGAATGTGGTTGATGGGAGGGGGTCAGTGGGGTGGGGTGGGGAGTGATTTGAAAAGTGACACTGAGTATTTTAAAACAAGGATGAACGCTGTTTGCCAGAAACCGTCATGACTGGAGTGGAGAGAGAGAGAGCGCTTTGAGGAGGAAAAGAGAATATTATTGTGTAAAACTTAAATTCCTCTGCAGGCAGTAAAAAGACAAGGAAAAGGCAGATGTAGAGAAGGGGGTCAGTGTAATACAAGTCCTCTGGGGCTTGCTTTGGCTTCCTGAACATGAGAGCTTTTCTTATTTTCATTCTGAGTGAAATTCTCTCCATGGCTATGTTTGGGTCCCGCCTTACAGACATGGTACACCTTGTTGAGGTTTTTTCTCGGTTCCTGTGAGTTGTGTTAAGGCCTTTAACCACAGCTTCATTGTGACATCTCAGCATAATTAGACATCTTCTTAATGCATGTAATCAGAGGAGCCTTCTGTCTATATTTTGGGGTATAGATGTGAATTTTATTCTCCAATAACTGACTTCCACTTTATCACGTTAAATCTTACTTTTTGGCCCCTCATGACATCTGGGATGATTCCATAACTTTTCAGCCACTGTCACTTATTAAAATTCAGTCCAATATAACGTATAGTCTTAATCCCATATTTAATTCAAACCTTTCCCCTCCATCTTTTAAATGAGGAGGGTGGATTTAGCCAAACTTCTTGCTTTTCCTCTCCTACTCCAAGGGTTTATGTAGACCCCAGGGTCGTCTCTTTTCCTAAGGTCTGTTGGATCTGGGCAGGAGGATGGACGGGGAAGCTTTTCTTCAGCTACTAGGCAGACTCTTGTACATTGTGGTCTCTCTGCTTCTGGTGGCCTCTATCAAGTGGTAGTCTTCCACAGGTGGTGAGCATGGTTTCCTTGGGTCTTCAAAGTCCGTCAGCCACTGATGATACCCTCGTAAATGGGATGCAGGGGTTGTACTTGGTGGAATAGTGCCCCAACCTGCATTCATGCCCACCAAAACCTGTGAATAAGACCTTATTTGGTATAACAGGGTCTTTGCAGATATAACCACGTTAGGATGAAGTCACACTGGATTAGTGTGGGCCCTAATCCAATGACTGGTAACTTTGAAAGAAGAAGGAAATTTGAACACAAACACATAGAAGAAGACTGTCCCATGTGAAGATGAAGACAGAGATTAGAGTGATGCATCTACAAGCCTTAGGAACACCAAGGATTTCTGGCACCCACCAGATGCTAGGAAAAGTCAAGGAAGGATTATCTCCTAGAGCCTTCAGATGGGAGCATGGCCTGTCAACCCATTGATTTCGGACTTCTAGCCTCAAAAACTATGAGAGAATAAATTTCTGCTGTTTGAAGCCACCAGTTTGTTATACTTTGTTATGGTAGGCATAAGAAACAAATAATGGGGTTGATACCTCAAACTCCATTTTTATTTTATTATTTTAACATCTTTATTGGAGTATAATTGCTTTACAATGTTGTGTTAGTTGCTGCTGTATAACAAAGTGAATCACCTATGTGTATACATATTTCCCCATATCCCCTCCCTCTTGCATCTCCCTCTCGCCCTCCCTATCCCAACCCTCTAGGTGGACACAAAGCACCAAGCTGATCTCCCTGTGCTATGCAACTGCTTTCCACTAACTATTTTACACTTGATAGTGAATATATGTCAATGCCACTCTCTCACTTCGTCTCAGCTTACCCTTCCCCCTCCCCGTGTCCTCAAGTCCATTCTCTACGTCTGCGTCTTTATACCTGTCCTGCCCCTAGGTTCTTCAGAACCATTTATATATTTTTTTAGATTCCATATATATGTGTTAGCATACGGTATTTGTTTTTCTCTTTCTGACTTACTTCACTCTGTATGACAGTCTCTAGGACCATCCAGCTCACTACAAAAAACTCAATTTCTTTTCTTCTTTTTTTGGCTGAGTAATATTCCATTGTATATATGTGCCACATCTTCTTTATCCATTCATCTGTTGATGGACACTTAGGTTGCTTCCATGTCCTGGCTATTGTAAATAGTGCTGCAATGAACATTGTGGTACATGACTCTTTTAGCATTAAGGTTTTCTCTGGGTATATGTCCAGTAGTGGGATTGCTGAGTCATATGGTAGTTCTATTTTTAGTTTTTAAGGAACCTCCATACTGTTCTCCATAGTGGCTAAATCAATTTACATTCCCACCAACAGTGCAAGAGGGTTCCTTTTTCTCCACACCTTCTCCAGCATTTATTGTTTCTAGATTTTTGATGATGGCCATTCTGACCAGTGTGAGGTGATACCTCATTGTAGTTTTGATTTGCATTTCTTTAAAGATTAGTGATGTTGAGTATCCTTTCATGTGTTTGTTGGCAATCTGTATATCTTCTTCAGAGAAATGTCTACTTAGGTCTTCTGCCCATTTTTGGATTGGGTTGTTTGTTTTTTTGATACTGAGATGCATGAGCTGCTTGTAAATTTTGGAGATTAATCCTTTGTCCATTGCTTCGTTTGCAAATATTTTCTCCCATTCTGAGGGTTGTCTTTTCATCTTCTTTATGGTTTCCTTTGCTGTGCAAAAGCTTTTAAGTTTCTTTAGGTCCCATTTGTTTATTTTTGTTTTTATTTCCTTTTCTCTAGGAGGTGGGTCAAATAGGATCTTGCTGTGATTTATGTCATAAAGTGTTCTGCTCTGTTTTCCTCTAGGAGTTTTATAATGTCTGGCCTTACATTTAGGTCTTTAATTCATTTTGAGTTTATTTTTGTGTCTGATATTAGGAAGTGTTCTAATATCATTCTTTTACATGTAACTGTCCATTTTTCCCAGCACCATTTATTGAAGAGGTTGTCTTTTCTCAATTGTATATTCTTGTCTCCTTTATCAAAGGTAAGGTGACCATATGTGCATGGGTTTATCTCTGGGCTTTCTAACCTGTTCCATTGATCTATATTTCTGTTTTTGTGCCAGTACAATACTGTCTTGATTACTGTAGCTTTGTAGTATAGTCTGAAGTCAGGGAGCCTGATTCTTCCAGCTCTATTTTTCTTTCTCAAGATTGCTTTGGCTATTTGGGGTCTTTTTTGTTTCCATACAAATTGTGAAATTTTTTGTTCTAGTTCTGTGAAAAATGCCATTGATAGCTTGATAGGAATTGTATGAAATCTGTAGATTGCTTTGGGTAGTAAAGTCAATTTCACAATGTTGATTCTTCCAATCCAAGAACATGGTATATCTCTTCAACTGTTTGTATCATCTTTAATTTCTTTCATCAGTGTCTTATAGTTTTCTGCATACAGGTCTTTTGTCTCCTTATGTAGGTTTATTCATAGGTATTTTGTTCTTTTTGTTGCAGTGGTAAATGGTAGTGTTTCCTTAATTTGTCTTTCAGATTTTTCATCATTAGTGTATAGGAATGGAAGACATTTCTGTGCATTAATTTTGTATCCTGCTACTTTACCAAATTCATTGATTAGCTCTAGTAGTTTTCTGGTAGCATCTTTAGGATTCTCTATGTATAGTGTCATGTCATCTACAAACAGTGGCAGTTTTACTTCTTCTTTTCCAATTTGTATTCCTTTTGTTTCTTTTTCTTCTCTGATTGCTGTGGCTAAAACTTCCAAAACAATGTTGAATAATAGTGGTGAGAGTGGGCAACCTTGTCTTGTTCCTGATGTTAGTGGAAATGCTTTCAGTTTTTCACCATTGAGGATGATGTTGGCTGTGGGTTTGTCATATATGGCCTTTATTATGTTGAGGTAAGTTCCCTCTATGCCTACTTTATGGAGAATTTTTATCATAAATGAGTGTTGAATATTGTCGAAATCTTCTTCTGCTGAGAAGAAGAATCTGTTGAGATTATCATATAGTTTTTCTCCTTCAATTTTTTAATATGGTGTATCACATTGATTGATTTGCATATATTGAAGAATCCTTGCGTTCCTAGGGTAATCCCCACTTGATCATGGTGTATGATCCTTTTAATGTGCTGCTGGAGTCTGTTTGCTACTATTTTGTTAAGGATTTTTGCATCTATATTCATCAGTGATATTAGCTTGTAGTTTTCTTTTTTTTGTAACATCTTTGTCTGGTTTTGGTATCAGGGTGATGGTGGCCTCGTAGAATGAGTTTGGGAGTGTTCCTCTCTCTGCTATATTTTGGAAGAGTTTGAGAAGCGTAAGTGTTAGCTGTTCTCAGCTGTTCTCTAAATGTTTGGTAGAATTCGCCTGTGAAGCCATCTAGTCCTGCGCTTTTGTTTGTTGGAAGATTTTTAATCACATTCTCAATTTCAGTGCTTGTGATTGGTCTGTTTTTATTTTCTATTTCTTCCTG
Organism: Delphinus delphis; assembly: GCF_949987515.2. Taxonomy (NCBI): domain Eukaryota; kingdom Metazoa; phylum Chordata; class Mammalia; order Artiodactyla; family Delphinidae; genus Delphinus; species Delphinus delphis. The sequence goes on from NC_082683.1 coordinate 86,168,354, forward strand.
GTTCAGTCTTGGAAGGTTGTGCTTTTCTAAGAAATTGTCCATTTCTTCCAGGTTTTCCATTTTATTTCCTTATAGTTGCTTGTAATAATCTCTCATGATCCTTTGTATTTCTGCAGTGTCAGTTGTTACTTCATTTTCATTTATAATTTTGTTGATTTGAGTCATCTCCCTTTTTTTCTTGATGAGTCTTGATGATATACCATTAAGTTTATCAATTTTGTTTATCTTCTCAAAGAACCAGTTTTTAGTTTTATTGATCTTGGCTATTGTTTCCTTCATTTCCTTTTAATTTATTTCTGATCTGATCTTTATGATTTCTTTACTCCTGCTAACTTTGGGGGCTTTTTATTCTTCTTTCTCTAGTTCCTTTAGGTGTAAGGTTAGATTGTTTATTTGAGATTTTTCTTGTTTCTTGAAGTAGGATTGCATTACTATAAACTTCCCTTTTAGGATTGCTTTTGCTGCATCCCATAGGTTTTCATTGTCTTTTGTTTCTAGGTATTTTTTGATTTCCTCTTTGATTTCTTCAGTGATCTCTTGGTTATTTAGTAACGTATTGTTTAACCTCCATGTGTTTGTGTTTTTCACAGTTTTTTTCCTGTAATTGATATCTAGTCTCATAGCATTGTGGTCAGAAAAGATACCTGATATGATTTTAATTTTCTTAAATTTACCAAGGCTTGATTTGTGACCCAAGATATGATGTACCCTGTAGAATGTTCCATGAGCCCTTGAGAAGAATGTGTATTCTGTTGTTTTTGGATGGAATGTCCTATAAATATCAATTAAGTCCATCTTGTCTAATGTATCATTTAAAGCTTGTGTTTCCTTATTTATTTTCATTTTCGATGATCTGTCCATTGGTGAAAGTGGGGTGTTAAAGTCCCCTACTTTTATTGTGTTACTGTCGATTTCCCCTTTTATAGTTGTTAGCATTTGCCTTATGTATTGAGGTGCTCCTATGTTGGGTGCATAAATATTTACAATTGTTATAATCTTCTTCTTGGATTGATCCTTTGATCATTATGTAGTGTCCTTCTTTGTCTCTTGTAATAGTCTTTGTTTTAATGTCTATATTGTCTGATATAAGAATTGCTACTCCAGCTTTCTTTTGATTTCCATTTTCATGGAATATCTTTCTCCGTCCCCTCACTTTCAGTCTGTATGTGTCCCTAGGTCTGAAGTCGGTCTCTTGTAGACAGCATCTGTTTGGGTCTTGTTTTTGTATCCATTCAGCCACCCTATGTCTTTTGGTTGGTGAATTTAATCCATTTACATTTAAGGTAATTATCAATATGTATGTTCCTATTACCATTTCCTTAATTGTTTTGTGTTTGCTATTGTACGTCTTCCTTCTCTTGTTTCCTGCCTAAAGAAGTTCCTTTAGTATTTGTTGTAAAGCTGGTTTGCTGGTGCTGAATTCTCTTAACTTTTGCTTGTCTGTAAAGGTTTTAATTTCTCTGTCAAATCTGAATGAGATCCTTGCTGGGTAGAGTAATCTTGGTTGTAGGTTTTCCCCTTCCATCACTTTAAATAGGTCCTGCCACTCCCTTCTGGCTTGCAGAGTTTCTGCTGAAAGGTTTGCTGTTAACCTTACAGGAATTCCCTTGTATGTTATTTGTTGCTTTTCCCTTGCTGCTTTTAATATGTTTTCTTTGTATTTAATTTTTGATAGTTTGATTAATATGTGTCTTGGCATGTTTCTCCTTGGATTTATTCTGTATGGGACCCTCTGCACTTTCTGGACTTGATTTACTATTTCCTTTCCCATATTAGGGAAGTTTTTAGCTATAGGCTCTTCAAATATTTTCTCATTTCCTTTCTTTTTCTCTTCTTTTTCTGGGACCCCTATAATTCGAATGTTGCTGCATTTAATATTGTCCCAGAGGTCTCTGGGATTGTCCTCAATTCTCTTCATTCTTTTTTCTTTATTCTGCTCTGTGATAGGTATTTCCATTATTTTATCCTCCAGGTCACTTATCCTTCTTCTGCCTCAGTTATTCTGCTATTGATTCCTTCTAGAGAAGTTTAAATTTCATTTATTGTGTTGTTCATCACTGTTTGTTTGCTCTTTAGTTCTTCTAGGTCTTTGTTAAACGTTTCTTGTATTTTCTGCATTCTATTTCCAAGATTTTGGATCATCTTTATTATCACTACTCTGAATTCTTTTTCAGGTAGACTGCCTATTATCTCTTCATTTGTTAGGTCTTGTGGGTTTTTACCTTGCTCCTTCATCTGCTGCATTTTTCTCTGTCTTCCCATTTTGCTTACCTTACTGTGTTTGGGGGTCTCCTTTTTGTAGGCTGCAGGTTCGTAGTTCCCGTTGTTTTTGGTGTCTTTCCCTAGTGAGTTAGGTTGGTTCAGTGAGTTGTGTATGCTTCCTGGTGGAGGAGACTGGTGCCTGTGTTCTGGTGGATGAGGCTGGATCTTGTCTTTCTTGTGGGCAGGACCATGTCCGGTGCTGTGCTTTGGGGTCTCTGTGAACTTAGTATGATTTTAGGCAGCCTCTTTGCTAATGGGTGGGGTTGTGTTCCTGTCTTGCTAGTTGTTTGGCATGATGTGTCCTGCACCGGAACTTGCTGGTCGTTGAGTGGAGCTGAGTCATAGCGTTGAGACGGAGATCTCTGGTAGAGCTCTCATCAATTGATATTACGTGGGGCCAGGAGGTCTCTGGTGGTCCAATGTCCTGCACTCAGCTCTCCCACCTCAGAGGCTTAGGCTTGACACCCGGCCGGAGCACCAAGACCCTGTCAGCCACATGGCTGGCAATTAATGCTGTACTTTCCACCACAACTTGGTGTTAGCAGATGGGTTTTGCTGCAAGGCTAGCAAGCAGACCCAGTTTCAGTTCGATAAAGCAATTGATCCAAACTCCCTTTTTAGATGGAAAAAAAAGAAGCAAGTGCCGTTCACCATCCCCACAAACCTCCTGCTCAGTGTGTTCCAAACGGAAGTCATTCTCTTTCCGTAATTCTGCTCTGCCATGTGTGTCTCTAGTTCAGGGCCTGGCATCCTCGCCCTCTAAGACTCTAGCCTCACCCTTGTAAACCATCTTCTACTCTCCCCTTTCCCTTACATCATCTTCCTCCCCGTATCATTAGTTCTTCATTTCCTTCAGAGTGAAATCCAGATTCATGCAGCTTATTATGCATTCATGGTTTGCCCTCTGTCTGCCTAGCTAGCTTCACCTGTCCACCTCTGCACATGATACTTTGCTTCTTGTGTCAGACTCCCTGTAGTTCTTCACCCACCCCAGCTAAGGAATAATCTCCCTTCTTCTCTGGGCCCCGATAGCAGCCAGTGTAAGGTAATCACTGATGTTTTCTGCTCTGTGTCTCTAAACATCGAGGTCATCAAGACAGGCATTTTCCCTTATTTATCTCTGTTTTCCTTAATGCTGGGCAAAAAGCTTGCTCTGTTTGGAGACATGAAAGAGGAAATGCATAGTATTAGTGGAAGTAGAGCCAAGGGACTAAAGCTCAAGAAAAAGACAATAAAACGTAAGAACAACAGAGTAGCCTATCTTAATGGGTTACTTCAACCCTCCTGGAATTTCAATTTTCAAAAACTATTAAAGAGATTCATAGGAGGTGTATAATAAATACATGATAAATGGCAGAGCAAGTGGTAATATACACAGATGGCTTACTATGTATCAGACCTATGCCAAGCACTAAACCTGCATCTCTCATTTAATCTACACAATAGCCTCATGAGAAATATGTTTCCTTTTTATTAATGAAGCAAACAGGGCTTTGAGACCTTAAGTAAATTTTCCAAGGTCACACAGCTAGTAAGTGGTAAAAATGGGAGTTGAACTCAGGTGTGTCTGAATCTGAAGATCACGATTTTAACAACTAAGTTTTGTCCTATTATGTTGTACAGTATCATTGTGGAATATTCTCCTACAGCTGAGAAAATGCAGCTGCTGAGTGCAGTTTTTCCCTTATTGGCACAACATCAATCTAAAGCTGGTAAGGAATATCTTCGTTAAGGAATATTCTGCCCAAGTTTCATACCTCAGCAATTTATTTAATCTTTGCAAAGTGGAGAAGTGTGGTAAACATTTTTAGGATATTAAACAGAAACTTTGAAACTTTTATGATGTATGTTTTCTTAAGTGCAAAACAGAGTTATTATTGAGGGCTACTATAAGGATTATGTGAAAAAATGGAAAATGTTCATTTTTCTGTCTTTCTCTTGAAATGAAAAGTTCAAGCAATTTTAACTGTGGCTTGCATAGTGCCTTATAATTTATAAAAATGCCTTCACATATGTGAATTAAAATTCATGTAAGGTATATTTTACGTAAGATGTATTACTAAAAGTTATTCATCGGACTAGTATATGTGGAGGGCTGAAAAAATGTGCCTTCTGAGGGGTCTTCGCCATTAGGTTGGACCAGATATTCCAGGACATTGGGGACAAATTCACCAATTCTGAGCAGATACTGTGCCCTTGGCATACCCATCCACCCAGTGATCACTGAGCAGCCAGCTGTGGACCACTGATGACATCAGGGGCAACCCCAATCCTCAGGGAAGACTCATGGGCTGAGGACAGTATTAAAAGACTTGCTCTAACTTACAGCTTACAGTCTTAGACTTTAAACTCTTAAAATTCACTAGATCAAAAGCAAAATCCATATAGGATACCTAAGTACAAATGTACATTTTTTTCTAGGTAGACTATTCATAGGATTCAACAAATTTTCACAGTGGTTTATGAACCAATATGGTGAGGGATTTTTTACATTAGGACTATTCTGAGGATTCTTATCAATATCAATTCCTGGGCCCCAAAGCGTCTGACTCAGTAAGAGTCCCTCCTCCCCAGAAGCACCATGAAGCTCAGTTAACTCTAAAAACTAGGCTTTGTTCAGTGGCCTTTATTGTAGTTTTACTACTCCAGATTCATTTTGGGATGATAATTGTGGCTTTTGACTCCTGAAGGAGGTTGCAGGTTTTGAGCAATGCACAGAAGGCATTTAAGAATATGGAAATTCAGGCTGCTTTAAGGGGCTGTTCCTTGAGGCTTTTCCTTCTTGAAACTGTCATATAGCCATCTTTCCCACTTGAATTTCTATAAACACTAAGTTAGAAATAAAAGTTACCTATTGAAGAAGGGGAGTAAACTTTATTCACTTATTATTCATCTGTCTTTTTGGAAGGTGGCAAATGGTCCATTTTACACATGAAAGACATAATCATAGCTCAGTCTTTGAAGTCTTTGAATATGTGAAGGACTCAAGGTCACATTTTGGGTCCTCTACATACTACCTGCTTAAATTGGGAGATAATGATATTGGAGATAATAGTATCTAATTCTCTGAATTGCAGTGACAATTCAATAACTATTTGGTAATATTTAGTGCAGGTTTTTTGGATTCCAAGCATTGCACTAAGAGCTTTACATAAAATATCTTAAACGAATCCTTGAAATAACCCATGATAACGGTGAGGAAATGAAGTCTCAGGTGAAATTATGGCCCAAGGCCTCAAACCTGGTAAATGGCAGAGCTAAAATATGCCTCGCCTTGTACATTACTTTGCAGACAGAGCATTCTTAACACACATTGGCCCTTCATCCTCTCATTAGTTTCCAGGAAAAATAGAAGCCCTGAAGTACAAAGTTTGACTTTCTTCTCATTTCTCCTGACTCCACCCAACCAGCAACTAAGCTGCTCCTTGGGAACTCAACCCATGCTTCCTCTCTTTCCAGCTCTCTATCAGAAAGGCGGATAACATACTGAAAGGAAAATGTGGACATTATCTGTAATTAGGCTCATTAATTTTATAGGAAATTCTTTAATTTTCTATGGGGCTATGTTCTTGAAATGCATTATCTCCCTTTTATGACTTCACTTCCCTCAGTGTCAGTAGAGATTAAAGGTAACATGCCCTGCTGGGAACAAACACAATTTTCCAGCAGCTGCATTTTGTTTTCCTTAATAATTAACAATTGCTGCTGACTAACCTTTGCAGCATAAAATGCCCACCTTATCACAAAGGAGTGGGCATTGGTTTGAGAAACTCACAAGGGATATCAGAAAAAGAAGTGTGATTAAAGCATTAAAGATTTAGAGGTTGACATTAGGATGAAAGGTGGAATTATAGTAAATATAACACTGTTTAACATTAAATGGAATGTGTTGTACTTGAAACAGTTGTTCACTTCAGCATTAATTATTAAGGGAACCTGACAACTCATTTTTAATTCGCAACTAAAGACACAATTTCTTAAGATATAAATACAACAAAGCAGCTCAGAGGATTGGTGCTTCATTATCTTTAATGATTTTATGTTTTTTTCTTCATATAATCTATGAACAGATTAGAATGGAATGTGCCTAAATTGTTTAAACCAGGTATTTCTTGTGGTGAGCAAATATTATGCTATTGGACAGGGAGATTAAGAAATGAGTTAGGTTTTATTGGAAATTATTTAACATATTCTTCACTGTTTTGACTTGAGGATTTTCCTGGAGATACACAATTTAAAGGGCATTTAGGGCAAACTGTGCACTTTATGTTTTAAAGTAATTTTCTTCTGGGGGAAGAGCAAGCATGTTCATCCTTTGCCTTTTAATGAAAGATAAAGAACATATAATAATGTGATCAGATATGCATTGCCTAGGTTTCTATGTGAAATTGATAACTATTCAAATTGGATTTTAAATTTACTGTCTGTTAGTCTCTACATGCTGTTTGGTACGTACAACTTTAGAGGTAGTTCTTGTTGGCCAAGTGACATTGTGCAGATGTACTTGCAAAGAGAGAGGGAATATGGCCCAGTGAAGGAATTTATGGTGGGGGAATTCAAAAGGGCACTGCAGATAGTCTTTCTGGTAAAATACAATGAAAGGTAAGACTGTCACTGTGTGATTGTGATTTATTTTTATTAAAATGTCTATGGATTGATATTAGAGTTTTAAAAATGTCTATGGATTGATATTAGAGTTCTCAATTTAGCAGGATTTGGATACTTTTATTCCATGACTGGAAGTTGTAAACTATTTAGAAACATCATTAAAAATCTTTGAATTTTATCTATTTAAAAAATCAATTGAAGAATGGAAAGTACCACCAGTAAAATACTGACAAACATTTAGTTTCCTTGGTGCACAGTTTTTTACTTTCCTCATGGTTGGGTTTCTTTCTTTTACTTTAGTCTCTCCATCTGTACTGAGAAGGAACTATCACTACTATATGGAAGCTCAGTATATTTAACATGTCATCACACACTGTGTCGGTGAGCTTAAGTCAAGTTATGCTTCAGTAACAAAAGACCTCAAAATATAGAGGCTCATGTTAAGGAAGGTGCATTTCTCAGTCATGTTACATCTTCATTGATTGCTGGCTTTGGCTCTTCAGTCTGGGACTCAGACTGAAGGAGCATTCCCAATCTGGGATACTGTTAGTATTATGGCAGAGGGAAAAGGAAGAGGGCAGAATCTCTTAATGGTTCTTAGAGCTTCTGCTTGAAAGTGTCAAGTGTCACTTCTGCTCAAATTTCACTGGTCAAAGCAAATCACAAGGTCAATTCTGGTGTTGATGTAGAGAAAAATAATCTACTATAGAAAAGGCAACTGATTTTGGAAACAATTATAAAACTGCTTCCTCTCCATATACATATATATATATATGCAAAATTTTTTCTATATCATTTGAGATATAGGAATGAAAGTTTTTCAAGGGGATTTAGGTTGGCAGTTCATAACCATCCTCCCTCTGATAATCTTAAAAGAAGAATGATCATGCTGATTTATAAAAGTACTCAATGAAAATGATTTTTTATTTAGAAAAATCAAGGTGTGCTAGGGTAGCTGAGAGAACAGAATTCTGTCAAGTGACCCTGACTTGAGGAATATGGATCAGAAAAATTGGGTATGTCCTATCAATTGTAGCATGTGTTTATACTACTGTCCTGAAATGCACATGTAGAATTAAACATACCCTATGGCTGTTAGGTTGGCTAAACTTCCCAGTGTGAGAGTAAAATGAAACAGTTACTGCAAAATATAGGGTCATTACCCTATATGGATAAAGCGGTAACTGCCCCTGAAATGAGTTGTAAAAACTTCATTTTACAAAAGAAGAAAATAAAGCATATTCATGATGACAGAGAATAATTTTTGGAGTATCTCTTGAGTAGTGTTGTAGAGTTTGCAAAGTGCTTTTACAGAAATCATTATTTGAAGTATGCAGGGTATATATTATTAGCCTCATTTTCTGTGTAATAGAACTTGGGTTCAGTGAGGTTAAGTAACCTGCCTAAGGAAATGACAGACCTGTGATTCAAACTCAGACTTCCTACACAAAGTCCAATATTCTCTCTACCACATAAGCTGCTTCCTAATACACAATGTCATTTCCTACTCACTTTCTTCATGGACAAAAAATGAGGACAAAATTAGAAAATATGTTAAAATGGAAAAGAACATAGACTTGAGTTTAGTCCTGGTTGTGCTCTTTTAGTTGATGTTACATTTTTAGGGAAAATTGCTTCAGCTTTCTATGCCTCAGTTTTTCTACCTGCAAAATCAGGGAGTTGGATTATATTATTTCTCAAGGTCTTGTCTTAATAGTAATATTTTATAAATTTAAAAACCTACAGTCTACTGTCATTTGCACTGACCCTGAGCACGCAGGTAACTACCAAATTAAGTAAGAGAATATATTTCCCCAGGCACACTATGTAAAACCATCCCAACATTGTAGTAGCTTTGCTTTTTGTTGTAGCTTTGCTTTTTGTTGGTATTATCAGAACTTAAACTAGTTAAGCAGAAAAAAAGAATGCACTGACTCGTAACTGGGAAGTCCAAAGAGACACATGCTTCAGATATGACCAAAACCAGGAATTCAAAAAAAACAATGTCAGCTCTTGCCCTCTTGTGCTCTTTCTCTCATTCTTGCTCTTTCCTGTTCCATTCTTCTCTCCTTTCCTCTCATCCTTATTTGTCTCTGAACAGGTTTAGTCTTTCCTATCGTTAGCTATCTTCTAAAAAAAATTTGTTGATGTAAGGTAATGTGGTCATTGGTAGCTCCAGACATACCCTTCCAGCTTTTAGAACACAATGTGAAAGAACTCTTCTCCTCCAGGTCCAAATTAAAAGAGCTTTGGGAAGGACACTGCTTATCCTGGCTTGGACTACGTGCTCTCCACTAGACTTTTACTGACAAAGTGAACTGACACTTGCCCAGCCCCACAGTTGTGTATTTGGCCAGCCCATTAGAATTACACAGGGATGAGAAAAGGCAACTCCCCAAAGAAAGTGGATGCCATTACCAGTAGTATGGGGAAGGGTTAGAAAAGCACAATAAATATTCACTGCACACAGTATATAGACATCTGAGCTGTCTCACTCCCAGTAGGATTCCCAAATGAATGGAAGAGAATGTGATAATAAAAGACAAAATGTTAGGCTCCAAGAAATAAGAGTAGAAACACCTTAGACCCATGGTCATACTGCCCGTTCCCTCCAACATACTAAATAACATTGGAGATAATCCAGTCGTGACAGCATTCTTAGTTTTAGGAATTTATCACAATACACCTATACTTCTTTTAGAAACTCATAAGAAATATCTCATACATGTACATACTCACAAGAGTGTTTCCCAAAGCCTGTTTTATGAACTTCTAGTCTTAGGGTTGTTGTGAGAAAAATAGTTCTGTGGCTAAATTCTGTTGGGAAATACTCCTTATTCTATCCATATCTGGAGAGTCATAATGTATCTCACATATTTAAAGTCATAGTAAAGAGACTATGTTTACACCAGCATTTTCCAAACACATATGATTGCAGAACATCACAACCACACACACACACAATAAAGAAAGCATGGAAGAAAGAGAAAAAAGGGAACACCTAGTGTTGTACTGTGAAATTTCCTTGGATTGCATTTTGGAAAACAATGACCTATATCATTATTGAAGTTACATATATTTTTCTTATGTCCCCTGTTGGGACTGGAAATTTTTCTAGTACTTCCTGCTGTTTAGAGTTAACCCTTTTTTCAAATTTCATGAGGAGCAAACCAGCTTTCAGCTACTTCTGCATGACAAATATGTCTGAATTTACCAAATCCATAAACTTTTTCATATCATAAATACAGAGCTTGGGATTTAGAAGCAAACATAATTCCAACATAAATTTATTAGTTTGTTAAAAAGTTGATTATTGCAAACTTATTGCACAGAAAATATTCATGTGCAAGGGATTGTGCTGGGCATTTGGAATCTAGTGGCAAACAGACAGATGTAGCCTCCTTTGGATTGTGTAAACATTAGCATGTATTTTCATCTCTCTGAGCTTCACTTTTCTCACATGTGAAACTGAGATAACATTACACACCTCTAGAGCTGCTTTGAAAATTACATGAAAAAAATGTTTGTGAAAACTGAACTTAATTATTATTAAATATGTTTAAATTAACTTCCTTCCTTAGCATTCTTTTTTTTCAGGATGAGTTTTCAAGTCATGAACATTTGTTGAGCATCTATTGAACGCAAAACACTATTCTAGGTCCTGGAGGTGAGGGAATTAACAAAAAAAAGAAAAAGGAAAAATGAGTAGAAAAATGCTTGCAAAAATCTAAGAAAATAATCATTTTCATAAACAATAAAAGGCAGCAAGTGGCAAGGGCCAAATGAGCATCCCAGATGTTAAATACTAACAGGAGTTCAAAGTGGGAGAAATAACTGCAGGGGTGGTGAGTTCAAAGAAGGCATTAGGGAGTCTCTCTATCCTTGAAAGGAGCAAAGGGGTGGAAGAACAGATTAGGAGAAGGAAACAGCATTCGCAGAGGCACGGAGATGAGAGCCGTTGGGTATTTTCAAGGGACAGGGACTAGATGTAAATGATTGTAGTGGATAAATATGGGCGGCACAAGATAGATTATAAAGCTGGGTATGTCAGTTGAGGCCTGAGAATGAAATGCTTTGAATGCCAGAATGAAGCCTGTGCACTTTATCTCATTAAGCAAACAGAAGACATTAGAGATTTTTAAGGCAGGAAAGTGGCATAACAAAACTAATATTTCCAGTCAAAGAATGTGGCAGTTGTGTGCAAGGACTTAGGCTCAGAGGAAAATGTTAACAATTAAAACTTCCCGGCTAATATATTTCTAAAAACATTTTGGGTGATGCATACCTACCTGAAAATCTAATTATCCCTAGACATTCAGCACTGTCCATAGATAGTGTCCAAAAGGGGCTTGTCTGCACAGATCTTTCAGAGTCATAACTCCCTTCACTTGACGGGTGGGTGGACGCTCACTGGTTTCCCTTTCTGTCTTCTGCACCAAAGCTCAGGGTCTTTGCATGAGTGCTCTGACCTTCCCCAGACCCCTCTCTTCCTTCCCCTAACAGCATGAGATGCCCTTTCTTCAGTAAAAGGGACATACCACTTAGCATCATTAGAGAAAATGCTTCTATTTACTTAATGAAACCATCTACCCTTTGAGACACTGCTCATTTTGAAACACAGACCACCAAATGCTACTCCTGGAACCTAATTCCTAAAATTGGGGTAGGTAAGGGCCACATCCTCCCTTCACCTCATGCTACCCCTCCTGGTAGAAGGGTTCTCATAGCATTGCCAAGATTTGGAAGCAGTGGAACAACTCTCTAGTGGCCAGACATCATCAGAGGCTGAGACTTTCACTAAGCTTATGAGGTTACAATGAGGAAAATGATTAGATTTAAAATAAAAAAGGTATCTACTAGCCTTCTTTTTCAAATCCAGAGATGGCTGAGAGCCTTGAAAAATACCCCATTGCATTCTAGGCCAGTCCCAGGAGTGTCCTGATGATGGCTATTTTTGAACTAGTGGTGCATGCAAGGAAAAATCTGCTTTGAATGTGGATGAGTAAACAACTCAATACATAGAAATTTGAATTACTAAAGAAACAAGTTTCTACATATTTCACCGTTCCTCCCACATTCTCACCCCAAGCCGCATGGTTAAGAAAACAATCTGAATCTGAATACAGATAAGCTAAATACTCTATACACATATCAAAAAGAAAGAAAAAAATGTTAAATACTTTAACTAGAAAGTCTTTCTCCAAATTAGGAAATTTCATAAGATTTATTGATTTTTTGTTGTTTTTTGCTTGTTCTTGTGTGTTTTCCTCATGTACCACAAGCTCCCTGTTTGGAAGAAAACAGATAGTAAGACTAAGTAACTACTCCACCCTCTTTTTGTTTTTTGGACATAATTTGAAGCAACTAGCCCATCACATAAAAGAAAGCAAAAGAGCTTGTTTTCCCACTGGTCTCTGGGACCAGAAAGGTAATGGGAGGTCCTGATCCATCTTTGAGAGATCTGATTTGTTCAGAGAGACACCATGGGACTGCTCTATCACATCTGATGCAAAGTATAGTATAGGGGTAAGACACAGGCTTTGTAGCTAGGTAAATCTAAATTTAAATCCTGGCTCTGATTATTTTTATTTTTTGAATTGAACTATAGTTGATTCAGAATACTGTGTCAATTTCAAGTGTACAGCCAAGTGATTTCAGTTATACCTAAATAAATGTATATATCTGTATTCTTTTTTTTCTGATTCTTCTCCATTTTAGCTTATTGGCTCTGATTCTTATGAGCTGTGTGAGCTTAGAAAAATTACTTAATTTCCCTGAACCTCAGTTTGACCGTACAAAAATGTGACTGATGTGTAGTTATCAATATTAAAGATTATATATTTTAAATATGCATAGCTCAGATCTTGATCCATGAAATGTCCAACAAGTGGTGGTTATTTCTTTTTTATGGATTATTTTTGTTTTTGTCAGTTACGTGTATCTGTATGTCTGTCTCCTCGTCCATCCATTCATCCATCCAGAAAATTGGAGAAATATATAACATAAATGTTGAATGTTTGTCCTGCTGCATGTCTCCTAATCACTGTTTCCTATGTATGGATAATTGAAATTAAGCACATTATTTTTCTTTCTGTAGGAAAATACAGTATATGCTTTTAAAAACTTAGCTTAAGACTTTCACTTAAATCGACTGAGTTTTTGTGACCTATTGATAAATAGTAGGAAAAAAATACACACATACGTTCTAGGTAAAATATGTTTAAAGTTGAATTTATCAAACTTGTAATTCCTATTAAGTTTCTTCCTTGTAATGCTGCACTGGCAGCATTTTACATAAGATCATTTGTCTACACAATATGTTCTTCTTAAATTTAATTGACAACTGAGAGAAAAAATGTGGGTTACCAATTTATGGGAATTAGCACTTAAGTAAATAAGAATCAAACAACACAAACCCCCCCCAAAAAATCCCCCCCAAACCCACAGTTGAAACAAGATTATTAAAGTACAAAATGTACTTTGGTTATTTATTTTGACCAGCGTTGTTTGGGTTTAATTATTTATGATAATAGTATACTTACAAATGTACTGTAGGCTATTTTGTAGAGTAATGAAGTTTTAGTAATATGAGCAGGCAATGCATTATTACCCTGCTTGCAAATCTTTTCTGAGAAGCTAGATGTAATATCTAATTTTTTTAAATTGATAATTGTATTTGAGACTTTGTAAGGTTTGAGTGTACACTAGTTTGTCATTTTCATATCTCAATATGCTGTATTTATTTTATGCTACCGTATTTGTGTATGTGAGTTATATATAATTAAACAAAATGAAATCTGTCTCAAGATATAGACTCTTGTGATAAAAGGCCTTACTAGTCCACAGATTCATGTTGGTGCTTATGTTTCCTGCTACTGAGTAGCATAGTTTATTATTTCTATGATGACTCTGTGTCCTGGGGAGGAGGTGGGGCAAGTGGACAGACTGACTATTCTTTCTCCTAGACTCCCTTAGTACACTTTCATACTTGGATAAAGTGCTGGGTATCTGCAGGTAGACATTAAACAATATTCATAATGTCTTAAGGGAAACAAAACTTTATCTTGATAATGTAATAGTTTGTAGTCATTGAATTATCATTAGAGAATGTTTACTGATGTTACTATTACCTTTATTCCATGGATTTCTCAGGAACAAAAGGTATGTTAAAGCTTCATTGTTTCTACTCCTTCTAATGCGTTCTAACTTCACATACTTCTTCTTCATCCCCATTTCCCACCCTCATCATTCCATCAAGGTAGATTCCAGTTCTGAGGTCTTTTGGGTTTCTGTCAGGTTTAATATTCGCCATTCTCTGGGTGTGACAGGAGGGACTTGGAGTATTCTCCAGAAATGTGAATGACGAAGGGATAAAGGGAAGCAGGTGAGCAGAAGCCATATTGTTGACCTTTACCCACCACTGGGAGATAATACCATAAAGGAAAAAATAAATAAACAAGCTAGGGAGTTTTAGTGTGTAACTTTATTGAGGAATTCCATGATTTACTGTTCAATATAGAAAGGCTTATCATGTAACTTAGCTGTGCAACTCCCTGATTTATTGTGAAGCACAGTGGGGCTTATCATGTAACGATTATAGGAGAGTCTTGGCAAAGACATGGTTAGGGTTTTGCAGAGCCCATTAAGAATGACTGACGTTTTTCTCAAATGGACCAAAGCAGACTCTGACAAGCAACCACAATTGTTATTCTCAGCATCTGAAATTCCGGTGTTTTAAATTTATTCAGCACAGATGTTAAGGGTAACTTATATGCCTACTTTATCTTTCTCTCATCATTTTATATCTAAGCTTCTGTTTTATAGTAAATTGCTATATGAGGTTTACTGTTTTATGATTCTGATATCCATTTTGCAGAATTTAAACTCTTTTTAAAAGAGACATTATAGCAAAAGAAGAAGCACATTAAAACACATAAAGCATGGGACATTTCCATCTCATGTCAGTTTCAGATTTAAGTCCTTCAGAGTCTCCCTGTGCCATTTGGATGAGATCAGAGCCCCATAGCCAAAGTCACGGGACCCTGTAAGTTAAGTCCTTGTCTCCTTCTTGTGATGCGAAGACCACTAAGTGGAAATGGGAATATCTTCCAAACAAGGACTGTATCCCCAAGTAATATAATGTACTGATTCTTGCTATTCATGAGAAGCTAGAGTTAAACAGTGACAATTGAAAAGGTCTTAAGCAATTTATGCCAAAAGAACCATGCCTCTTCAAAGAGTTACCCATGACTTGTTTTTAAATTTCTTGAGCATGGGGACTGTGTCTTATTTTTCTGTGAGTCTCCAGTATTTAGTACAGTGTATGACACCTAGTGAGTGCTCAATAATTTTGAAAAATGAATAATGCTGAACTACTTGGAATTTTTCCAGTTTACTGTACTTGTTTATGCTTCCATGTCTTTGCTCACACATTGTCTCTGTCTGTACTTTATGTTTCCTTCTCCATCAGCTGGCTGACTCCCATCCTTGTTCAAGGTCTGGGATTGGAATAATTTGTTCCTGTCCCACCTCTCTTTGCTCGCATAGGATGTAGTGCAGATCTTTATCACTTATCAAACTAAGTTCTAATCAAGTGTACACATCTAACACCTCTTTTCAGTCTTTTGGTTGACAAAACCTAGCACCTAATTTAATTTCTGCCACAAATTGGATGGTCAATATTGTTCTTTTTAATTGAATGAGTGAATGAATGACCATTAATGAATAATGGTCAACGGACTCACCAGTTGTGACAATAAATAACAAAAATGCTAGAACTCTTTCAAGGAAATCTTCCCTTTAATCAACAGAAAAAAATAGGTCAAAGAATAGCATGAAAAATGGGCAGCTAATGAAAGAATGAAAAACCTAAGGCTAATGATGTATCAGAGGCAGCATAGCATGGTGGATAAAAGCAGGGACTTAGGAGCAGGACAGCCTAGGTCCAAATCCTGATTTCTCATTAGCTGTGAAATCTTAGGCAGGTTACTAAACCTCTTTGTGTCTGAGTTTCTTCATCTGTAAAATGTAGATTATAATCTTACCTGCTTTGTTCAATTATTATGAATATTATATTAAATAGATATAAAGTGCTAAGAAAAGGGCCTAATATAGAAAAAATTATGTGAGTACTAGCAATAATAATAATAATAAAAACTCTTCCCAATAGAAAAGTGCCTACCACATAGGAAGCATCATGTAAGTACTAGCTATAATAAATTATCAATACATAATCTTCCCAGTCTCTTTTCAAAAATTTGTTTAGTCATCATGAGTATCCTTGTTTGTGATTTAATTTCCAGTGTTTTCCACATGGACATTATTTGCTTAAAATTCCATTAATTAGAGATAGAGAGGAAACTCGAGAGATATGTGAAATTTAGGAAGGGAAAATGGAATCTGATATGCTGAATAGTTAATTGAATTATTTAAGCTTGAAGTTTTTAGACTGGAATCCACTAAATTTTGCAGACAGTGATTTTATCTCTGCCTGGAAAATCTGTTCTCTTTCTAATCTCTTCTTGATCGAGGTTATGGCATCATAGAAAATGACTGTATTATAGCTGCCGCCTTGTGGAAATTTGCCAGTTTTATGGTGGGAAGCTAGTGTTGGGAAATTCCCTGTTACTCTACATAAGAATGAATTAACAGTAAGTTCACTGAAAATCATAACTTGTCAGAACTCTGAATTCCTTAGATGAAATGTAAACCAAGAAAATATGTATCTGTAATTAACTGTATGTAGTCTAGCGCTTATGGGTTTGCTAAAATAATGCACATAATTCATTAATTTTTCTGAACAACAGCTTTTCTGAGTACTCTTTTCAAGGTTGGGACTATTATTATGATGTTGGCAACCTTAGTTGACTCTAAGTCCACTTTTTCAGATATGCAGAATGAGATAAGACACGTATCTCTTCATCTGCCCCAATCTGTTAACACTAGTGCTCTCCACTGCTTAGACCTGGGACCTCTCCTTGAACTCACACACTTGGTGGTCTCATTCAGTCTCATGGATGTAAATGCCTTAAATACCAAATTTTAATCTCCACTCTTTCTCCCTTGAACTTCAGATTTGTATATTCAATTTGTTACCCTATATCTCCACTTTGATGATTAATAAACATCTTAACTAATTGTGTTTTAGAACTTTCTATATCACCCCTCAAACCTGATTGAAATTTAGCTTTCCCCTATGTCTCACTGCCAACACCACCTTCCAGTTACTAAGACCAAAAATCTTAGTTATTTTCACTCTTCTGTTGCCTTCCTGCCCACATCTAAGCTCGCAGCAAATTGTTCTGGCTCTCCTTTTAAAACGTATCCAGAATCCAGCTACATCTCACCACCACCTGTTTTGGCAACCTGATCTATGCTACTAATATTGCCTGCCTGAATTATTTTAACAGCCTCCTAACTGGTCTACAGGCTTCCACCTTGTCTTGCTTTAGTGATTTTCAACTCTGCCGTAAGAGTGATTCTATTAAAATGCAAGGCAGAACACACCACATTTCCACACAAAACCTTCAAATGGACTTTTTACTGTAGAGTTAAAGCCAAAGATCTTCTATGGGTATAAGGCCATAGAATCTACCCTCCCTCCATTTGTGAATTTATCTACTAGAAAACTCCTTCTTATTTATTCCACTCTAGCCACACAAGACCTCTTTGCTTCTTGTACATACCCGCTGGACTTACACCATTACCTGAAACGCCCTTCGTGGATAGCACATGACTCTCTCTCTAATCACTTTCAGGCTTATCCAAATAGCCCCTTTTCAAGTCTTACCTGACCATCCTATTGAAATCATTTCGCACATTTTCTCTCCCTTTCCCCCAATTTTATTTTTCTTCATGGCACTTATCTCTTTCAATTAAACTACAGAATTTAGTATAAATTTTACTTAGTTTCTGACATACCTTCACTAAGATATAAGCTTCAGGAGGGATGTGGTTTTTGTCTGTTTTATTCATTACTGTATCTCCCAAACCTAGAATCATGTCTACTCACATTATAAGCATATAGTAAATGAACCTTTGATTTAATTAACCAGGAAAAAGAAATCAGTCAAACAATAGTAGAACATCATAGATTTAATCACACATTTATCATATTTTATTGGTGTTAATGTTTATATAGTACTGTAGAAAGCCAGCCAGCCACCAGAATCTCTGTTTTCCTGTTCATGGTATAGAATCTATACTATAGACTCTACACTTAAAATTGTTGCTGAAATGCAGCGGCCCAACCAGGGATTATAAATCCCAGCTCCCTGTGTCTAGGTATGGCCAAATGATGAATTCTTATCAGTGGAACTTATATGTGTCACTTTCAGTGACTCCCTTTCCTCTTTTTCCTCTTTCCTCCATAGGACCACAGCATAGAGTGAGAAATACACTTTTACAACAGTGTTAGAATATTTTCAGTTTTAGTTCATTATTATTTACGTATTTGGAGATGGCTTTGTGTAGTGTGAGGAGGTTTTAGTTTGAAGTTTAGGGTCATTGATCTCCTTTTTGAAGGGGTAATGGAAAAGAAATAAGCAAAGAAGAGAAGGACCAATGATGAGTTAAGAGGAGGTATGGAATATGACCACCAAGGCGGCTCCTCTTTCCTGGTTATGAATCTTTACTCATCTCATGTCTGTCTTGAAGAAATACAAAAAAAAGAGAAGAGAGATAACAAGTGTATGATCTGAAAAGAGATATCTGTGTGTTAGGTAACCACTGCTGAGAGATAAAACCAAGAAAACCAATTAGATCTCTAAGCTTTAGAGAAAAAGGTCTTGTCCAGAGATTTAATATTTCTAACTTTAGCCCCTAGTGCCTTCCTTTTCTTATTGATTTCTGATAGTCTCTGGCTCTCTTTCTTTAACAGCCACCCTAGCAACCCTATATCCCAGCAGATCTAAGAATTATCTTTATGTTTTACACATAACTTAGTTGGGGAAAACAAGGCAGCTGGGATTCCTAACATGAAGAGATTTTCTTTTAAAGGGGCTAGTTCTATTCTTTAGAACAAAAATATTGGACTCAGGACGGAGGTCAATAAAAATTGCAACCTACTTTTAAATTCACTCTTCTCTTTGGGGTTTCCAAACACCATAATACCTTCCAGGTATTGTGAAGTTCATTGACAGCAATGTTTCTGCCTAGTTCATCAGATTTCGTCCATTGCCTATGCCATAATGTTTGTCGAGGTTATTATCAATTTTGAGGTTCAAGAAATGAGGGAAGGGAAAAGCACAAGTTGGGGTTTGGGGAGTGGAAAGAAGAATTTCAGCTGCCTGTAAGTCATTTTTAGTAATTTTAAAGTAATATCCAGGAGACTTCAAGCAGAAATTGATCAAGCTCTTGAAATATTCTGGGTAATATTATATTTTATAATAATAAACAACAGAATGAAATGAAATTTTATTAGAGTTTAATTAAACTTATAGAGTTTAATTAATTTATGAGATTAGAAACTTAAAATACAAGGGAAATTCTGAAAATATGAAAGCCTGGACAAGACTAGAAAAGAAGAATAAGTACTATGTAATTTCTCTACAATTACAATTCCAAGATGATGTATTATTTTTTATTTCCCAGAATTGATAACTCATGTAAGGATTGTGCAGCTCCAGCCAATTCAACTTAATTGATAAGTTGCCCATTTTGCTTTTCAACTAGTTGTTTAGTTACTGTGAAGACACAATTTGATGTCCAAATTAAATATGGAAGGCTTTGTGTCCTTTATTCATTCCTTGTTTCATTTCCCTAGTAAACCCCAGTAAGCTTTACAATAGGACTTGAACTAGGAAAAATTAGGACCTGAACATTTACTCCTTAGTTAATTAGGTTATTTCTCTCAAATTTGATTTGTACAATATATCCTGATTTGTTTTTGGGGGGGGAGGATGCTTTTGGAACTATATAGTGTGGCATATACAGATGGAAAAAAGTTGGAAAAAAAGAAAATGAGGAAAAGGAAAAATAGAAAAGTAGAGAGGTTGAGAAGAAAGCTTTCATTGACAGTCTGATTTCAGATAAACCTGGACTCAAATCCAGTTTATGAACTGATTGATTTTGGTAAGTTATTTGCCATATGTAAACCGTAATTTGTCATAATATATTGTGAATATAAAATTATAATGCATGTTAAGCACTTGTTATAGAGCTTTGCAATCAATTTAAATTATTGCTGTTTCCACTGTTATTATGGTGAAAAGTAAAACAGAGAAAAATATTTTGCACCATGGTGCATCAAATTTAAAAAAGATGAGAAGCAGAAAGCTCTTTCCTCCACACTCTTCTTTCTCCTATGTTTTAAACATTCTGCACTCTTCCTCCTTTTTTTCTTCCTTCCTTTTTCCCTGTCAAACTCCTAAACCCTGTGATTATACAGCTCTAAGGGTCATCACAGTTCATTCCTGCTCTTTGAATTACATACACATTCACTAAATTGCCAAAAATATATTTCATCTTTTTAATATATACTTCTTCTCTATTTTCAAATCCTTAACAAACTTCCAGATTATTGCATCTCCTTGATACTATCTTGATTTTACTCGGTTTAAAATGCCATAGTTGGAATAGCCTTGGTTTCCCTACAGATATGTCATTCCATTATTCAAAATTATCCAGTGATTCATCATGTGAAGTAAAAAAAAAAAAAAACTTCTCATGAGGACACCAAGGCTCTCAAGATGTTATATTTAGTTTTCGTTTTTTCTTATTCTTTCAAGGTCATCTTGGTTAATTGGTTTACTTAGCTTGCTTCAATGAGTGCAGAATCTTAGACTGTTATTTTTCTTTCCTCCCTTAACTACTTCATTTTCTTCTACTACTTTACATCAATCTTCTGTAATAACCATGCCCATTGCACCCCTTCTCCAGCCTAGACAGAATCTCTTTTTAATGCTGAACCTTCTTAACACTCCTCTTGTGAAATCATACTCAAATTCTTTTTTAAAAAAATTTCAATCAAAGTTTGCCATCTGGCCAATCTTATATTGCACAGACCGACTAATGTAGTGTAACAAAATACAGTAGTACTTACTAAGTAGTCTGTGTGCTCCCTGTTTCTCCCTGCAACCCTTGTAGTTAGGTTGAGGTTGGATGATTAGCTCCGGTTAGGAATGGAAATGATGGAGGTCTGGACTACTGAGAGGCAGGCCCTGGAATCTACTTGTTGGGGGTAGCAGCATCACAAGATACCTGCATCAGTGTCATCCTGAGTCCCTTAGTGGCCCCATGTGCACCTACCCCCAACCAGAGCTGTACATGTAGCATGAGTGAGAAATGTATGCTTTTCATGTACAGTGGCTAAGATTCCTGAGTAAAAATATTTCCCCAGCATATCCTAGCCTACCTTGATTAATACCCTTGACTAATTAGGCCCAGTAGTAATTAACTCAATAGGACTAAGCCAGCAATACAGGTGGTTGCATGGATTCACTGGCTATAGGCCTTTATTTCTCAGATAGTAAAATTATTTCTAGAAATGTTGACTTTCTTTATCAACAGCATCAGAAGAAACATTGATAAAAGTGATGGTAATTGTACACAACTTTCCGGTATTACATCGCTATGAACGGTACATTATTGCCAATAGTGAAATGGCGCTGTTGGTGGCTTTTGAACATTTTCAATTTTAAGGTAAACAGCAGGTGCATTGGCTAGAGTCTGTCCCATCTACTTGTTAATACCTTAATATATTTTGTATTAGTTTCATTTTTTTCATAGCATCCTTTAAAGTTTTTCATATTTGACCTAAGTTCTAAATAAAAATGTGTGATTTGCAGATGCTACTATATCATTTTCATCTTTTAGTACGCTGCCTACTTTCACTTCAGAAAAAAAAAATGAAATCAACTCTCTTTTCTTTGATTCTTCAAGCTTAATTGGAATGGAACGCTCATGCTCAAATTAAGGGACTTTCACTTAACTATTCTGCCTCATTTAAGAAAAAAAAGCCTTGTTAGCTAAGCTAAGACATGATATTTGTGAATCCATAACTGGAAAAGCGTCCATCACACAGCTGCAAAGCACAATAGGTATTTTGGTAAAGTTATATCTGTCTTAGGGATCTGCAGTATGAGAAAAGAAGATGCAAAAATAGGATCCACTAAATCAAAACCAGCCTTTGGTTAACTACACCTTTCCTTTCTTTCTTACTTTTCACTAATAAGGCACTAATAAGCTACTAGAACTTTTGTCAATATGAAAAATCTCACCAAATATTCAAAAACGTAGTCACATTAAACAGTTCTGTCCTCTGAGTCCACAAAATGTATCTGGTTCTCATAGAAATATTTAATTACCATAGGAAGGGATATATCTGAAACTCAGAGTAATTATATGATTTTTGACAAGTGTCTAACTGTAGACAGGGCAATTTTGTATTGACTTTTATCTCAGCAACATATATTTTAGAAAATTCTTAAAGGAAAATGTTCTGGATATGCTTTTAAAAGGTAGATACTTATTGCAAACAAGAAGGAGAGAAAGAATCTCTCCTTGTAAACCTGGTCAAGCAGATTATTGGGTTATCAAAGTGAAACTGTTCTGAAGCAGAAATGTTTATTGTTATTTTATAATGGAAAGAGTTTGGATTTGTAAATAGACACACCAGCTTCTTGACTCTTGGTTAGTCACCCTATCCTGACACCTAAGTGCCATCCTTGACACTTTGGTCTCCTTCATGCCTCATATATAATCTGTTCTATTCTTTATATATTTTTCAAATGTATGCACATCTTTGTACCATATAATCACAAGCTTGTCTCACCTGGATGCTGGCAAAATTTCCTTGACTGATTAAAAACATCCATTCTGACTTTCCTCTGATCCACTCTCCAAATTATAATTGAAACAAGTATCATTGCCTCACAACGCATTTTTTAACCACTCAATGGCTTTAGATTCCTCTTGGAATAAAGTAAAAATGCCTTAACAAGTCTAAAAATACAATCTGGCCCCTGTACACCTGGCCTTGCTTCTACTCAGTCTTCCTCTCACTCTTTTCACTGCAGCCATATTGGCCATTTTAAAGGATCTTCCGTTTCTCCATGCTGCCTTATGTACCACAGGGCTTTTGTACATGGTGTTACCTCTGTCTGGAATTCCATCCTTTCCTGCCACTCCTATCCCCAGCCAACCACAGTATGCACACACTACCTTCAATTAATGCTCACTCGTGCTTCAGAACCCAATTTAGTCACTGCTTTTTCATTTCACATGTTACGCACTGTCTCTCTCATATGCCACTAATCACAGTTGCAGTTGCACATTTCTTCATATGAATAACTGATTAATATATGCCTCCCAATTAAACTCTATACTACATGAGGGTAAATCCTGCCCTCTTTTTCATTTAGTCCTGGCATGTAGTAGGTAGACAATAAATATGTGTTGAATGAATTAATGAATCTTTAGAAATAAGTCTCAGCTTGCCTATCTGTAAACCCCTCAAGTCTGTTGTAAGGATTAAATGAAATACTGTGCTCACAGTGCTTAGCATACCTCATGGTCTCAATAAATTCTAGCTACAATAATAATAAAAATAAGATGACCATACATAATTTCCTCCTCTCTTATAAAGCAACAAAGAGTCAGTCTATAGAGAAAATGATTGTTGTCTTTTTTCTTTCTTTCTGTTGAATTTTTAGTAAACCAATAGATCAACTCCCTTTTATCCAATATAGGTTCTGAGATAGACAGTGGGTAAGGCAGGTGGAAATAAAATTATCAGCTTTACTACTGATAAAACAGATACTGGAGAGTATAGTTTAATTCCAAGGCAATATAGACCTCCCAATACTCCACCTCAGAATGAGGCTGACATTGCCAGTCATAGTTAGCATCAGACAACTGCAAGCCTTCCAGCTTCTCCAGGAGCAGGGCCTCTACCACCAAGTTAACTTCATGGCATCAAGCAGACTGGAGAACATACATTCTGTAGACAGCAAATCACAAAAAAACATGGGGATGTGGCTGAGCCACATATGCCCAGTTCTTATATCCAGATTTACCTGTTGGATAAGTCACACCCCTTTCCATGGAGTTGAGTAAGTGAGAAAGTTGGGAGAAAGACGAAAATAACTCTAATGGACTCCATGACTCTGATGGAAACTCTTCCATGTGAAAAGAGACATCAGGAATGGAGACTAAGTATTAGATTTCTTCCTTTTAATGTATTATATTAGATACAAATGTTGTGCACCTTCTTCAGGTTCCTCAACTGTTTCTTTTCTTTCTCTATCTTTTTTGTTGCTTCATCTATACCAAATTGACTCTCAACCTTGAAGGGGCTGATGAGAAAACTCAGAAGTTCAGGAGAATTTGCTTCCAGTGTGTTAAATCTTGATTATTGGAAAGTGAGAAACAGGCAGGAAACAGGCAGATGTTTCTTTCCTTTCTCCCACTCGTGGACTGCTCTGAGATGTAGTTTCTCCTTGTCAACTCTTTGGAGAAGTCCCATATAATGAAGAAATAATACATGTTGAACCATAGTGTTGCATTCAAGCACATTATTGCTTTGACGTTTTCCTTGACTCATTTCCCCATTTTTTCTTCACCCTCAACACCCTTGGTCAGTACCTTCCAGTCCAAGCAGCAGCACTTTAATTCTTGCCCAGGCTTTACTTTCTATAGGAGCTATTCTAAAACAGGCATGTAATTTGAAATGAAATTTATGATAAAGTTCTTTTTTAAAGTCTTTGTATATAAATGAGGGACTGCCAGGCATTCCCCCATTATCTGTTCTCCCCTTCCTCTATGCTAATAAGACTTTAGCTGAGCACATTTCCCAGACTCCTCTTAAACTAGCAGTGGCCATGTGACAAGGTTTTGGCCAATGGAGTGTGAACACAAATGATACTTATAACTGTGGGTTCCTATACTTAAAAGAGTCTGTCCTCCCCTTTCTTTTTCATCCCCCCATTAGCTGAAATCTGAATATGATGACTGAATTGGATCAGTTCTCTTAGATCAGAAGATGGAAACCCTGTGTTAAGGATGGTAAAGCAAGACAGAAGGAACATGGTCATTCCATGCAGTGAGCCATCAATCAGACTTGAACTGTCAAAGCTCAACTGCTAAGTGAAAGAAATAAACTTCAATTTTGCTTAAGTAACAGTTATTTTGGTCACAGTGGAGCAGCCAATGTTTGTATACATTATATTTCATTTTTAATTACTTATTAAAGTGAAGTAATTAGAGATACAATTTTCTTTTTTTTTAAAGAATGCTAATCCGTGGAGCTGAGTAGGAGCATTTAGAAGAAGGTCAAGCAAAGTTCTTTTTCAGGAAACATTTCAAGAAATTGCTCAAAGTTCGTGCTCACAAAACATTTCCCAGCCAGTTTTATATGCTGCAGATAGAATATTGAGCACCCAGGCCAGGTCCCATGAGCTCTGGGGCTGTGTAAATTTTGTGTGGCTTCATAATTAACACCCACAATAAGTTTATAAGCTGTGAAAATGAGTGCAGTCTTCACTGTGGAGAAAAGCATTGTTGTGGTTTCTAAGTATGGGTAAAACTGAGAGGGTATGAAGAATAAATCAGAGAAGAGGAAAATGAAGCAGTGTGCTCATGTACTAAATATTGAACAGGCAGAATTTTTAGGGAGTCATCAGAAAAGCATCTTTAATTTTCTCTGTCAGTAACCCTGTAAATGTCCTTGGTGTAAGTTGTCCACATCTTGCCACAGGATAGAAACTTGGGCAATCTCATAAGTTTTCTCATAATATCCGGGTGATAAAACACCCTATTGTCTCTTTGTATTTGTTTTTGTTTTTTTGCGGTACGCGGGCCTCTCACTGTTATGGCTTCTCCCGTTGCGGAGCACAGGCTCCGGACGCGCAGGCTCAGCGGCCATGGCTCACGGGCCCAGCAGCTCTGTGGCATGTGGGATCCTCTTGGACCAGGGCACGAACCCGTGTCCCCTGCATCGGCAGGCGGACTCTCAACCACTGCGCCACCAGGGAAGCTCTACCCTATTGTCTCTTTAAGTATAGTCACAATTCAGCAATTATAAAGTGTCTAATCTAGTATTAATCAACACTTCAAACCCAATCCCCTTTCCCCCCCCACTTGGGACTGGCTAAGGTAGGCTACAGGCCTTCAGGGAGGAGGATGCAGTTGGCCTCCTCACTTGTTTTCACTCTCCTCAGCCCTTCTCACTATCTGCTCTCTCCTCCAACATGGTTTTAAAATGGCCATCAGGAGAATACTTCAGTTTTCAAAGATACTATCCTAAGATGACTTCATAGCCTCTGGACTTGGCTGATGTTTAATACTAACTCTTTCTGTTATGGAAGCTTTTGTGGTTTCATTGGAGGCTGCCATAGTTCCCTCCTCAGCTGTGACTCTTGAGATGGCCAGTGCTTCTCATATGGATGGCTGCCCCTGGTCCACCTTTAGCGACCATCTGTGATAATACACGTAACAGCTTCGTACACCTGGGGCCACATTGCCCTAGAAAGTCACTTTCTAAGTCAGAAGCCCATTTAATACAACCACTGAGGGTAAGTTTCCAGGATTTACCCTAGCACAGTAAGAAATTACTCTTCATCCTTATCTTACTCGCTGATCAAATATTTTAAATGGAATACAATAAATTCAATAGCTCTTTTCTGAATGAATGAAAAGCTTGTTCTTCTAAAATATAATCTTCCTGAACTCTGACCTTCTATAGGAAAATTTCTTTTTACGGCCATAATCTATTAGCCTTTCTTCTGGTCCATTGATAAGACCAATCAACCATCAATTAACCATCAAGTATTTGCTCAGCATGTGCTTTTTAGTATCAATTTTCTAGCTGTTTTAAAAAATATAGATGTTGTTTATGTAGTGGTTTACCAGCATAATTAATTTACAGGTTACCTGGCAATCAAGACTAACCAGAAAATATAGTCTAAAAGTGATGCTGTGTATAAAAGGTGTGGAAGTCACTGTAAAAGCAATAATCTTCAGAAGGCACAAATGAGGGGGCTGCTATTTTCCCCCCAAACTCTAATTTTATCTTATATCAGTTGCCTTACTCCCTTATATTCATACTCCCAGCTTCATACTTATTTGTTAATTTTACTACATTCAGGTAGGGAGAGAGGATCAAAGAGTAAGAGACAGAAGAAGTAGAAGAAGAAGGAGGAGGGTGAGGAGGGGTCACGTGGCCACTGCTAATTTAAGCTTGGAAAATGTGCTCAGCTAAAGTCTTATTCACATAGAAGACAGGGAGAACGAAAATGAGGGGAGGAAGACAGAGGACTATTTATGGCTTATCAGAACCTATGTGCAGTGTGTGTGTGTGTGTGTGTGTGTGTGTGTGTGTGAAAATTACAATTTCCAAAATAAGAATAAAGTGCTGTGGGCTTTTTTTTCTTCCACCATCTGTAAACATGGAGCAAGATTCATTTTTAAGAACTTTCAAATGACAATGGTTGAGTAACAAAGTAATTAATGCCAAAAATGCGTTCCCTGACCATACTTATCAGAAGAACATCCTAGAAAATGTTTTGCTTGTGTAATTCTCCTTCTTTTCCTTTTGAAACAGTAATTGTTGTTGCTAACTGAGGCTCCTGTAAGCACACTGTGCTTTTGTCTGACCAGGGCAGCCTGTCTCACGTTAACACAGTGGCTTGTCTCCTGCAACCAGCTGGGGTCAAAGGAAAGATGATCTAGTGGTCACCTTTCCACCCCCCCTTCCTTACCTTCTACCACAACTCATACAGGTTAAAGTTTAGGGCTTCACTGGAGTTTGGGTATTCATAACACCTCCAAACATATTTAAAAAGTAGGAAGAAACATGCTGGAAAAACATCTCAAAATTCCTTTTTAAGAAAAATATAATTTATGTTTACCAATTTCGTTCTTGTGCATTTAAGGTCATTATTACTGAATTATTACATTTGACATATAAACATAATACAACTGCATGCTCCATGTTTAAGTTTTCATAATGAGACTAAAATAACTTATATGTCAAACTTTTAACACGGAGATAGATGCATTTAGGGATTACAAGTGCAAGGAGTCGTCTATTGCTCTTTCTTTCTTGAAATAACTGCAGAAAGCTTTGAAATGTGGCTCAGTGCCTAGTTTTGCCAATATCCTCTAGGGAATTTCCTGAAGAATAATGTGTTTATTACATGCTCTACAAAACGATATTAATGTGATTTCATAAGTTGTTTTTTTCGTGCTAATAGGGCAGAGATTTTTTTGATTTTTACATAAATATTTTCATGGTTAGGTCCTCCCTACCTCCCATTTTCCACTTAAATCAAAAACACTCATGAGTTTTCCAAGTATTCTTTGAATTGCAATTCAGTGGCCCATTAGGGAACTTTCATTTATGTTTAATATTATCACTCCCTTTTTCTACAAGTATTGAGTCACTCAGTTACACAGCAATTAGTGGTAAAGTTTAAAGGAATCTAGAACTCCTAAATATTTTCCTTCCTTAAGTAATTTTGTCTTCCAGAAAAAAAGCTGCCATTTAAAGTAGAAGACTGCTCTAATCAAACCGTTAGGGAGGAAGAGATGGAGAAAGCAATTAGAAGAAGATGATTGTTTAGAATTTTACTTCGTTTGTGTTTTGGGCTTAGGGCTTTGAAGACTCTGTTTGGCTAGAAAAGTTGGAGGTTTGATGAAAACACCCCTCCAGTGGAACCCCAACTCTCCAATACTGGGGAGATGTTTGGAAGACAGGAATAAGGAAGGAGGTATTGAAATGGGTTAATGTGGCTAGAGCAGTAACCACTAGTAAGATTTCACCATCTTTTTGGCCTTAGTGGCAAGCAACAAGCTACTAATTTACTGCAAGTTATTATTGCTATATGCCATATTAAGAACCAAGAATATGCTGCTAACAGATTCTGGTGGTGTTTCAAAAGAGAAGAAGAGACATTTACATAGTAGAGCGCATCTTCCATGGATTTTTTCCCTATAATTTGCTGGGGAAGCATAGAAATGTAGAGAAGTAGCTAGCCTCCTCAGTAGAGAACAGCATGAAAAAATTTTCACCTCTGTATGCTAGTTTCTCCAACTGCCAGATGAAAGTATCACTGTATTCATTTTTGTCTTCATCACATGCACACACATATAGACACACACGTACACACACACAGAATTTTCCTGAGAACATGGTAAATACTTCTCGGCAATTTCTAACCACCAACTAGGATCTGCCAGCTGGTTTCCTTGGTTGCAGCAGGAGAAACTGATTCTGGCTAACTTAAGCAAAAGGGAATATTCTTGAGAAATAGTAGAAGCTTACAGAATTTATAGAAAGGCTAGAAACCAGTCTTGGGAGTCGAAGAGCACTGTGTTGCTTTCAGTGACTGTAAAGCTGAAACTGTAGAAATGGCCTCATAGCAAAACTACAACCAAACCTGCTGCTGGGATGTTGGAATGAATGAACTCCACCATCATTTCTATTCCTCAGCTGTCACCTTTCAGAGGAGGGTCTTAGGATGTGGATGAGGCAGCAGAACCTGATTGTACAATGGCTTCTCTTCTTCTGAACCTTCTCTTGAGTAGATGAAGACAACTGGGCTCCTTACTGCTGAAATATTCTGAAACCCTAGTTTTTAAAACTGTAGGTAATTGCAGAATGCTAGGAAGATTTCATTAAGGTGTGCTTAGAAGAAACAGTAATATGTTACTCGTGCAAAAGTACAGCCATTTGAAGAAGGAAAAGGAATATGACTGGCAAGACTTTAAAACCAAAATGGAGACTCTCTCAGCAGTATTTGTTGTATAATTTATGTTGCAGACATTTTGAGCTGCCTGATTGAACCATTTCAAAATGTCATGTCGTCAATGAATGTTTTCTGAGTTGTGTGGAGGTACAGAACACGTGCACCCATTTGGCAGAACTGGTCAAAATCTCAACATATATTTCTGGAGGAAAAATAGGATTTCTATATTGGAAATTTGAACTTTATCTATTCCATATCTCACTTTGTGAAATTTACTTTCTGATGAGAAGGATTATAGATTAATGTTTTCAATCCTGTCTCACTTGAGACTCTGGAACTATATGTCTCTCGCTCTTTGTGGTGATTGTTGTGGTAATTTTCTCCTCAGCCTCATCTTCTATTTAAGTCACATCATCCTTCTTCCAAGCTGGCCAAAAACTGCCTTTGTACTGGAGCCTCTATCTTCTTGCTCTTTGTGTTTTCCCATCCCCAGAATCTATCTGAAGTTGACTTCTTAAGTGGAATTCTTCACTGATGATTTAGAAGTACCTTATCCTAGAAATTGTGCCAGTGATACACACTTTCTTACTTAGACCCTACACTTAAACTCCCAGAAGGTAGAAATGCCATAAAATGCTAACATTCTGACAGAGGGGAAGAAGTTAGTTATTGGCCAGGGATGGACATAGCCACATCTCATTAAAATGGTAATACATTCAGGGCATCAAGGAAGGAAGAAAATGAAAACATCAGAAGGCTAAAGATGAAAGGAGAGCAATACTATAATAAGAGAGGGTTTCTAATTTCTCAACTGTTATAAATTTTTTCTTTAAAGAACACACCTCCCTCTGGTTTTAAACCTTCTTCGTTGAAGAGCTATTAGTGTGCTGAGCAACAAGTCGCTCACTGACAACAACAATCAGAGTGGAATCAAGAAACCTGACACCAAATTGGGTCTTAGTCACGTTGGTATCTTATTTCCTAAGCATTGGGCAAAGAAGTGATGTGACTTCAAAGTGAATAAAGGTAAAGGTGCAAACTATTTGGAATACACACACAAACACACATATACATACATATACATACATTCACACACACAATTACAAAATAAGGTAGAGACAACCTCGAGGTATTTTTTTTTTAACAATTTGATCTTTCTAAGTTTTTACTCATTCTGTGAATATATAATCTGCTGACAAGGAGAGAGGGGATAGAAAGCATATCATGATAAGGGAAGATCATGTAGAAACCCATAAAGATGAAAGTCAGGGGAATATTTAGGGAATAGCAAATTGCCCAGGTAAATTGCAATATAGGAGACTTGCAGGGGATTATGGGCGAAAGTGAAAGATAATGTATAGGAGAAAAGTGGAATCTATGAAAGAAAAGAACCAAGGAATATCAGGGAGAAATTTTTATTAACCTAGTTCATGATGCTATTGTGAAGATTTATATATGTATATGTATAATTATATATATAATTAGAATATCACTATATATATTCATATGAAGCACTTTAAACATGAGATATACTCTATAAATATTAGGTAGTATTAGAGTTTTTAAATAGGTAGTCAGTCATGATCCATCAAAAGTTTCTTTAAAATAGGAAATATTATAATGAAAGGGGATGGGTGCAATAATAAGTATTTTAATAAAAGGAAGTGGATGCAGTAAGGAGTAGTAGAAGATTACTACATGGTTTTAATCTAAATTGGGGCAAACCATAGTCCAGGGGTCAAATCTGCGCATTGCCTGTTTTTGTAAATAAAGTTTTATTGAAACATGACCACGCCCATTTGTTTAGGGATTGTCTGGGACCGCTTTCGCCCTACAATAGAAGAGTCAAGTGGTAGCAACAAGAGACTATATTGCCTGCAAACTCTAAAATATTTACTATCTTGCCCTTTACAGAAAAGTTTGCTGATCCTTACTCTAGATGATCAGAATAATGAAATTAGCTAACATTTATGAAACACTTACCATATTCCAGGCACTGTTCTAACATGTTACATGATTTAAATCCTTGAACAGTCCTAACAGAAAGGCTAGGTAACTTTCCAAGGGTAGATGTTAGTGGCAGAATCTAAGATTGCCAAGTTTAGCAAATTAAAATGAAGATCACCTAGTGTAATTTGAATTTCAGATAAACAATGAAAAAGTTCTTAGTGTAAGTATGTCCAAAATATTGCATGGGACATACTAAGAACTTTTTCATTAGAAATTACTTTTTCATTAAAAATCACTTACTATTTACCTAAAATTCAAATTTGTCTGGGTGTCCTGTGTTTTATCCAGCAACCCCAACCCAATCTAATTGTCCTCAGAGTCTACCCTTAACAGATATCATACTGGCTCTCTTACAAGGGTGGTGGGCTTATTTTAACAGGAATGGGGAGGCTTGCAGGACACGGAAGGCATTTTCTAGCCAGGGAGTGATAAAGTTAGCCCGAAATTTGAGAGGCAAAATTGGCTTTTTTTCCAGGGACATCTTAAAGATGTTTGACTTTGGGAAAGAGAAGATTAAATCAGCTCTGGATTAGTTTCTTTATGATATTGTTCAATTTAGGGTCTAGCGCTCAGAGAGCAATTAGGACTTGACACATAGATTGAGTCATCTGAATGTAAGTGGTAGTGGAAACTAGAAATAAACACCATCTCTGAAGAGTTCAGAGGTCAGTGTTGGCTTAAATCAGACCTGAAAGATCCTTCCAGATCTTTTCCAAATAGTGCTAAGCTGCTGGTACTTAGCAGAGCTTTCAAAATCCATTTTATTTCCATAGTGAAGGCCTAGACAGAATTGCACCATAATTTCTCATCAGTACTTAAGGAAAAACTAATAGAAAAGATGCTTTCTCATAGACTCAAGGGTCCTAAAATTTGTAGGACTCACTATACTGAAAAATAACATTTCTGACTAGGAAAGTAAGCCCTCCATATCTTTTCTGTTCTTAGAGATAGGGCCACAGATGTGGGACGCAGTATATTGAAAAATGCAGTCCATCAGGAGCAATAAAATTCAACATGGGCAACAACTCACAGTTGACTTAGGGGTGTGGTATGTTGCTGTTGGATCTATAAGCCTGCTCTAATGGACAGTTTTGCACAAAGCAGCTTGAGCAAGGCAAATGCTAGGTATCATTATTGCAGTTGTTACAGGCAACAGTCCATGAGCCCAATTATATAAAATTATGGTGTGTTCAATAAGTCAATCAAATTCAGCTGTGTCTCCTGTGTCCTAGGCAAAATGTTACCATGAATAGGAATAAATGACTTAATCCCCAACCTCAAGTAACACCACAGTAGAAGTAGAGAAAGACATTAAATAAATAGCTGCATAATGGCTATAATCAGAAAAATACAAAGAATAGGGACATCACAAAATAGGAAGTGATTATCTCTTCCTAGGACCTCTACTTTAGAAAACAGGCCAGGGGCAATAGATGGCGCTTTGAAGGATGAGTAGGAGTTCTTAACACAGGAAAACAGCATTTGCTCTCTTTCTAAACATAACTCCGAGTGAAACTTTATGATTTTTACTTTATCACTTATCTCACTCTTTTAAAATATCTTTTGTGATATTTTGAATGCACTGAAACATGTGGTACAGAGTAGCCTTATGTTGTTCTTTTGGCTATGGTCTTTCTCCAACATACATTATTTTGGCTTAAAGTTGTATACTACAATCACAGAAAAGTCAACAGTATGACTTTAGAAATTTGAGTATTGCAAATTGCCCATAAAGGAGGCCTTTTATTTCCTTTGCTCCCTGTCATAAACAGACTGATAATAATCTGACACATCTGGAACAGCTGGTAGGGTATACTTAATCTTTAAGTCTTAGAAACCTTTTTATGTAATGGCAAGAATTTGTTGTGCTGGTTTCAAACAGAAACTTGTCACAGAATTCTCTTGACTTGACTCCTGGAATTTACTTAGCAAAAAGATTCTCCAAAGGTAGGCACTAAGGACAAACTGCAGGGGTGGTTTACCAAGGCTACATGAAATGTCAAAGGTGGAGGAGACTGAAACAATATATAGGATTCTCATCTGTGAATCAATTCCCTTAAACACTACACAATGATCTGAATCTCCATAATAAAGAAGTATGTTTCTTTACCATGTATTAAATTGAAACTTTGGCTTCAATTACCATAACAAACTAATGCAGCCTCATAGAGATACATGCAAAATGTCCCAAGTTAGACATCCCAGAGGCTGAAGAGTCTCTAGTAAATACACAAACACACTGCATAAAAAGAAGTTTTAAAAAAATACAAATACTTTAGTGTCATATATCCTTATTTATATTGAGTAATTGGATAGTATATTAGAATATGTAACTTCTTTAAAAAAAAATTTCAAGGGCTCACCATGAGGCTTATATGTATTTTTAAGAATGATGTTATACAGTTCAATTCATACATACATTGTTTTTTCAGTGAAATAAATATCCAGATCACCTGTGCTGAGAATTTACTGTGCAATCTTTAAATAGTAACCTGGCTTAGTGGCTTACTTCTAATTCTTTTCACAAATATTGTACCTCACTGGTATTTTTTGCTTTCTCAGTAACACTTTATTTTTTTTCTATTTTAAAATTCTTTTCCAGTTTTATTTTATTGAGGTATGATTGACAAATAAAAGATATATATATTTACATTGTACAATGTAATTTTTAAAGTATACAATGTGATGGGTTTTTTAACTTTATTTTATAGTGAAGTATAGTTGATTAACAATGTTGTGATAGTTTCAGGTGTATAGCAAAGTGATTCAGATATATATATATATATATATATATATATATATATATATATATATACCTGTTTCTATTCTTTTTCAAATTTTTTTCCCATTTAGGTTGTTACATAATATTGAGCAGTAATACTTTAAAAGTCACTTGTGTGGTTCAAAAATAAGACGTGATCTAGCTTTTAGATTTTTCTTTTATCCACATTATGATCTGTGAAATCATAGGATACAGCTCTTATGTTGCCATGCTTTAAATATGAATAGAACATGCCCGTTTAATAACACCAGGATAGAACACATAGGAAGAGTCCAAGCAGTGGCACTTGATCCACACTCTTGGGAAATGATAGTTTATACTGACCCTGACCTCTAGCTTCCTCCTTGAGATAGGATTCATTAGACTGCTTTTATCTCAGCTGGGCAAAATCCCACCAGGTTTACCTTGGTGCAGACCATCTAGGCTGGCATCATTGCTGACTCCATCTTGGGAACACTTGTGGTCAACTGATTCAGAGAGTGCTCTTAATAATCAAATCCTTCAAGAATATTTTTTGACTGACTACTCTGTGACAGACACCATTCTCATAACTGCAAAAGCAGTGGGGATCCTGAGGAACTGGGGACAAAGTCACTGCCCTCCTGAAGTATAGATTCTAGTTCACTAAAGTCTAAATTGTAATCTTTGTTTCTCTATTTAATCATAATGGAATTGTGAGAGTGCAAAATACAAAATGGAGAAATGAGGAAAGGATAGTATCAATCAAGAGAGTTTATTTGGGAAGTGAAAAGTGAAAAAGCAGGGTTTCTGATATTCATTCAGAATAGCAACCAATCCAGAAATCATGAACTAAAAAAACGGTTTAGTAAACCATGTTTGGCTTAAATGTCACACAATGTCAGCAAATAAATAAAATCTGAGTCTTTTTCAAGATAAAATAAACTCTAAGGAAAAAGTGCAGGATCTTTATCAAACAGTATGCAAAGAAAATGTAAACATTTATAGGAAGCTGTGTTTGATAAGGAACATATATAAGTGAAAAATAAATTTAGTAACATAAAGGTAATATTTTATAGTTTATATTATGATATGTCTTATTTTTTATGAATAAAATGTATGGTACACCAGGGGTCCCCAACCCCTGGGCCACGGACCGGTAGGAACCGGGCTGCACAGCAGGAGGTGAGCGGGGGGCACGCGAGCGAAGCTTCATCTGCGGCTCCCCATCGCCCCCCCATCGCTCGCATTACGGCCTCGACCATTCCCCTCATCACTACCCCGTGGAAAAATCATCTTCCAAGAAACCGGTCCCAAGTGCCAAAGAGGCTGGGGATTGCTGTGGTACACCATATATTTTTACCTCACAGATTCAATGTCAGAAGAACTCAAACATGGCAAAGGGTAGACCTAACGAATACAATGTGATCAAAAGAATAAAGTGACTTAGAATGGAATAGCTTCAGTGTTAGTTCATTCCTTTAGACCTCTGGATCTTATTTGTCCTTCCATTTTATATTCAAAACATGTTCGCCCAGAGCAGGCCTCAAAGTATTCCCCTGCAGGGTTCTTTTTGTTGAACTTGCCAGGCATAGTAGACTGTGTATATCTCTACTCAAATGGCCAAAACTCTGTCCACTTTCTCAGTATAGCTTCAAGTGCACTTTCATTTCTTCCCAAACTCTTGTCCCCCATGTCAGTCCTCTTAGTTTAGCCAAATGTCCCACACCACCAATGGGGAGCACCAGGCATGTTTGGTGGGTACTTTGGTAGTTCCTGAATCCTCTTTGCCATCCTTTCTTTCCATGAGATAAGCACTTTTGTTTAACTGAGTTTGGGAAAACGCCTTACTTGCACTTTGAATTTACGGTTTAATTTCACTGCCTTTAGCCAAAGGAACACTTCCAAAACCATCTTAAATTTTGAAGAAGGGTCTCTTCCATAGATTTAACTAGATATAAAGCATATAGTTGTAATAGCTTAAAGAAACTGGAGTTCTGTCCAACCCCAAGTCTTCTCAATTCTGGAATCACCTCCGTTATATCTGGGATCCTCTGGCCCAGAAATAATCATAGAGAAAGGTAAGCCTGAAAAGAATTTACTTGCTCAGTTCTGAGCCAGAATGGGAGCATTTAGGGAGGCGAGAGCAGATTTTGTCACACAGGGAGCCTCATCGGAATCACCTTAGGAAACTTCTTTTCAGAACTCCAACATTTGTCATTGGTATGGCTCCAGAGATTTTGATATATTGATATTAGGAGCTTTAGGTGGATTTGTGGATATATTTTTGTAATGTCCATGGATCATGATTTGAAAAAAAATTCATTTGAATGCAACCATCTTAAGATCCCTGTGGCTGCAGGCAGCATCCCTGGTTCAATGGAATACTTGTTCTCTGTTTATTCCCTTAAAGGTTCACAGAAATAGAAAAACCATGTGAGATGTCTTGGTGTGATTTCTTCAAATATTGAGGTCTCAAATTTAGGAGACAATATAAAAGGAAGAAAAGGAGGAATATATTGTGCTGATTAGGTAACAAATTGAAAAACCATGGGATATTTCTTTGGAGAATGAAGCTGTAGCAGTGGGAAATAAAGCCCTATGTAAATCACTGATGAAATTAATACATTTTAAATGTTATCAGAGCAAAACTGCTGAATCCTATAGTTTGTCATCAGTAAATTAAATGCAAATCACTGATTTAATTTGTATGAATTAGCAGTTGACTTCTAACGTATGGAAAATAAGAACTAATGCTCCTTTATGAGCTGGAAATGAGATTTTTTTTATTTTCAAAAGAGCAAAAAGACAAGAAATAAAGTTGATTCAGAGACCAAACAATCTTAGTTATAGTAATTTGTTGACTTCTAACAAAAAAATTCTTTCTGGGTTTTATCTGCAATTTTCTCATTCAAATCAAACTCAGATGAAATGTAGGGAGGCAATTGACTTCTTCTCAAAACTGGTCTGGTTCTGACCCAAGAGAAGAGAATTCCAAACCAGGGCAATGTGGGCACACTGCAGTTTACCCAAGAGGACCACCTACACTCTAGTTTCTAAACTTGATTGAAAGGAATAAAAGGGTGTGTTTTTTTCCATATGTTTTTTATTGAGCATGAAATTCTGAGCTCTATGAAACTGACTTAACAAAAAAGACTTTTGTGGCAATATCTGGGATAGCAGAATAAATTTAAATTCTGGAGCCTTAGCAAAAATCAGAATTATAGAATGTTAGAACTACAAAGATCTTAAGAAATTGTTTTTGTCCAACTACTAATTTTCTATATAATGAAACAGAGACTCAGAGAGATAAGACTTCTGAAAAGCTATGTAGGCTAGTTAGGAGCAGACTTGAACTAAAGGTCATGGTTTGAAAACCATTTAATTAACTGCAAAATTAAGAAATCTCCATTGGAGAAAGACCGTTTTCTGCATACACTTAATTTTCCCTTACACACACACACACACACACCCCTAAGATAATTCTGATGAGGCGTACTGTGTGACAAAAACTGCTGTCAACTCCCTAAATGCTCCCATTCTGGCTCAGGACTGAGCAGGGCCTTGCTTGTGTAATATTTATAATCCTGATCTCATACCAAGGGTGATTGGGAAGAAGGGGGACTGGGAAGAAGCATACTGTGTAACAAAGGCTGCTTTCTCTTGGAGTCACATTTTCCCCTGAATTCATCCCTTGAGACATTGTGTTTAGTGTCTTCCCTAGCTTGGGGGAGGAGGACTTAACCTTCAGAGGAAAGCGCTACGCAGTGGCTTCCCTCTGCTTGTTCAGACACCTGAAGGATGTGCTTGAGCAGCTCTGGAAAGTAACTTTATTCATCTAACTGGCAAAAGAATTAAAGGATAAAAACACAAGAGGGCCAAACAAAGGATGAATAGCAATTTTATAAACTGTTTCCATAACCAACTGTTTTAAAAAGTGATAGTGAATTCGGTTAACATAGGTTGATCTGAAAATCATTTGGGTTCTTAGTAGGTGGTAGGCAGCTCTGTACTTCCTTTGTTACTTCTCTGGTGCATGGTTTTTGTTTTCCACCTTTTAAAAATGGAAATATACAATGATTCCCTTTCCTATTGAGCTTATAAAGCTAAGTTAGATATGATCTAGTTAACAAAATATGCGTCAGAAGGGACCATGGTGAACAGAAGTAAACTCTCCCCTCTTTATAGGTAGGGAAACTGAGTCCCAGTGACCAAGGCAAGGTTCTCTAGCTTAATAAAAAGAAGCAGGGATTAGAATCCAGGTTTCCCGATGCCTACATTTACTTGTGCTTTAAACCAATCATCGGGCTTCAGGAATGATATGTTGAGTGGTGTGCGGGTCTGGGGGTCTGTGATGAAATCCCAGCTCTGACTCATCAATGTTATCCTGGTGAAGTTACTTATTTTCTCTGTGCTATACTCTCCTCACCTGTATCATAGGAATAAATGTCTCTATCACATAGGGGTTCTTGTGAGTATTAATAGGTTTAGCTCAGTGCCTGGCTGAACAATAGTAAGAGCACAGCAAATGTTAGCTCTCGGGTGGAGGAAGTCCTCGAACAGCAGGAGAAAATGCTGGAAAGAAAATCTCTAGTCAAAAATCATCTACCTTTAATAGAACCCTTCCTAGATTTCTATCATACTTCCAATATGATAATAACAAGAACAATGTATTAGGTAACTTGATCTCTCTAACACTAAAATGCATTATATTAAAAATAAGTATATATTGTTACCACCCAGATCATTTATTCATTCATCAAACATTCATTAAACAGTCTCTACATGCCATTCTGCATTGGGTACCAGAGAATCAAAAGTACATAATTAATCTATGGTGTCTCTGTTCTCAAAATTATTCACAATCTTGCAGAAAAATAAGTCTCAAAGGAAAAATAATCATCATAGAGTGTGCAGCAAGTACAATGTTAAGATGTAATGAGAGCAACCAGTAAGGGTGCTGAGTCCATATTGCAGAAGGGGGACTGGGTGAGGTTATGTTTCTTGGGAAACATGATCCAAATCTTGTAGCATGCATAGACATAAGCCAGGAGAAGTTGGGGGAGGGGACATTCCAAGCAATGAAAAGTGCGTGAGCAGAAGGAGAATGGTATAACATAACACAACACATTGGGGGAAGTACAGGTAGTTCAATGTAGCTAAAATTCAAGGTTTACAAGAAGAAAAGGAGCAGGGTATAAAAAGTGGAATCAAGTCCAGATCATGAAGGGCCTTGAATGTTATGCTAGGGACTTCCATTATTATCCTAAAGACATTGATAAGTCAATAAAAGATTTGTATGCAAAAGGATTACTTGATCAGATACTTATTTAAGAAAGGTAATTCTGGAGATTGAGTGAAGCATTGATTGGAAAGAGTGATGACTGGAAGAATGGAGAAAAGTTCAGAGAAAATAAAAACCAGATGAAGGAAGGAACGGTAAGAATGGAAGAGAATTGGAGTCAGGTGACTTCAAGATGTCAGGAATGGGTTGGTGGTGAGTCAGAGAGGGCAGTGAAAGATGACTATTAGTTTTTCTGATTTGGGTTTCTTAGGTTAATGAAGGTACCACTCACCGAAAAAAAAAAAAAAAAAAAAAGAAATCCTATAGAAGGAGCAGATATTGGGAGTTAGAGGAGTAGAAAAGATGCTGAATTGAATGTAGCCTACTCTGAAGCTATGGGATATCTGCATTAAAATGTCCTACAGGTACTTTGGAACCCAGAAGAGAGGCTGAATGGTAATCATAAATTGGAGTTGTCAGGAATTGGATAGAGAACCAGTCACATTCTGTACCTCTGCGGACTGGTAAGGCTGTGGTTCAGGACTCGTGATGACCCTCCCAGGAAAATCATGTGGCATCAGCCCCTGCAGGGAGAGGTTTCTATCAACTTCATAGACCCCCTTCATCAACTTCAACTGAACTCCACATTAGTGTTATGAAGATTGTTTCTTGTGGAAATGATAGCATTTTGCCTGATCAAACAGCTGGGTCCACTAGAGTGGCCGCTCTTCATCTCTCATGGCATTTACAGGCAGGACCAATAGTGCCTCACGCCTCATGCAGTGGGTTTCTGCTCTCCTACTAAGGGTTCATGCATTGCCTCTGAAAAACAAGACACTGTGGGACTGGCATGGCCCATACACAGCCATAGGCTCACCCACCCTGGCCTCTGGGTTGTGGGTTGCTGACAAACAGGGAAATAGTACACCTGGCTCATACCCAGGTCCTGTGCTTCTTAATGCAGAGGCTGCCACTAGATCTTGGGATCTGGCTTTCCCGGTTTGATAAGCAGAATGATGTCCCCTCCCCAAAAAGTTCCATGTCCTAATCCTTGGGACTGTGAATATGTCACCTCACATGGCAAAGGGGAATTAAGATTGCCAATTATCCGAATTCTCTGGGTGAGAGCACAGTAATCGCAAGAATCTGTGAAAGTAAAAGAAGGAAGTAGAAGAGTTCAGAGTGGTGCAGTCTGGGGACTCAACTCACTGTTGCTGGCTTTAAAGATGGAGGAAGGGACCACAAGCGCCAAGGCATGTGGGCAGCTTGTCTTTGTCTGGCTTACTTCACTTACTGTGATAATCTCTCGGTCTGTCCATATTGCTGCAAATGGCATTATTTCATTCTAGAAGCTGGAAAAGGCGAGAAAATGGATCCTCCTCAAGAGCCTCCAGAAATGAGAATAGCCCTGATAACATTGATTTTGACCCAGTGAGAGCTGTGTTAGACTTTAAGATAATAAGATAATCCTGTAAGATAATAAATTTAGAATTTTTTAATTGTAGTTGATTCACAATGTTGTATTAGATGAAGGTATACAGCAAAGTGATTCAGTTATACATACATGTGTATATATATATATATATATATATATATATATATTAGATTCTTTTCCCTTATAGGTTATTACAAAATATTGCGTATAGTTCCCTGTGCTATACAGTTGGTTCTTGTTGGTTATCTATTTTATATATAATAGTGTGTATACGTAAATCCCAAACTCCTAATTTATCCCTGCTCCCTTTCCCTATGGTAACCATAAGTTTGTTTTCTGTGTCTGTGGGTCTATTTCTGTTTTGTGAATAAGTTCATTTGTATCATTTTCTTTTTAGATTCCACATGTAAGCGATGTCATATGATATTTGTCTTTGTCTGACTTACTTTACTTACTATGTTAATCTCTAGGTCCATCTGTATTGCTGCAAATGGCATTATTCCATTCTTTTTTATGGCTGAGTAGTATTCCATTGTATTTATGTACCACATCTTCTTTATCCATTCATCTGTCGATGGACATTTAGGTTGCTCCCAATGTCTTGGCTATTGTAAATAGTGCTGAAATGAGCATTAGGGTGCATGTTTCTTTTTGAATTATGGTTTTCTGTGGATTTATGCCCAGGAGTGGGATTGCAAGATCATATGGTGGCTCTATTTTTGTTTTTTAAAGGAACCTCTATACTGTTCTTCATAGTGGGAGAAAATGGAACCCTCCTACACTGTTGAGGGGTATAAATTTGGATTCTTTTAGCCACTATTTGTAATAATTTGTTATAGCAGCCATAGAAAACTAATGTACTCGACAACACCCAAGAGGGCAGGATGGCACAAGTCAGTGTGAAGGTGTTGATGCTCCGTGGGGTAGATTTTGGTCAACATAGGAGGGGAGCCAATGGATAAGTTCTTTCCTGCCCTACACAGTTTGTTCTGACACATAAGATTTTATATGAGCTTTTGAAGCACACTGTGAGACAGAGAAGTCAGGTGTGTTTTACACAGAGCCGCAGAGAGCTGTACCTTTGTATTTGTTCTTACTCCTTACTCCCGTTTTGCTCGCTCATGCTTCTCTGAGATTGTACTTCCTAAGGAAGCAACAGCGTGTAAGGATGGGTCTCACTCAGGCTGATTTCTAAGAAACCTGAGAGGGTAGTGACTGCTATCATGCAATTGGGTGAGTCCAGCCAGAAAGTGTGTACAGAGCAATCAGAAGAAGGGTCAGGAATAGGTTCCTGGGGAACCAGCATTTAAGAACCAGATGAACCACAAGGATGCTGAAAGGAAGCCAAAGTTGGGCATAGAGGAAGAACTAGAAGCGGTCAGTGTTCTAAACACAAGGGAAGGGAAAGTCTGAGAAAAGAGACGTGGCCGATGGAATTAGAGGTGTAGTGGTGATCGGTGAGCCCAAATGAAGGAATAACTGACATTTTAAAATTAATACCTGGGAGTTCATTGCCACCCTTGGCTAAAGTTACAGACAAAGCCAGGTTTCTGGGGATTTAGGAATGAATCAGAAGAGATGAAATATA
Organism: Delphinus delphis; assembly: GCF_949987515.2. Taxonomy (NCBI): domain Eukaryota; kingdom Metazoa; phylum Chordata; class Mammalia; order Artiodactyla; family Delphinidae; genus Delphinus; species Delphinus delphis. The sequence continues at coordinate 86,210,966 of NC_082683.1, forward strand.
GGCAGCAGGTGTAGACAGCTCTTTAAGTGTGTTGGTTATGAAAATAAGAAGAGAGTGCTGTAGCTAGCAAACCGTATTGGGTGGAAGGAGGATTTTTAATTTCTGTATCCTTTTGTTTTTGTTTTAAGATTGGAGAAACCTGAACATGTTTATAGCCTAAAGGAAAGGAGCCAGCGGAGAGGACAGCTTAAAGAGTCACACAATAGGGAAGCCGCACAGACAGACACCTACTAACAGAATGCAGCATTTTTCTGCTACTTCCCTTGTATGCTGTCACAAATGCAGAAATGTGTTTTTCCTCTCCCCAATCTAGCATCAGAAAGTTGGCCACAGAGTCTGTTTGAAGAGGCTGGCAGCTCTGTTTTTAAGTGAGTCAGACAGGACAGCAGTGTGAGTTGGGCCTCTGTGAATTGTTCGGGAGAGCAGCATGTAGTCAGTGGACTTGCTCCTTTAGCCTCCTGGCTTGAAACAAAGTTAGATCTCAGCACCCAACAGAGTAACTTAAAACCAGCAAAAGTCAAGGTAGACATATGCTTCTAGAAAGGAAAGGGATTCTTGTTTGTGAGCCCTTCTGAATTCTCCTGTGGATTCTCCCAGAGGAATGCAGTCACTGAGTATGATGAATACTAGGCTAAGACAACTCAGGAACCTTCTTCCCATTAATGTTCTCTGAAACGTACACACACACACGCATGCATGCACACACACACTCTAAATAAGAATCAGATGAAAGAGAAAAGCTGTACAACTCCTGCTTTTAAAGAATCACAGATTTTTAGGGCTTACAGGACATTGTAAGAATGATTTAGTTCAATACTCCCATTTTACAGTTGAAGAAATTGAGGCATAATAAAAACTTATAATAATAATTGCATAGCAATAGCAAATTTTAGTTATAATGTGCTCTCACATAAATTCACTCATTTGATCCTCAGAAAGACTTCGGAAGAAAGGGAACAAAACAAACCAAAAACAATTGAAATTGTACCCTAAAAGCACTCTGATATTTTAATACTAACACTTCTATAAAACAGGAGTTTTTCTCTTCCCCTTTATCCTGCTACAGGTTAAATATATTATTTTCATTTTACAGGTAAGGAAATAAAATTGAGATATATAAAGGATATGCTTGATGTCTGGCAAATATCCTGGGTCTAAAACTCATGTCAGAATCCACAAGAGAACTCAGGATTCTTCGATTTCAGAGTCCTTTTTCATTCTTTTTCATTTTATATTTTTACAGCATTCTATGCTTATGAGGGTGGTTTCACTTACATGGTTTAATTAATCGCTATGACAACTCTGTATGATGGATAAAACCACAAAGAAACTGAAAGAAAGATGAAGGATTCGGTGAAATTCTCATAAGTAGTTAACAAGGTACTAGCACTTCAGCAACAAATGGGTTCTGAAGTTTCTTTCCCACATACCAGTTGCACTCAGTCCTGCCTGCAAATTGGAATTATCTCAAGAGGCTTTAAAAAAATACAAGTAGGCTTCCCCAGTGGCGCAGTGGTTGAGAGTCCGCCTGCCGATGCAGGGGACACGGGTTCGTGCCCCGGTCCAGGAAGATCCCACATGCCGCGAAGTGGCTGGGCCCGTGAGCCATGGCTGCTGAGCCTGCGCGTCCGGAGCCTGTGCTCCGCAGCGGGAGAGGCCACAACAGTGAGAGGCCCGTGTACCGCAAAAAAAAAAAAAAAAAAAAAAAAAAAAAATACAAGTGACTGGACCCCACCCCAGACTAACTGAATCAGCCTCTCTGATGGATGGACCCTGAGTATTTTCAGTTTTTAAATCTTTCCAGGTGATTCTTATAGCCTCTGTTGAGAATCACTACAATATATAACACATTTAACATTTAAAGTTCTTAATTTTTGCAGGACGCAGTCTGATTCCCTCTTTACAATAATAGCTAACATTTTGGTAGCATTCTGGAAGGGATGGGAGATTCATGCATTTTAGCTCTCCGCTGAGCAGGAACAGTGCCACTGTGTATACAAGCATCTTGTAATACAGGTTACCGAAGTCCTATGGAATTGCCCACTCCAACAGCAGAAAAAAAGTGTTCAACATTATGCTGCTCTAACGCAGTCAAACGTTTTCTCTATTCATGTGGCTCTGGATGACTAACATCATACTGCAGGGGTAAAATACAGAGGAATAAATACTGGAAACATAATACCTTTGTTTTAATTGCTGACCATGGTGACTACAGCATGAGCAGAAACTCCATTGCAGGATGAGACTCAGGATGCAGATGAGCACAGAGCTTGCTTGTCTCTTATGCAGGAGCCCCCCCGCCCCAAGTATTATTGCTGGTATCCATGTGTAACAGATAGTATTGTGTACTGAGCTGGAAGATAATAAATACATGTGAGATGATGATTTACAGAAGAGTGCTTAGAACTCCTTGAACCAGCAGGAGAAGAAAACAGTGCTGGTGCAAGGTTGTACTGTCAAACTCAAAATCCTTTTCTTCGTTTCTCTCCAGAGGGCAATTTCCCCAAGACATAACTTGCTTTCTGCATTGTCATCTGGAAATTCGGTGGTTAATTACTGAAATGCCTGATCCACAAATCTCTAGCTGTCATTTTTTTTTCTCCCTTTTGGTTGACTTTTTTAAAAGAATGTCTCATTTTTAATGAAATAACTCTCATTAAAACTGCCTGTTCTTTAGGAGTTTTTGTATAACTATTTTTACTTCCTTTTAAAAACTTCCCTTATTTAAGCTACTGTGGCTTAATGAAATTGTACCTCTAACTAAAATCAGTATGATTTGAAATCTTAACAACAGCAACAAAAAAAATTAAATGAAAACCGAAAATGCCAGTGAGTTGTTTGCATGATTTCTTATGACACAGTTGTTTTATTTCATATTTCTCCTTGACAGAGAAAGAAAAAATTCTAGAGAAAGTGATGGTGATAGATATATTTAAGTGATTAATGATATTGTCATCTTGATGACTCATCTGCATCTGTATCATATGAAAAATAGATTGTTGATTTATCCAAGACTATAATCTTTTTATCATTCTAATATTAAATGTAATCACAAGAGGAAAGCACTAACATTTGCCAAAAAAAGGAAAGTGATTGATTTAAGTGTTCATCTTATACCAGATGCTCTATGGAAACATGAGTTGCTATTAAAGGTGTTTTATATATAGGCCAAGTAAACTAGCCCTCGCCTCTATATCATAGGCCCATCAGTTTAGCATAGTGAGTAACATGCTGCCTTTGCAGTCACACTAGTGAGTAGAAATCCCAGCTCCGCCATGTGCTAGCTGTGTGACCTTGGGCAGGTTATTAAACTCCATCATGCCTCAGTTTCCTCATTTATAAAAATGAGAATAAAAGCAGTACCTACTTCACAGAGTTGTCATGAAGTTTCAAGTGACTTAGTATGTGCTCCATAAATGTAAACTATTATTACAGTCATCCATCTGATGTGTCCCCTGGTCAGTTATTTTGTATTCAGAAAGCTTCTGATAAGATATATACCTTGATCAGAAAACATGAGCATGATCTACCTGGTTCATTTCTCTGATAATTCAATCAGTTCATCACCCAGGATACAGGATGATACCAAGGTAGAGAAAAAGTGACTCAACCTGTGTTGAAGCAAGAGTATGAGTCACTGGCTACAAGGGCTTTGATGTATAGAAAGCAGCATGGTGCAGGAGAGAGCATGAGTGTCAGACCAGCATGCATTTGAGAATATGCTCTGCCTCTCAAGATGAGATGTTCAACAACTTACTTAATCTCTCTAATTCTCAGTGCACCCTAAAGTAAAAAGTTCTAAAGATTTAAATGTGATCGTGTATGTAAAATACTTAGCTACATGTTACGCTAACTCATTATTACTGCTATTATTGTTTTTAATCCTGTGAGAGAAGATAGAGTAGGGACACTGGGTAGCTGGGTGGAGAGAGATCAGGAGACATAGTATGAGGGCAGGGGAGAGAATTGGGACAGTTTACAAAAAGGGAAGTAGTCAGGGTCTTTGAACACCAGCTGGGCCCTTCCTACTCTCTGTGCCTCCTGGTAAATTGTGAACTACCATATTCATTCATTCAGTCAACAAGTATAAGCGAATCCCTGCTATGGGCTGGGCACTTTTCTAGGTGCCAAAGGCAATGGTCTTACTGTTAGGAAGCTTATATTCTGTGGGGACTCTTTAATAAACAGGTAAACGAATAAATGAGGCAGATAATTTCAGATTGTAAAAAGACAATGGATCAGACAAAGAATGCTGTGGGAGAGGACATCTTAGCTAAAAAAGGCCTGTTGAAGAGATAAAATTTAACTGGAGTAGAAGAAAGAGGAGCCAGACATATAAAGTTCTGGAAAAGAACATTCCACTCAGTGGGTCCTGCACCCAAAAGGCCTTGAAGTAGAAATGATCTGGATCTTGGCCTATGCCCAGGCTAGTGTGACTGTGGCCCATATTGGCTCATACTGAAGGGAGCAGCAGAGCCCTGGTTGTGGAGAGACTTGCAAGCCACGCGAGGGCTGGATACCCAGTGCTACGTGAAGCCGTGGGAGGCTTCCATAGGAAGCAGAGGAATGAAGTGATGGTTTTACCACACACGCTCTTGCCGAGAACTCAAAAAAACCATCAACAGGTAGCCATGTTGACCTTACAAGACTCAACCCTGTTCATTTGTTCATGACAACCAACTAGTGAGGTGGCGAGGCAGAGATTTTACTCTCCGAATTTTAGAGATAAGAGTACTGAGGTTCAGAGTGCCCAAGCTCCTCCAACCAGATGCCTCATCAAGACAGAGTAAAATCAGCTAGTGGCAGAGCCATGGGGTCTAGTCTAGGTTTTACGATTCCAGTCCTGAGCTTTATCTCTTACAAGAAATTCTGATCACACTTGGCTTAGCAATCAGATTTATTCTATTAAACATAGTTTTTTAAGTTTTGATTATTTTTAATCCTGCTTGTGATTTCTGTTTGATTTCCCATTAGGTTCTACCAACTAAAGGTAAATTCCTTGGATGTATGTTAGGCTTCTGTGAGTGGTGATAACCACAGTGCTACCAGAATCACTAAACGCATAAATATGACATGACTCCCTTCTTGCCATTCCCCTCGTGGCAGTGCGGACTGAGTGTAACAAGAAGCCTAGTGAGGAGTTCAGATGGGCAATGGAGACGGAACAATATCACCGACATCTACTAAGTTTTCATAGGCCCTTCCAGACCGTCCCCACAAACTGTGCCTCTCATTAAAATAGTCAGCACAACAATTTGTACTATATGCTAATTCCAGCATTTGTGATTCAATATTTGAAGTATTTACAGTTTTCCACATTACCAGACAAAAATTGCACATGGCCCAGAATGGCAGCAGTCAAAGACAGCTTTACGTACGTGCTCTGACCAGGAAAATAACAGAAACTTCTTAGAATTTAATGAGAGGCAGAAAGAAACACCGGTTCCTTTCAAAACTGTAGGATCAACAATGGTAGTGATGGTACTTGTAGAGATTGAGCAACAGAAGGTAGATATACTTGGCATAATGGTAAAGAGTTAAGAAATTGAGCTGTATTAATCAGAGTAAAGAAAATTTTTATTAAGTGCATAGTTTGTAAGCACCACATGTTTTTTTACTGTTTGTTAGGAAGATGGAGGCATGCACTGGAAACACTAATTCTAATTATTACTGTATGTGGGAGTTTTTGGCATGAGGTCAAGAAATAATAGGAGAATGTGTGAATCTCACTATTGAGCTGCAGAAAGCCTAATCATTTGAATAAAGCCAGTTGTTTTTTCTTGGACCGTCTCTGGGCTGTTCAGTGTTCTGGATGAATCTAACACAATCAGGCTGTTCTCTGGTGTATAACCACTTCCTGCTGACTCAGGGCAACTTGCTTCCTCTGCCGTTTATTAAAATGAAACATTCATATTAAAACCCCATTTTTTAGTGATGACCAAATATACATTAGTAATGACATTATTAAAACTATTTTGTTTAAAATGAACTTTCACACTAGTGTGTTGCAAAGTGGCACAAACAAATCTAATTTCACTGGAGATGGTTTTAAAAGGCTTGCAGATCCTTCTGGCACTATTACAGAAGGGGATTTGATGTGTGTTTCAGGAGACAATCTAAGTTTTTATGGCTGTAAAAAATGAATACTGTTTCTACTACTCCACACAGCAAATAATGTATAATTCATGATTTTTCATTAACATGCAAATGTGAAATAATGTCTTCTATGTTTGCATCTACTAACAATCTATTAAATATTTAGAAGCATAGTAAAGAATACTAAAAATATTTGATCCGGGTACTGTTTAAGTAGTTTTTCCCCTCATTTTTTATTTGTCCATATATTTACACATGTAAAAACGTAGGAGAAACAGACAAACAAATAATCAATTCAGCATCTGGCATTTGTAGAATAAGACAGTAACCCTAGTATTTATACAGTTCTTGGTACCTTCAATAGCATTTTCACAGAAAGGGTCTTGGCCATCCATGTAACAACAATATTAGTCTGTTGTTAGCCCCATTTCATGGATCAAGAAACCAAGACAGTGATTTACTGGCCAGGACAACATCCCAAGTGTCTTGTGCACCTCAGGAGCACAATAGAAACTCAGGTATAAGGTCATAGAATTCCAAGTATTTGATAATATATTTTTCTAATACCATTACCTATAGCTTGTACTGGCTGAAGGATCTGAAATTTTCAGTACTCTTTCTAAGGTGCCAAGATTCCTCACTGGTTCATTCTACAAATATTCATTGAGCAAAGCCCTATCCTCCTATTTGCTCGGCATTCTTCCAGGGGCCTGATGGAAGCTAGAGATGAATCAGACACAGACATGTCATCAAGGGTAGAACTGTAAAGTCTAAAAGACAAGCTATAGGAGAAAATGCTGTAATAAAAGGAATATTGCATCAAATGCCATTAGAAGAGTACAGAAAATGTTTAAAGGAGAGAAAGAATGCATTTCTCTGGGCAGAGAGAATCTGGGCAGACTTCATGGGGAATGATGGATCTAGGATGCAGTGGGTTAAAGAAGTCATTGAAGATCTAAAGCCCAATCATGTGGTGTTTTAAATTTAATCTCTTAAATTTAATCTTGGAGGGCATGTGAGAAACTAGGGAGAATGAGGCCTATAAAGTATTTCAGAATAAGAAAAAGTCTCCACAAAAAAAAAAAGAGTAATGGAAATGAATGTAAGAGGAAAGAAAAACATAAGCCAACATTTTGGCAAGATTCTTAGAATCTGGCTGTTCTCAATAAGACATCGGGGGGTAGCAATAGAAAGTCAGAGTTCAGTCAAGATATGACAGAATATTGATTCCTTCTCTTTCCTTAGTATGTTCTGGGTTCTAAAAATTTCTCTGTGGTCACGATTTTACTATTATTATCTTCAGTATTAATTCTAGGGAGTCAGTCTGGTGGCATTAAGATATTTGGAAGACACAAATCTACTTAAAAACAAAATTATCCTTTCAGTTCATATTAATGACTTGATACAGTCCATGCCTTCAAGAAATTTGTCTTCAGTCACTGTACTAGGATCTCCATTCAGGAGAAGTGAAACTAAGGACTGGGTTACCTTTCTAAGGTTGGTACCACTCTGTGTACAAACCTGGTCAATCACTCCTTCAACCAACCCAGGAAACTGACCTCAGTTAATACATTTTAAGCATTTTTAAGCAATCTATCAAATTGAAGTTGTGATAAGGGAATAGAGAAATAGCTACAAAGATCATACACACAAAAACAATCACAATGGTCTAAAGTCCTCCCAGATGATATTAGGAGTCTGCTTCAAAGACAGAGTACTCGGGCAAGGTTGGAAACCACAGGCATTGGCCATATAATCCTTGCTACCCAGATGGTGTTGTCATTCTAGCAGGTCCAGTCTCCTGCCTTGGGGATCCTTTCTAGTAGAACTCTGGCTCTAAGGATGCTGTTTTCCCTTTACTGGTGAATAATTCTGTGCACCAAGTACATTTTTGCTGAGTACATCATTTCTTATCCAGGTCTCAGGGAAGCTTCCATGCTGCATGACTCCCTCAGATATTGTATCACATCCACAGGCACCACGTGGTATTTTGCATGGAGGTCTAGGAATTCCTCCTGAGTCTGGCCAGTGTTTGATCTGTTCAGTGGCCTGAGTATAGTTAAGTAGGCTCTTTGAATCTATATGTAAGTAGACTTTGTTTTTTTCCCCTTCTGGGGTCATTTCCCATCCAGACACTGTGACTGACTCTTTTTGTGTATTACCAGTCTCTCTCCCTGTTGAAGTGAGCTCTCAACCTCTACAGGATTCTCTAGGGGACCATACTCTATTTATCTGGGGGTCAAATATGTTACAATGAAGGGTTTACTGGACGAAGCTATTTTCATACTTGATAAAATGGATTTTTGTACTTTGCTAATTTGATAATGATATCAAGAACTTATGCACAGTTCATTCAAATAATCCAATTCGTTTTGCTTTTGGGTTTATTTGTATCACTAATTCTCCATTATACATGACACTAGGTGAACAATTCAGTGTTCAACCAGAGAAGCAGAACACCTATAGGGTGCCTGGTATAGAGTGAGCTCCTGGCAAATTACAATTTAAAATAAATAAATGGTTCTCTGATACCTAAAAAACAAAACAGATTGCTAATTTCTGTGACCAAAGAAATAGCAGGAAAACCATCACAGAATGAATTTGTGGGTGTAATTACCATCTGATATATCCATTTCAAACATATCAGGTCTCTTTTCATGACAAAGTCCTACAAAATGAGCAGGTAGCACAGTGATAAGCTACCTTGACTTTACCAAAGGACTGACATCTTGTCCTGTACAATTTCCTTTTCTTTCAAACAGAATAAATATAGCTTAAACAATAGTTCTCAAATGCCAACCAGACTAGGGCTGGACTGGTTAGAAAGGGAATTTGTTTAAAAACTTTTAAAAATAATAATAACTTTCTGATCTGAGAGCCATTTCTCATATCACTGCCATGAAGATTCTAATTCAGTAGGTATGGAATAGGATATGAGAATCAACATTTTAACATGATTCTCCTGATAATTCTGTCTCACAGCCAGGCTTAGAAATCAGGGGCCTTCAGCACATGCAGCTGGCATTAGGATCATGCATGGCTAGCCGTGGATCCGTGGCAATCTGAGGGAGGGAGAATCTGGGGAATCCATGGGATAGATCAGACCCATAAGAGACTTTTGTGTATGTGTTGTAAATTAGAGTTGGGCACAAGAAACTATTGCTGCTATAGCCACATTAACAATGCACTGTTTATACAGACCAATTAGAGTTCATGAAAAAAGCTTTTTATGTGGGGCCTTTAGCATCACAGTATTTCTGTCATGCAGTGACTTGTCAGCCCCGGACACATGGAGAGATCTCACAGAGGAGGTCATGGGATGTCAGGAGAGCTAGGACAAGCAAGAGAACCTGCTCAGTAGCTAGGGGAATCAGCAAATGTTTTTAAATAACATTTAACCCTGATTCTGATAACATTTTAGAGACTCTTCAGTGTGGAAGCATGAGGGATGTGACAACTAGTGCTTCCAAGGATAGCTATTTATACAAATGTATAAATAGGTATAAAAGACGGAAGTGATAATTCAACAGTGACTGGTAATTAGAGTAGATTTTGCAGTACAACACATTAACACCAGAAAAATGAATATTTGTTCATTTTTTAATAGACTGCTCAGAGGCTAAAAATGATTCCCTGCTTGGCCAAAACAAAACCATAGTAGAAGGTAGTTGTTGGCATAAAGGAGAGAATGGCTGCAGGAATTCAGGTATTCACCTATCCCTCTGTGAAGTCTGTATTGTGTGCAGGATTCATACAGTGAAGAGAGGGTGCACAGCTCAGGGTATTCCACAACAGCTTCAAGACCTCAGAAAGCTGAGAAAGCTGGAATATATAGCCCAGGATGACTTAGAGCAGTATGATGAAGTTGTGAATACCAGAGAACAGTATATGGAGAGTCTCAGGGAAGAATCTCAAAGCCAGATAATTTCCCTCCTGTGTAGACACAGTGAGTGAGGTGAAGAATATCTTAACTATTGGCTGTTGGGTGCATGCAGTGGGACAAGAGACAACCTTGCCTAGCAGCCTTGCCCTAACTTACTGTCAGGATATAGTGTTTTCTGTATTTAACTCCTTTATATAACACTGTGCTTAAGTGCACTTCCAAGAGGATGGGAAAAGAGCACTGCATGGTTCTGGATGTAGCTCCCGCTCATTAAACATAAAGAGGGTGACGTCCCTAAGAATCACAATCTTAACTCTTTGTGGCAGTGAAATGATCACAGTGATTGTTTGAAATTTACTAATGACCATTAAGATATAGGGATACCAGATACCAAAAGCTATTTCATCAACAGACTTCATCAGATGAGGTGAACAACCTAGTAGATAAGTTGAAAAAATATTTCCACTCTCTCTCTAGGCTTTCTTGTCATGCATTTCTATGATGACCTACCTAATAATCATAATTACCAGTAGTGCAACATTGATGCTTGGAATTACAATGTTGTTTAAACTCTTACTTTTAAAGAGCGTAATATCTGCCAGACCTGACCTGATTTATTTTTATTTATTTATTATCATTATTTTTTTAGCTCTCAGCCCATGGACTTGTGAAGATTTACATATCTCTGTTAGCTGAATCACATCTGTTCCTTAGGTCTAATTTTCAAATTCCAAGCATTAGCAGTGTGACCACAAAGATCTATGATCTTACACTTTATTTGATTTTTGTGTGTTTGTTTTAACGGAAGGTAGAAAGGGAGGGAAGAAGGGAGGGGAATATTTGATTTGCTGTCTAGCCAACACAATTCTAAAAAGCATTAAGCTGAAACTGCTACAAGTGTTTATTTTCTAACTCTTTCTTGTATAACAGGAACAGTCAAGATCTGAACATGAGTCGATATAAGGTTTGTGGTTATGATAAGCATATCAGCCAGTGGATGGAGTAAACCCCAGTGACAGCTGTGATGGTTCTTGGAATCAGACATCCTTCAATAACATGTTCCCCCGTAGCTTATAGATACTGTTGTAAAATAGGGTCAAGGCTTATGGCAGATGGTGAATATCTCCGAGCTATGTGAAATTTCTCTCTGTGGATCCGTGCCTAACAACCATTACATCAAACCACAGGTACAGCGAAGGCTATTTCCCTCTTTGACATGATACTTTTGTTACTCTAGAGGCAAAGCCTTACGCTATTGCAAGCTGAAAAAAGACACCTCTCTAACAGCTGAAAGAGTGCAGACACAGAATTGGGAACAATTGGGCTATTCCAAACATCAGAATATAAAGCAATGATTTTATCCAGCACAAACCACATAGCTCATTACAGTATGGTGTCTTGGAATGAGGATACCTGAAATAACAATGGCAATACCAAAAAATAAGTAACTAAATATTGTGCAGATTAATGTTACCAGGCCTCATAGATGTGATTCTTCCCAACTCTAATCTTTGTTATAGCAGTAACTACTTGTTCTTGCCATAGAGAAAACTGATTGCTTCATCGATTGATTCACTGAATAAAATCTTGTCATTGAGCAATCAGGCTAGGTTTTCTATAAACGTCTGATAAAAGAAAGTTAAGAAGCCTATAAATAGTATAGGTCAGATGGATTCCAAATATCAGTGAATTTCCATAATACCTATTTTTTCATGTTTTTTTTTAATAGAAGTATAGTTGATTTACAATGTGGTATTAATTACTACTGTACAGCAGGGTGACTCAGTTATACATGTATAACATTCTTTTTCACATTCTTTTCCATTATAGTTTATTACAGGATATTGAATATAGTTCCCTGCACTATACAGTAGGACCTCGTTGTTTATCCATTCTGTATATACCAGTTTGCATCTGCTGATCCCAAACTCCCAATTCATCCCTCTCCTACCCCCTCCACCCCCTGGCTTGGCAACAACCCATAATATCTATTGAACTACTTACAATTCACCAAGAATGCTAGGTGGGTAGAAATTCTCTAGGTACTCTGGAGAAAGCTAAAGGAAGAAAAAGTAAAATTTCTGTATTCACTAGGTATGCTGGAGAAATGAAATATATTTTAAGAATAGTGGCAAGAAAAATACAAGAGAACGCTAAGAAACAAAAGTTACAGGGGTGATCCAAATTACTAATAATTTTAATATGTGAAGCTAGCACCTTAATTTTACAAAGAACATTACACTTAAGCGGTTCATTAAGGATTACTTCAAGGAGGAGATAGAACTTTCCTGAAACACTGGCTAGTGGCCCCCAATCCACAGAAGAAGACTCTTTGCAGTTGGCCTCCTTGTCTCCTTCATGGAAGGAAATTATCTTGATGTGTTTTCAAACTGCCATCTTATCACTTTACAAGATGCATCATAACAGTATCAAGAAAAAATAAATGGATATCCAAGAAGCTGCTAAAGAATAGATTTCTTGAAAATGCAAAAATGGACTTTTCATGATATATTTTTGTTTTACTTTATCTTGGTGCCATGGTTTGTTTTTTGTTCTGCAGATACACAAGACACACACACTCCTGTGTCTATTCTTACTGGCCAGAAGTATTTTTTTAAAAAATTCAGTTCTGGGGCTTCCCTGGTGGCACAGTGGTTGAGAGTCCGCCTGCCGATGCAGGGGACAGGGGTTTGTGCCCCGGTCCGGGAAGATCCCACATGCCGCGGAGCGGCTGGGCCCGTGAGCCATGGCCACTGAGCCTGCGCGTCCGGAGCCTGTGCTCCTCAACGGGAGAGGCCACAACAGTGAGAGGCCCGCGTACTGCAAAAAAAAAAAAAAAAAAAAAAAAAAAAATTCAGTTCTTTCTGAGCATAAAGGAATTTTTAGTTTTCTTTACAATCTGTGATTTGTTATTTCTCACACACACAAAGGTCTATATAATAGTTCACATTTTTATTTTTCTTTGTACTTCATTTTTTAAGTATTTGTCATTCTGGGTATGGGAATGAATAATTACTCAGCATTACACTTGAATAGTTTAGCAACATTAATCAGTTATCTCAAAATATTATTATAAACTGAACTTTTATGTGACCATTTATAGAAGAACAATGCACTTAAGCTACTTACATGAGGAACTCTAAGTTAGGTCTGCTGTGTTCCCATGAGCAAAATTTTCTGATTCTAGAAATTAATAGACTTAGAAAATAGCCTAACATTTTACTCCCTTTTAAAAACATGATTATATATATATATTTTTTTATCATAGTTCATGTGATTAAGCTGAATATTTTAATATTAATTGTGTTCTCATGACTTGTAACATGATAATTTGGGGTAGAACTAGCAGTCAGTTTTAAATCCAAATGTTTCCTTTCCTTGCTTTGTTTCATTTTAAATTTTTTCCCAGTATTATAACAAGACTCCCTTCATCTGAGGCATATTTTATATCTTCTTCCCAGTGATGATATTTCAGGAAAAAGATTCTCACCATTTAGACAATGCATACACAGTAAGTGAAGTGGAAGTTCAACACACATCTCAGTAAGCTGATCTATGTAGACATGCTAAAAAGTGAACTCAATCTGAATATCCACAAAATTTCCACATATTTTGTTTCTTAAAGAAAAGTAAATATGAAGCACAATGCCAGACAAAGTCACTTACCTCACCTACTGCAGGCATTAAATTATTTGGTTATCTACATTGATCCAATTAATGATCAGACTGCCAAATCCACATTTCACTTTGTGTTGCATAGTCCTAGCCTTTGTTACGTGCCCTTGGGAGTTATAGTTGAAAATGAAAGTAATTAAAGAGTTGCTGGGAATTATTTTATTGTTAGGAATGGCTTGCTCATCTGCCTGAAAGAGAAATGATGGTAGAAGTCTAAATAGTGGTGGATGTAGGTATAGAGATAGAAATAAAAATAAAATGGAGAGAAGTGCAAGTTTGATTATCATTTAAACACATGCTATTTCCATTCATCATTCAATAAATGTATATTTCATGCCTACCAGGGTCAGGTACTGGGCGCGAGAGTGCATGCTAGGCACTGGGAATACAGAAATGAAGAAGTTAAAGTCTCTGTGATCATGGCACTCATATTAATAGAGGATTCCAGAAAATCTACACTTATAATAGTGTTATGAGAGATGTAAAAGAAGTGTGCAATATAGGTATTATGGGAAAATCACCGAAACAAGTCCCTAAATAGCCTGGAGAACTTAGTAAATGCTTCCAAAAAAAGTAGTGCTTGCTCTGCTCATGAAAGACTGTGTTATTAGCTGGTTGCCTCTTACTAAAGAGAATTCCAGGCAGAGGGAATAAGCAATGTTTGTAAGGAGGAAGATACGTGCTAGAATGGCATATTTAGTGAAATGCTAATAAGGGGATCTGTAAGGTAATTTTAATACAGGACACTGGTAATTCAAGAGGCAGATTATGAAGGAACATATATGCCAAGGTTTGAACTTTGTGCCAAAGGTAATGGGAGGCCATCAAATTATTTTAAGATGCAGACTGGCATAGTTAGATTTCTGAATTAACGTCTAGTGCATACACATAAATCCCTTAGTACTGAATCTACTTTAGTGCTGCCGATGGGATTTTGTTTTACTGAATGGTGAGAGTGACAGCACAGAATAGTAGGAAAGCCTTGCTTTGAACTACCTAGGGGAACCTAGACAAGAATCTCAAACTCTCCAGAGTAATTTTCTTCACTGTAAATGAAGGGGTTGACTAAGTGATCTTTAAGGTCTCCTTGGCTTGAAATTTCTGTGTTCCCTTTCTTTGTTTTGAGCTCTACCACTGTATAAACTAATGAGAGATTGCTTTTGCCCTACCTCAATACTGAAGAGACAGTGAATCACATGACTAAACTGAGCCAATCACCAAGTTAGATTTGGTGATATTATCCACTTAATGAGGCATTCTAGGAGGCAGAATTCTGGTTATAAAATCCCACAGTGTGCTGTTTTGTGACAGAAGCCACAAGAGGATGGTACACATGGGAGGAAAATAATTAATTTCCACACCTCCTACTTAAGCAGGAGTCCAGCTATGTAGAATAAGAATAAAAGTGAAATATTATAAGTCCATCTGTAGATTTTGGTTTTTTTACTGAAGTGGGCCAATAAATTTTAACATCACTGCCAACTCCACTTTTACTTAAAAAAAAATAAAGTAAAACATTCACAATTCCAGCTTTGTGGTGGTTTCAATTTAAAGAAAAAGATAAAGGACGGATGGGGGAGTAAAGGACAGTTTCAGCCTCTGTGAAGGTAAGGTTTATTTAAATAGAATTAACAGTTTATCTGATTTAAAATTAAGATACATCAATGCAATGATAATGCAAGGTAATTTTAAATCTACGTTCATGGGTGTATTCAGGGCACTTCTAACTATGGTTTGGCAATCTCACAGGGAGACTTTTGAGGCTCCTATACCAGCAGATACCATTTCACATTAATCGTAAAAGGTTTTCTGGAAAGTTGGGATCTTTGCTTTTTAAAGGACAATTTCAAAAGAGTTATGTACCACACTTAAACTATGAAGTGATCTAGTAAATTCAAATGGAAGCAGGTCTATTGTCCACAGAGGGGCTAACATTTTTAAAACAAAATAAAGTAAAATAAGATGCATTTGAATAGATATTTAAGTTAGGACTAAGGAGAACTTCCAAATGCAAGGAGTACATCATATGAGTTACTCAGATACCCACACAAATAGCAAAAAGTGAACTAGGGTAGAGGAGGATGGACCAGTTAACTCTTAAACTACTTCACCCTATTCAGTCTAGAATGCTTTTATATATTAAAGTTAAATGTAGGGACTTCCCTGGTGGCTCAGTGGTTTAGAGTCCGCCTGCCGAGGCAGGGGACGCGGGTTCGAGCCCCGGTACGGGAGGATCCCACATGCCGTGGAGCGGCTGGGCCCGTGAGCCATGGCCGCTGAGCCTGCGCGTCGGGAGCCTGTGCTCCGCAACGGGAGAGGCCACAACAGAGAGAGGCCCGCGTACCGCAAAAAAAAAAAAAAAAGTTAAATGCAAATGATAGTGCATATGTATGTTCTTCAGGTCATAAGGGTTGATACAGTGATATAGGTCAAAATTAATTCTACTATCTGTTCATATTCCAATGAATGACAGAATTAGAAACTATAAAATAGCTAGAAAAAAATCCTTGAGATGACCTCAGCTAAATAAGATCAGCCTCATTTCTGACTTTTAGGTAATTTGCATATAGCAATATATTCCAGTCTTAATCCTCATCTCAGTGACCCATCAGTTTAAAGAATTATCTTGACCATGGTGTGGTCAAAGGAATCAGTATAGTCTTTCTTACACCACTTTGCTTGTAACAAAGTGACTGATAGTTTCAAGTCCTACTACTAAGTAGCTGGACTCCAGACTCCTATATGCTTCTGTCAAAATAATTCTGGGAAGTTGTGGTACAAAAAAAAGTAGACTAAATTCTACTACAGTGATGTTCCAATTCTTTCTCTCACTCACCCCTCCGGCCCCCCACATATAGGATTAGCATTGAAAACTATGGAAGATGTATATATTTAAATACAATATTAGAATATACTATTAGAATTCTGTTATAATCTATTAACATAATCTTTTTTAGCATGCTGAAAGATTCATTTTTAGCTATGAGCATATCAAAGAAGTTGACTCCTTATGTACCTGAATCTGTGATCCATTCATATACTCAGCAAATTTTATTGAGTGCCTACTATGTGCCAGACACTATCCTATCCCTTGGGTGTATTATAATAATAGATTGCATGCTTTTGTCATCATAAAGAGTTCAATAATAAGACCATATTATTGTAGCAGAATAATCTGTGTAGAATATTTTTTAAATAGTCAATTAAAAACTAAGTTAACGAAGCTGTTATCCCATCAACCTTACCCAACTCTCTCAGGAGCTGATCTGTGAACTGATGTTTATTCATGTATTTGTTATTTATCAGACAATTATTGAGTGCCCATTATGTGCTAGATATTGTTTTAAGCATGGGGGATGGGGTACATTTGTGAACAAATCCACCAAAGTCCCTTCCTTCACAGAGTTTATGTTCTAGTAGAAGAAAGAGTAAATTTTATAGTCGTGAATGGTGGCAGCTCTATGGGGAAAATTAGAGCAGGCTGAAAATGAGATGCAGGGAATGGGTATGAGGGTGGCAATTTAGCACAAGGGGTCAGATTGACATTTGAGCAGCAACAATATGACATTCACTTTCATTCCACTTATACTTGGTTAAGTGGTTAAAATAATTGATATTGAACAGTTGGCTAGATATTATTTGTGGTAGCCTTCCAAAGATTTCCACATCCTAATCTCCAGAACCTGTGAATGATACCTCATAAAGTAAAGAACACTTTGCAGATGCAATTAAATTGATTAAATTAAGGATGTTGAGAAGGGCAGATTAACCTGGATTATCAAGGTGGGCCTAAATATAATCACAAGCATCCTTACAAGAGGGATATAGGAGGGTCAGAGTCACAAAAAGCTGACGGAAGCACAGGGAAGCAGAGTCAGAGACAGAAGATATTACCCACTGGTTCTGAATATGAAGGGGCTACAAACCAAGGAATACACTGGGCCTCTAGATGCTAGAAAAGACGGGAGAAGGGATTCTCTCCTGGAGAATTAAAAAGGAACTAGCCTTGCTGATTGCTTGATTTTAGTCCCATAAGATTCATTCTAGACTTCTGATCTCAGAACTGTTAGAGAATAAGTTTGCGTTGTTTTAAGTCACTAATTTGAGATAATCTATTATAGCAACCATAGGAAATGAATACATTATTTACAGTTGTTCAAATCTAAGCATCTTGCAGACAGACTGTATTTGTATAAATACAGCATAATGTATTGGTCAAGAACAAGGACTCCAGAGCTCTAATACCTGGGTTTGAATCCAAGCTGTGCCCCTTGCTATTCTTGAGACACTGTACAGTTATCTAATCTCTCTGTACTTCAGTTTTCTCACCTATAAAATGATGCTGATACTAGTACTTATGGCACAAAGGTTTTACAAGGAGCTAATATTTGTAAGTGTTAGTAGAGTTTTGACAGATAACAAATGTTAAACAAACTGGGTTTAGAACGAAACACTGGACAGTATAGTTAGGCCATTTTATACCTCAGTAAATGTGGACAAATCATATAACTTCTCTGAGACCTCATTTTATTATCTGGCAATAATACTTATAGCACATTGCAAGACTCTTCTGAGCATCACAAAAGAAAATGTATGAAAAAGTCTTATCAGGTTTATTTACTTACAAATATTTAATGAGCATCTACCATGTGTCAGGCACTCTTACAAGCCCTAAAATGTAGTGAGAAGCGTCACAGGCATATTTTCCCTTATAGCAGCTTTATTTTAGTTATGGTGACAGGAAATAAACAAGTAAGTGAATAAAGTAATTTCTGACTTTGACGAGTGTGTTACAAAGAAAGTAAACAGAGAAGGTATGACCTGATGCCCTGAATATTGAAGGATACCTGAATATTGAAATAAAGCCAATCATACCAAAATATGAGAAGGCAGGTTTTACTCAGTGAGAACAGTGAGCTAAATGACTTTGGTGTCAATCTCAATGTTTGAAAAATCACAAGGCCAGTTGAGCTAAAGTGTGGTGAATAAGAAAGAGAATGGTAAAAGGTGAAATGAGAGAATTAAGCGTGGTTCAAAACTGTAGTCTACTTGTAATGGCAAGCCTTGGGAGGGTTTTAATCGTAGGAGGATCTGACTGGATTTGTATATTTTAAAGTTGTGCTGGCTGTGGTGTGGAGATTATTTGGAGCAAAGATGTGTTCTTTATTTTTAATAGAAACCTATGCTCCTTTATCATTCTCAGAGTGTATTTAGTTACAATCCGAGAAATAAGTATGTTGCTTATGAAGCGATAAAGATTTATACCTATACCTCTCTCTCTCTCTCTCTCTCTCTCTCTCTCTCTCCCCTTCTCTCTCATATCTAACCATCTACCCAGCATCTATCTGTATCTACCTTTCTATCTAAAAGAGTCATAGCCAAATTATAGCCTGCAGGTCAAATCCACCTGGTTTCTCTTTTTGTAAATAAAGTTTTATTGGAACACAGCTATCCCCTTTTGTATATATATTGTCTATGGCTGGCAGACTGCAGTACTTATGACAATGAACATATAACCTTCAAAGCCCCAAGTATTTACTACCTAGCCCTTTGCTGAAAAAAAAAATTGCCAGACCCTGATATTATACTTTTCTCTTATACGTAGATTCTGATTTTCCACAACACATAAGTCATTATTTCTCTTGTCCTAGTCCTTGGGTTGGGTCTCCTGGCCTGTCCTCTCTGTGTTGCCCATTTACTGCCAAATTTGACTTCAGCATATCCTCATCTTTTTTGCCAGTGGCTCCATTTTAGTTTCCATACCTTGAATTTTGGGGTAGTTGATATCCACCTTCTAGCTTTGCTTGATGATTCTTCTGACATATTCTAACTCACAGTTTACCCAGAAACAATAATATATACAAATACAAATATATATACACAGTGGGACTCCATTCTGCCATTTAACTTCATGGACTTTCAACATTTGGGTAGATTCAAAATGCAAAAAAATTATCTCTTCCCCCCGCCTTCATCTTCCAATACGTTTTCCTTATCCATACTTTGAGGATAAGGAGACCCCATAGCCGGCAGGCATGTAGCTTCAAGCAGGGATCTCTTTTACAGGCAGCCGTAGCACAGTATAGTCTCAGAAAGAATAACTGTTTGCTGGTCCCTTCACTGATACGTCTTCTCTTCATATTCCTAATTTTAGAGAATTGACATCATGAGTCCCTTTGTTCTGTTACCAATCAGTCTGCTGCAAGGTTATGAAACAATAAATGTGTTACTTAATTTCTCTGGACTTCAGCTTCCTCTGTCACAAAATGAGGAGTAAAATCAAATTGTCTCTAAAATTCCTTTTGACTCACACATTCTCTAATATATTTCTAAGTCTTTTTAAAATTATACCTTTTACCAAAAAATGATCCTTGAGCAAATACCTAGTGAATATTAAACTTGCTTACTTCTTTTTCAAATTCCTGTGCAATATAAAATGTCTGCACCACCCTCATGCCAGTGACACAAAGCTGCTGTTTTCACTGGTCGTTGTTGAATGTAGATTCACTATCTTGATCTCTTCCGCCTACTTCTGTTAAGCATACATGCTCAGAAGTAGCTGGAATCACGTCTCATATTTGTGATTCTTTCAGAAATGAAAAATATTCACACCCTAAAAGAGCTCCTTTTTCTTCTTGACAGAACAGCTAGGTCTCTAAATTCAAGAGTGTGCCTGCCAAGAAATAGGAGATTTTGGAAATATTTTAAGTCAGATAATATTTTCTCACAAATATGGAAAATAAAACCCTTGGTTTATAATACGTTGTCTAGAATGTTAAAGGAAAAATAGAACCAAATGAAAAAGTGGCCTTTAAAAAAATCAAAACAACACCAAAGCAGCCTTTAAGAAGCACTGGATTCATCTTTCTACTTTGTCATAGATTTCTTTAATCAGATGAATGTAACAAGTTGATTAGGCTTTACAAGCTTTAAGAAAAGTCAGAACCACTTATACTGAAAAACAGGACTCAGGATGTAAATTATTCACAGTTCATTAGACTAAGACAAGCATTTCTCAAACATTTCTCTATGCTTGAGAAAAGCGACATATTGAACTCTATTTTACTGTGAGGCTCAAAATGGCAATTAACAGTCTTAAGCTGCATATAAAACCCAATATGAACCACATTGACAAGAAAATTGTGTGAGAATCAAATTATGTTATCTTTGGTTTGAAGAACTAAGAAATAATTGCCAATAAGTATTCATGTATAGGACCAATTTTTTTGAAACAAGTTATTTTAATTACTACTAGTGTCAGGAGTACGTGAGGGTGATTTTATTAGATTTAATGTGTTTAGTGGAGCTGCCTGACTGTAGCTGCTATTCTTGACAAGACCTTAGAATTTATTTCATACTTGCATTGCTCATTGCAGACCTACGCTGAAATAAAACTATAAGTTAATCTCTCATTTTTGTTTACTCTTAAAAACTTCTGCTAAAAATATTGAGCCGAATGATGAATTGTATAGTATTATTTTTAAAAGCTGCAGAACTTATACTGATACCAGAAAGAAACAGATAAATGGATTTAAAAGCTCCTCCCTGTATTTGTATTAGATAATGCCTGTTTGTGTTAGTCACTCGATGAAGAGCTTCCCTGTTGTTCTGTCCATATTCTCTGCTTTGATTATTTGAAATTTATGATCCTTTAATCTCACTTCTCCCCCTTAGAGGCCCTACCCCCTACTTCCCAAACAAATGATTAAAAAAAATGTTTCTAAGAAAAATAAAAAAAAAAAAAACAAAGTGTACATCAAGCTACTGAAAGCAAGCAAAGCAAACTGGAAACTCTCTTTTACCATATGCTGTGAGGAAGAAGTTCTCTGAAAAATCTCCCGGGAAGACACCATCATTCTTTGTGGTGAGCAGACTGAAAATTCAGTATATCTGAGGTTGACATATGTGGACTTCCTTTCACCCCATCTAAAAGTTAACTGCTTTCTCACTCAGGGCTATTTTCTCTTTTCAGGCCTTGTAAATTTTCTTCACTCTGAACACCTAAAGGCTTGGCAAACATATATCTAGATTAACATATTTATTTGCAGCTGTGAATAGAAAAAAATTCAGAGGAGAATATATCTGAATGTTTATATTAATATCATGTGATGTAAATTAACACTTTGCAAGGCTTCCGTTGACTATTAATTGGCAGTTATTCTACAATGAAAGAGCTTTCGGATGGCCTGGCATAAAAGTTAGAATCTGAAATAGAAGTGAACTTCAGTTATAAAAATAAATCTCTAGAAAGAAGAGGAGAGAAAGAAGAGGAATATTCCAATCTTACCTTCATCATAATCTTATTAGCATTTCTAGTGAGTAGTTCAAGTATCAGTCTATAGTCTTATGACTCTGTCTCATAAATATGTCAAGAGCAAAGTATAGTTATTTTAATAGTCTGTGTTGGTGAACCATCATGGATTTAATTAAGAGACAACTAGTGTATGAAATATGACACAAAAGCACAAGACTTAATGGAGAAATGTTTTACTGCAGATTTAAATCAGGGCCACAGACTTAATGATGATCCAGGCTCAGAAATCCTACTTAAATTTAATTAATGCAGACTAGTGCAGACCTGTTCATATAGGAGAAAAAAACACAGACATAAAAAACCATTAGTGATTTAAGATTCTCAGAGTACACTGCCTTATTTATAAGGTCATGTGAGCATGGGTTATTAATAGCTTATTCTTTTGAATTTTATTATAAGATATTTAGATTGTAAGCTGTATAAAAGTCTTTTAAAATATTATTTCGAGTCTCTTCATGTTCTATGACAAAACGTCACCTCCTTTGCTTCTTAGCAAAAACAGCAAAAGCACAGAATGCAATGTTAGCCATTTTGATCAGATAATGACTGATCAAATGTGATCTAATTCTATGTTCGTTCGAAAGGAGCATAGGTATTATTTCTCTAGCTTAGCCTCATATGGACATGAACGGAGGATGGAATAGTACATGATCTTCATATTTTATTAAGTATTCCCTGTTTTATTCATTAGAACTACTGAGCTGGAAAATCTGGATCTGTTCTATCTATAACTTTACTATTGATATTATCAAAGAGAGAAACCATCACCAAGAACTTTATAAATATATTGAAAAGATATAATCCTTACCACTTTTAAGAATTTATGAGGTAAAGACATAACATTTACTTCTTCTTAACAGACTTACACTAAGCCATACTCAGGATCATTTGTCTCAGTTAAGTCAGGTTCATATTTTGTTTTGTTTTTACTTTTTAATTCTTCTCAAACTTGTCTTGTTGTTAAGGATATCTTAAGAACAACTTTAAGGGACTCAATGAAAATGATTATAAATTCCTTCTGGAGTGTTCATAGCCTGCAGCATCTGGTTTTGGAAATTAGTGCATGTTCACATTGTCTCAATAATTTCTTAATGTGTCTTTTGTCAATGACCATTTTTTGAAGAGTCTGTACAATTCTCAGTGAATCAATTATTTCTTTCTTAATTCAGAACACTAACAATTAAGAGTATTCATTTATTTCATGCCCTTGTTTATTCATTAGTGATATATATTTTACCTTTTGCTAATTTCATCATTTCCCTTGCTATATCTGGGAAAAAAAAGTCTCATTCACTTTAATTAATTTTTATACAATGAATCCATTCTGCTTTATGTCTTTGCTTATTTTATTTGCACACTGTAGTTGAGACAACCTATGCTTAGTTGAGTTTCTTCATTTACTTCCAGTATAGATTTTTTTTTTTTCTGGTACACTATTTTTTGTGGGAAAAGAATGGGTCATTCCTTCTTTTCATTTGTAAAAATCTATTCTTGTTGGCATATGCTTCTAGAATGTGTTTTACAATTTGCACATAGGGACATTCTGTTTTATTTTTAAAAATGAAAATATGGTCTAATGGGACTTCATAAATAATATCTACAATCAAACCTTTAGCATTCATTTGTTTGTTCTTGAGTTGTTCTAAGATTCAAATGTCACTAGATATGTCAAGTTTTTGCTGTTGATTTGAGCAGCTTTTTGAGATTTTGATTAGAATAACCTTTAAGAGGCTTGTTGTTTTAAAAGGCAGTTAAACAAAATAATCATAATTTTTATTAACCTTTTATTACTTAAAGAAATAGTCATTGCAGTGGGACTTTAATAACTTGCAAGATTTTAGTAGCACTCACCTTCCTGGCATGAAACTATGAGAAATTAAGTGTTCTGCATCATCAATATCTAATCAAAGCTATAAAGTGGCACAAGTAAGTTTGAATGAATATTTTTAAGTGATCTAAACATTTATAAGACAACTATCAAATGGTTGCAATTCAGATTTTTTTAGAAAGTATGAAAAGAGTTTTATTATAGGTTTTAAAATGCATTGATCAAAAGTATAGTAAGTCTACTTTGGGGCTTCCCTGGTGGCGCAGTGGTTGAGAGTCCACCTGCTGATGCAGGGGACGCGAGTTCGTGCCCCGGTCCGGGAAGATCCCACATGCCGCAGAGCGGCTGGGCCCGTGAGCCATGGCCGCTGAGCCTGCATGTCCGGAGCCTGTGCTCCGCAATGGGAGAGGCCACAACAGTGAGAGGCCCGCGTACCGCAAAAACAAAAACACAACAACAAAAAAAAGTACAGTAAGTCTACTTTAATATAACCCTGTCGTAGAAAACAGTCAAGCCATGGGTTTCTAATATGTTTGTATGAGATCTATTTTTCATCTGTCACCTGCATAAATTATGTAAAAGTTCACTGTATTGTTATTTCATTTATTCATTTTTCTTTTTGCGTGTATCATTAAAGCTAATTAGAAGTCATTTAAAATGACTGAATTTTATTACATATGAAAATGTTTGATTAAATCTATGTCAGTGCAACTTTTTTTTATAGTATACAAATAATGCTTAATAGGTTGAGTTTGCATATGAATACCAAGGATTATAAGACTCTCTCCCTTACATGGAGAAGAATTCTGTTTCCCACAACATAGTAGATTAAAATCTGCATACTGCAAAACACTCATGCTAGATAAAATATAAGACATCCTTCTAAATAAATATATGGCATTATAAGAAATTAAATGAAATCATTTGTGGCCAGCAACAAACTAGGAGAATAAATTCTTAGAGCTAAGCTAGCACTGAAGCCACTGAATAGCCCCTGGTTCTGCAGTCTCTGATGGTCATAGCCTTGAGATTCAGTGTTGATTCTTAAACCAGCGGTACTGGCATCTCCTGAGTGCTTATTGGAGGTGCAAAATCTTGGGCTCCACCTGCTTATTGAGAATCTATCTTTTAAGATACTCAAGTGATTTATGTACCTACTAAATTTGAGAACTTAGGTTTGAGAAGTCTGAATTCGTTTTAATTCTGTAAGTAATTAATTAGATGGCAAAAAAAAAAAAATCCCATTGGGCTTTCCCAGAGTTGGGGTTCATATCAGAGACCTCTCCTACCAATAAAGGCAGGGCTCAGAAAAGGATAAACTGGAGTCATGGAAGAGCATTTCTCCTCAGAGGTAGACATTGAAAGAGCTTATTGCTCTCAGCTCTGGTTTAGAGTGGAAAAGGGAAAAAAGCATCTCCATGAGAAATGATAGCCTTCAGTAGGCCCACATATGGTTTAAAAGTTTGAGTCCTTTCTAATTTTGCAACTTTAATTAGAATAATCACAGTTGAGAATTTTTATTAAAGAAAACAAAGGTTGGTAGTGCTTCAAGTTATCTGGAAAAAGTAAACAGAAATAATTTGTTTAAAGTAAACAAAGAGTGAATTAAAACTATAAATACATTGCAAGAGACTATCAAAATGACCAAGTAAACTTGAGGGGAAAAACATTAAATACAACTTCTAATAACAGAAAATGTCATAATTAAAAACTCAAAGGAATGATTAAAGAACAGATTGGACATTGTGAAAGTAAATTAGTGAACTAAAAGATAGATATCAAGAAGTTACACGAAGTTGTCACCAGAGATACATCATCAGATGGGTAATGTGAAGCTACGCATAAGAGACATGGAGGAAAGGAAGAGGTGTCAGATTTCCAGAAGGAGGTAATAGAGCTAATGGGGAAGTGACGTAACCAGAAAAATATGGAGTTGATGAAGCATAGCAATTCTTTTTTGTTTTAATTTATTTTATTCATTTATTTATGGCTGCATTGGGTCTTCATTGCTGCACGCGGGCTTTCTCTAGTTGCGGTGAACAGGGCCTACTCTTTGTTGTGGTGTGCAGGGTTCTCATTGTGGTGGCTTCTTTTGTTGCAAAGCACAGGATCTAGGCACCCAGGCTTCAGGAGTTGTGTTACATGGGCTCAGTAGTTGTAGCTCACGGGCTCTGGAACACAGGCTCAGTAGTTGTGGCTCGCAGGCTTAGTTGCTCTGTGGCATGTGGGATCCTCCTGGACCAGGGCTCATACCCGTGTCCCCTGCATTGGCAGGCAGATTCTTAACCACTGTGTCACCAGGGAAGTCCAAGCATAGCAATTCTTAAATTTAGGAAGCAAAGAAATCCTAGACATCAACAATAAAAGGAATATATATTAGAGTCAAAATATAGATTAACAAAGAGGATATAAGCAGAGAAAAAACAAATTATGTAAAAAGGAATAATAATAATAATATAAATAGTTGGTAGAAATAAAAGTAGGAAACAGCGGAATATCTTCAAAGTGCTAAGAGAATAAAACATTCAACTTACATTGGTATAATCAGAGTGAAATAAAGACATTTTCAGTTAATTTTCTCATCTTAACCAAAACCTTGCCACTAAAGAACTTATAATGTCCTTCAATAAGAAGAAAAATGATCTCAGAAAGGTCAGAGTTACAGAAAGACAAGTAGACTAAATAAACAATAGACATGTGGGTATATATAAATAAAAATTGAGTATACAAATAGTAAAAAACAAAATCTAATAGGGGGGTTTAAACACACACACACAAACACAGATACACACACACAAAAATATAGGCAAAAGGCAGAAATAAACAATAATAAAAGGAAAAGGGTACATAATAGAGTTGCAACTGAAATAAAATATTAAGACAATGTTGTATTTAACAAATAACTTCATGAAACAAAATATAAGAATTTCTAGAAAGATACAATTTGCTAAAACTGACTCAAGAAGTAATTAAAAAATCTGTTTACTCATGTAACCATGAAAAAGAGTGCCGAATTGGACATTTGAATTTAAAAATAAATACCAGGTCCCAGAGAATTTACATACGAGTTTTGCCAAGCATTCAAAGAATATATATTTTCAATTCTATATAAATCATTTCTATAGAAAATAGGAAGGAGGTACCTTCTAACTCATTCTGTAAGGTTAGCATACATTTCTATATATATAACTATACATTAAAGGAATTCAAATAATGTGATGTTATAATTTGTTCATGGAAACATTTTGCAATCTAGAACCCAGCAACTTCCACTTGCTAGTTACATTGCATGAGAAACTTTTACAAATGTTTGTCAGGAAATATATCTGAAATAGCATGGTATGTTTATAACAACAAAACAAAGAAAAAATGTGTAGTACACATGGTATATACAACAGAGAAAATGAATGAGCCTCAGCCTCAAACCCCTTGAGTCCAGGGTTTTCATAGGATTCCCAAAGTAGCACTTGACATTTTCCTCAGACAAAAATAAATTTAGAACTCCTGCACCAAGTATCAGCCTGATGTATTCCATCTTTTTTACAGAGACCTTAAAAGCTACCTCATGACATATTAGAAGCTAGAGTTTGGTGTCACACCAATCCCCTATTTGGAATCCTGGCTCTACCACTTGCTGGCTATGTAATCTTGGTCAACTTTAAAATTTTTCTTGCCTAGTGTTTTTCTCTCCAAAGTGAAAAAATAACAGCATCTGCTTTACTGATCGATGGCCATCAATAGATTATAGGAACTACTTTAATTATAGTGATAGTTTCAACATATGCAGCTTTCTAGATTTCAAGGAGTATGCATATATATTATCTTATTTCAGCTGCACAAGAAGCATCAATATGCTTATATTTTCCTGTTTACGAACTTCTGTTTGGACCATCATTTTGCTTATCAGTTATTTCAAGGATTATATTTGCCTAATATAATTATGATCATTTGTTCCATATATTGGATGATTACTATGTGCCAGGTACTGAGAAAAGCACTTTACTTTTTTAATGTCATCTACTTTCTTTATCTCCTTTAATTCTCACCATAACTCAGGGCCGGTCCTGACAACAGAGGAGCAGTTGTACTTGGTAAAGCACTTTCAAAGATGATGAAATCAGGAAATTATGTTGAATCCTCCACCAGAAGTGGGAGAGCCATCTTTTTGGACTATCATAAAATCCTGAGGAATTAATAGTTCTGTCCAGCAAAGAGGACATAAGAAGCATTTTATAATTTTTTTTAAATGAGCAAATAATAAACATAATTAATAATTTAACTTCCTGGTAATCAAGTTAAAACATTAAATAAAATTATTTGTCACCTTCAGAGTGACCAAATTTTTTAAAGTAATAAAATCTAATGTTAATGAGGGTACTTAGATATTTTCAAACACTACTTAGGGCATATAAATTGTAAAACATTTTACATGGAAATCTTGCAAAAAAACTTGAGTATATTTATATTTTGAGCTAGGAAGTTTATTTCTAGAAATGTATGCTAAGGGAACAGTAAAAAAAGTGTGTAAAGATCTAAATATGAGAATTTATCCAACATAGTTTTTAATATGAAACCATTGAAAATAGCCTAAAAGTTCAAAAATATGCAAATGGTTAAACATATAATATATACATTCATTTCAATACTATGTGTCTATTTAAAGTTTAGTTTCAGTGAAAATTAATGGTAAAAACATTGTTAATGATTTAAGTTCAAAAAGAGGTTACAAAATGATATATACGTTATAATACTTTTTGTAAATATGTATAATTATAGGATTGAAAGGAAGTATACAACTATGTCATCTATTGCAGAATAACAAGAAAAATTTACTTACCTATTACTTTGCTAAAATGTTCAGTTTTCAAAAATAAGCGTATACGATCTTTGGGATAAGAATTAAAATCACAAAAGCTAGAAAAAAGATTGGATAGAGGTAAGCCAAGTTATTTTAAAGAAGGCTAAAGTCCTCTCAAATGAATTGTTACAACAGTCAATGAAAGTAGTTATACATTGAAATAAGTCAGGAGACCATTCATAGGGCAAAGATCCAAACCACTGGGAAACAAAAAAGGACACTGTTTAGAATCAGCATGCAAATTCAGAACACAAACAAACGGGGTGCTTGAGTTATAGAAATTATGGCCACTCCCATGTAAGATAATATTTTCAAATTACAGTAAATTATTTGTTCCAAACCACAACACAGTTTAGCTTTGCAAAACTACATTAGATCCTCACCGTGAATCAAGCATTCTGCTCACTACTGAAGACCCAGTGAGGTCCCTGCTTTCAAGAAGCTCCTTGTTATAGTAGGCATGAGTTCAATGTATCTAAAAGTGTGGCCCAGTGGCAACTTCACCAGAATCACCTGGGGGTGGTGATTCTTAAAAATGCAACGTCTAACTCCAGAGATTTGCTGTTTGAGACAGGAACCTACATTCATAAGAATTTCTCTAGAAGCTTCATATGCATACGTACTAACATCTGAAAGCTGCTAGCTTGGAAGAAAAACTGGGAGCTTTTCAAATCAAACAGATCCAAATTTGAATCTTGACTACTTCTTTATACACTGCTTTTTAAAAATAATATAATTTAGATTCTGCCACCGACACCAGACTAAAACTATACAATGATAATTATTGCTCTATCTTAGCTATCATATTTCTTGCTTTGATTTTCTTGACTTTCCTCTCCTTGGAATTCTCTTTTCTTTTTGACCTCTGAGACCAAACACTGTTCATGGCTCTTCTCTCGTCTCTCTGATCATACGTTCTTGATCTTTGTTATTTATTAACTAACTTACTGTGGGTAAATTAATTAACTCACGAATCTCAGTATCTTCATTTATCAAACAAACAAAACGATACCACGAACAAAAAAATTGTCTCACAGAGTTGTTGAAGATGAAATTAGATAATGTGTGACAAAAGCTGGGACTCAATAAATATTAACACTTGTAATTAAAGAGCCATAACAGAGATAACACAAGACACTATTGGAACCCTTGGGGGAACTGGGAGTAAAATGATAAGAAGGTCAGATCCAAGGTCTACTGAATGATGTCACCCTTTAGTTGGTTGAGTCTTGATGAATAAGTAAAAGTCAGGCAAAAGAAAGATTTCTACAAAACAATCTGGATTAATATTTTAACTAAATTGACCAACAAATTTTATCAAATAATTGATTGATTTGTAGAAACAATTAGTTGACCCAGTTAAATCATTTAACTGATTTATTATTCCATATTATTTTCTCGATTTAAATTTGTTTTCTTTTGATCTAAATTTTCAGTTTTAGATTCATAGAATCACTTTCCTGTGAAAAGAAAATGATATGAACTGTAATATTACATTTAACCGAATATAAAAATAGCTGTTTTAAACAACTGAATACATTAAATTGGTGTAGATGGAAAATAGTGGAAATTGCTTTACAAAGAACATTTTATCTCAAACCACTATCAGCTACTGGGAGCATTCTTGCACTGCATTGTAAATAACAATCATACAAAGAATTGCAATAAAATGTTTATATGGTGTTTTATACTCCTTTCTACATATAGTAGAACAAATATTTCTATTACCTTTGAAAATAGTTTCTTCACTTGGTTTTCGTGTACAGCTGTACGTAGTGATCTCCTGATGACCTATTAGCTTCTATCCATGGGTTAGTCTTACCACTTGGCAACTGCAGGCTAGGGGTCACTTTCCTGTTACTATTTGAGACCATTTAGGATACTTGAGATGTGTTTAGAAGCACAAAGTACTTCAAATGAAGTTTAGCTTGTGTTGGTTATATAACCATTCTGGACAATTGTGGAAATCCTACTGTTAAAATCATAGTCTAGGGCTTCCCTGGTGGCACAGTGGTTGACAGTCCGCCTGCCGATGCAGGGGACCCGGGTTCGTGCCCCGGTCCGGGAGGATCCCACATGCTGCGAGCGGCTGGGCCAGTGAGCTATGGCCGCTGAGCCTGCGCGTCCGGAGACTGTGCTCCGCAACGGGAGAGGCCACAACAGTGAGAGGCCCGCGTACCGCAAAAAAAAAAAAAAAAAAATCATAGTCTAACATGAATTTTGTATCATGCATTAATTTTTAAAATTTATTTTATTGAAATACAGTTGATTTACAATGTTGTGTTAATTTCTACTGTACAGCAAAGTGATTCAGTTATACATGTATATATATACATACATTATTTTTCATATTCTTTTCCATTATGGTTTATCACAGGATATTGAATATAGTTCTTTGTGCTATACAGTAGGACCTTGTTGTTTATCCATTCTATATATAATAGTTTGCATCTGCTAAACCCAAACTCATAATCCACCCCTCCCCCCTGCCCCTCCCCGCTGGCAACCTGTTCTCTCAACTGAGATGTATCAGAATAACTCATTTCAGGTAAGGGGTGATCTAGCAGCTTAATTACTTTAACTTTATGCTTTAATATACATGGAAGACAAACTGAAAGATAAAGCTTTATGTCATTTTAATTTTCCAAATGATCCGTAATAAACACCTGTATGCGCTATTTCTAAGAAAAATCACCAAATGGAACCAATAATCCCTCTAATCCTACTATGTAATATACATTTTTTCTTCTAATTGGAAGAAAAGATACTAATATTACAATCACTATTCTTGGTTGCCTTCCCATAATACAAGCAGAATGAACATAGGCCCCTATCAAAATCCTGTCCAGGTATAAAAGGATCCTTATTTGAAACTTCTAGGTTTTATTATTCAATCCAAATAGAATATAGTAATGAATTATGGCTTATGGATATTAAGACTAAGAATTTTTGTGAATAGATTTTGTCATCCTGTCGTTCCAGGAGAATTTGTTAAAAAATAGTAAAATCAAGAATTCTCAAAAAAAAAAAAAAAAGAATTCTCCCCTGTTTGATGAAGCAATTGTATGGAAATTTATGCCAGAACTTTGGTTATAGGTGTCAGTCAGTCATTCTGATATCAGGCTTTTGCCCATTTAAGGGTAGGAACCCCTTGAAAGTAGAAGGGTCCTATCTAAGGATAGAGAGCTGAAAGAGCTTAAGTCATAGCTAAATATAGTTTGAATGTTGTATTTATTCAAACAAATTTATATTGTATGTATAAAAAGGATGTGAGGGGCCTCCCTGGTGGCACAGTGGTTAAGAAACCACCTGCCAATGCAGGGGACACGGGTTCAAGCCCTGGTCCGGGAAGATCCCACATGCCTCAGAGCAACTAAGCCTGTGCACAACAACTACTGAGCCTCCACTCTAGAGCCTGTGAGCCACAGCTACTGAAGCCTGCGTGCCTAGATCTGGTGCTCCGCAACAAGAGAAGCCACCACAATGAGAAGCCTGCAAACCGCAACAAAGAGTAGCCCCCGCTCACCGCAACTAGAGAAAGCCTGTGCGCAGCAACGAAGACCCAACACAGCCAAAAATAAATAAATAAAATAATTTTTTTAAAAAAAGGATGTGAACCTTTTGCACAAATTTCTATTTCTTTGTGAGAAAAGAATGAGGATATTTAAACTTTTGAAAATTAGAGGAAGTTATTAGAGGTATTAGGGGAAGAGTCAATAAATCATTCTAAAATAGATATGGAAGAGTAAGAATCTACAAATACTCTGGTTTTCAAAGGCTTTCAAATACTCTGGTTAACTTTCAAAAAGGCCAGGACATTCATTCTATTAGATGTTAGGACATGTCAGAAATATATAGGAATATGAACAGAATGATTCAAGGACAGGTAGTAACAATTAGACCATATCAAGTGACACACCGTTACTTCTGCCACATTCTATCCTTTAGAAGTCCAGCCCACACTCAAAATGAGGAGAATTGAGCAACACCTCTTGAAAGGAGGGGTACATAATAATTTGTGGAGATATTTTTTAAACTACTAAAAAGGAAACACAAAGAAAGCAGACATAGAAAATGAACAGGGAAGTTACATGAGTGAGAAGTATGTGAAAAGGTAGCCAAACTTACTAGTCATTTGAGAAATACAAATTAAAACTAAGAAATATCAATTTACATGCATCAAAATGGCAAAAAATAGTAACTCAGATAATACCAAGTGCTGACAAAGAAGCTGGGCAAAAAAAAAAAAAAAACTCATAAACATCACATAAATGTGATTGTAAACTATTTCAGGTATTCTGGAAAGCAAAATGTCAGTATTTAGCAAAATTCCTGGAAGACCATATATGCTCTTTATCCCAGAGGTCCCATTTCTGATTATAAGTTTCAAGGAAATTCTCTCCAAGTATGGAAGTGGACATGTAGGAGAACGTTTAATCCAATGTTACTTGTGCTGGTGGAGAATGGGAAATAAAATAGTTTTCAATGTTCTATACACTGGGCAACAGTAAGAAAAAACAGATTATATGTACATACAGCAGAATGCATAATCCTCAGAAAAGAGAGTCTCTGTGTTAAAATGCTGGAAATTTTAAAACATTATACCATTTGCTAGAAAGTTATGTAAACATAAAATATATCATAATTTAAAAGGATACCTGCATGTTCCAGGATATACATAAAACGCATTAAACTTGGGACCTATAATTGATAAGAATGGTAATATAGATCATGGAAAATGAGAAGAAACAAAAGAGGACTTGTATGTACTGATGCTAAAAATATGGAAGAAACTGAGGAGCATGATTGACTAGGCCCTGGCCATCTGAGAACCAATGAAGCATATGAGCATATGCATACACACATGCATACATACATGCATACACACACACACATACTCACATACACAAACACAAAACAACTTAAGTACCCACTAATAAGATGGCATAATGAATTAAAGAACATCCCCATGATGAATATTATCAATCCATTAGAATAATGTTTATGAATAATTCCTCATGATTTTTATGATGGTAAGTGAAAAATTTTAGAAATGAAATAGGCTTAGAGGGAAAATGCAAAGAAAATATGTACATGCATAAATACTGATATTCATAAAAATCTTAGTAGAAATTACTAAGGTGCCTAATTTTTGTTAAATTATCAGCTTTAATCTTATTAGTTTTTCTTTTTTTTTAATTAGTTACCTTTTTTTTTTTTTTTTTTTTTGCAGTACGCGGGCCTCTCACTGTTGTGGCCTCTCCTGTTGCGGAGCACAGGCTCCAGACACACACAGCGGCCATGGCTCACGGGCCTAGCCGCTCCACGGCATGTGGGATCCTCCCAGTCTGGGGCACGAACCTGTGTCCCCTGCATCAGCAGGCGGACTCTCAACCACTGCACCACCAGGGAAGCCCTAGTTACCTTTTTCATACATATTAATGCATATAAGTCAATCCCAACCTCCCAATTCATCACCACCTGCACTCCAAACCCCCTTTTCCTCCTTGGTGTCCATACGTTTGTTCTCTACCTCTGTGTCTCTATTTCTACCTTGCAAACAAGTTCATCTGTACCATTTTCCTAGATTCCACATATATGTGTTAACACATATTTGTTTTTCTCTTTCTGACTTACTTCACTCTGTATGACAGTCTCTAGGTCCATCCACGTCTCTACAAAGGACTCAATTTCGTTCCTTTTTATGGCTGAGTAATATTCCATTGTATATATGTACCACATCTTCTTTATCCATTCGTCTGTTCATGGGCATTTAGGTTGCTTCCATGACCTGGCTATTGTAAATAGTGCTGCAATGAACATTGGGGTGCATGTATCTTTTTGAAGTATGGTTTTCCCTGGGTATATGCCCAGTAGTGGGATTGCTGAGTCATATGGTAATTCTATTTTCATTTTTTTAAGGACCCTCCATACTGTTCTCCATAGTGGCTGTGTCAATTTACATTCCCACCAACAGTGCAAGAGGGTTCCCTTTTCTCCACACCCTCTCCAGCATTTGCTCTTTGTAGTTTTTCTGATGATGCCCATTCTAACTGGTGTGAGGTGATACCTCATTGTAATTTTGATTTGCATTTCTCTAATAATTAGTGGTGTTGAGCATCTTTTCATATGCTTCTTGGCCATCTGTATGTCTTCTTTAGAGAAATGTCTATTTAGGTCTTCTGCCTATTTTTTAATTGGTTGTTTGTTTTTTTTAATATTGAGCTGCATGAGCTATTTATATATTTTAGAGATTAATCCTTTGTCCATTGATTCATTTGCAAATATTTTCTCCCATTCTGATGGTTGTCTTTTCATCTTGTTTATAGTTTCCTTTGCTGTGCAAAGGCTTTTAAGTTTCATTAGATCCCATTTGTTTATTTTTGTTTTTATTTCCATTACTCTAGGAGGTGGGTAAAAAAAGATCTTGCTGTGATTTATGTCAAAGAATGTTCTTCCTATGTTTTCCTCTAAGAGTTTTATAGTGTCCAGTCTTACATTTAGGTCTTTAATTGATTTTGAGTTTATTTTTGTGTATGGTGTTAGGGAGTGTTCTAATTTCATTCTTTTACATGTAGCTGTCCAGTTTTCCCAGCACCACGTACTGAAGAGAGTGTCTTTTCTCCATTGTATATTATTGCCTCCTTTGTCAAAGATTAGTTGACAATAGGTGCGTGGGTTTATCTCTAGGCCTTCTATCCTGTTCCATTGATCTGTATTTCTGTTTTTGTGCAGTACCATATTGTCTTGATTACTGTAGCTTTGTAGTATAGTCTGAAGTCAGGGAGTCTGATTCCTCCAGCTTTGGTTTTTTCCCTCAAGATTGCTTTGGCTATTCAGTGTCTTTTTTGTCTCCATACAAATTTTAAGATTTTTTGTTCTAGTTCTGTAAAAAATGCCATTAGTAATTTGATAAGGATTGCATTGAATCTGTAGATTGCTTTGGGTAGTATAGTCATTTTCACAATATTGATTCTTTCAATCCAAGGACATGATTTATCTTTCCATCCGTATGTGTCATCTTTAATTGTTTTCATCAGTGTCTTATAGTTTTCTGAGTACAGGTCTTTTACCTCCTTAGGTAGGTTTATTCCTAGGTATTTTATTCTTTTTGTTGTAATGGTGAATGGGATTGTTTCCTCAATTTCTCTTTCTGATCTTTCATTGTTAGTGTATAGGAATGTAAGAGATTTCTGTGCATTAATATTGTATCCTGCAACTCTACCAAATTCATTGATTAGCTCTAGTAGTTTTCTGGTGACATCTTTAGGATTCTCTATGTATAGTATCATGTCATCTGCAAACAGTGACAATTTTACTTCTTCTTTTCTAATTTGTTTTCTTTTTATTTCTTTTTCTTCTCTGATTGCCATGGCTAGGACTTCCAAAACTATGTTGAATAATAGTGGCAAGAGTGGACATCCTTGTGTTGTTCCTGATCTTAGAGGAAATGCTTTCAGTTTTTCAGCATCGAATATGATGTTTGCTGTGGGTTTGTCATATATGGCCTTTATTATGTTGAGATAGGTTCCCACACTGCACACTTTCTGGAGAGTTTTTATCATAATTGGGTGTTGAATTTTTTCAAAAGCTTTTTCTGCATCTATTGAGATGATCATATGGTTTTTATTCTTCAGTTTGTTAATATGGTGTATCACATTGATTGATTTGTGTATAATGAAGAATCCTTGCAACCCTGGGATAAATCTACACTTGATCATGGTGTATGATCTTTTTAATTGTTGTTGGATTCTGCTTGCTAGTATTTTGTTGAGGATTTTTGCATCTATATTCATCAGTGATATTGGTGTGTAATTTTCTTTTTTTGTAGTATCTTTGTCTGGTTTTGGTGTCAGGGTGATGGCGGCCTTGTAGAATGAGT
Source organism: Delphinus delphis (assembly GCF_949987515.2). NCBI lineage: Eukaryota > Metazoa > Chordata > Mammalia > Artiodactyla > Delphinidae > Delphinus > Delphinus delphis. The sequence continues at coordinate 86,247,502 of NC_082683.1, forward strand.
TTGGGAGTGTTCCTTCCTCTGCAATTCTTTGGAAGAGTTTGAGAAGGATGGGTGTTAGCTCTTCTCTAAATGTTTGATAGAATTCACCTGTGAAGCCCTCTGGTCCTGGACCTTTGTTTGCTGGAAAATTTTTAATCACAGTTTCAATTTCATTACTTGTGATTGGTCTGTTCATATTTTCTACTTCTTCCTGGTTCAGTCTCGGAAGGTTAAACTTTTCTAAGAAGTTTTCCATTTCTTTCAGGTTGTCCATTTTATTGGCATAGAGTTATTTGTAGTGGTCTCTTATGATGCTTTGTATTTCTGTGGTGTGTGTTGTAACGTCTCTTTTTTCATTTCTAATTTTATTGATTTGAGTCCTCTCCCCCTTTCTCTTGCTGAGTCTGGCTAAAGGCTTATCAATTTTGTTTACTTTCTCAAAGAACCAGCTTTTAGTTTTATTGATTTTTGCTATTGTTTTCGATGTTTCTATTTCATTTATTTCTGATCTGATTTTATGATTTCTTTCCTTCTACTAACTTTAGGTTTTGTTTGTTCTTCTTTCTCTAGTTCCTTTTGGTGTAAGGTTAGATTGTTTTTTTGAGATTTTTCTTGTTTCTTGAGGTTGGGTTGTATTGCTGTAAATGATCCCCTTAGAACTGCTTTTGCTGCATCCCATAGGCTTTGGATAGTCATGTTTTCATTGTCATTTGTCTCTAAGTATTTTTTGATTTCCTCTTTGATTTCTTCAATGATCTTTTTGTTATTTAGTAATGTATTGTTTAGCCTCCATGTGTTTGTGTTTTTTACATTTTTTCCCTGTAATTTATTTCTAATCTCATAGCATTATGGTCAGAAAAGATGCTTGATATGATTTCAGTTTTCTTAAATTTACCAAGGCTTGATTTGTGACCCATGATGTGATCTATCCTGGAGAATGTTCCCTGTGCACTTGAGAAGAGAGGGTAATCTGCTGGTTTTGGATGGAATGCCCTATAAATATCAATTAAATCTATCTGGTCTATTGTGTCATTTAAAGCCTGTGCTTCATTATTAATTTTCTGTCTGGATGATCTGTCCATTTCTGTAAGTGAGGTGTTAGTTTTTGATTATAATCTCTTCAAATATTTTCTCAGGTCCTTTCTCTCTCTTTTCTCCTTCTGGACCCTTATAATGTGAATGTTGGCTTGTTTAATGTTGTCCTAGCAGTCTCTTAGGCTGTCTTCATTTCTTTTCATTCTTTTTTCTTTATTCTGTTCTGTCACAGTGATTTCCACCATTCTGTCTTCCAGGTCACTTATCCGTTCTTCTGCCTCAGTAATTCTGCTATTGATTCCTTGTAGTGTATTCTTCATTTCAGTTATTGTATTGTTCATCTCTGTTTGTTCTTTCATTCTTCTAGGTCTCTGTTAAACATTTCTTACATCTTCTTGTTCTTTGCCTCCATTCTTTTTCTGAGGTCCTGGATCATCTTCACTACCATTATTCTGAATTCTTTTTCTGGAAGGTTGCCTATCTTCACTTCATTTAGTTGTTTTTCTGGGGCTTTATCTTGTTCCCTCATCTGGTACATAGTCCTCTGCCTTTTCATTTTGTCTGTCTTTCTGTGAATGTGGTTTTTGTTCACAGGCTGCAGGATTGTAGTTCTTCTTGCTTCTGCTCTCTTATTTGTTTTTTAAATTTTTTTTTGTAATGAGTGTAACAAATTCATAATCTTGAAAACATATTTTTTCTAGATCAAATATCCCTTTTAAAAATTAATTAATCAACTATCAAGGGAAAAAAGACAATCTATGAATGGGAAAACATATTGGCAAACTATATCTGAAGTCAATTATAATATTCATGAGCAAGTTCATCATATTTTTGTGTGCAAGTCTGAATTTTGTTTCAATCAGTAGGCTTAGGAAAAGCTACTGTAATTGTTGAGTGGAGTTCTCCAGTGACTGTTCTAGCCTTTTGCCAAAAGTTAGGGGTTTGTTTTTCTAAATCTCTTTTAATATGTTCCCATCAGGCAAATTTCATCCAATGTTTGCTTGACCAAGAGGCATGTGAACTAACTGATATATCTAAAAAAACAGGTTGGTAAGTTTGAGTAGCTATGTTAAAATTTTCAGCAAACCTATGGAGGTCCTTAGTTATTTTAGCTAACTCTGTAACTATGGCTCATAATTCAGCTTTAGTCCAGGGAACGTAGGAAACTTGAGTTTGTTTGGTTCCAGTACAAAGAATTTATCTGAAGGTGGAGGGAATGAAAGTGTCCAGGTTGGAACTCCTTCCCTACTCTTTTGCTTAAACATGGTGATTAATTCTACTAGGTCAGTGGAGAAATATTTCTGTACAGTTGTCTTCTGACTCACAGGATCTTCTTTGCATTATCTTCTAGTTCTCTTGTGGCCTTCATTTTTACTTTGGATCAGAGACTGTGCCCACAGGTCCTCTTCCTCCTCTATAATTATGTCCCCATCTTCTTCTTTTTGGCTGCATTGGGTCTTTGTTGCTGCACATGGGCTTTCTCTAGTTGCAGTGAGCGAGGGCTGCTCTTCATTGCAGTGCGCAGACTTCTCATTGAGGTGGCTTCTCTTGCTGTGGAGCACAGGCTCTAGGCACACAGGCTTCAGTAGTTGTGGCATGCAGGTTCAGTAGCTGTGGCTCGAGGACTCTAGAGCACAGGCTCAGTAGTTGTGGTACACAAGCTTAGTTGCTCCACAGCACATGAGATCTTCCTGGACCAGGGCTCAAACTCGTGTCCCCTGCATTGGCAGGCAGATTCTGAACCACTGTGGCAACCAGGGAAGTCCCTGTCCTCATCTTCTGATGAGTCATTATCGTAAGGATCCCACCTCTTGGGGTCCAGGTTCTCCTGTAAAATAATCATGCACGTCTTTGAATGGGGCAGACTACAGCCCTGCATTTTAGTCATCTTACATGCCATCACTTCAATATACTCTTCTTTATGTTGTGTTTTCTTTAACATAATGTCCAAATTGGTGGAGCATGCACTCTGTACTTCTGTAACACCAGAGTCTCTTCAGTCTTTTCTGGTTCCCTGCCGAGCCATAATTCCTTTTCTGTGCTAATCCTTAGCGTGCATAACAAGGGCCATGTTGTAGCCTCAATAGCTTGCTCACTTTCTTTTCTGCACTTTTACTTTCTCACCCCTTCAATTAATATATCTAATAAGCCCTTTGGTGTTTGGGGAGCTTCCTTATACTCATGCACCAGCCCAAAGCATTCCACAGACCCAGCCAGTTCACCCACATGGAAGTGGCTAGCCAGACTGGTGTTTCCCCCACCAACAACGGGCTTTCCCCCAACACAACTCCTCTACCCATTCCTGTGTTTTCAGTCTCCTGGCTGGCTTTCCAGTTGTTCCAGGTTGGAGGGAATAAAAAATGCCCACTGAACTGACAAGGTATCTTGAGACTGAAAAATGAGGCAGGTAGCTCCAAATAGCCAATGGATCAGTTTACTATAGGGTAACTTACATACAGGGTAGGATTGGACAGATGGTGATCCAGAAGCATTTGCAGCTGCACTCCATCTACACTGCCAAAGGACCATTGGCACGAAGGGGCAATTTTAAAGTTAACCTAAGGTATGGGGGTACATTCTTGGAAATAGAGAATGCATTCCTAAGTCAAGATTATTGATGGTTAACTAGTCTTGTTGGTGCCAGGAATACGTCAGTGAATGTTTTTACCATTATTTGGAGACTAACAGAGCATGGAGGCCATGCTTCATAGACCTAGTGATCATCAAACAATATCTATTCACTACAAAGCCATTAATGACGAAAGAAGTTTACTACACAGTGAGGTCCTTGGTAGGGTCAGTGGAAAGACAGAAGGAACAGAACAGGCCCAAATGGCATTAGTTATGCTAATGGCTATTCATATTCTCAGAAGACAACTTTAAAGGGCAGGTTCTGATAGGTTCAGAGAAAGAGGTAATGGGGAAAGGTTTAGGGAAAAAGGGAAGTTCGGGGAGAGAATTAAAATGGGAAAATAGGGGATACAGAGGAAGTAGAGGCAGTGTAGAAGGGAAGGAGGAAGATGGCACCAGAGGTAGGACCTAAGCACAAGCTGGCTGCCCTACTTCCAGGGACAAAGGAGATGGAGGACAGGAAAGGGAGGCCTCAGAAGCCGTTTTGTCTTTCTTCAATTGCTTGCCTCAGTTAATTTAAAAATGATATTTTGTACAGAGGCAATTTTAGACTCTTGATAATGTTTGGAAGCCTCAAAATACTAGTCAAAATAGGCATCCAATTCACTTTTGACAATTTCCAAGCCATAGCTGTCCAATACCATTTTAAGAAAAGTAATTTTGGGGAGTTCAGAAGTTCCCAATAATGTCCTTGTGTGTTCTAAGTTACTTCTGGTTAAGTCAGTCCATTTAGTTAGAAATGCTCATGAGGAGGAACCATGGTTTTTAAACATAAAACCAGCCAGGGTTCCTGAAGGCAGAGTGCCCTCAAAACATTTAGATGACTGAGATCTTATTTCTTAGAGGTTTTTTCTCTAGATCCAAGAAGGAAAAAAAAATCTAAATAGCCCAGTTCCAATAGAAACAGCCCAGTTCCAAAACAATTGGACCAAAATCTTAGCAGCACAGGTCCAATAGGAACAGCCTGGTTCCAAAAGAGTCAGGCCAAAGTGCCAAATGAGTACTCACAGAAAGGACAAACCTTCAAAAACCAGCAGTTCCTGAAAAAAGTCTGGAGAGCTTTAAAACACGAAAGGAGCAGAGCTCAAATCCAGGAAAAACTTACCCTCAAACTCCAAGGTCAGCAAGAATGCAGTGAGCTCAGTGGGCTCTGTGGGTCCCAGCACCTGTTTTCTCACCAGCCTCAGAGTTATTGGGGATCTTTTCTGGATCCCACTTCTCTGACATCCAGTACTGCTGACCTAAAACAATAAAACAGCCAGTTATTTTACCAGCAAAATGGGTTAATTGGAGAACAGCAAAGAATTGCAATTTGGGACATGCAATCTGTGGTGAACCACAGGCAAGTCAGAAGAACATAAGAGATGAAAGTTTCTTTTATAGAGGAGAAGGGGGAGTTGGGAGTGACTCATGTAAACAAAGAGTCCTTTGGAGGAAACTGGAAGTTTGTAGTATAGCGACTTTTCATAGGCTGAGTTGTGACAGTCTTTAATTGGCTGGGCTGTTACCAGGCAAGGAAAAATTTTTTCTTCCTCCTGCTGGGTAGTAAAGTAGTAACCTTCTTCCTGTTGGAGATGCTAAAATACATTTCTTCCTGTTGGTTCTGCAATTGAGTGGTAGGGCATGACAGCTCTCCTTTCTGTCCTCCCAATGCCATTTTAAATGAGATTTCTGTTTATTAATTTTTACAATTTTAAAAGATATACCATATGTGTAATTGTAATATTAAAAGAATAAGAAAGAGAAATGGAGTAGAAGAAATATAGAGTAATAATGAGTTTTAAAAATTTAGGAAAGACACTAAACCATAGATCTAGGGAGCTCAGAGACTATGAAGCATTAAAAGGTACGAAAAGGGCTTCCCGGGTGGCGCAGTGGTTGAGAGTCCGCCTGACGATGCAGGGGACACAGGTTCGTGCCCCGGTCTGGGAGGATCCCACATGCCGCTGAGCGGCTGGGCCCGTGAGCCATGGCCGCTGAGCCTGTGCTTCCGGAGCCTGTGCTCTGCAACGGGAGAGGCCACAACAGTGAGAGGCCCGCGTACCGCACAAAAAAAAGTACCAAAAAAAGAAAAGACAATTCATTGAAGCATATCACACTCAAATTGTATAAAATAAAAGACAAATAGCACGTCTTGTAAGAAGACAGCAATAAGTCAAATTGATATTATGTACCTTTGAAGTCATGTGAGTGAGACTAGCACTTCACCTCTGTGATCTTCCTATCCTAAACACATTACTTACTCTAATCACAAGAAAAACATCAGACAAATCCCAATTAAGGGACAGTTTACAAAATACCTAACCGGTAATCCTCAAAGTTGTCAAGGTCATCAAAAACAAGGAAAATCTGAGAAACTGTCATACCAAGAGCTGCATAAGGAGACATGACTGCTAAATGTAATGTGGTGTCTTGGATGGGGTTCTTGAACAGAAAAAAGGACTTTTGAACAACCTGGGGAAACCAAATAAAGTATTGACTTTAGTTAATAACAATTTACTAATCTTGGTTCATTAATTATCATAAAGGTACCATATAAGTGTAAGGGTGTGGAGTATATGAGAGCCCTCCACACTATTTTTGCAGTAATTCTTTAAATCTAAAACTGTTCTAAAATTAAAAGTTTAATTTAAAAATTAACTAATATTTCTGAAATTTTTAAATCATTCATTATTTTTAAAACCTTGACTAATCAAAATACTAAAACATTGTTTAAAATAGTTTAGGTTTTATTACATGAGGTTAAAGGGAATATTGTTTCAGAACTTATGGTTTGCATGTAAGAAAAGTTCTACAGTGATTTGCAGAAGTTTTCTCAGTATTCACAGTGTGGTATATGGAAAGGAGAGGAGAATGGCTGCAAGACGAAATGAAGCATAGGAGGAGAAAGTAAGAGAAAATCAAGGTACACCTTAAGAATAAGAAATAATATAGTGAAACATCATTGACTGGAGTTTGGAATTTGTCATCTGACTGTGACAAAGATTATATCTATACAACTTTGCACAAGAAATGCTGTTTCACGGGCCTGAGATTTCTTTGCACCATGATCTTTATATCAAAAGACTGATACTGTCAAATGAAGTACTACTAATGAAGCGCTGAAGTGATGATTATAATAACATTAGCAGGAACAGCTACTATTACAATAATACATAGTAAATGCTGGCTGTATTCCTTTCTTTTATTCTCACAAGCTTCCTTGCTCCCATTTTTTGTATTATTATTAATATTATTGCTCCCATTTTTTGATGGGAACAATGAGGTTTAAAAAGTATCACAGTCACATAGTTAGCAAATGTAAGCCAAAAAAGATCTGTCTGGCTTCCAAATATTAGCACTTTTCATGATACTAGAAAGTCTATAAAAAAGTCAAGTATTAGGGCCCCAGATACAAGTCAGATACATAATGTAAGTGTTCATCAAAGAATAGTATGGGTTATCCTGTCTGGTGGATCACCTATATTATACTTCTGTTTGACTACATTACCTCAGTGTTTTTTAGGGTGTCTATATTTGTGACATATTTATAATATATATGTAAATATGTAATTTATCTTTTTCACAGATAAATGTTAAATTTTTTGTGCATTTTTTGAACATTCATCAACTAATGATGCCAAATTGGAGGAGGCAACCCAGAAGTGTACTCACTGCTTACAGTGTAAAGATTTATACTTTATCATTTATTTATTTGCAAGTGGATAATTGAGAGGCTCTCAGTGTTAAATTGTTTGCACTCTGTTAAATGATTTGATGCTGATGGGCCCCAGATGTCCTGAAAATGTTCCCACACCCTTGATGGCTCCTTCCATACACTCATTACTGCTTTAGCATGGCTGAACATATTTACAAATTCTAGGTCACCATCTGCAAAAGAAGCTATGTTGTGTCTATTTCAAATAAAAAGTGTGCTTTTAGATGTTATGAATAATATTATGCCCCTTGAAAAATATGATAGTATTAGAGTATAATGATCACCTGTGTATCTTTGTGGTTATCACAAGCTGAAAAACCAGGGTATTAGATGGAATGCTAAAGTCAGCAAAATGAGAGTAGGAATAGTTTGTTGGAATGAAAGCCCCTGTCCCTACTTCTGTATGGAAACCAGCACCTTGATTTTCCCCATCCAATATTTCCTGTTGCTAAGTTTTAAAAAAACAAAGAGATGAGGTAAGAATTGTGTCAAGGGTCCAGTGCTGAACACTTAGTAAGGGATTAATAAATGACTAGATGTGTTAGGAAACTATCATAGTAATTTTGCAAATGTTAGTCAAATGTATTTTAATTTCTCTACAAACCACATTTTCCTTAAACTGCTCATCTCTGAGATCAATTCATTTCCCTAAAAAAAAAATGGATGTGAAGTTAGAAATTATACAGAAATGATTTCTTACTGAGAAAGAATTTCCAGCTCAGGTTTTTGGACAGACCTGGACTCTGTGGTATGGATGGGACTTAGAGGTCGCCACTGCCTCTTCTGAGTTGAAAGCCAGTGGGCATATTATGGGAAGAAGCCAGGTGACCCTGAAGCAGAGGCTGGGGTTATTGTGCCCATTGAAGGGACTGAATGGAAGATGAGACAAAAAAGATTCAGGAGGTCCAAGAGCTGCAAAATGGGCTGAGTTAGTGCCCCAGCTAAGACAAGAGACACTATAGCATCAGAAATGACAGACTCCTGTCACTAGTACCCATAGGATAATCGGCAACCAGGTAGGCCTTTCATAGCCTTTGGCAATAGGACAGAGTTTTTAATCTCAAACAACTCAACAAAACTTTCTAGTTCAAAATGGATCAAACCCAGATACTTGGTCTCCTTAACACTAGGTACTAACCAACTGAGATAACTATAACTATAGGTACTGCAGGCAAATACCTAACCAACCTGTGAGGACTTTCAAATACCATTATTGATGTTTCTGACTACTCACCTTTGCAGGGGTATTGAAAAATGCCTGTGCTTTTAGTATATATATATATATATATATATATATATATATATATATATATATATATATATTTTAGATTGCCAAAGAGTAAGAGAACACTATTAACAAACAAACATAAAGAGGCTTCCGTGCATGTGCAATAAATTTTGGTCATAGCATGAGAAGTTTCATTCACAGCTATCACACTACATGGAAACTCCAATGCATATAAAAGTGAGGGAGCAACCAACATGAAAAGTCTAAGAGGATTCTTTATTAAATGAAGTGGGCATAGTTAAAAGCACTGATTTTCACATGCCAGCTGGGCTGCTACAGGTCTGATTATGCAATTTGCACATTAAATTGCCCGGCCCCTTTGTATGCTTTCTTTTTTTTTTTTTTTTTTTTTTCAGTACGCGGGCTTCTCACTGTTGTGGCCTCTCCCGTTGCGGAGCGCAGGCTCAGCGGCCATGGCTCACGGGCCCAGACGCTCCGCAGCATGTGGGATCTTCCCGGACCGGGCCATGAACCCGTGTGCCCTGCATCGGCAGGCGGACCCTCAACCACTGCGCCACCAGGGAAGCCCCTATGCTTTCTTCATTCAAGTTTTGCAGGTGTGTTAGTGAAGTAATCTGATTTTGACATCGAGAATCTTATAGGTACAGGCTTATCTAACGTCTAAAGTTTTTGGAAATCAATGAGATGTTTCAGCCTGTCAGAGTTGTATTGGTTTCACCTAAATGGAGTAGCACTCTACTCAATTCAGTATGGAAAGCTAACAAAATGCAAGCATTAACTTCATATCACTTCTGCATATTAATATAAGAATATAATATAAAATATATAATAAAATATTAATACATAATATGTTCTATAACATACATGCTATAAGATATATAATAATATTATATAGTCTATAATATAATAATAATGCCTACGCTAAGACACAAGGCTCTATCCTTGGAATACACAGGTAAATAAAGCATAGCCTTTGCTCTTGAGAATTTTATTAGAGAACAGGTTACCAGTGGAAGTTGGAACCAAGACAGGCGTATCGTGTAGGAGCTGAAGTCATGAAGGACATGCTACCACAGGCAGTATGGGAGCTGGGGAAGAAAAGCCCTAGCCCTCACAGCTAAGCTTCTGTTCTCTGGTTGAACATAAACAATTTTACAGAGCAACAGAATCAGACCACTCTGAGATTGTGATAAATCAAGACAAAAACAAGGCAACTGTGTAATCATATATATATACACAGATAAAACAAAATATTGTCCCCACCACAAAAATAGACTTTATATTACCATATATTCCCCTATCCTGGCTAATAGGAGTATCTACTGCTTCACCACCAATCAAAAGTGTAGCTTCACTCCATTTTTCTCACCTTCTAGATAAGAAGTATTAAGATACCTAATCATAGAATTACCTTTGCTTCTTCTTAGCATCTGATGCAGACTAAAGCCCCACTTCCTTAAAGTCTCCCCCAAAATGCCTAACCCCAGACAAATCCTAAAACAAGTCATTTCTAACACCTTCTTACTGAGGTGCCCCAAGAGTAAATAATGCAACAAGCCAATAAACACTACTCAGGTCAAATATAAGCATGTCCCTGGTTGTTTCTGTCTAAAGAGAAATGACACCAATTTGTCTCCTTTTTTTTGAAATTCACAGAATCTTAAACTCTCAGACCTATAAATACTTGAGACCATGTAGTCTGAACTCAACTATATGCATAAAAATTTTATTATATTCTTGATGTATTAGTATGCATCCTCTAATAAACACCCCTAGTATTAAAAACATATGGTTTATCAGCTCTGTGATGTTAGGCAGCTGTTTAAAATTTCTGTGCCTCAGTTTTTCCATCAGTAATTGGGGATAAAAATGATACCTACATCACAGGGTGATCGTGATGAGTAAATATAAGTAAAATAGTTACAAAGTGTTTTTCACAAAGTAAAGGTTTTCTCTTACTATTTGCTATTGTCTTTGAAACACATCTTTGTATCTATAATTTTGTCTATTCTGGGTTTGTTTGTGCCTTTAAACCTTAAGTGTTTTTTTTTAATTATCTTAATTAGGTTTTATTTTTTAGGTTTGACTCAGAATTCTATCCTTTCGAGAACATTCTTAACTTTGAGCTGCTAACCTACTTTCCTACTTTATTCACTATCCACTCAGGTTTATGTCACTCCAAAATGAGATAAGCTTTTCACTGAAGACAATGACGATATATTTGAATAGGAAAGATATGGGGGCAGAGACCTTTAACACGTCCTTAGGATAAATGAATTTATTAACAGCATCCTTTATAAATAGTCATGATAGACATCATTAATCTATCCAATAGCAGAATCACCCTGCCCAAATTTCTTCATTTTTTTTCCCTCCAGATAAATGAATTTATTAACAACATCCTTTATAAATAGTCATGATAGAAATCATTAATCTATCCAATAGCACAATCACCCTGCCCAAATTTCTTCACTTTTTTCAAGTATATTATAAGAAATTCTGTCAAATGAGTTTCTGAAATCTTGACACAATCTTCAACATAACTCTGAACCAATATCTGGGAATACTGTTAAAAATAATGTATTCATCTGGCATAACTTAATCACAAAATTTAATGCTGTCACTTCTTTAAATTTTTATAGATATACCATTTTATCAGTTTATAATATTTTCTGTCACAACATCAAGCTCACTGGCTCATAGGTGTCACTAACGTTATCCTGTTTTGAAAATCAGGACAATATATGCTAATCTTTATCATTCCCTCTAGCTGTATTTGACATAGTTTTTCATACATTACCAACATTGGTTTACCAATTTCATTTGAACTCAATAAAATATCAATAAAGTATTGATAAGCCCTTCATTTAACTCTATGAACAAACGTTTGAACAGGAAATGTTTGAGAATAGAGCCCTTTGATGTCACCAGATCACAAACCCTTTGGGGATAGCCTTAAATATCTAAATTCAATGAGTCAAATGTTCCAATTAACTAGGTTTCAAGTCATTGGCTTTCAAACTTTTTGACAGTGAGTTACACTAAGAAATACACTTTACATTGACCTCTCTCCTGTTCTGTTTTACACACACTCCCACACACGCACACACAGACCATGTTTAATCTTACTGTATATTTTCCTTCTGTTCTATAAAAGCTGCACCCTAAACCCACCAAACTGACTTCACAGCCCACTAATAAGCAAGTCACAATCTATGGTTAGAAAAACACTGCTCTTAAACATCAGTTTTGCATGTTTTTTTGACTGAACCTAATATAAAACTAACTATCCCTGTAAAACTGGCTTGAGTTTCTCTCAGTCAAGATTGGCTAGATTAATCCTCTGGGTTTGGGACACAAGGCTTTTTGAGGCAGGAGCCTGCTGTGTCCCCCTTTGCCTGGCAAAGAAATAAAGCTATTCTTTTCTACTTCAAAAAAAAAAAAGATTGGCTAGACTATGCTGCAGTAATAAACAACTTCAAAATCTCACTGACTTAAAATTACTTTTCAGTGATTTGCTTTTCAGTCTTCATGTACTTGGAAAGTTTCTAGGTCATCCTCATATAAGGACCCAAGCTAAAGCAGGTTCTATCTCTGTGTTACCATTATTGCCAAGAAGGAAAAAGAAATATGACATATTTCTCTAAGTTCTCTGTTTCCAGTTGGAATTGACACTGTGAGTCATGTCCACTCCCATTTTATTTGCAAAGGAAATCATGTGGACACCCTCATATCAAAGAGATCAGAAATATTTTAACTTACCATATGTCCAAAAGGAGGAGAAATCGAATAATCATGAATAGTCCTAATGACTACCACAATCCTTGTAATTACTACTGAGTACAAATGCTCACTTCAGTCAATATATGTCTCCCATCCAGTCAAGACATCAGGCTCAAAGGTTAGGATGCTTAGGTAATGCTCAGTGTTGCCTGTGGAATCTGACTCTGCCTTCCATGTTTTGCCTTCTCTGTTATCCCTTTTGGTCACCTCTGAAATAGGTGTTAAAAATTATACCTTGGGGGGTTGGAAAGTCAGTGGTCAACATATGTCAGATTCTCTTTTAATAGAGACTGTCTTTTTGATGGTATGAATTTCTCAAAAAAATTGTTTCTTACCTATATTATGTTCAGATGTATATTCAAATCAACACATCTATTGTTTTATTTTTAACATAATTTTCGTAATTTCTGTATATATTTTTTTGCTTTCTCCATATCCCCCCCACCATATGTCTTACTCTCTTTAAACACATAGTGACTTTTAATCTCTTTTCTCTAATCAATGTTCTTTCTCCAATTAAAAGGATTTACTGGTTGCCAGTATTGTAATTGGGTCTTTGTTCTGAGATTAACTTAATTCATGGGTTTTAAAAATGGGTGTGAGAGCCGTATTCTTGATTTGATCCTCCTCACAGGCTTAGTGTTAATCGGTCTTTATTGCTCAAAAGCTTCTTCAGTTTCATCTGTTTCCACTGGGGTTGAAAAGCACATATCTTTCTAACGCTATGAAAATGCTAAAGTCTGGACTCTAACCCCCTTCACTTCTGCTTGTGAACTAGCCAGTGCTTTGTTATGCTTCTCTCATTTTTGGTAATGCCTTGTCAAATGCAACCAAGATTAACTCTAACACATGCTGGCATTTTGTTTTACAATCTCTTCTCCTAGAATTCCAAGTTCATTAGGTACTTGTTTGCCTTCCAAATTATTGCAGGCAATAGGTTGAACAAATATTTTGTGAGTTCATAATGTAGGTCACCAGCTTTCCAGCCTGCAATACTAGTTTCTTTACTGTCAACTGAACAGTAAGCAAATTCTATGTATGTAAGTGCAATTCAGGTTCATGTTGTGGCAGAACTCTAATGGTGGTACCAATTTCTGAATCATTCAGTAATGACCACATTAGGCTACAGTGGTTTAGAACCAAAATGGTTCATTTTCCACTCATGCTACACGTCCAGTGCACATCAGCTGGGGACTCTGCTCTGGTTGTCCTCTTCCAAGTACCAGGTCAAATGCGATCCATTTCATGTTTCATAATTGCTAAGGTAGGAAAAGGGAGACGTGAAAATTGTGTACTGGCTCTTAAAACTTTTGCCTAGGTCACATGACAGCTCCTAATTTCAAAAGAGGAAGGGAATTGAAATCACAGTATATGACCAGAAGGAAGACTCATAAAATATTAGTGACTAGGCTTAATGACTTTACATGTGTGCTTCTGGGTAGATACTGTGTTAAACACTGCATGTACCTTCCCATTTAATTTTCAAACTAATTTTGCAAATTGAAATCATTGTCCATTTTTTTTGTCACGTGGCAACAGAGACTTGGCCAAGGAAAAGACACATTAGTAACTGTTCAAGCCAAACACTGAAACGGGGTTTATTTGTCTCCAATGCTGTTGCTATAAATTACTTAGATAGAGTGAAAAAAGTAAAACTAAATTTTAGAACTATCAGACCCTGGCTCTTCTCTCTGGAGATACTTACTGCTTATCTCCTTCAGGTGTTTGATGCTCTTTAGTCATTCTCTTCATTCTTTTCCAATATCTTTACAAATGTTATTGCTCACATCCCCTCACCCAATATAGTATTAATGAGATTAGGCTAAAAAGTATTGTAACAAATAGATCCTAAGACATTTCTCAATATAAGAGATGTTTATTTCTCATTCATATAATAGTACAGGTTTTTATTCCTGTTTATAAAGTGGTTGTCCTCTAGACGTTGATTTAGGGGTCAAACTTTTATACTGTGTCCCTAGAGGACTTGGGGTCATCCGTATTTTGCGGGAGAAGCCTCAGCCAGAAGTTTTAGATCTCAATTCTGCTCAGATGCTGTTGGCAAATATTAATCATATGGCCATATCCAACTATAAGAGAAGCTAGAAAATGTAGTCCTTAGCTGGGCAGCTGCTTCCTAGCTATGACTCTATAACTATAGAAGAGAATAATTGATTTTTTGGATAGCTAACCCTCTCTAACACTCACACACACACACACACACATGCAAACACACACACACATGTTCACATATTCTGTACCATCAAAATATGCCTGACATTAATCATTATTACCTTAATGTATATTTTACTCAATATCTCTTCTGAAAAGTTTTCCATGGGAAGTTCTTACATTCAAATTTTAGATGCATTTTGCAAAACCTCTGCTAAATGAGGCCCATGGTCAAGAAACTTGGGAGGTGCTAGTTTAAAGAAAGAAAAACAAATTTTTTTTCCCAGAGGATTTTTTGTAGCTTTTAAACGTGTTAATACAAACTATATATCCTTAAGCAATGAATATGATATTTAGTTTTTCCCCAAAATAATTGAACACAAAACCCCTAGAATCACTTTTGTCATTTAGAGTTACTAGGGTACCTAGGGTAGCCAGTTTTGGAAACACTGGTTTAGAGGAATTTAAAACTCCAGTTTGAGCTTGAATAAATTAAGACTTGAGCTGCTTCTCAGCCCTGAAATGTTAATGTATAGAAAGATACGTCTCTTCCTATATGCAAAACTAGTATTCTGTAAACTTGTGTCTGCTGTCTTGCATTAGATCACTCTGGAAAGATACTAGAAAGAGGTGCCTCAGAGCCCTGACTCTCTGAACTGCAGAATACCTTCTGTTCTGACAGATGGGGGCCTGACAAGCTCTTGTTGCCATCAGTACAATGCTAATGTGAATTCTCTTTACAGCTTTGAACAGTGTTCTTTTATAGCACCGAAGGACTGGTCTTAGACCCTCAGGAGCGCTACCAAAGAAGTGGATGTCCTAATTTCTGTGAGGTCTCCACCGGGTTCTGTACTCCCTGTCTGGAGCCAGATAATAAAAATAATCCCAAAAACAAACAAAAGGATTTTGCTTGCCGGCCAAATTTCAGATCAATAGTGCAGTTGGGAAGGAGCCAAGATTCAGAAGCTTGCCTGGTGAGAGAGGCTGCAGATCATTAAAGATGAACAGAGCCATAAAACACCAACACAATTGGTACAACCAATTGCAGTGCTTTTGGCAGGCTCTGCACAGAGGCCACAGATTGAATGTTCCTGGAAACTAGCACAACGCATTCCACAAACATTGTGGGTGAGGCCCTCTTAAGTCGCCTGCAAGGTAGGCTGGGAAGCCAAGCAGGGAAGCGCTCTTGGCCCCTCTGGATGACTGAGGCTATATGTCGCGTAGTGCTTGGGAGCTGTGTGCTTGTCAAAAGCAATCCATTTCCATAGCAGCACTTAAACACAAAGGCCTAGGGTCCATTCATACTTATGCCTGAAAAGAGTTGGCAAATAACTGTTTAATGTCTTGAAGCAATTGTTAGGAATCATAGCTGATAGCCTATCCTCGTCTTTTACACATGTTATTATCAATTTGCTAGAAAATGGTAGTCCCCAGGTGAGGATTGGTTATTTCTCAAATCTCAAAATAAATGCATGAATGAATATATAAATGAATGAGTAAAATCTATTCTGAAGCTGAACTTGTATAGAGGGATAGATTGAAAATTCATACCTGTTAGGTCTGGTTGGTACCCCTGACTTTAAGCAAACATTAAATTTCAAAATTAATTATTAATATACAAAAAAAGGTGGAAGTTGCTTATAAACAGGTTGTTTTCTTTACAAAGGGATTTACCAGAAGATTACTTTTTAAAAATTGAGGTATAATTTATAAACAGGAAAACACGCAGATCTTAAGTGACCAAATTGATGAGTTTTGACAAAAGTATATATCCATGTAGCCAACACACAAATCAAGATATAGGCCATTTCCATCATCCCAAAAAGTTTTCCCATGCCCCTTTAGAGTCATTTTACCCTCACCCTACCATAGGCAATCACTGTTCTGGTTTCTATCCCCATACGTTGTCTGTTTTAACCTTAATGTATTGAAATCATATAGTATGCAGTCTTTCATATCTGGCTTCTTCAGTTCTTTAGTTTTATGAGATTTGTTAATATTACTGAGTGTTATCAGTATTTCTTTCTTTTTTATTGTTGTGTAGTATTCCACTGTATGAATATATCTCCTATTGATGGACACTTGAATTGTTTCCTGGTTTGATTTATTAAAAACAAAGTTGTTAAAGTGATTTTATTTTTTTTTATTAAGAGATAATCAACATATAATGTTGTATTCATTTTAGGTGTATGAAATAATGATTTGATATATGTCTATACTGTGAAATGATTACTGCATAAGTTTAGCTGACATTCACCACCACACATAGTTACCTTTTTTTTTTTTAACTTGTGATGAGAACTTTTGAAAACATTCTTATACAAATCTTCTTGCTAACATATGTTTTTATTTTTCTTAGGTAAAAACTTAGGAGTAGAATTCCTGCCTCAGAGGGTAGGTATGTGTTTAACTTTCAAAGAAAACAAATAGTTTTCTAAAGTGGTTGGATATATGAGAGTTCACATTGATCCATAATCTCATCAATGTTTCTAGTAGTCAATTCTAGCAATTCCAACAAGTGTGAAGTTTAATATGCATTTTATGTGCTTATTGATCATTCATGTATTTTCTTTTTACTGTAGAGTTTTCTTTAAAAGACATATAAGAAATATAATCATTTCAGTATCTCTACCACATATTAGGTACTCTAGAAATGTTCACTGAATTAAATAGAAAGCTCTTCTAGTATTTTCAAAACATTATATGATTTTGAAATTTTATTTGTATAAATATTTATCAACATATACACTGAGACATATTGATGAGTGAGTTTAGCAGTAGGTATGCTCTCTGCCATTCTTTCCCCATCAAAATGGATTCACTCAGTATATTGATTGGTCCAAGTAATACATGACACAAATAAATTCACATGTATGACTCACAGCAAAACTCTCACTGGGGCAATGGAGGAGTCAATAGATATTCAACATAGAATAGAGAAGAGGGCTTCCCTGGTGGCGCAGTGGTTGAGAGTCTGCCTGCCAATTCAGGGAACATGGGTTCGTGCCCCGGTCCGGGAGGATCCCACATGACGTGGAGTGGCTAGGCCCATGAGCCATGGCCGCTGCGCCTGCACGTCTGGAGCCCGTGCTCCACAGCAGGAGAGGCCACAGCGGTGAGAGGCCCGTGTACCGCAAAAAAAAAAAAGAATAGAGAAGAAAGAGAATGAAGTTCATTACGGAAGATCTAAATCCAAGCCCAGGTTCTGCAATTTGCTAACTATATGAAATACTTAACCTCCCTGAGCTCCAGCTAATCACCTGTATAATGAATATGAAAATATCATCTCTCTCAGAGATCTGTTGCATAAATGTGAAGAAGCATAATCCTGGGCTTGCTTAGAGGAAAGCTTGTCCTGAAATACAAAGTATATAAAGAACTCTCATACCTATCTGACTACATATTTCCAGCAAGCAAAAAGACTGAGAGACTCCAAAATTATCTAGAGTGCCTCACATAGCATCATATTTTTATTTATTTATTTACATTTTTTTATTATATAAGTCTCAGGTGTCCGGCATTATAGTTCAATATCTCCATACACTACAGAGTGATCTCCACCACAAGTCTAGATACCATCCATCACCATACAGTTGGCCCCCTTTACCCATTTCACCCACCCCCAATCCCCTTCCCCTCTGGTAACCACTAATCTGTTCTTTGTATCTAAGAGTTTGTTTTATTTTAATTTGTTTTTTCCTTTTTTTTTTTTTAGATTCCACACATGAGTAAAATCATACAGTATTTATATTTCTCTGTCTGACTTATTTCACTTAGCATAATGCCCTCAAGGTCATGTTGAGGGCATGTTGTTGCAAATGGAAGGATTTCATTCTTTTTTATGGCTGAATAGTATTCCATTTTATATACATACCACAACTTCTTTATACATTCATCCATTGATAAACACTTAGGTTGTTTCCATATCTTGGCTATCATAAATAATGCTATACTGAACAAAGGGGTGCATATATCTTTTCAAATTAGTGTTTTCATGTTCTTTGCATAAATGCCCAGAAGTGAAACAACTGGATCATATGGTAGTTCGATTCTTAATTTTTTGAGGAATCTCCATACTGGTTTTCATAGTGGCTACACCAATTTACAGTCCCACCCACAGTGTATGAGGGTTCCCTTTTCTCCATATCCTCTCCAACATTTGTTATTCCTTGTCTTTTTGATAAGAACCAGTCTAACAGGTGTGAGTTAATATCTCATTGTGCTTTTGATTTATATTTCCCTGATAATTAGTGATGTTGAAAACTTTTCATGTGCCTATGGGCCATCTGTATGTCTTCTCTGGAAAAATATCTTTTCAGATACTCTGTTCATTTTTTAAATCAGGTTGTTTGGTCTTTTGTTATTGAGTTGTATGAGTTTTTTAATATATTTTGGATATTAACCCCTTATCAGATATATCATTTGCAAATATCTTCTCCTATTCAGTATGTTGTCTTTTCTTTTTGATGAAGGTTTCCTTTACTGTGTAGAAGCTTTCTTGGTATGGTGTAATCTCCTTTTATTATTTTTGCTTTTCTTTCCCTTGCCTTTGACTCAGATCTACAAAACATTGCTAAGTCCACTGTTAATGAGTTTGTCTGTTTCCTTCTAGTAATTTTAAGATTTTAAGTCTTGTAATCAGTTCTTTCATCCATTTTGAGTTAATTTTTTTGTATGGTGTGAGAGAGTGGTCCAGTTTCATTCTTTTGCATGAGGCTGTATAGTTTTCCCAACATAATTTATTAAAGAGACTGTCCTTTCTCCATTGTATGTTCTTTGCTCCTCTGTCACAGATTGTCTATATATATGTTGGCTTATTTCTGGACTCTCAATTCTGTTCCATTGATCTATGTGCCTTTTTTGTGCCAGTATCATACTGTTTTGATTACTATAGCTTTGTAATATGGTTTTAAATCAGAGAGTTTGATACCTCCAGTTTTGTTCTTTTTTCTCAAGATTGGTTTTGCTATTCAGGGCGTTTTGTGGCTCCATACAAATTTTAGAATTATTTGTTCTTTTTCCAGGAAATATGGCATTGGAATTTCAATAGGGATTGTATTAAATCTGTAGATTGATTTGGATAGTATGAACATTTTAACAATATTAATTCTTCCAATCCATGAACACGGAATTCCTTTCTATTTTTTTGTGTCTTCCTCAATTTCTTTTATTAGTGTCATGGTTTTCAGTGTACAGCTCTTTTGCCTTCTTGGTTACATTTATTCCTAAGCATTTTATTCTTTTTGATGCAATTGTAACAAATGGGACTGTTTTCTTAATTTTTATTTCTGATAGTTTGTTATTAGTGTATAGAAATTCCATAGATTTCTGTATATCAATTTTGTTTCCTCCAGCTTCACTGAATTCATTTATTAGTTCTAGCAGTTTTTTGTTGGAGTCTTTAGGGTTTTCTCTATGTAGTATTATGCCATCTGCAACTAGAAACAGTTTTACTTCTTTCTTTCCAATTTGGATTCCTTTTATTTCTTTTTCTTGCATAATTGCTCTGGCTAGGACTTCCAATACAATGTTGAATAAAAGTGGTGAGAGTGAGTCAACTTGCCTTATTCCTGATCTTAGAGGAAAAGCTTTCAGCTTTTCACCATTGAGTATGAATTTAGCTGTGGGCTTGGTATATATGGCTTTTATTATATTGAGGTACATTCCCTTTATGCCCACTTATTGAGAGATTTTTTTTATCATAAATGAATGTTGAATTTTTTCAGATGCCTTCTCTGCACCTATTGAGGTGATCACGTGATTTTTATCTTTCATTTCGTTAATGTGATGTATCACATTGATTGATTTGCAGATGTTGAACCATCCTTGCATCCCTGGAATAAATACCACTTGATAATGTTATGTGATCCTTTTAATGTATTGTTGGATTTGGTTTGCTGATATTTTGTTGAGGATTTTTGCATCTATGCTCATCCAGAATATCAGCCTGTCATGGCAGGGCTGCAGCTGCTGCTGCAATGTGCTGGTGGGTGGGACTAGCCCCTGGAATGCCTGGGGGGCAGCCACCACAGCCGCTGGGTGCTAGTGGGTGGGATTGTCACCTGGCTAGCTGTGGCTGGGGTGGGCAGGGCTCTCAGCAGGGGATGGCCACTGATGCTAACAAGTTAGATTGAGATTTCCAAAATGGATCCCATCAGAGCTGGCATTAGCAAGGTAGTTTGAGATTGATAAAATGACTCCCACCAGTGTCTATGTCCCCAGAGAGCATCCCAACTGGTTCCTGCCTCTCCAGCAGATGCTTCAGGGTTAGTAAGTGGGTCCCCTCCACCTATAGTCCATCTGCTTTTCAGTCTGGTGTTTTTGTGCTTCTTTTCAGGTCAAGTAAGTTGATGCATGAGACCTTTAAGAGTGGGTTTTCCATTCCCTATAGTTCTACATGTTCTCTGGTGGTTTTCAAAACCAGGTGTTTGGAGGGGGGCTCGTCTCTCCTGTGCATGATCCAATGGTTGGGGTGCCTGATGTGGAACTCAAATGCCTCACTCTTCAGCAAAATAACCCTACCTTTGTGAGCCTCCCCAATTGTGGATCACTGGCTGAGGTGTGGTTTTTCCCTTCGTGAGCTCATATCTCTGTTTCTCCTCTCTGTCTCAATGCTATCCTTTGTTGTGGAGACTCTATTTATCCAATTTTCAGAGGAAATTATTCCATATGTAGCTGTAGATCTGTTATGTCCATGGGAAGAGGTGAGTTCAGGTTCTTCTTTTGTACCTTCTTAAACCCTCCAATGTCATACTTTTAAAAACAGGACAGTGAAGATCATTCACTACCAATGATAAGACTATATTAGATCTTCAAGTACAAGTTGCTTTTGGTGAATCAAACAGGGCTATTTAATTAAAAACAAGCATTTCTAAAACTAACAAAGCGTACAAAAAACATAAGTAATTAGTACACAAAACCTATGCATGATGAAGCCCAAATAAACATAAATAATACATAAATACACCAAATGTAATTATAGTCACTGATTCAAATCTTGTTTTTGCATGAATAGTTATACCCTCTTGAATCACCACTTAAAAACCCCCCTCCCAAAATAAAATATTTTCAAACTTGCTTCACAGGCTGGAAAAAGATGTTGATCCCAATTAATTTCCACAATGTTATTGTTGCAAAGCATAATCCACATTTTAGCATCCATCTTAAAATAAGGCCCCTTTTTATAATTTCTGTCCAGAGATTTCACCTATATTTATATAACAAAGCAACAATACAATAATGAGAAGATAAATTGTTTATGATTTATTTACTGAAGGCAAATTTATATCAATCACAGCCTTGATTTAACATTTTGATCATTTTGGTATTACCACAAATGTTCTTTCTCAGATTATGAACATTTCTTCTTTTAATAAATGTATTTAGATGAAGCTCTAAACTATTGTTATTTTTTGTGGGTAAGATTTATTTTTCAGATTTTTTGTTCATATAAATAACCAAAAAACACAGCAAAGTGATTTAATTATATTATAACCAGATCAGAATTTAGATATTTATATTATATACAAATACACATTATAAAGTTAAAATATACTGTCATAAATTCTATTTCTTTAAGATGTATGTCTCTAGATGTTTTTATTTGTTTTCATGTTTTTCCTACTACAAGAGATAATCTTCTAGCAAAACCTTAGCCATGAACTTGAATGCAAACCAAACAAAACAAAATTCTGTGTGCATGCATTTTTTTCACCTATTATAAAGAATTAAGAGACAACTGTAGGGGAGTAAATCAGGTACAGTAAGTCCCCTACATACAAACCTTCAAGTTGAGAACTTTCAAAGATGCGAATGTGCTTTCCATCAATGTCAGGCATTAGTGAAATTGCAGCTTGACCTCTGTCCCCTATTGCTGATGATGCTTTGGCTTTACCATCTCCCATCTCCTCTCCCTCCTCCAGTCAGTAACGCTTGTTGCCTGTTCACTCAATGCCAGCGCACTGTACTACTTCACTTTTCAGGGTACTGTACTGTAAGATTTAAAACGTTTTCTTTACTTTTTGTGTTTGTTCGTTTTTTATGTATTATTTGTGGGAAAAGTATTATAAACTTATGACAATACAGTACTATATAGACAATTGTGTTAGTTGGGTACCTAGGCTAACTGTTGGACTTAACAAACAAATTGGACTTAACGAATGCACTCTCAGAACGGAACTCGTTCGTATGTAGGGAACTTACTGTAATTGTCTCTGTTCTGAAAGTAGATAATACAGTCTGACTGAAAAGTTGATGTAATTTAATGGTAAATTTGAATTTTCACTGTGTATCTGATATTCAAGGAGTTCTATTCATAGTTATGTAATGTTTTTAGTGTATTAGGCTATTTAAACCATTGTTGTATTGCTGAAAAAATACATATTGATGTTTGGAAATCAAAACCATATTTTACATTCCGTTTACTGTTTTAAAGAACTCTGCTGAATTCTGTCATAAATCACATCAATTTTTTGAAATCCAAATTATTTCTCCCTAATTTATCTTAAATTTGGAAACTTGAGTTCTTATAAAATTCTTATGAATGCTAACTCTAGATCTTCCTTCCTCCATGTTGTCTAATAAGCTATGATTTGTATTATAGCCGTATGCAATACTGTGTAATTTTTTAATATTAATCAAGTAATAAATAGTATGCATTAACTGCTGTATACATTTGTGGTTGCTCTTCTAAAATTGGGTTGTATCTTGTATTTCAGGGATGAAGAGCCAGAGTAGTATAATTAACACAGGTTTGGGGGGGAATTATATTTATTTAAGCCATGTTTAATCTTATTGACATGTTTCAAAATATGCAGAAAAGTTCATTTGAAAATTTAGTCAGATTGGATCCTCAACTTCTAAATGTAGCCCAGAATTAAAGAATTAGGATTAGAAGACAGAATGAGGCCTCCATAAGTTTCATTGAATTCCCTTTTTTTTTTTTCTTTAGATGTTGGGGGTAGGAGTTTCTTAATGTATTTATTTATTCTTGCTGTGTTGCATCTTCGTTTCTGTGCGAGAGCTTTCTCTAGTTGAGGCAAGCGGGGTCCACTCTTCATCGCGGTGCACGGGCCTCTCACTATCGTGGCCTCTCTTATTGTGGAGCACAGGCTCCAGACGCGCAGGCTCAGTAGTTGTGGCTCACGGGCCTAGTTGCTTCGCGGCATGTGGGATCTTCCCAGACCAGGGCTCGAACCCGTGTCCCCAGCATTAGCAGGCAGATTCTCAACCACTGCACCACCAGGGAAGCCCCTGAATTCCCTTTTATATTCTCAGTTACTCAAGGGAAAGGAGAAAGAGGTAATTTATGGGGCAGTTTGGGAATATGGGAAAGATATTACAATTAAGAAATCCAAATATCAAGAGATGGCTTAGGCTAGGTTAATCAAACCACTTAAAGGCATTTGTTGACCCAGGTGAGGAACAGTAATATGTAAAAAGAGCAATTAACACTTCCATCTTAAATAACAGGTGTTAAACTGAAAGAGATAGGGCTGGAAGCAGTGCAAAGTGCCTGGGACAATAACCCATGGTCAGAAGGAGGATCAAGTGAAGATTTCTTAAAAGTCAGATCCATTGAGGAAGATGCTCACCAGTGTGGTCAGCAGGAATCCACAGAAGCAAATACAAATTAACAATGGATGTCAGGAAGCTTGAGATATTCCAGTTAGATAGTTATCTGGCCTGAGCTTGGGGCCAGAATCGGACAACAGGTGGATGTACAAGAAAGCTGGCTAGCTGGTCTCTGGGCTGCAACCATAAATAGGACTCTGGACCAGAATTATATACTAATTAGAGTAGAAGTTAGCCATGTCTGACCTTACTCCCAGGCTGTTTTCCTAGATATGTGAACCCTACCTTCATCTCAAGATTCCTATAAAAATCTGCTCCTATTTATCCAGAGTATTTCTCTAACTTTGCCATTTTTATATCTGCCCTAACTTTCCATACACCCACTCTTTGTGCTACTAGAACTTGGCTTTGTCCCTTGATTTTGCTCCTTTGCCTTGCCTTAATTTAGATTCGGTTTCTTAGCTCCAGCTTGTCTATTTCATGACTGACTCAGAATTCCTAGAGGGTGCTTTCTCTTGGCCCTAGACTCTATGCCAAGAAACTGCAACTGAAGTATTACACATCTATGCTCAGATCTAGCACTGGATACCACCAACCCACCCAGCCTTTTATTTAAGGAAAAAAATTGATGATGGATTTGCCAGCTTGGTTAGAACTGGCTCAGTTAACCTGAAGTGTAAATACATCAGCTAAATACCAAGCAAAACTTCAAAAGGCAGAGATGAAAGTTTTTGTGGTACAAAGAGGTTTATATATATTATAATGTATAATACCTAAAACAGTAACAAGAGGAATTATTATGTCTGTTTTGCAGGAATAGGAATTTAAGATCAGAGAAAATAAGTAGTTGAATGTAGATTGTGAAGCTGCTAAGTTGTGAAGCTGGGTATAAAACTCAAATAATCATTTTCTTTCTACTTCTCTGTGGAGATGAGGTTTCCTCCAATAGGCCCTTTGCTTTGGATTCTGGTAAACAATGAAATGAATTCTCCTAGATTAGGATAGAGGGATGATGTGACATGTCCTAATCCTTTATCGTGTCTCCTCTATTCTCTACCCTCAAGCTGGTAGGAAGTTTGAGCAGAATGAAAGAATAAGAGGTCTCAAAACCAGCACTCCCACTTCTGGATATATATCCAAAGGAAATAAAATCAGTATCTTGAAGAGATATTTGCACTCCCATGTTCATCGCAGCATTATTCACGATAGTCAAGATATGGAAACAACCTAAGTGTTTGTCAGTGAATAAATGGATAAAGAAAATGCAACACACACACACACACACACACACACGTGCGCACACACACACACATGCACACACACAGAGGAATATCATTCAGCCATAAAAAAGAAGGAATTTCTGACACTTGTAATAACATGGAAGAACCTGGAAGACATTATGCTAAGGAAATAAGTGAGACACAGAAAGACAAATACTGTATGATCTCACTTTTATGTGGAATCTAAAAAAGTCAAATTTATAGGAGAGATGAGAATGATGACTACCAGGGGCAAGCGGGGAGAGGAAAGGGGGAGATATTGGTCAAAGGGTATGAAGTTTCAATTATAAGAGGAATAAGTTCTGGGGATCTGATGTACAACATGGTGACTGTGGTTAATCACTGTATACAAGAAAGTTGCTAAAAGTGTGGATCTTAAGTGTTCTTACCACACACATCAAAAAAGGTAAGTATGTGAGGAGATGGATGTGTTAATTAGCTTGATTGTGATAATCATTTCAAAGTGTATACATACATCAAATCGTCACATTGTACACCAAATATATATATACATTTTTGTCAATTATACCTCAATAAAGCTTGAAAAAACCTATATATAAAGAAAGCAGTGTTCTCATGCTAACTGGGTCCTATTCTACAGTATACCTGAAGAGGAAGCCAGGAGAAGGGAATAAAATCCATGGTTACTGAATTTAGCTACTTAGTTCAGGGAAGTAAGGATATGTATCAAGATGATTAAGAACAGGCATTACCATCAAAGTCATTTGGTTTATAAAAAGTGATCTGAATTTACCAGTTTAAGGCAAGGGATACAAACTGTCATGTCTGATTTGATGAGCAGGTAGGTTTTGTTTGGCCCACAGTGATTTTTTTTTTATGTATATAAAAATGTCTTTAGTAGGGTGTACATTTCTCCAGTTCACCACAGTCTCTATAATTTTCTATTGGTATACCCTGACTGCATAGCTCATTTATATTACACACGGGCCTGGTTTTAAAGGTATTTGAGATTGCCTCTCTGGAATGGAGACTGGGTGAGGAAATGAATATAAGATCAATAAAGAGATGGAAGAAAGAAAGCTGGGCACTTGTATTTCTAAGCCTATTTAATCCCCTCAGTAAATTTACGAGGGAGTGACTACCACCATTTTACAGAGCAGAAAACTGAGGATCAAAGAATTAAAATTATTGTTCTTAAACACACAGTCCAGAAAGAAGTGGACAAGAGTCCAACTCAAGTCTGCTTCATCCAAAATCAACAGTCTTGGCAATACACTGTGCTGCCAATACACGGGGTCCTGCCTGACCCCGTGTCATACCTGACCAACGCGGTGTAGTTCTTCAAAAGCAAAGCATATGGTCTCTGGAGGATGCAATATATATATATATATTTTACAACACTTGCCCAACAATTTCAAACACATTTTAGCAGTGGTTCTCAACTATATGCTACATAAATATCACCTGGGACATTTATGGAAAATGCAGATTCACCACGTGACCAACTAGGAGAAACTGCAGTAGGGAAGTTGAAGTATGGAGTAGAGTGAAGTATCATCATAGGGTCATAGGCATAATGAAGCAATAAGAAAATCTACTGTGCATATTGATACCAGCCCCTTTTCTATGTGGGTGGTTAATACTTCCAAACTTCTACTGAGATATATTATAAACTGTGTTGAGTTTGGTGAACCTAGAATTCTTTCTTCAGCAGTACATCATGAGATTATAGAAGTTCCTCTATTCAGCTGAATTCTTTTGTTAGTGTATATAATTGCAAATTAAGACAGTGAGAGTCATGCCTAAATGCTTCAGAATTGATATAAAAAAATAATTAGAAGAGTCCAAACTTGAGGCAAATAGTGACTTTAACAGATTTTAATGAGAAAATATGTGGTCACATCAAGTTAGTATACATTCTAATGAAATCTAGTTTATAATAAATTTATCAGAACATGTACAATTGAATCCTATTCATCAAAGTACCCTCTAGGTTAATGCCTGACAAGCAGTGAAATCTCTATGCATTTTTGTCAAATGAATACATAAAAGTATTGAATAAAAAAGGTCACGCACTTTTTCCAACAGTTTTCAAATAACAAACATTTGGGGACTCACTTTTTAGAGTGTATTTTTGTGCCAGTAAATAAATCTGCTCTAGAAAACATTGTTTTATGCCAAAGGATTATCTACCAGCTTGCCTTTTTCATATGATTCAAAATAACTTTTCTCAATTTCCAAACATAATTTTTTTTTTTTTTTTTTTGCGATATGCGGGCCTCTCACCGCTGTGGCCTCCCCCGTTGCGGAGCACAGACTCCAGACGCGCAAGCTCAGCAGCTATGGCCCACGGGCCCAGCTGCTCTGCGGCATGTGGGATCTTCGCAGACTGGGGCACGAACCCGTGTCCCCTGCATCGGCAGGCGGACTCTCAACCACTGTGCCCCCAGGGAAGCCCTCCAAACATAATTTAAACAAGAAAGTTTAGATATGTGTGCATGCGCATGTATATGTATGGGTGTATGGGTGTGTGTGTGGTAAATCCACCCATCTTTGAGGGTGAACTTAAGAGAAGGACATTCCTAAAGCATTTTAAGCAACTGAGCCAAAATTGGAATAATTTTATAACATTTCAAAGAGACAATTGTGAAAAAGACAATACTCACTTTTATGAACAAGTTCAGCTTTCTTCCTCCCTCCCTCCCTCCCTCCCTCCCTCCCTCCCTCTCTCTCTCTCCCTTCCTTCCTTCCTTCCTTCCTTCCTTCCTTCCTTCCTTCCTTCCTTCCTTTCTTTCTTTCTTTCTTTCTTTCTTTCTTTCTTTCTTTCTTTCTTTCTTTCTTCCTTTCTTTCTTTCTTTCTTCTGGTTTCAGAGGCTCACGTTATCCTATTCAAGGCTAGTTACCCTTTATCTCTGCTAGGATCTTGCTTCTCCAGCAAGTCTTTCTCCTGAATATTTAGCTTTTACTTCTTTCTGACTACTTGCCCATGGGATCCCTCTTTATCCCTTTTTCCCATCTTAGTCAAGATTCTTGATAAAATGATCTATAGAAACTGTGTCCACTTTCTCACCTCCCATTCACACTTAAAGCAGCTGCAGTCTGAGTTTATTTATAGCATCAGTTGACAAAGCCAATGGACTTTGGCAGTCTTCTCCTACTTGATTGCCTTCTTGCATTTGACTCTTCTGACAGTGCCTGTTTTCTTTAATATTTCACTTCCCTGGTTTCAGTGACACTGCTTACACCTGGCTCTCCTCCCAAAAATTTGATGTCTCTTTTCTGTTTCCTTCTTGCTCCTTTTACTCTCATTTCCGCTAAACTATGATATTTTCCAAGGTGATGTCCTTGACTCCTTGACTTGACTTTTTCTGTTTTTACTCTATACACTTCCCCTGGATTATTTCATCCTAATGACTGCCAAGTCTGTATTTTAAGACTCAGATTCTCCCTAGAGAAGTGTGTGTTACATATAAATACACACACTTTGGTACATAATCTTCTATCTCAAGGAACAGTATATTACCAATCACCAAGCAGTTTAAACCCAGGGATTGATAATGCTCACCTTTTTGATACCTTCTCGCTCATACATTAATCTGAACATGTGTGTAATCATATATTAATGTATGGAATATAATCATACATTAACTGAATTTGTATTGCCTTTGTGTCCTTGATGTATCCCAAACTGAAACCTTCTTCTCCATCTTCCCTAACACTGCCAAGAGGTGAAAAATAATGATGATTCAAAGTCAAGCATTGGCACGCTTTTCCTCCCCCAGCTGCCCCCAGCACTCTACAATCTTCTTCTCCCTAACATGAAATCTTTTCAGATTCCCAGCTCCTTACAACTCATATGGTAGAATTGATTGTCCTCTGCTTTGTGTTTCCCCAAACTCTTTATAAACCCCTGTGTCTGAAGCTCTTGTTTACATATTTGTCTCTTTTTTTTCTTTTTTTTAGATTATCATCTTCTCGAGTGAAGGGGTTATGTTTTATTTTTCTATGTCTACCATAGAGCACTTTTTAGAGTCCCTATAAATGTCTATTTAATACATGTTAAATAAGTGAATGTAAAAAATAATTTTATTGAGAATCAAACACTAGAATTTGAATAAGGTATAAAAGTATAATCAATGATAAAACAAGCACTCAGTCTATTTGATGACATTTATTGAACACTCAGTGTGTGCCATGAATACAGTACATAGGAACTAGACTGAGTAATAAGTCATTGCATCTATGCAACCAGATTTACCACTGAAATAATTTGGGAACTAATGCCAAGTCAAAAATAAAGTACATAGCTACATAGAAGAGATGTTCCAGTGAATTCTGAATCTGAAATATGCCCCTTGAAAATGAAAGAGAATTTGTTTCAATAAAATGAAAACTAAAACTTTCCCCCAGAACCCAATTTCCTTGATGCTTATGTTCACTTCAATGGGTAAGTGTCCATTCATTTCATATTCTGATAAATAAAATATGGATTTTATATTTTCTTCAAAGATTCACATCATTTTAAAGTTCATTTAAATTTCAGTCAAGGAAAATATTTTTAACAAAGTGGTAAAGTCCAATACTATGAACAATTCATTTGTGTGAGGAATATTTCAAGTATCATTTACACTAATAATCAATTTAATTGAACATAGTAATTTTTTTTTAATCCAGAAAGACTTCTGGTTCCAGAAAAGATGGGGTGAACTCATGCCAGTGTATTTCTTCCTTTTTTTGTTTTAACTTTTTATTTTATACTAAGTATAGTTGATTAAAATTGTTGTGTTAGTTTCAGGTATACAGCAAAGTGATTTAGTTATACATATACATGTATCTATTCTTTTTCAAATTCTTTTCCCATTTAGGTTGTTACATGATATGGAGCAGAGTTCCCTGTGTTATACAGTAGGTTCTTGTTGGTTAACCATTTTAAATATAGCAGTGTGTACATGTCAATCCCAAACTCCCTAACCATCCCTCCCTACCTCCCCACCACACTTCCCACCCACCCCCAACCATAAGTTCTAGTTCTCTAAGTCTGTGAGTCTGTTTCTGTTTTGTAAATAAATTCATTTGAAATGCAAATCAAAACTACAATGACTTATCACCTCACACCAGTCAGAATGGCTATCATCAAAAAAGCCACAAACAATAAATTCTGGAGAGGCTGTGGAGAGAAGGGAAACCTCCTACACGGTTGGTGGGAATGTAAATTGGTACAGCCAATATGGAGAATAGTATGGATGTTCCTTAAAAACTAAAAATAGAGCTACTGTATGATCCACTATATTTCTTCTTCAAACTAACCGTCTAGACAAAATACAAATGGCAACTCTCATAAGACTCTGAAATGTGGAGAGAAGAAGGCAGGCTGGCTAAGGACTGGAGGTGAGTTCCCTGGGTTTGTTTTATTTTGTATGACCCCCTGGATTCTAGAGAAGCCCCAAATCCAAAAACGACATAGTCACAGCCAAAAGAAAAAAAAAAGAAAAGTAAAAACATGATCTTTGTAGCCAAAGGACCAGAAAAAAGAACAGAACCATGTTGACTAAACTTGGCCTACTCCAGGTAGAAACCATGAAATGGCTGCCTATGCCACTTTTCTTCCCTACCAGGCATTGCATTCAAAGAGACTGTGGGCAAATTATTGATCATGCCTACTTTACACTGAGTGGTGACTCTCACCTCTCCCTCTAGGTGCTATAGACATGGAGCGTGTAAAGTGTTTCCATGTTGACCATCCATAATTACGTTAAATATAAATGTTCTAAACACATAATTAAGAGACAGAGGATGACAGAATGGATATAAAAACATGACCCAGCTATATATTGTCTACATGAAAATCATTTGAAATATTATAGGTAGGTTAAATGTAAAAGGATGGAAAAAGATATGCCATGCAAACACTAATCAAAAGAAAGCTGCGGTGGCTATAGTAATATCAGATAAAGTAGACTTCAGAGTAAAGAAAATTACCAGGGACAAGAAAGGTCATTACATAATTATAAAATGGCCAATTCACCAAGAAGATACAAAAATCATAAGTGTGTATGCATCAACAATAGAGTTTTAAAATATGAAAGCAAAACTAACAAAATTGAAAGGAGAAATAAGTAGAGCCACAATTACAGTTGGAGAGTTGAACACCCCTTTCTCAGTAATTGATAGAACCATTAGACATAAAATTAGCAAGTATGTAGAAGGACTGAACACCATGAATCAATGGGACCTAATAGATATTTAAGGAATGTGTCATTCTACAAAAACAAATGCACATTCTTTTTAAGCAAACTTGGAATATTCACAAAGAGACATATCATGGGTCATAAAACAAACTTTAACAAATTTTACAAAATTAAGATCATAGAAAAATGTTCTCTGACCATAATGGAATCAAACTAGATATCAAAAATTAAAAAAAATAATACTGAGGGAATTTCTAGAGGTTTGGAAATTAGACACACACTTCAAAATAATCCATGAGTCAAAGAGGATGTCTCAAGTGAAACTTAAAAAGATGTTGAAATAAGCATATGATAGATGTTCAACACCATATGTTACTAGGGAATTGTAAATTTAAACAATAATGAAATGCCACTACAAACTCATTAGAATGGTGAAAATCCAAAACACTGACAAGACCAATTGCTGGTAAGGATGTGAAACAACAGGAACTCTAATCCATTGGTGGTGGAAATGCAAATGGTACAGCCTCTTTGGAAAATACTTTGGTAGTTTCTTAAAAAAACTAAACATACTCTTACCATGTGATCTAGCATTCATACTCTTTGGTATTTACCCAAAGGAATTGACAACTTATGTCTACACAAAAGCCTGCACAAGTATGTTTGTAGTACCTTTATTCCTAATTTCCAAAACTCTAAAGCAATCATGATGTCCTTGGGTAAACTGTTTAGTGGGGGAGGGATGAATAGGCTGAGCATAGAGGATTTTTATACCTCAGAAAGTATTCTGTATAGTACTATAATGGTAAATATATATCATTATACGTTTTTCACAACCCATAAAATGTACACCACCAAGAATGAACCCTAATTTAAATTATGGACTTTGGGTGGTAATGATGCATCACTGTAGGCTCATTGATTATAACAAATATACCACTCTGGTGTAGGACGTTGATAGTGGAGGATACTGTGCATAACGAGGGGTATATGAGAAATCTCTGTACCTTCTGCTCAATTTTGCTATGAATCTAAAACTACTCTAAAAACTAAAACTTATTTTTTTAATAAAAATAAATAAAAGAACTTTGTGTTTAAAACTAATTTTTTAAGAAATTAGAAAATGAATCAATCAACCCAAACTTGGAAACATATAAGTAATAAAAATAAAAGCTGGGGTTTTCCCTGGTGGTCCAGGGGTAAAGAATCTGCCTTCCAATGCAGGGGCCACGGGTTTGATCCCTGGTCAGGGAACTAAGATCATGCATGCCGTGGGGCATCTAAGCCCGTGCACCACAACTACTGAGCTTGCGCGCCTCAATGAGAGAACCCACATGCTGCAAACTACAGAGCCCACGTGCTCTGGAGCCTGCGCGCCACAACCAGAGAGGGAAAACATGCATGCCACAACTAGAGAGAAGCCTGCGCGCCACAACTAGAAGCCCACATGCGACAACAAAAGATCCCACATGCCTCAACAAAGAGACCCCGTGTGCCACAACTAAGAACCAATGCAGCCAAAAGAAATAATAAAAGCTGAAATTAATAAAAGAAAAAATTCATTAGAAAGAATAAATAAATCCAAACACTTGTTCTCTAAAAATAACAATATTTCAAATGGCAGTTTCTCAAAGAATTTAATATAGAACTACCATATGATGTGACAATTCTGCTTCTGAGTATTCATGTGAAGAAAACAAAAACACTAACTTGAAAAGATATCTGCACCTTCATATTCATTGCAGCTTTATTTACAGTAGCCAAGACATGGAAACCACCTAAGTGTCCACTAACAGATGAATGGATAAAGAAAATGTGATATATAAATATATATATATATAACAACCATCAAATATTATTCAGCCATAAAAAGGAATGAAATCTTGCCATTTACAACAACATAGATGGAACTTGAGGACATCGGGATAAGAAAAATAAGTCAGACAGAGAAAGACAAAAACTGTATGCTCTTACGTATATGTGGAATCTAGAAAAAAATGATAAAACAAGATCATAGAAACAGGAACAGATTAGTGGTTGCTAGAGGCAGTGGGGGTGGGGAGGCATGTGAAATGGGTGGAGGGAGTCAAAGGGTACAAACTTCCAGTTGTAAAATAAATCATAGGGCTGCATTGTACAGCATGGCGACTATGGTTATTAATACTGTATTGCACATTTGAAAGTTGTTGAGAGAATAAATGTTAAAAGTTCTCATCATGAGAAAAACATTCTGTAACCATGTATGGTGGCAGATGTTAACTAGACCTATTGTGGTGATCATTTTGCAATATATACAAATATTGAATCATTATGTTGTAACCTGAAACTAATATGTTTTATGTCAATTATACCTCAATTAAAAATATATTTAAGTAACCTCCTCGTGCACTTGTTTAAGAGAAAAAAAAGTGAAAAGTATGCACAATCAGGAATGAGAATGAAATATAATCACAGATTACATTAATTAAAAGCATTATACAGAAGTACTGTGTACAACTCTATAACAGTACATTTTAAAATCTAGATGAAATGGATGGTTCCTTAGTAAAATGTGAATTACTAACAGTTAACCAAGGAAAAATATAAAAACTTAAATCAATTATTTACCATTGAAAAGATTGGAAAGGTAATTAAAAATTAATCATTTTATAAGGTATTAGGGTGGGATGGGTTCACAGATGAATTCTACATCACCTTTAAAAAACAGACAATTCTAATATAATTCAAACTAACATGCACAAAAAGAAGAGAATGTCCTAATTTCATTTTATGAATCCATCGTAACCTTAAAATCTGAATAAAAAAGAAAATTATATTTTTTTTTAAAAATCAATGGTTGCCAGAAGTTGGAGGAGAGGGAAGGATAAATAGGCAGAGCACAGAGGATTTTTAGGACAGTGAAACTATTCTGAATGACACTATAATGGTGGGTATGTGTCATTTTTAAAAAAAACTCATAAAGGCTTGAAGTAAATGAAAATGAAAACACAGCATACCAAGATCTGTGGGATGTAGCTAAAGCAGTCCTTAGAAAGAAATTTATTGCACTAAATGCTTATATTAAAAAAGAAGAAAGACTTAAATCATTCATTAAGCTTCCACCTCAATAAACTAAAAAAAGAACAAAATAAACCTAAAGCAAGCAGGAGCAGGACAAAATTAAAATAAGATAAAAAAATCAATAAAATTGGGCTTCTTTTGTGGTGCAGTGGTTAAGAATCCGCCTGCCAATGCAGGGTACACGGGTTCGAGCCCTGGTCCAGGAAGATCCCACATGCCACGGAGCAACTAAGCCCATGCGCCACAACTACTGAGCCCGTGCTCTAGAGCCGGTGAGCCACAACTACGGAAGCGCGCGCGCCTATAACCTGTGTTCCGCAACAAGAGAAGCCACCGCATTGAGAAGCCCGTGCACTGCAACGGAGAGTAGCCCCCACTCTCGGGAACTAGAGAAAGCCCGTGCGCAGCAGCGAAGACCCAATGAAGCCAAAACTAAACAAATAAATTTTTTAAAAAATCAATGAAATTGAATACAGAAAAACAATAAAGGAAAAATCAAAGAAAGAAAAAAACTTTTTCTTTGAAAAGATCAGTAAAATAAGCTTCTAGAGCAACTGACAAAAAAAAAAGAAGATACAGATTATCAGTATCAGGAATGAAAGAGGAGATATCATTATGGATGCCACAAACATTAGAAGAATAATAAGGGAATATTATGAATAACTCTGCACACATTAATTTAACAACTTAGATACAGTGGACCAATTTTTTGAAAGACATAAGCTAACAGCTCAGTTTCACAGAATTTTAGTACAAATTTTAGTACAAATACATTCAGATAAAGCATGGCTTGGAATGCTTGTTTGCTTATCTAGATTCAACCTATTCTTAGGTCTAAATTTTTTCCAAATTATTTCTCAAAAATGTATATATTTTGTCTTTAAACAAAATATATATATTTACAAAAAAAGTACTATGTGCAACTCTATAGCAGTAAATTTTAAAATCTATCATATACACATATACATATATACCTATATATATGAATATATATATATAAAGAAGATGCTTTTATTATATGCCACACAGAATTTTTAGTTGGTCTTTGTAAGATTATTTGAATAACTTATTCTGCCATGAACAGATGCCACATCTGCTTGAGCACTTGACTCTGTTCTACTGTGGATTCCTAAACTCAGTAAAGTCAAACACTATATAACGTTTATCTGTAAATCTGGGAACTAACTCAGGGTCCTGACCACACTGAATGAAGATATTTATGGGATTGAAATTTTTTAATTTTTTTGTTTTTTACAAATTCTTTAATTGTATTCCATAAGCACTGTACAAATTTACATTTCAACTAGAAGTCTGTAAAAGTTAACCTGTAACTGAATTTGCTCCAGCACTGGGCAGTATCGTTATTGGAAATTGTTTTTGATCTAATGGGAGAAAAAAATAATTTATTTTTCTTATTTCTTTCATTAGAAGTCATATTGAACATTTTTTCCTTATGTTCTTTGTACACGTCTTTGTACATTTGTATATTTCTTCTTTTGTAGAGGGCCTATTTATATATTTTTACCAGACGGTATGTTGGACTGATGCCAAAACATTAAGAACAAAATTAAAAGGCCTGGGATGAACAGAGAAATACCATTTACAATATTTGACAGAGGTTAACGTTATTAGCATAAAATATTCTTATCAATCAACAAGAAAATGCACAAATTAATGGAGAAAAATTTGTCAAGAATGTAAACAGTCTATTTTCAAAAGAATAAATATAATTTATAAATGAACATACCTAAAATGGTACTATTGAGACAGAAGTTTTCTTTCTTCCATTCTTTCCATCTCACCATATCTATGATTCCTTAATTCTTTTGTGTTTTCTTCTTTAACAATACTTTTAGGTTTCACCATCCTGAAATCATAGGGTATATCTGCGCTTGATACCAATATTTTATGCTTTCATTTTTTTTTCACTTCACTCTTTAATCTGAATGGAATTTTTTCTAGAATATAAAGTACAGTATTTTATAAATTTTATGTTTAGAGCTTTGTTTTCTTCTTTACAATGACATGATTATTAGTGTGCTTTTCTATCAAATAGACAGTATATAAATTAGAGCTGATGTATGAAAGTCAATGCTCTTTGAATTTATTTTAGAATCTGCACTGTAATCCTAGAACTTAAGCATTCCAGTTAACCCTCATTTGTAAAAATTGGATTAAACAGTACTCACTATAGTAATAAATTAAATCACTTGGACCTCTTAAATAATCAGCACCTTTCTGAGAGTCTGAAGCATTTAATAGTAAGATCTAAGGGCAGGATATCTGGGTTCAAAGCCCAACTCGCTCACTTATCAGTTGTGTGACCTTGGAAATTTATTTGCCTTCCCTGGGCCTCCATTTTCTCATCTTTTACGTGTAATATAACATATTATAAGCTTTTTTTTTTTTTTTTAAGTTACAGGATCACTGACCTGCCATGACCTAGTACATCTGCACAGAAGCAAAAGTTTTATTTTTACTCTTTTATTTTTGCCAATATAATAAGTAAACATGGGTATTTTCTTACTCCTTTAATTTGTATTTTATGACCAATAGTGAGATCAAAAATACTTTCTTAAGTTTATTGTCCATTTAACTTCCTTTCATATCAATTATCTTTTACTATTATTTGCCCAATTTTCTATTGGGTTGTGTCCTCTTTTTAAAATTATTTTTCTTTCAAAATTAGATTTAGAGAGGATAGGAAGGAAAAAAGAGTTCTCCTCTCACCCTTAGGTCATATGGATATGAAATACTTTCTCTAATCCAAAGTTAAAGGAATGGGGCTTCCCTGGTGGCGCAGTGGTTGAGAGTCCGCCTGCCGATGCCAGGGGACACGGGTTCATGCCCCGGTCCGGGAAGATCCCACATGCCACGGAGCGGCTGGGCCCGTGAGCCATGGCTGCTGAGCCTGTGCGTCCGGAGCCTGTGCTCCACAATGGGAGAGGCCACAGCACTGAGAGGCCCGCGTACCGCAAAAAAAAAAAAAAAAGTTAAAGGAATGTATTCCTTTTAAGTAACCACAATTTCAAACAATTGCAATGAATAAAAACATGACAATTTGTTCTCAAAGTTTTATTTGAAGTCAGTTAGGTTACTTATATTGTCACATGAACTGGAATGGTCTAGAGCAATGCTACTCAAATTGCAATATGTAAACCAACAGAACCAGAATCACATGGAGCTTGTCGAAAAAGCACAATCTCAGGCCCAATCCCTCCTGAAACACAATCTCCATTTTAACAAGATTCTAGCTGATTTATATATAGGTTGAGAAATACTAGTATAGATAATGCAGTAAGAAAAAACCTCACTGTAAGAAGCACCTTATATCGGTTAATATTTATATTAGCCCCTTCTATGTCATATGGGTGGCAAATGCTTTCCTAGTCTATAATCTGGATGTATTTTAAAAATGCATGGTATCTTTGCCATACATTTAAAAACGGTTATGTATTCAAGAATATTTATCCTGTTCTTTATGAATTCTGAGAGTCTTGGCTCCCTTATAACAAGTTCACTCAACTCAAAATCATACAAATATTGTGCTATATTTTCTTTTGATATTTTCATTTTAAAAATACTACTTATACATGTGATTACCTGTTTTAATAAGAAGCAAAACATAATAAATTTTAAGAGATCTGAATGTGGTATTAATTTATTATGCATGTTAGGCTGCTTTATCACTAGGCAACTTTTTTATATCTCATGTTCATTGGATTATTGGAAGATATTTTTCCAGATGCTTTCAAAGCCATTCCAGCCAAGAGTCTGAAGCTGTCTGGAGAATAACTGTTAGAATGAAGCAAAATATTTTAAATTAACAGATCAATGAACTAAATGTAGCATGATATTAGCAAGAGGGGCTCGGTCCTTTTTCTTTTTGGAATTAGGTCTAAGGTAACTGTGAGAATTTTACAGGCTTTCCAATAGTAACCAAAATAATGTTGCATAAGCATGATTTGCATGTTCCAAACATGGATGCATGATTCATTTCTGTCTAGTCATTCTTGAACCAGCTGAGAAGCATGTTCTAAGATCTGATAATTTATGGACCTTATAGGTCTCAATATAATGCCTATCTTTGAGGGCATTATACTGTAAAACTTAAGAGCTCAGATTCTGGGCTCCAACTTCCTGGGTTCAAATCTCAGCTCCAGCATTTAATAAAGCTGTGTGACTAGCCATTTAGGTAACTCCTCGGGTTTGGTTCTTCATCAGAAAAATGAGGATAATAATAGTATGGTTAGGAGAATTAAATCAGTTAATATTTATCAAGTGCAGCAACTGGCAAAGTGTGTTCTAAGGGCTATTATTTTGTCTAAATAGAAATGCAAACCATATTTATGGTTAAACAATACAGACAAATTTAGATTAAAAATTGTTATTTAATATGAAGAAGAGGGACATCGTTCTGGAAATTTCTTTTTCTTTTTCTTTTTCTGGCTGTGCTGTGTGGCTTGTGGGATCCTAGTTCCCTGACCAGGGATTGAACACAGGTCTCTGGCAGTGAAAGCATGGAGTCCTAACCATTGGACTGCCAGGGAATTCCCCTGGAAATTTCTTTTTTTTTTTTAAATTTATTTACTTACTTTTGACTATGTTGGGTCTTCGTTGCCGTGAGCAGGCTTTCTCCAGTTGCAGTGAGCGGGGGCTACTCTTTGTTGCGGTGTGAGGGCTTCTCAATTGTGGTGGCCTCTCTTGTTGTGGAGCACAGACTCTAGGCGTGCGGTCTTCAGTAGCTGTGGCGTGCGGACTCAGTAGTTGTGGCACACGGGTCAGTAGTTGTGGCTTGTGGGCTCCAGAGCGCAGACTCAGCAGCTGTGGCGCACGGGCTTAGTTGCTCCGCAGCACGTGGGATCTTCCCAGGTCAGGGCTCGAACCCGTGTCCCCTGCATTGGCAGGTGGATTCTTAAGAACTGAGGCACCAGGGAAGCCCTGGAAATTTCTTATATTAGACAGATAACAGTTTTTTCCTCCTTGGGGTAAATCCATATAGAAATAAAAGCAAGTAAGAAATTTCTTTAGATATCAGTTACTAGTTTCTTGATGTCTCTGCCCAATACACACGTCATTTCTATTAGGGCTTTTCTCCCTCCATTCAACGTCCCTCCTTATGAAAAACAGGGACATACGAAAACACAACCTCTAATTAAATCTCCTGAACTTTGTTTGTTACATAACAAATAGGTTTGGGCATTCAGAGCATATTCACTTATTATACTGTACAGTCACCAATATAGCTTCAATAATAAAAACAAATGAGGGTTTCACTGTTATAATGAACATTATTTTTTATAATGAGGAGACATAGTCTTCCTTTGATTTTAACATTTTGTCTTGTTAACATCCCTGTTTCCCCTCCTTCCACTCTATCATAATAAAGCTTTTACTGGAAAGAAGAAGAAAAACAAAACAAAACAAAACTGACAACAACAAAGAATCACTGCTCTTAAGGGAAGTAGGAGACAATGACTGTTAAGGATATCAAAGTAGATAGCATGTTTTATGTCCAGCTTCTTCCTACTGCATTTTGTTGTTGCTGAAATAAATATTGGCTACTAAAGCCTTATGAAGGTCCATAAGTAGTCACATAAATCTGGCTATGACTATGTAATCCATCTCTTTAGAGAGAAAAAGAACAGTCCTCCAAGAGTTGTACAAATATTCTGCCTTTAATATCTTCAGATTTTGGTAGACTGCTTTAGCAACAAATTTGAAAATAGTTTGGTAGCTATATTTAAAGTCTGACATTGCACCCACTTTTGTTCCATTTCACAGTAGTTACTGTGCAGATTGTTCCATTATTTCTCAAGTTATAAAGTAATTTTACTGAAAATGTTCAAAACACTTCATTGGTACAAGCTAAAACTGCACTTTGCTTACAACCAAACGAAGCAACATTTTTTGCCATCCAAACCCATTATTACTTTCGTCCCTAAACGGTGGAAAAAAATCAGAGCATATATTTTCCCCTTAGCATATGAAACTTTTCCCTTAGGTGTATGTCTAATGTTTGTGTCTGATTTTTCAAGCAGAACACTCCAACTGCAGTCCCCAAACCAACTGGAGAGATAGATTATATCATTTCTTATCTCTACGGCATGAGCACTGCACACCCAAGCACAAGCATAAAATAACAAGATGAAAATATTATGTGTGTAGCTCATTTAATGAATAGAAAACTCATCTTCTAGTACCATATATGTTTTCATGGAAATAAAATTGAAAAAGAAGACTAGATTTCTCACAATGTACTAATATGAAAACACCACACTGATAAAGTTGGAGAGAAAAATGTCAGGTTCCAGTACCTCAAATTTGCTAGCTGTTTGTTAAATGCTTTTTACACCATGGGTGTGAAAAACTTAGCAAAATACCTTTAAAAAAATAACATGTTTAGATGTAGATAGTTTTACACTGTGAATCCTAGAGATTCTTCTAGGTACAGACAGTTTCTCTAAAAACAATCGTTTTATAGAACCTCTTGTGTTTTTTTTTCTTTATCTGGGTTATTTATTTTTTTAACTATTTTCTTTTTTTATGATTAGCTTATAGCTCTGTAGTTCCAGCTGTTTCATTCTGTAACTCTAAAGCCCTATCGCTGGGGAGTTCTGTGTAATTGCCCATAATATGTACCACATTATCCATTTCAGGAACTGTGCTGAAAGACAGCAGCAATAAGGGGATTTCTAAAGGCAGTCTGGTTTACACTAATGGACCTAACAGGAAGGAAATGCAATTTGAAAGAAGCTGATGCATATGTTCTATTGCTGAATATAATGTTTGATTTAATTATTAACTGTCAGTGATGGAGAGGCAGATCCTGTTCAGCCCTACTTAGAGTGCAATGCTTTGCATTCAAAGAAAATAAATGACAAAAGTTTTGTCTTGCAATTCATGACTAAACAAAAGAATATGATATTTCTTTCCACCAACAAATCATAGCTTTCAAAATTACAATACTTTTACTTTAGTTATAAATTAGGCAATAAAATTTTCTGGCTAGAATTTTCTTGGGTTTTTTTTCTTTTTGGGGGGTGTGGGGGGCTAGTATCATACGTGAAAATTTTCTCTGAGAAGTGGTTTTGAATTACACACAGAGTCCTGGACTGAGTAACTTTCTAAATCACCTTCTAGTTGAGGATCCTATCGTGTGTTGACTGGCAGAAGATGTTTCAGCAAAGAGGGCTGAAATGCATAGCTCTCTTTGTCTTCCTCTTTTTCCCAGAATGAATGATTTGGCACCCAGCTTCTGTCCATTTC
This sequence comes from Delphinus delphis, assembly GCF_949987515.2. Classification (NCBI taxonomy): domain Eukaryota; kingdom Metazoa; phylum Chordata; class Mammalia; order Artiodactyla; family Delphinidae; genus Delphinus; species Delphinus delphis. The sequence continues at coordinate 86,289,376 of NC_082683.1, forward strand.
TTTTAATCGGCATTTTGTGACTTCCTCTAAGGCTCTCCCTTGCTTTGAAAGCCCATAATTGTGTGTGAAAGGCAGAGAGCAAGATGTAAAGAACAGATTCATTAGAGAGCAAACATATTCATGCCTCTTCTTAGTTACTTTATTCCTACCGTGGTACAAAATGACCAAATATATACAAAGAAATGAGCATCAGCCCACTGAATTTGCAAGGGAGCTCAATGGACAAAATACTCCATTGGGTCAGTCAGCTGGAAAAAAGTGGTTTAGTTCTATGTGTAAACACAATAATAGAGCCATGTAATTTTAGTTGTGCGTTTTATATCTGGTGAAATTATTATCTCTGACACTAGCCTAGGCAGATGCATAAGAGGGCTGAAATTAAACAATAGTGACGATATTTGGAGCTCATCCAAAATGCTCTCTATTGTTTACGTAACGGCTCCAACATGATTATTTGATCCATAATTTCTCATTTTTTATTACACATATATTCTTGCATAGAACAGCATACAACGTCAACTCAGTGGGAGGCATTTTTCTTCACGATTTCAAAAGGAATTGTTTATTTTTGTCATGAGGATAATAGAAAGCAATGAAGCTTCCCGGAAATACAATACCACAATTCAAATGTCTAATTGATTTAGACAGATTAAGTAAAAAATATAGGGCCAATCTATATTTTTGTACTCTATAACAGCCCAAATGTCTTATTTGAGTGTTTCCTTTCTTATTCTAGGCTGAGGGATTCACTATTTTAGTTATGAATGACTGGGATCTGGCTCATGTAGAATTAGTACTAAACTGATAGAGTTTAATTCTAATGTTCTCAATTCTAAGGAATTTAGAAGAATATAATTTATCCATCCAAGTGCCTATGAAAGCAGTGTTTGATGAACTTGAAAAGGTTTGAAAGCTCAGTTCCAAGAAGTATATTAATCACAAATTCTGAATTATGTTACTCAAATTCCATCATTTAAATCAAGCCATATAATAGCCAGGCTTTCATTTTTTCCCCAAACTGTATAGTTATATAGGCTTGATACATTCTCAAAAATGATTTTAATAGGACCTTAAATCTTCCACACTTTTGCAGAAAATAATTTTCTGGTAGGCACTACTGTCCTTAAAAACAGCTACCTAATCTATGTAACAAAATATATCATATGTACACTTATAAGTGTATATATAATGTTTAAAAATAAAATCATTCTAAACAATAATAAAAATAAAGTATAACTGTCATTTGTTGTATTTGAGTTGTCATTTGTTGTAATTTTAAGTAACTACAAATTTTTAAATTTGCTTTTAGAGATGACTATTTCATATTTATACTTATAGGCTTAAGCTTAACTCTCAAATGATAAATGGTTTAAATATGTGTAAGTGTTCAAAGAAAAGTGTACATTTGGACCATGGCCTGCCTGTCCTTTTCAATATTCAGAAATATCATGCATGGTGTCTGTCTTATCCTGTTGCCAAAGTGGGATATTTGCTCCTAGATTTGGATAGTCACCCTTCCAATGCACACGACACACAAGTGCTGAGTAATCCCTGTGGAAATTATAACAGTTCAAACCTGCTTAAAAATGCAGTTTTTTTTTAAATAGCCATGAGAAGCTACAAAATGGGACTGAGGTCATTTCAGAGCGTACAGCTGCACACCTTTGGACTGATGGGAAGTTATTCACTCCAACACTAAGAGCTCCGTTTATAAGTACAATGAAAATATTTGACTGCGCAGGTGTATCTTCATTTCAAATCTGATTCCACGAGGCAGCAAAACAGGTGTTCTGGCTGCACGCTAATCAGGAAAAAAATGTCTGAGATATGCATCTGCACACTAGCATCTGGGCGGAAATTGTCCGAAAACATTCTCAAGTGCAGAGTCTTAGAAAGTGGACCTCTTTTGCTTTACTTAGTACTGTGAGGCATATTTTGCATATGGAAACACTCAAGTTTGCCACCCATTAGGGACAGCTACTACGTATGGCAGATGAGGCAGCTAGAATGCAGACACAGACGGACAAGCTGGCTGAGTTGAAGACAAGTTGGTAAAAGTTTCTGGGTTTTCTGGAAGAGTAAAGTGTTCCCTGAAAACAGGATTGGATCTCCAAGAAGATAGAGGGCAGGGGTTGTTGGAAGGAAAGCAGAAAGATGGGTGATGTTTATACAGAAGCTTCTTATTTTGGTTCCTTCCTTTAGTTCTGTTCGCTTTTTAAATTTTAATTCCTCCCTTTTTTCCTCCTCAGGGACACCTCTGCGCTTTTCCTTCTTCTTAAGATGAGAACTGAACTTTAGTTGATGGGATTTTCAGAATACAAAAATATGGTGAGTTGGATTAATTAGAATATTTCACAGAAACCTCACTGCCTTCAGTTATCCTCTTGACAAAGATAAATGTAAATTCTTGCAGGATTCATCAAATCAAGTCACATTTTCTAGATCCATTCCTATAGGTGCTAGACAACTAAAGTAGCATAATAAAGAGGGAAACAGCTTTTTTAAAAAATGAACAAATAGAAGATATGTTGTAAAATATATTCATAGCGCCTGGAGTTTGTTCAGTTCTGAATTTTTATTTGGTCCATCTGCCCTACCATATATTAATACCACAATTTGTCTCAAAGATATGCATTTCTAAATTTAAATATTTACCTTAGATCATTATGGTTTAAGTGGGTATTTGTGCCTACTTAAGTTTCAAATTAAAATTATCTAGAGAAAGAAATAATTGTACCCTTTAGTCCATAAAAATAAACTACAAATTTTGACCATATCTTAAATTCTCTGACTTTTATTCATTAACAGAGGAGGAAGCTCTGTGGGAAACAGTCACAACCACAGCAGTCTCTCCTTTATCAGAGGCCACGATTGCTCACCTCCTTCCCAAAGTCAGCTTCAGCTGGGCTTCTGTTAGATTTGTATTCTTCTATCATTTTGGTGGCTGAGAAGAAGACCCAGTGGACAGTAAAATCTACATTTTGTCAATAGTTGTTAGATTTATCCAAATCCATCACTGATTTTATTAAAAATTCTAAGTACTGTGTGCTGTAGCTAGTGTTTCCTCTATGATAAACTTTCACTTTTTAATTATCAGAGAAGAACATAAGATCTTAACGAAACATCTCACAAGAGCCTACAGTTTTCCAAAAGTCCACTGTAACAGCATCAGTAATAATAAATTTTAGACATTATAATGATGCAAAGTTTGACATAAGGTAAAAAGAAGATTTCTCATCACTACCTCTCCCAATACTCCCAGGCCTACATGGCGTTCCTGCGTCAGTGTCCCTTGACAACTACTCCTACTTCAATCCCAATTCAAATGACAGCAATTCTATAATTTTTCTCATAATAACTCTAACTGGAAATCAAATCAATTCCTCCTTATTTGAAAACTTATGGCAATTAATTCATATTGAGAGAGAGAGAAAGAGAGAGAGATTGAGAGAGAACAATAATTATTGCTTAAACGACTCTATAACATCCAAGAGAGAGTTTAAATGTAAGGATTAAAAAAGATAATAATAACCTGGCATATAGTAAATTGAAATTACAATTAAGCTTATTCAGTTGCTCCAAGTTGTCTTCTTAGAATAAGTTGCAGAAAAAATAATGAAAAGTTTTATTTTACTTATTTCATTCTGAAAATGTCCTATTCTCATTATTTGATTAGAATTGGTGAAGAGATTTGAAATGAATGGGCTGTAAGTTAGGAATGCAGCAAATGCTCCCTACAGAAAGTTTTGTATGACCTTCTATCTTGACTGCCCTTTCCATATAACTTCCTCATTGCTTTATAGATGACCAAATATCAAGATATTAAATATATTTAGATAGGTTTGTCTCAAGGAAGTCCTTTCCTATGTCATTATCTTGTAAGGTGGATAGTCACCTGTATTATTTAGCAGCAGACAACTTGGCATATACTAAGGGAAGTTATTATCTGCAAGTACAATAATATTGATTGGGGCTATTTTGCTGGTGAATAAAGGTAAAAGACACAACTGACATGATTGGAGCTCGAATCTAACTGAATACAGCTTTCAGTTTTTGTATAAGGAGCTGAAGTTACTGTGGTAAAGCAATATTGAGCTCATTTGGGTTTGGTTATGAGGTTCTTGAAATCCTTTTTATAAATGAACCAGTTCTGTAAAAGAGAACATCACAAAGCATCATATAAATGCCTATGTGTTTTAACCATGTCTATTCACACAAATTAATTTGAGTAGAGAGAGACTGAAATCCAATAATCGTTTTCTTTAAAATAGCCAATTAGTTTTTGGCTGAATAACTTTAGTCCCTCTCCCACCCCAAACTGCCTTGCCTACTTTCCACTAGCCAATTTAAGTTTAAAAAAAGAATAAAGTGTAAGAAAAAGAGAAAAACAATAATCATTCCAGAAATCTTGTGAGTCTACATGGTATAAGAAAATTTGTGTTGTTTGGAGCTTCAAAGAAGGAAAAAAGAATAAATTAAGAGTCTCAGAGAAAAGGAAAAATCTCTCTGAGTAGTCCTGAACACTTCTTGCCGAGAGCAGCACTTAGCGAGCAAGTGACCTTTATGAGATTATTGTTTATGATCACTCGGCATGCGCCAAGAATAGCAGGAAAAAATATTCCAATTTATTTCAAAGGTTACATATCAAAATTGAATATGCAGCACAACTACATTATCATATGATGTAAGTTTACATAAGAAGTTGGAGTTGAATCATACCATTGTTTCCCTTCAACCCAGTATGTTTTGATTTCTGTTCTGCGCAGCACGCTCCTTTTAATTCTTAAAATAGAATATAGTGCCGTGATGCAAATAAAAGAAAAAATGTTATTTTTGTTATTGTTGTTGTTGTTCCTCCAGCTGAGAAACTTGGTTCAAGTGTGAAAGATCTATACAATTATTTCCTCGATGTATTCTATCCAAAATTTAATTTCGATTTTAATTTTTTTAACCCAGTAATCACTGTCATCTGGTAAAGCGCTTATGGTAGTTGAAATAACAATACAAAAAAGTCACCTGGAGGACAGCAAGAGAGAATTCTGCTTCTAAGAGGGAAGGGAAATTGACAACAGGGACACATTTTTTTTTTTCCCCTGCCCATAAAAGGCTTTTTGGGAGAGGCAACTGCACATTTTGCTTTCTTCAGTTCTCCTGTGCATGCAACTTAATGTTTTAGTTCAATAAGTCTACTCATCCTCAACTTTATCACTTTGCACAGAGTGAAACGCAAACCAGGAGAGTCTCCTCTCCTCTTCCTTTCTTCTCACTTGTCAAATTCAGTTGTCAGAGAAATGCCAGTACAGGGCTGCCCACAGCTAACCTCATTTCTTTCTTTAAATTTGTACTTGGGAAAAGAATTTCATTGTCTCATAGAGTGAAGAAGCAATTCTTGAAATCTGCAGATCAATCTGCAAATATCTGCTTAATGTCTTCTAGACCCACAGCACACTAGTGTCAGAGTTCAACATCGAGGCAATGAGCTTATCCTAGGAGCAAGAAAAATAAATAGAGCAAACGTCTTCTCATTTTCCTTTATCTCCTGACTCCTAAATCCTCCCCAGGAATTGCAGACATGGTAAAACAGCATGACTTATGGCTTCCTTAGGAAGGGCTGCTGCACAAGAGCCCTAGAACAGAAAACATTTTTCTCCCTGAAAGTGGGAATTTTAAATCAGGACTCTCTAGGATTAAACTACAAATACATTTCAAACTGGTAGCACAGAAGAGTCCAACACACCATCTTGTAGCATCAGAGCCCCTTTAAATAAGAGAATCTGAATAGCTCCTGCCGCTTTTGAAATGCCCTCTGATCTCCATGGTCTCTAATGCCTGCTTTCACTTGTACTACCTGGGTTCCCGCGGTAGCTGACAGCTCAGCTTCCTACGATTTCAAAGCCAAACTTTTCACTTTGTCTGGTGAAAGGGAATTTGAAGAAGGACAACAACGAAGCAGACATAATGCCGGAAACTGGATCTTGAGGTAAACAAACCTGAAGGACTTTATGCAGAAAGAGAAAGTTGCATCATCTCAGGAAAAAGCCAACACAGACACTCAAACTAAATGGCTCCTCCTACTTGCAGCTTGTAGGTTTCACAGGCCTGTCATTCAACACATCTTGTAAGAGATACCTTGTTACAAAGTGTTCTCATTCTAGAGCTGGATAAGCAGGGATGAGTGATTCCACTCTTCTCAGACAACAGTTAGTATGTGTATCATTACAGAATCCATCAGTTTATTTCTTTTCTTCATTTGCCCACTCAATAAATGTTTGTCAAGTATCTCCTCTGTGCCAGGTACAAGGCTAAGGGCTTTCATACATTTCTCATTTAAAAGTATCTTATTCCTATTTACAGGTTAAGAAATTGAGGCTCAAAGAAATTAACTTATTGTCCCAAATCACAACAACTTACTGTCCCAAGGTGAGGGCTAATTGTGAACCCGGGGCTTTGGACTCCATGCCCACTGCACGTGTCCCAAGTGAAAATAAATATAGTGACAAACGGAGGTGGAAGCAGAGTGGTGGGAGAGGTTAAAGGGGAAGAGTGTAGGGAAGTCTGAAAAGAATCTGTAGATTGTCAACTGAAATAAGATTTGAGGATGGACAGTGTGTCATTGGTTCCCTTGTTATGCACAATGAAAGAGCAGTTTATGTTGGAGAGTGAGAAGGCATTAAAATGGAAGACTGTGGACTGAGTTCTGAGAGCAACGAGAAATATGATGTGTTTGTAACTCAGTAGGACCCCATGGGGTCTTCTTGGGACAGACCCCACCCCATGTCCTCTGGCTGTCTCTTATTTGTAGAAAAACTTTAGCCTCCTAGGCTTTCCCTGAGTTCCAAAGAATAAATCTAATCAAAGAAGTGAGAAAATGCAGAAACAGAGGAAAATAGTCAAACAAAACAAAATAATAATAGTTTAGCCATTAAGCAAAGTCAAGGGTGTTTAGTTCCTCCTCAAGGGCTAGAGATAATATTGTGGGCTATGACCTTTGAGCTGTTTTGCAGATTCTGAAGCCCCTACCAGGTGGAAGAAGTTAACTGTATGCTGCCCACAAGTGTGTAGGCCCCAGAATGGCTGAAACCAGAAGGTTAATAATGTGACTGCCAATTACCTCACCACCAGCCAATTAGAAGAATGTCTGTGAGCTGATCACACACCCCACAGCCCCCGTCCCTCACCCTGTCTTTAAAAACCTTTTCCTGAAAGCTATCGGGGAGTTCAGGCCTTTTGAGCACTAGCCGCCTGCACTCCTTGGTTGGCCCTGGAATAAATGCTGCACACAGCTCGGTGTCCATAGATTGATTTTACCACGCATGGGTGAGCAGACCCAAGTTTGGTTCAGTAACGTGCTCAGAGTGAGGCAATGTAGTGAGATGAAGGACTGGATGTATGAGTTGGGTTCAGATAATGGACGACCTTGAAAACCACATGAAAAACTTGACATGCATGATATCAGCCAAGGCGTGATGAAATGTTTCTGAGCCTTGGCCTGTGAGGTCACATTGTGCTTTGGGATAATTTTCCAGCATCAGTTGGAAGCTGGAGAAACGAAGACATGGGAGACCAAGACTACTGTGCTTAGAAAACCACTGAAATATTTCAGGCTGGAAGTAAAGATAGCCCAGCCCTGAGTGAGGGGTGTGGAAAGAAAGAGGTGCACACTAGGGATTTCCACAGGGGGTGTTGTCCCTCTCCTCTGAAAGTAGTCCTGTCTGTGCAAAATAATAAAACTCAGTGCAGACAGGATAGCTAAAGTGGAGGCTATGTAGGATATGAAACTGGCTGGTCTCAACATCCGTAAGATGGGACCAATGATGCCTTCCTCCCCACAGCGCACACTTGAAGGTGCTGCTGCCATTCTTGCAGAACCTCCATTTGTGTATTGTCACCAGCTCCTTCTTGGTTTACACACACATCAGTAACCCTCCTGCCCCGCAGTGCTCAGAAAGCTCAAGCTAGTGTTTTCCTTCTCCCCTCTACCCTTTACTTGCTCCACCTCATCTCACTAGTCCCCAGGTGCCCAGACATATCTGCTAACTCCACTCCTCTCCACCCTGCAACTGCTTTCACACAGCAAGTCGCCAGAAAGCAGAGGCATATATCCTTGGTCGGCTCTAATGCCACCACCTCTGTCCATGCAAAGAAGTAAACTGGAACTGATACTATCCACTTAGAGTTTAGGTATTTGTTTCTGGACTCTCTCAGAGCATTGGTTAGAATCGATTAAAATACATTGGGTTTCTTTCTTTCTTTTTTGTTTTTTATTTTTTTTTCTTTTGTCTTATCTACAGCCTTTCTTCAAAGGATCTTTTAAAGCCTGAGCAACAACCACTCCTTAATCTTCCCAGTATCTGTGTGATAAAGGAGGGACATGGTAACTATGAACAACCGTGTTTTACAGAAAAGGATCCTAAAGCAGGAGGAGGTGTGGTGACTTGCCCGGAGTCACACTGTGAATCTGTCCTCTGAGGAGGATCAATACAAGTATTTCTGTGTCCCTCAAGAAGTGTCATTGCTTTCCATGCAACTTCAGGGGACATTTTAATTTAAAACTGAGATTTGAACCTTGGGTGTCATGTTACTACTTATAATCCCCTATTCTTGAAGTCAGTGATTTTCAAACTGTTACTCAAGGAAACTCAAGGGTCCACAATGGTGCTTCAGGGTTTGGGGCAAGTAATAGAACGTTTTCTGCTGAACAATGAATATTTAAACTGTCAGAGAACCCTGACTTTTATCTCATTTGTGTATTGAAGTTGTGTGTGAGAATTCATTTTATAAAAGTTTGCAAACCACTGTATCAGGTCACCCTGCTGCTTAGAGTAGGCTAGGGTTCAATACTTATAGATCAGCTCTTCAGTGACGTTACATGCATAAGAATCAGAAGAACTCCAAAGTCCAAGCTAATTGTATAACAAAGAAACAATCTCTCATCAAGAGACATGCAACCCATTATACTCTGAAATAATTTGAGACTGAAGACTTTTTTTTTTTTGTCCATTTACCCTTGATTTATATTGATCAAACAGGCGTGGAAAGGAAGTTTCAATCCACAGCACTTATTAATATTTTGTGTAAGGGTCTATCACATTATAATTTCATATCATACCTCATAAAATAACACTATTTCCAACTGTTAGTCTCACCTTGGATCTAACCGAAGGTGTTGGAATAGTCTCCTAAAATCTTGAGATTGCAGAAGTGCTTCTGCTGGTATTTACAAGAGGTTTTAGTCAGTTCCCAGATTCTGAGACTCCTTTTGACTCAAGTTATTTTGCTATTAGCTCATGGCACTAAAAGCATGCTCAGGGAATCTCCTAAACAATTAGACAAAGTCTACATTTTCTAATTTTTGTAGCAACCCTCCTGTCAGACACTCTTCAAACTTTTCTCTGGAATGACCCAGTTCATCTAGCGAATGCACTCCTACTCAGCCTTCAAGCCCCAGCCCAAGTGTCTCCTGCCACCAAAGACCTCTGCATTGGCTATATTTTGTTCGCCCTGCCATACTGATTCATTGTTCTTCTCCCCTGTGCTCTGTGGCCAGAGAAGCTGACCCGTATTAACTTTATCGATGGATCACTCTGTCCTTTGCCTTCTTCTTGGGCTCAGCCAATGTGAGCACTGGCAGAGATTAGAGGAAAACGGAGAGTGACTCGAGGGTTTTTAATCTCCCCAGCTCCCTCCCTGGGAGCAAGCTGGCTAGCTAGCATCCCTAAACTGCATGGGCTAGCTGTATCCCTAAACTGAAAACCACAGCACTTGTTAGCAGTTTTTTTCCCCCCCAAATAGCTGTTTCTATTCCAGAAATTTCTATTTATCTCCCCTTTACTGCATGAAGCCTGGGAGTATAATGATCTCCAACATATCACACTATCTTGTTTCCCTACACTTGCTCACCTTTTGGTAAATAGTCACATTAAAAGCCTTTTCTATAACTACCTAATGTGAGGGTGCCTGTGTTTCTTGTTAGAATTCTAACGGGGACACTTTCATTTACCCCATGTTTTTTGTTTTGTTTTGGTTTGGTTTTTTTGCGGTACGCGGGCCTCTCACTGTTGTGGCCTCTCCCGTTGCGGAGCACAGGCTCCGGACGCTCAGGCTCAGCGGCCGTGGCTCACGGGCCCAGCTGCTCTGCAGCACGTGGGATCTTCCCGGATCGGGGCATGAACCCGTGATCCCTGCATCATCAGGCGGACTCTCAACCACTGCGCCACCAGGGAAGCCCTACCCCACTCTTTTAATCAGAGTAGATCTCTGTTTCCGTTGCATTTCCACTACAACTCAAGGATGGGTGCCACTTATACTGTTACAGTGATCTGTTTAAAAGTCTATTTCCCTTCCCAGAGTTTGAAGATACTCTTGAACCCTTGCAATGTTTGGCATATTATAGAGACTCAGCTAAAGTCTGTGAAGACATTTTCAGCCATTGTTTTTTATCAGCCTCCCAACATGCTAGCAAGGCTTTGAAGGAGCAGAACCTCCTAACACAACTACATTTAAATGCACATTGTTACTTTCATTCTGAGGCTCAGAGAAGAGAACAAATTAAGAGGCTTAAGAGTGTCTTTTCCCTCATTCTTAAATGTGAATTCTTCCAGGACAGAATATTTTTCCCCTAGTGTTTAGCAAGTGCCTGACATAGAGTAAGCACTCAATAAATGTTTGTGGAATAAATTAATGGGTATCTATTTTCCTTCTGTGTGAAATCCAAATAGTCAGTAAAGAAACAAAATAACTATATGCTCTTTTGTTATCTTATTTTTAGCAGTTGATATTTTTTTACACCTTAATTCTGGGAACAAGAGTATATGGACACTGTTGATTCCCAAATACTCAAAAGTTAGGTAAAGGAAATCCAATGAGGAGAGTCAAAGCAGAGATTCATTGTCTATGGAAGATCTGTATATTTTTATAAAGTCAGTGATCTTTTTATTAATATATAGGACTCACTGCATTTTTTCATAGTTTCTGAGAACGTGGAAAGAGGAAGGAATCTTAGAGAGGCCCTCATCCAGGCTTTAATATGTTAAAAATATTTATTGTATACCTTCTATGTACCCAACACAATTTTAAGTACAGGAAATATGCTGATGAACAACATAAACTAAAATCTCTGTCTTCATGGAGTTAACATGTTAATGAGAGAGAGAGAATAAAACAGATAAATAAGTAAAGTGTACAGTGGGTTGATTAGAGATAATTATTCGGGAAGGACTAGGAAATGTCAAGGGTACTTTTTTGGATGAGAAATTTTATCACCGTACCCTTAACAGGGTGACACTGGCTCTACCATTCTAATGATAATATGGGGACATTCTAGTAATGGGATGCTCTACCCCAGAAGGTAGCTACTTGCTTGGGTGAATTCCTTTAGTTGTCAAAGTTTTTCAAACATTGAAACCAATTCTTAGTTGTCCAAGTCAAACAAGAAAATGCCAACTTAATGGCAGCACTTTGATTTAGAAAATAAACTATTGAGTTTCATTCCTCATGATTTCTAAGGATATCTCAAAAATTACTTTCTGATTTTTTTTTTTTTTCTCGGTACGCGGGCGTGTGGCCTCTCCCGTTGCGGAGCACAGGCTCCGGACGTGCAGGCTCAGCGGCCATGGCTCCCGGGCCTAGCCGCTCCGTGGCATGTGGGATCTTCCCGGACCGGGGCATGAACCCGTGTCCCCTGCATCGGCAGGCGGACTCTCAACCACTGCGCCACCAGGGAAGCCCGACTTTGTCTTTTAAACATAGTTCACCCTGAATATATGCAAAGCTGTGAAAATGCCAATAATATCTACACATGTTACTGCTTTACCCTTTGAAAAACATGTTCACATATTTTATATTACCTCTTACTCCTCAGAGTAACTTCAAAATAGTAGCATCTTTATTATCCAAATGAGATGACCAAGCCTCTGATGTTGAGTGAGGGGTTTGGCAGATGTCTGAAGTATATACTGAGGAGACATGAAAAATCGCAGTATATACCAATGTGTTTGCTCTGAAAAATCAGGCTTCCCAAGTGAGTAAGGAACAGATAGCTGTATCTACTTTCCTGATGATTTGGCCTTTATGGTCAGCATTTGACCTTGTCTTTTTTTTTTTCTTTTTTTTTTTTTGCGGTATGCCGGCCTCTCACTGTTGTGGCCTCTCCCGTTGCGGAACACAGGCTCCGGACGCGCAGGCTAAGCGGCCGCTCTGCGGCATGTGGGATCTTCCCGGACCGGGGCACGAACCCGCGTCCCCTGCATCGGCAGGCGGACTCTCAACCACTGCGCCACCAGGGAAGCCCAGACCTTGTCTTTTTATGATGTTAGTTTAATAAGAGCAATTTATAGTCCTATACATCTTCTATTGATAATTGAGAAAAAGCTTCCTAGTCATTTCCTTCCTGTTCAAATTAAACTATCCAGTTACCAAGAAATTAGCAATATGTGTATGAAAGAGAAAGCAAAAGCTTTCATTTCTAAGATGTTTTAATTTTTAAAAAAACATGTCACCCAAGTGTTCTGGGAACAAAGACCTCTAGATGCTCTAAGTAGAACTGCTTACTCATTTGGGCACTTGTGCTGCTTCGAAATCTTCAGCATTTAACTGAAAATAAAGAATTTCTCCTTCATGCATGTAAAATCTGAATTCTCTGACTACAAAGGTCATAGAATAATGTCAATCTAGCAGAGAGATGGAAGAACTCACTTAATGTCCTAAGGTATAATTAGGCTCTAGAAAAGTCCCCCTCTAAACACAGACCATTCTCTCTTATTTTTTTAAATTAATTAATTTATTTATTCATTTATTTTCAGCTGCGTTGGGTCTTTGTTGCTGTGCAAGGGCTTTCTCTAGTTGCTGCGAGTGGGGGCTACTCTTCGTTGTGGTGCGTGGGCTTCTAATCGTGGTGGCTTCTCTTGTTGCAGAGCATGGGCTCTAGGCACGCAGGCTCAGTGGTTGTGGCTCGCGGGCTCAGTAGTTATGGCTCGCGGGCTTAGTTGCTCCACGGCATGTGGGATCTTCCCAGCCCAGGGCTCGAACCCGTGTCCCCTGCATTGGCAGGCGGATTCTCAACCACTGCGCCACCAGGGAAGTCCCAGACCATTCTTTCTTAACCAAAGTCCAAGCCATGGAATCCAGTCCTATGAAATGCCTTGTTTAATAGAAAAAGTACCTAAAAGCCTGAATTTACAGTAGAGCAACTATAGCTATACCCCTTCGATGTTCTAGACAACACCTCACCCCTGGATTCAGCAGCCCAAAAATCTTGTCACCAGTACTAAATGATAATTTTTAAAACTTAAGGGAACTTAATCAGAAAATCATAGGTACCTGGGAACAGATCCACATCTTTGAGGATTTCCTAGCTCTCCTGATCATTTGCTGTGCCTTGTGACCTTCTAGATAGGAGATAAGTAAAAATTTTCCTCAGAAAAATAAATGATCATAGATTGTATATAACGTCAGAAGGAAAGGGTACTGTAAATTGAAGGGGAGAATGTTAGTGGAGGATGGAGGCAGGGAGGTGGAGTACCGAAGATACTTGGCTAGAGGTAGAACAAAATGTTCAAAGGTAACAAATGTCAGTGAGCTTTTTTTCTCCCTTGCAATGTCAGTGAAGAGTAGATTGAGAATAAGCGATGAGTCCTTCATGCCACTGATGCAGTCATCACTGGGTGGTTCACATACGGATCTCTCATGAGAGGAAGAATACAGCAGGACATTACTCTAAGAGCCGCAGAAATGGAGGCTGTCTTCATGAAAATACCCATCACATCTTTGGGTCTATAAACTAAGCTAGTGGACACATTCGAGATCCAAAATTTGGCACCAAGATATATGTGTGTAGGGGAAGAGGAGTGTACGTCCAGTTTTATAAAACAACTACTAAATTCATGTTGCCTTTTGCTAAACATATGACAGTAACTCAATGGTAAGAGATCCAGATTTCATATTTCAGACATGTCTGTGAACGTTAGGAAAGAGGAAAATGCAAAGCCAGTAGATCTCAGATCTCAGAGAGAACATTGCACTATTACTGGGGCTAAATTTATTGTATCTATGCCTTTAATTGAACTTCTGAGTCTTGCAGATATATAGTCTTATATATGTCTGCCAAAATATACATTTATTTTCCATCACACATGGTCACCCACCTACCAAATAGCTCACAATTAGCAATGTGTAGTAATGGGTGCTACATTTTTCCTTAAATATTTTGGGAAATCCATCCCTCATTTTCATCTTCACACATACTAAATCTATCCACAGGGTGAGGATAAGAGAAGTGACTTCTCTCTGCTGTGATTAAAGTTGTAAAAAGTGTTAAAGTGGTAAAGAGTGGGGTGCCTTCAACTTTCTTATTTGGAGTTAAGAAGGGATAGTTTTCTGCAGACTATCTTGTAGGTCCATAGACTACAGGTTCTGTAATCTGTAGATCAGCTACATTCTGAATTAATTAAGCTTTTGATAAAAAAGCTTAAATAACCACTCAGCATTATAAACCATATTCCTAAAGGAAAATATATTCTGTATGCTCAAATAAAATTTCTAAACACCAAATTTATCAGTGTGGAATGTCAGGAAGGCAAAAATTGGAGTCCTATTTGCTCTATCTGTAAAGTGTTAAGAGAGAGGTGGCTGAATGGCAGTGGAAAGTGTTTGGAAATTTAACAGGCTTTACCACTCAGGAACCAGGGTACCTAGGGCTTGATACCTGAAGTCTAGGAGCCTCAGTGTCCTCCAGTAGAAAAAGTAGATGCTGGGCTTCCCCGGTGGCGCAGTGGTTGAGAGTCCGCCTGCCGATGCAGGGGATACGGGTTCGTGCTCCGGTCCGGGAAGATCCCACATGCCATGGAGCGGCTGGGCCCGTGAGCCATGGCCGCTGGGCCTGCGCGTCCGGAGCCTGTGCTCTGCAGCGGGAGAGGCCACGACAGTGAGAGGCCCGCGTACCGCAAAAAAAAAAAAAAAAAAAAAAAAGTAGATGCTAATAAAAACTCATTATGGGGGTTTTGTGAGAATTAAATGAGAGAATGTATAGACAGTGCCTATCACCCAATATTCACTCAAGAAATGGTAATTCCTCTTGTCGTAATATTATTCCCTTTTCCTTCTGTTTTGCTTGTAACACCATTTCCAGATTCTCTTCTCTCCAGCTCGCTGATACTTTCTAGTTTCTTCTACTCCTGTCTTTACACCCTTGCTTTTTATCTAGACCTGAAGCAACATCACTTTATGGTCCACCATTGAACTGGCTTCTTGTCTAACACCCACCTCCTTCTCATGCACACTACCCACCCCCTCCGCCCTGCCTCGCCTTTAGGATGCTTTCTATAGGTCAGCATTTGCTGTGCACCTACTGTATGTCAAAAACTTGCCATGTACTTCACAAATATTAGGGTCTCATTTAATCTTCAACTATGCAGAATTATGTACCAGGAAATCTAAGGCTCAGTGAGATTATATAATATGCCCAGAGTGGGAGAGTGGGCATATAAATGTCCTTCTGTCTGTCATATTATAGTTTTCAGTTAAGATTAGAGAGAATGGTTTTCTTCTTGGAGTAAGCAGAGGGTAAAAGCAAAAACAAAACCAGAAAAGAAAACACGGACTCTGAGAAGTGGGAAAGGAGAAAGAAAAAAGAGAAAGAAAAGGAAATTAATTATATTTCATGTTCACCTGATCCAAATTCCCCCATCCACCTATTAAGAGGATGTTCAGATGTTTAAGGATTATAACCATGACTTTGAAAACAAATTTTAGTGTGTGGGTCACTTTTCTATGGCTTGTCATAGATGTAATGATATAATCTGGTAGTTGTGTTCACCAGTCATGTTGACAAAACAGTCTAGTGAGAGCTTAGCCCTGGAGGGGTGTGGTCTGTCGTGTGGGACAGACACTGTCGTGTAGGGGGTTCTCATGGAAGTGCAGGGATCTGACACTTTGCTTCCCTAGCTCTAGCACGCCTGGCTTAAAAAAAGAAAGAGAAAAACAACAATGCGATGTGTCTGCTGCTTCCCTCTGAGACGTGTCGCTTGCCATAAAACATTTCTATTGCCACTTGCACTCTAAGTAATTTCCATTTAGGCCTGGCTCCTCCTCCGAGATTTTCAGGTAAACAGCCTGAGATTAGTGTATGTAACGTATAGTTAGGAGCATGAATGCTTTTACTTCAACATTCTTATTAAATTGAAGCCATGGCAAATAAGCTTAATGTAACAGTGATTTTGAACATCAGTGGAAAAATGAGTTATTACAAAAGAATCCTAATATCAGTGGAAATCTCAATAATCTACATGATTTTTTCAAATGTCGGATTTTACAGGAAAATCTCTATGTCCAGAAATTTGTATACAATTGCAGGTAGTTGAAGTTTCCTTCGATGGCTCTGTCTACACAAGTGCATCAGGATTGTGTCTGTTTTCTCCTGCTTTTTCTGAGGCTAAAGTCTCCTAGCTTGGCAGCAATGTGCCACAAAGACTGTTAGCTTAAGACAATTGATTCTTCCCCTGATTTGGGCACTGCACTTGAATGGCTCCCAATCCAGAATCAAGGAGAGAAGAAAAAGAGAATTGAAAAGACGAGAAGGGAGGGAGGACTCGGGCACGCGGAAGGGAGAGAGAGAGGAAAAAAAAGATAACTGACAAAACACTACTTGAAAACCAACATTATCAGTGCAATCTTTGTCACTAGATTTAAAATGGCACAATTTAAAACTCATAATGAAGTCTATTTTAACTGTGAAATATACAGATTTTGAAAGATTTTTCTATTGTAAAAAATATAAATGCTATGAAATAGATATGCTTCTTTTTTTCCTGTGTTTTAACCTTTGAGGGTAACTTTACTCTAAATTATGTGAAGTTATCATCCATATCCAATTAAAAATGCTAAGCCAGTTTCACCGTGAAAGAGAGACACTGACAATATCTATCTATCTATCTATCTATATATATATGGTAAATTAGTTATTGTCAAACCTATGGCCTCTCATTATTGTGCTTATACAACAGTGTCATCTAGTGGACAGTGGTCAGGCAAGTTGTAGCCAAGATTCTTGGAGGAGCTTATTTAAAATGAGCTAGTATTAAATGAAAATATGCTTTGTCTTTTTCAATTTCCTGAAACTAAAGCAATTTAAATAATTATTTCTAATCCAGGACATCATTTCAATTCATTTCATTTTTTTTCCCAGAATAGTAAAGGGACTGAGAACTTTTTATGCCTACAGAAAGAAAATAATTTTAAGATAATTTTTCTTTTTTAAGATAGCAAAGAACAAAAGAAAATAACTAAATTACACTAAAGGGTAGATATCAGCATATGGATAGCAATTAGGAGGAGGAAGTTGAAGCTGAAAGATTCTTGAGTAAGATTCCAGTCTTTAAATCTAAATGAATGGTGGCTACATCAACAATGACAAAACAGAGGCAGTATATGGGAGTGCTGTTGTCTTATTTCCAAAGCTTTGCCATTTTTCTAGTACCTATTTTGTGTATTTGTAAAAAATACATCTCTTTTAAAACAGGATTTTTCAAAAGTCCATCATTTTTTTAAAAAGCATAAAATGTCATTTGAGTATTAAATATCTGCTTTATCAAAGCCATTTAGCTTTAATTTTTCTCCAAATAATCAAATCCTGGAGACACATAATGGACACTGAAATATATTCCATAATTTTGCTGATTCCCTGCATTTTTTATTGAAAAATATGAAAAGACTGCATTTGCTTAAAAACAAACAAAAGTTAGGCTTTTCAGCATTTCATCAAAATAAATATGAACAGCAATTTTTTTAAACCACAGTACAGTATCAGTGAGTGATTTTATTAAACGGCTATTAGTTACCTACATGCCCTTGGGTTTTGAAACTACTTAAAGGTAGGATGTTGTTTTACAGCTTTTTGTTTTTGTTTCAGAGAAGGAGAAAAAAAAGGTTTACTAAGGTTATCGATAAGTATGAAGTTCTGTTTTTCAAGCATTTAATCCTAGTTCCATATTCCAGGTCCTCTAAATAAATGTTTCATGCCAATTTGCTATCTTTGATAGTATTGTGTTATTTGGTTTGAAAATGTTATCATGATCCTATAAAAGTAGATGCTACTAAATTTATCACCCTTTGATTGGACACAATGTATTTTTTCTTATCTGTTTAAGATTTTTAAAGTATTGCTGGGATGAAATACCTAATATGACACAGTATGGTAGATGACTTAGAGAATATGATACAATGCTATATTGATAAGTTATACTGAAAATTCTTGCACAAATATTCCTCCATATTATTAAGAAAATATTTGGTTGTTAAGACGATTTGAAGTAATGTAAAAGTTTAGCAAATTTGACCATTCATTTGAAACAGACTATTTTTTTTCTGAGTAAATAGAAAATACTCAGCCCTGCCCTAATACTATGTGATTTTGCCTTTATCTTTTACCCATGTTATACAAACAAATTAAATAAAAACTCCACATGCCTTCTAGTTGTAATTTTTATTGAATACTAATTCAAAATTAGGAGGATGCTGGTATTTCAAGATATAATATTTACATTGATTGGTTCATAATTCACATGTAAAAATCACTCACCTTCTGTAGAGTAAAACCTATCATCAGTAGAAATGTCATATTTTAAAATATATTTGCAGGATGTGTTCATTTGAAATGCTGAGTTTTTACTTTACAATACTTGAAAATTAATGTGGTAGAAATGTGCAGATTATTTGGGCCTTTCAGGGAGAAAGAAAATCTAGAGTTTTGATGTTCCCAGAAGAAGATAGATTCTTTCTAAATATGCACAGTTTTTCATTCTGCAGAATAAGTGAGTACTTTGTACTCACTCAAAATTAAATTTGCAAGTCATAGAACTGAACTGGCAGCTGATATGTAAAGTACAGGTCTGGTATTTTTCAGAATCTTACCCTATCCGTCAATATTTAGTGAGTACCTACCAAAGACTATGAAAGACACTGTGGTTAAGATAGAAAATGGGATACATGTTCTATGACCTTCCAAAACCTTACAATTCAGTTGAAGAGATAAAACATACACAAGTGAGAAATTAAATGGCAATGCAAGATTTAAATAACAGTTCAATTCAATAATAGATATGTCACAGAGAGGTTCATGCTCATTTATCTTATGAGTAATCCAGGAATTGAGAGAGTTCCCTACCAACAGAAAAAGGATTTTTTGTGATAAATCCTGGAGAACAGATTCCTAGTAAAGGTCTTTGTAGGGCAGATGTACAGTTAAGAGAAAGTAAATTGTACCTGTGACTTCTTTGTCCATTGCTCCTTTTGTTCTCCATGGGTATTTTAGTAATAAGTAGAGGCCAACACTGTAGAAGCCAACCTTTCACCATAGATAAATGGAATTTACCTGATTTCTATGAAAATATCAACTTTCTCAGGAAAATTACTCTCAAAATCTGTCCCTGTGGGTAAATACTACTCAGCAGAAAAGTAGCACAATCTGTTGGCTTGCACTCAAAAGAGGAAAACTATGTTCCGGACACCTTAACAGGATACTGGTTACTGAGGAACCAGAAATCTAATGAACTTTGAAGCAGTCATCCTGATTTAATTTTGAGTCATAAACTCCTTGGAAAATCAGATCAGTACTATGAGCACCTTCTTTAAAAAAGTGACTTCTTTGTAAAATATTATACTGCTAATAAAATTCTTCCTACTGTTGCTTATTCCTGAAATATTAATATATAACTGGAAATGCTATCTTCTACTACAAGGAAATAGATACATTTTAAAAATCAAAAACTCTATGTATTATTCTACGCCAATTATGTAATATCATGGAGATTTTCATATTATTTTTAGTATCTCATATATTCTCTTCTATTGCTTGATGAATTTATAATTGAATTATCTGTATAAAACACTAATATTTTACTAAAAGGCTAATTTTTATATCATTACTTCATTGGATCTTGGTTCAAGATAAGGTTTGTTTGTTTTTTTTCAAGATAAGGTTTTATGATCAAATGTGGTATCTTACTTTTTTTCCAATCTACACTGACCGTGACTATTTTGATTCCATAAGATAGACTGATTTGATTTTATAAATAAATTTTCCCAAGGGTAACTTTTGCCATCTAATCTATACCTTTTAGTATTGTATCCTACCTTAAACATTTGTTTTAGGTAGGATACAATAGAATTTTTAAATAGGTAATGTATATTCCTAAGAAGGAATAAAGAAATCAAAAAACATCCTCACTTTGACTCTGTTCCCATTTTTCTAAAGCAAATTTTGAATTTAGTTGGTGGTAACTAAAATTGTTAGGAGACAGATTGTAGAACATTTAGGAAACCTCTCAAGTGGTTGTTGGGAAATTCAGTCATTCATACATGATTTAAATTCATTCATTCCTTCAATCATTTATTCAATGAATATGTATTGATTTGTACCAGGTACTTTACTGGGGCTACATGTTTATCTCAAGGTCAAAGACAAATAGGGAACACATATAAGTCAATATGTAGACCCACATAAACTCAGTGTGCTGCACTTTGTATAGCAACTGTGGCGATGCCCAATTTGTCTTGCCCTTCTGGGAATACCTCAATCTTGACAGATGTGTTTTAATAATGTTGCTATGAGCCAAAAAGGGCCCACACCACTGAACATTCCCCAGATTGCAAATCAGGATCTCTAATAATTCATTGGTTCACAGTTTTTAAACAACAGTTTGGTTTCAGTTTTGGTTGTATAACTAATATTGCTTGATACATAAAACAAGAAAATTATAGATAAGTTTAAGAACAAATTTTTTTAACTTTATTTATTTTATTTATTTATTTTTGGTGGTGCCGGGTCTTAGCTGCAGCAGGCAGTCTCCTTAGTTGTGGCTCCTGGGCTCCTTAGTTGTGGCTTGCCGGCTCCTTTAGTTGTGGCACGTGTGCTCCTTAGTTGTGGCATGCGAACTCTTAGTTGCAGCTTGTGTGTGGGATCTAGTTTCCTGGCCAGGGATTGAATCTGCATCCCCTGCATTGAGAGGTGGATTCTTAACCACTGCACCACCAGGGAGGATACACTCTAACAACCCAGGAAGAAGAATCACTAGTCATATTCTATTGTATTCTTTTCTCTATACTATATACGTGTGTATGTATACATTCCTTTTGCTGAAACCACGTATAGCTTTTGTTTGTTTTTTTCCATAACTGAGACCATACTGTAAAGTAAGTTTATTTTGAACACATCCTTCAAATTAATCTAAGAACTAATGTTTACATGATTTGGGGCTTGGAGAAAGCAATCCTCCCTAAGGCAAATTCTGAGACAGATTATCCAAAGAGGCACAGAGGAAGCACTTTCTCTTATATGCTGAGGGAACATCCATTTCCAGAACTCAAGGGAGAAGGGGTTTGTTCACTTTGTGCCATTATGTTAATGTTACTTTAGTGCTTGAGCTCAACTGCACATGGTTCTTTCTTTATTGTGCTCCAGGGAGACTCCTCCGAAAGCACACAGTCCCCATCCTGACCAGATCTCTCCTCCACTGTGACTCGGGAACATGAGTCCTTTGGAGTTTAGATGTGATTCAGACTGTTGTTTTTTCGAAACCAAAATAAGTGCACAGTTGCAGCCAAATTCTACTGTTCTTGGAACATCATGGAATAATAGCATAACTTCTGAGCATTCAATTTTTATGTGGGGAGCAGTTTTTCTCCAAAACTCATTGGAGTTTCTTGAGAAGAGAATTTTTGTTGGGAAATTGTTTTGGTGATGGTGTGAGGACAGGATTTCCTGGGCTGAGACCAGAGTAAGGTCAGGAATGGCCAACTATACAAGCAAGTAGCCTGTAATAGGAAGCATTGCCTAATGAGAGCCAGCCTGAAATACAAGGCTCTGGGTGATGAGACCCTGAAGTTCAAGAGATTAAGTTGATTCTAGGGCAGAAAACTGTTTGAGTAAGGACAACTCTGCTTCCAAGAAAGATGATTTGACAAAGGGCATTAATTTTTCATCACAGCATAAAGAAGGCATTTCTGAAAAATAGTGTATCATACTCACCAGTTCACACTCATGGTCCCCCTTGGCTGTTCAGCCTCCCAGAGACAACCACTGACCCACCCTACATGGCTCTGCAACGTAGAAGCCTTTTTTACTTGGAAGCTTAAGTCCAGGCAATGTGTAACCCACAACAAATTATTTCCTAGCAAAACTCCTACTTCTAGCTTTGAGTGACTTCTCATCCATGTGTGAGTATCTTCAAAACTCAGCCCTCTGGTGCACTTTTCTGTACCACTGCAGTTAATTAACAGTTCTTCTTCCAAAGAGTAACCCAAGTGGTTAAAGAGGTGCTTTACCATCATGGCCACTGCCCAACTTTTCTCCTTCAACCCACCTTTAATGTGATTTAAGAGGCTTCCACCAGTGGCTCCCTTGGTGGCACAGTGGTTAAGAATCCGCCTGCCAATGCAGGGGTGTCAACACGGGTTCGAGCCCTGGTCCGGGAAGATCCCATGCTGCAGAGCAACTAAGTCCGTGCACCACAACTACTGAGCCTGTGCTCTAGAGCCTGTGAGCCACAACTTCTGAGCCCACGCGCCTGTAGCCTGTGCTCTGCAACAAGAGAAGCCACCGCAATGAGAAGCCGGCGCATGCGCACCGCAACGAAGAGTAATCCCCGCTCGCCGCACCTAGAGAAAGCCCGCGTGCAGCAACAAAGACCCAACACAGCAAAAAATAAAATAAATAAACTTTTAAAATATAAATAAATAAAAAGAGGCTTCCACCAGAAAGAAGATTATGGAGATCTCTATCTACCCATGAGATAAATTTATCACAATAATGGAGATATAAATAGCTTTTTTCCTGCCAACCTGACAGAAACCTATTATTCGAAATAATTTTTCAGAGCCTGAAAACATTTTTTGGTGCCTCCATAGTGATTCTGCATTTTGTATGAAACGAAACGAGAGCTTCCCTTTGTAAGACTCAGCTATCACTCAGAATCCATTTACTATGTACTACTATGTGTCCATATTTGGCATCAGGTATTTGGTTATGTGTTACCGTCTCTATCAGATAAGCTTCTGGAATGTCAAGATTATGTCTTCTCTACCTTTGTAACTCTGCAGAGTTAAGAATATATGTTTTTTTATGAAGTCATAATGTGTGCATTATGTAGTGTTTTAAATGCAGTAAACATTTCAGTTACTAAAAACAGGCAAAAACTAATCTATGCTTTTAGAAGTCTGGAATGCAGTTAACCTTACAAGAGAGCTACAGACAGGAGAGGAAATAGGAGTTTTAGGGAACTGGTGGTAATGTATTTTTGATCTAGGCGCTGTTCTACAGGCCTGTTCAGTTGAGCTATACCCTTATGTTTACTTTTCTTCATTATATGTCAATAAAGTGAAAAAATACCTATTCCAGGTACTATATAGAAGACTTACAATTGTTTCCTTGTCTTGGTTAATATTTTAATGATAACATTTTTAAAAAGAATATGATAACTTTGGTTGGTGGCTGGATAGGAGGTATATTTGGTAAATTGTATAATGAAATTAAATGTTTATTTAATTATATAATTAAATTTCACTCAGGTGCTCTGCCAAGTGCCTAATTTAGTCCCAAATGAAGAACATGTTCAACTAACTGTAGATATAGATATATAGACATGGATATATGTATATATAATACACGTTTAACTTCAGAATAATATCACAATTTTTATCAATTGAATTAATAATTACATATGTAAACTAGCTATTTTGAGTGAATTTTGGCTCCTTAAAATTATGTAATTAGTGAATAGGTCAAGAAAATGTTAATAAAATAATTGGGCTCTCTTTTGAGGATGTATTTATTCATTTATTCAACAAATATTTATTATACCATGCTGGGAGACAGCAATACAAAGATAAGTGAAACATGGGCACCTTCCCAAGAATTCGTAGTCTATAGGGAAACAGGCACGTAGATACATAATTTCAATGGGATGTAGTAAGTCTAATGAATGAAACCTATACAAGAGATTTGTAGCATAAAAGGAGAAATTATTTCCGTTTTCTAAGGAGCAACAAGAAAGTTTAGTGGTAAATGAGCCTCCTGAACCAGGTGTTGAAATGTAAGAGAAAAGTCACATGAATTGAGGGTTTGCAGAGAAAGAAGTCTTTCCAGGTAGAGATAAAAGCAAGAGTCAAGAAAAAAGCCCGTTGTCCATTTTATCAGAGGCTACTGGATGAATGGCTAGAAAGGACCAAGCCTCTGCGCAACGCTTAAGAGTTTGAGGGGCTATAATCTCAAAACTCTTAAAGTCTCTCCCTCCTTCCCTACCTCTCTCTCCCTTCCTCATTCTAGCCCTCTACTCCATTTTATTTCCTCTCTCAATCTATCTCCCCAGTTGGAATTTTCTTTGCACATAAATTATGCCTGTTTATCTGCAAATGTTTACACAACACGCCCACACCTGGGCAACTCAATGACCTATATCCTTTCCAGGTTTAGATAAATCAAAATTGTTTTGTAATAAATCATGCCTCTGAAAAACTCAGTAGTAGTGCCAACTTTAATTCTTATTCCAGATCTCTTCTTTAGCTATTTGAGTATATCCACAGAAGCAGATAGAAAGTAGTAAATAATCTGCTACTACCTGAATGATGGTCTTTTTGTTCTTACCCATCATAAATCTGAATCTCAAATGCTTTTGGTGTCCTTACAAGTTGGTGACAACCTCAAAAGCCTATAGGGGCCAGGAAAGTAACATATATAAATAGGTATAAGAAAAAAAAGGGAACAGTTTTATAATGAATGACAATTGTCATTGAACTTCAGTGTGGGAGAAAGAGTAGGGGTGGGGAATCTGGAAAACTGGAGAGTACACACCACTTCTAAAGTGGAAACTGTCTATTAGCTTCAGCCAATTGTTGCCAAATAGGAATGCAAACTTTGTGTTCACAAATAATTGGTTTTTTTTAAAAGAAGATTCAGATTTTGTGGTTCAAATTAAACATGTCTGAGGGCCACATCAGCCAGCAGGCCACTAATTCATAACCTCTGTCTTATTGCTAAATACACTTACGCTCACTTCTAAATGGATTAATCCCCACTTGTTGACTACATTCTCCCAGTAATTGATAAATTCTTCTGGGGTAGGAACTGGTGTTTTAGAAGTTTTTTATGCTTAGAGAATGTGCTAAGAGCTCAATAAATGATTATCATTGAATTCAATTTGTAAAATGGGTTCTTTTTAAGGTTCAGATTCTCTGATACACCATCTCCCTAATCTTACCTGGTTGGTTGTGCTTTGTAGCATGGAAAAATAAGTTTTTACAGTAATGGCAAAAATAAAATTTTTCCTGCTTATTAGTAAATTGCTTAGGAATCCCCGCCCCCTTCAAATTTTGACACAGTTAGTTCTGTTTAACAACACATTAAGATCTTGGTTCTGGATTCAACTTCTGTATTTCCTTCTTTCCAGATGACCAAACTTAGCCCAGTTACATTTTCTCTGAATTTCCCTTTGTACAAAATGGAGTTGAAAATAGTACCTACCTCATAGGGTTGTTTGTGAAGAGTGTAAGTGATATTAATCAGGAAAAAAAAATGCTTTGACACAATGGCTGCAATTAGATTCGAACTGAGCTTGTTTTTATAAACAATTGGATTGATTATGACTTCTGAAATGAAGGTCTATTTGAAAAGAAATGACATTAGGTGAATTAATAAATCTCCCTTCTCCATCAGAGACTCTCAGACCTGGGATTCATTCACTTCTGATGCCTAGATTTAAATGAATTTTAATACATCCACCCTCTGCTGAAAGTAAGACAAAACACCACCACCACCACCACAAAACAGATCTTCATTCTTTCAGGAGCCAAGGACTTATCATCTTTCAGTTTCGACTAAGCATCCTCTTCCATGTTGTAATTGTGCTTAGAACCCTAGCATCGCCACTTTTCCACTTAAGCCAAAAAGAAATACACCCCAGGGTTTCAATGAAATCTCAGAATGACACCTCCTCAGCTAGCCTTCTGACTACGTTAGGGTGGCATTACAAGATGACGATGTGTTCTCTCTTTGGGAGAAAGAAAGATGAGAAAGTTCTATCTTCTTGGCTTCAAGTATGTCTTCACAGCCACCACACCTTTTCATATAATTCTTTTTAGAATGTACTGTCAGAATGAAGCCAACAGAGAAAAGTTCCAACGAATGGAATTGCCATAGCAACACCCTACATTTCTCATCAAGTTTGGTCTTGTGTGGATCATCACATTAAAGCTTGTTTTTTCAGCTTGGTGAAAGCCATGGCTGTAATCTTTGGTGTGAAAAATCTCTTCGGCCCAACCAGAAGTTAAAAATAGAAGAGAATAATTTGAATTATTTCACGAAACCTCCATCTGGAATTGCAGCTCCTCCACAAATGGATTTAACTCAGAGAACACTAGCATTTGGGACCACTTAAATTTCCCCTACGGTTTCAAATTGGATTCGGTACTTGTCATTATGACTTATTATTTGTTGAGTGCTGACCAAGTACTCAATTCCTCAGTTCTGAGCAAAACAAAGAGTACAGTACTCATCTCCTTCAAGGGGACAAGATGCAGAAGCATAACATTGAACAAAAATCTGGACAAAGGCTCTGTGTGTGCGTGTGTATGTGCGTATGTGTGATTTAGTTGTTTTTGATAGCTAGTAAATCGGTCTATCTTAGGTCTTCTCTAACCAGGAAAGCATTATTTTTAAAAATGCTTTGCATTTGAGAGTTTCGCTTTATAGTGAATTAACAATCTTAAAAAAAAAAAAAGAATTCTAAGAGAAGTAACAATGTACGTTAAATGGTTTTAAAAAATGTTTTCCCAGGCTTGCAAACTAGTCTTTGTTTGGAAGCCTACTTTTTCACTTCCTGATGAAAAGTAGGACTTCTGAAAATGTAGGGAATGTGAATACTAGGGATACTTTTTCAACTTATTCTCTACAGTTGAAATCAGATATATTCTTAGGATAAAAGAATCACATGTTCTTCATTTACTCCAGTAAGTTGTTTGTCGTGTGAACATTTTATATGTCGTAATTTAAGGTTATACATGGTTATTGGTCACAAAAACCCTAAACCTATAACTAAATAATACTGAGAATATGCACTGCCATTTTTCCTAGCAACAGGATATTATAAATTCATCATCATTTTCAAGCAATATAAACTTGAACTACAAATATTAATTCAAGGACTAATTAAATTAGTATGATCATAGACTTGTTGCCTAGAATTTACAAAATTAATTTAAAAATGAACCTGCAGATATGCAACATTAGGTTGGTTGGCATAGTTTTTAAATAAAAAAAGATTGAAAAACTACGTATCAGTTAGTACATAAAAATATACATATAATTAAGTCGATCATTTTCAAAAACAGATATCTGTAGAATTCATTTATTGTTAGCAAGACTTTGGAGTAAGGACTTTGGTTTGTTTCATACAAGGAAACAGAGCAATTATTAAACTTTAAATGTTCTTTCTCTGTCATTGAAACAGACATAGTCATGCAATTGACATATTTTCACAGCCCTTGGCAATGATACATGCAGTTTTAATCATGGATATTAATTCTCTTCTTTAACCCACTAGCCCACCCCTGCAACTACTCTATTACTTCACCCCAGTATTTATTTCACTGCCACAAGCAGTGATGCATGGAAATTAAACTATAGATATTCATTATTGCCTGCTTTTGCCTCAGTGCATAAAATTTTCACTTCTGCATTGTTAGAAGGTAAAAATTTCATCACTGATTTGCCATCATGTGACCTCAACCTTGTGGTGATTGAATGTTATAAGGGTTTGGGCATAAAGATAACACCAGCAAGGACGAGATACAGGAACTGGTGACAGGGAAGACAGCTATGTTACTATGACAGCTGTGAAATAACCTATGATCTTAAGGAAAAGTCAGCATTATACACTATAACACTAACCATCACTTTGAAAGCTAAGCTTCTGCAATGAAAAGACCAGAATTCAATTGTTTTCAAATGACACATTGGGTTACAATATTTTTGTCAGCAATTACTTTGTCACAAAATCATTTTTGCTTCTTATTCTTTTTTTTTCCCCGTGGAGTTAGTAGTGATGGGGATGCTGGATTTTCCAAAAATAACCTTTAATTATAGTTTTTGATCTTGACATTCTTGAAAAATGCCCTACTGGCTGGTCTTCTGTAAGTACCATCTGTAAGTTTTGATCATAAACTAACTAGTCCTAGAATCTGCCTGGCAAAAAGCATTACGAGTCATTTTGGAAAAAGTCAGGCACAGTCAATTTTCACAGTCTTGAAACTTGAAATGATTTCTTCCAGCTTTCAGAAGAAAAAAAAAATTTTTCTGGCATGAAATTCTGTGTTAAAATTTTCAAACAAAAATAGAGAAGAAAGCTAGAATATAGCAAAAACAACAAAAAAAGATACAGTAAAAATTTGAATATACTAGAAACAGCATTTGTCAAGAAAATAAGAATTTTCAACTTTATTTTCACAGTTAGACCTAATTATTTACAACTAAAATATGATGAATTTATATTTCTGAAGCACACATCTAAGAATGGAAGGAAAATAAAGAAAATATATAATATTATATCAGTAATGATAAAGGAAGTACTGCATAGCATCTTAATCAGTGTCTTAATAAATAGCTAAAAGATGGCCTCAGCTAAGGGAAAAACGAAGGAGGGGGAAGAATACCTTATTAAGCTCATCTCGAGCAGGTTAATGCTGGATGATACTGACCTGCCATACCTGGCCATTGTCCCGTGTTGTTAGAACTAACAGCACTGAACATTCTCCTTAATGGTGAAATATTTAAGACATTTACTTCTTTGACAATCTCAGTGGCCAATTAAGATCTTGACAAAAACTACATCTTGCAAAGATGAGATGGTGTCTGTCACAAGTGGTATTTATAGGTGGACTGCTACTTGTAGTAAACTGCTTCATTTGCCTTTATTATTCACTCTGTTAACTGTAGATTTCTTGATGTATAGAGTCTGAGATGAAGTATTCTTTAAGTAGCAAAATTTTTCCTCTGTATTGATATTTTATAAAAATACATCCCTGAAGACTCTCGAAGTTCTATATTTATGCTAATCCATAGAGCAATCCACATTTATACTTCTGGAGGGGAAAAAGTCCCTGTGGAAGGTTTACCTGTAGTGTCCTAGAGTCATCAAATTAGCATATCCTGATTTTTTGGTAATTGTCCAAGCTTGTGTTTAACAGAACATTCATGTCAATGTTCATTATAAATAAATAAAGCTATTTTAGGAGAAGTAGTTTATAGGTCACATTTTCTTCTGATCTCAGTTTCCTAATGACTCCAATATGTCTTTCTGGAAATGGACCGAGTGCTGTGATTATGGCCCCTGTTTCTAATGTGAGTTTCATTTCTAATACCATTAAGTTTGCTCATTTAATGATATGGAAAAACATATCTTTGTTCATTCATACTTTTACTCACTTTTTATTTTTTATTTTTGTATGAACATATATCAGCATACAAACACTTGCTTAAAATTTAAATAATACTATGCTCCACTAATGCTAATAATTATTATGCTAGTGTGTGGTTGTAATTTGAGAGCCTACAACCTGTCAGGTGCTGGGGTAGGCATGATGTTCATCATTGTCATCATCATTATCATCATCACAGGTATTATTTATTGAATATTTACCTGGGAAGTATTCTACATTTGCTATCTATTTAAAATCCCACAAACGGAAGTACAAAAAGATCTATAACTGGCAAGAAGTAGAGTCTAGATTTAAATACAGGTTTGTCTACTGCAAGATAGTCCCTAAATAATTGTGCATAATATGTTTTAAAATTTAATACATTTCTCAATCTTCCCAAATAGTCCATTTTCAAAACAGAACACACAACTTATGTATTGTGTACCTATTATCTCATGGCTGTGACTATTCGAATCCAGACTCTCTGGATATAGGAGTCTACCTCTTCAGAACGTCTTCTCTCAACAAAGAAATAAAAAATAAAATAAAAATATTTTTTACTAATGATTACAGATACAGAAAGAGCTCACACCACACAATGGCCTATTTTATCCACTCTAGCCCTTTTCCCCTCCCTTTTCCTTGTTTTTACCGCTTTCCTGTGACAACAAAAGTTTTTACTCCTTACCTCTGGATAAGTAATACTCTACACGTGAGGGAATCTCTTTGGGGACTGAACTTTGGAGGGTGTACCCAAGTCCCAAGTGGGGTTATAAAAGAGTTACTTCAGAACAAATTCAGTGTTCTTCCTGGAAGAAATTATGGTGAATATAATTTTCTCTGCCTCTCATGTGTAATTCACGTGGAATTGTTCAAAAAGTAATAGCATTTTAGTTTCTGAGACTATGTATAGAACATTCCCTCAAAAAAGTGTGTCTTTTTAAGCCATGGTTGCTAAGAAGCTCTATGCATATATTCGATCAAAGGCTTGCCCTGTACACAACTTTCCCTTGATGTGTTGGTGAGGAAAGAAGAAGGCTCACAGGATCAAAGAGGCAGTGTTTCCTCAGGGTCGGCGAAGCATGGGAAATGGCTACTGGCTGAAGGACTTGGGAATGTATCACACAGTCAGGTAGAGAATCAGAAAGAAGTTGATTGCTCACCATTTTTACTCCTCAGTTTTGGTGCAGAAGTATGATGAAGAATTTGAGAAGCAATCTTCTCAAATGAGTCTACAGTTTCTTAGAATTTAAGAGTCAGGATGCCAGAGGGTCTGGAGTAAGACTAAGGAGTAGGAGAGGTAAAAAAATAATGCCTCGAAATTTGGGTCCAGTTTCTCATTGGCTTTGAAGTTCTTTTCTAATAAAACATCAGGAAATAGAAATGAAAAGGGAATAAAAGCCCAAGTAGTAGAGGATTAATTCTAATTTGAGCTGGAGGGGAAAGAGTAGAAAGCAAAAAGCATCTCATTTCTCAAAAAAAAAGCTTTCATAGTCCTGTCAAATGTCCTCAGTTTTGGCCAGACAGGGAATTGAGGACATCTTTCATTTTCCACTGCTGTGAATGTCTTAAGGTTACCTAACCAAAGGGTCCAAGAATATAACAAAATAGTACCAGTGAGCAGAGTCTGAAAAGTTTACCTCAGATTTGGGAAAGCAGCACAATGTTGTCATGGGAAACTCATTACAATTAGATTTGAACATTCCTCATGGTCACCATATCAGAGACAAGGCATTCAGTAAGTCTATAAATCCCATGAAAAGCTTTTTGAAATGGATTCTTTGTGGAAACAAGTGAAGGGACATAATTGTGTCAGTGTATCAGAGGCAGAACAGAGCTTGTCCAGGTGCAATGCAAAGGTCTTCCATTGCCTATGGAAAACCAACAAACTCTATAGTGTGGCCTAAAAAATTTGTACTGCTTGTCTCCTCAGTTTTATCACTCTCCGCATTCTCCATCTCCCCTACTCCTAATCTAAGCTTCTGAATCACCAGTCTGTTCCATATATCCTTTGCTTTGTTACCCAGTGCTCCTCTTCCACACTTCCTAAGCCCAAAATGTACTCCCACATTCCCCGGCCCTCAACTGTGCATTGTTTTCACCTGTGGACTGCCAGGATGTAGCTCTCTATCCTCCTCCAGGACCAACAGCCTGAAATAGAATGGATCACACACTGCTTGGGGCTGCCAATGTTTATGAGAAATACTTCATTTCCTCTTTTTTCACAATAAGCAACTTGAAGCAGAATTTTAGGTTCAATTCCCTTCTCTTAGTTCTTTAAACAAACCAGATCCATTACTACCTTGGAGCCTTTCCTCCTAGACCCTTCCTTATGGCAAATTCAACTGGTTCTTCAACTCTCATTTTATTTTACTAATTTATTTTTATTTTTTTAACATCTATATTGGAGTATAATTGCTTTACAATGTTGTGTTAGTTTCTGCTGTATAACAAAGTGAATCAGCTATATGTATACATATATCCCCATAACCCCTCCCTCTTGGGTCTCCCTCCCACACTCCCTATCCCACCCCTCTAGGTGGTCACAAAGCATGGAGCTGATCTCCCTGTGTTAAGCAGCTGCTTGCCATTAGCTATCTATTTTACATTTGGTAGCGCATATATGTCAATGCTACTCTCTCACTTCGTCACAGCTTACCCTTCCCCCTCCCCATGTCTTCAAGTCCATTCTCTACATCTGCATCTTTATTCCTGTCCTACCCCTAGGTTCATTGGAATCTTTTTTTTTTTAGATTCCATATACATGTGTTAGCATATGGTATTTGTTTTTATCTTTCTGACATACTTCACTCTGTATGACAGAGTCTAGGTCCATCCATCTCACTACAAATAGTTCAATTTCATTTCGTCTTATGGCTGAGTAATATTCCATTATATATACGTGCCATATCTTCTTTATCCATTCAACTGTCGATGGACACTTAGGTTGTTTCCATGTCCTGGCTATTATAAATAGTGCTGCAATGAACATTGTGGTACATGTCTCTTTTTGAATTATGGTTTTCTCAGGGTATATGCCCAGATTGGGATTGCTGGATGATATGGTAGTTCTACTTTTATTTTTTTAAGGAAACTCCATAGTATTCTCCATAGTGGCTGTATCAATTTACATTCTCACCAACAGTGCAAGAGGGTTCCCTTTTCTCCACACCCTCTCCAGCATTTACTGTTTGTAGATTTTTTGATGAGGGTCATTCTAACCAGTGTGAGGTGAAACCTCACTGCAGTTTTGATTTGCATTTCTCTAAGGATTAATGATGATTAATGATGTTGACCATCCTTTCACGTGTTTGTTGGCAATCTGTATATCTCCTTAGGAGAAATATCTATTTAGGTCTTCTGCCAATTTTTGGATTGGGTTGTTTGTTTTTTTGACATTGAGCTGCAAGAGCAGCTTGTATGTTTTGGAGATTAATCCTTTGTCAGTTGCTTCATTTACAAATACTTTCTCCCATTCTGAGGATTGTCTTTTCTTCTTGTTTATGGTCTACTTTGCAGTGCAAAAGCTTTTAAATTTCATTAGGTCCCATTTGTTTATTTTCGTTTTTATTTCCATTTCTCTAGGAGGTGGGTTAAAAAGGATCTTGCTGTGATTTATGTCATAGAGTGTTCTGCCTATGTTTTCCTCTAATAGTTTTAAAGTGTCTGGCCTTACATTTAGTTCTTTAATCCATTTTGAGTTTATTTTTGTATACAGTCTTAGGGAGTGTTCTAATTTCATTCTTTTACATGTAGCTGTCCAGTTTGCCCATCACAGCTTATTGAAGATGCTGTATTTTCTCCATTGTATATTCTTGCCTCCTTTATCAAAGATAATGTGGCCATATGTGCATAGGTTTATCTCTGGGCTTTCTATCATGTTCCACTTATCTATATTTCTATTTTTGTGCCAGGACCATACTGTCTTGATTACTGTAGCTTTGTAGTATAGTCTGAAGTCAGGGAGCCTGATTCCTCCATCTCTGTTTTTCTTTCTCAACATTGCTTTGGCTATTTGGGGTCTTTTGTGTTTCCATACAAATTGTGAATTTTTTTGTTCTAGTTCTGTGAAAAATGCCATTGGTAATTTGATAGGGATTGCATTAAATCTGTAGATTGCTTTGGGTAGAAGAGTCATTTTCACAATGTTGATTCTTCCAATCCAAGAAAATGGTATATCTCTCCATCTGTTTGTATCATCTTTCATTTCTTTCATCAGTGTCTTATAGTTTTCTGCATACAGGTATTTTGTCTCCTTAGGTAGATTTATTCCTAGGTATTTTATTCTTTTTGTTGCAGTGGTAAACGGGAGTGTTTCCTTAATTTCTTTTCAGATTTTTCATCATTATTGTATAGGAATGCAAGAGATTTCTGTGCATTAATTTTGTATCCTGCTACTTCACCAAATTCATTGATTAGCTCTAGGAGTTTTGTGGTAGCATCTCTAGAATTCTCTATGTATAGTATCATGTCATCTGCAAACAGTGACAGTTTTACATCTTCTTTTCCAATTTGGATTCCTTTTATTTCTTTTTCTTCTCTGATTGCTGTGGCTAAAACTTCCAAAACTATGTTGAATAATAGCAGTGAGATTGGGCAACCTTGTCTTGTTTCTGATCTTAAAGGAAAGGCTGTCATATTTTCACTATTGAGAATGATTTTGGCTGTGGGTTTGCCATATATAGCCTTTATTATGTTGAGATAAGTTCCCTCTACACATACTTTCTGGAGAGTTTTTATCATAATTGGGTGTTGAATTTTTTCAAAAGCTTTTTCTGCATCTATTGAGATGATCATATGTTTTTTATACTTCAATTTGTTAATATGGTGTATCACATTGATTGGTTTGCATATATTGAAGAATCCTTGCATTACTAGGAAAAACCCCACTTGATCATGATGTATGATCCTTTTAATGTGCTGTTGGATTCTGTTTTCTAGTATTTTGTTGAGGAGTTTTGCATCTATGTTCATCAGTGATATTGGTTTGTAGTTTTCTTTTTTTGTAACATCTTTGTCTGGTTTTGGTATCAG
The DNA here is from genome assembly GCF_949987515.2 of Delphinus delphis. Classification (NCBI taxonomy): domain Eukaryota; kingdom Metazoa; phylum Chordata; class Mammalia; order Artiodactyla; family Delphinidae; genus Delphinus; species Delphinus delphis. The sequence continues at coordinate 86,323,867 of NC_082683.1, forward strand.
GGTGATGGTGGCCTTGCAGAATGAGTTTGGGAGTTTTCCTCCCTCTGCTATATTTTGGAAGAGTTTGAGAAGGATCGGTGTTAGCTCTTCTGTAAATGTTTGATATAATTCGCCTGTGAAGCCATCTGGTCCTGGGCTTCTGTTTGTTGGAAGATTTTTAATCACAGTTTCAAATTCAGTGCTTGTGATTGATCTGTTTATATTTTCTATTTCTTCCTGGTTCAGTCTCATAAGGTTGTGCTTTTCTAAGAAATTGTCCATGCTTCCAGGTTGTCCATTTTATTGGCATATAGTTGCTTGTAATAATCTCTCATGATCCTTTGTATTTCTGCACTGTCAGTTGTTACTCTTCCTCTTTAATTTCTAATTCTGTTGATTTGAGTCTTTTCCATTTTTTTCTTGATGAGCCTGGCTGCTAGTTTACTTCATTTCTTTTTCATTTATTTCTGATCTGATCTTTATGATTTCTTTCCTTCTGCTAACTTTGGGGGTTTTTTTGTTCTTCTTTCTCTAATTGCTTTAGGTGTAACCTTAGGTTGTTTATTTGAGATGTTTCTTCTTTCTTGAGGTAGGAATTTATTGCTATAAACTTCCCTCTTAGAACCGCTTTTGCTGCATCCCATAGGTTTTGGGTCATCATGTTTTGATTGTCATTTGTTTCTAGGTATATTTTGATTTCCTCTTTGATTTCTTCAGTAATCTCTTGGTTATTTAATAGCGTATTGTTTAGCCTCCATGTGTTTTTATATTTTACAGTTTTTTTTTCCTGTTATTGATATCTAGTCTCATAACATTGTCATTGGAAAAGATAGTTGATAAGATTTCAATTTTCTTAAATTACCAAGTGTTGATACGTGACCCACGATATGATTTATCCTGGAGAATGTTCCATGTGCACTTGAGAAGAAAGGGTAATCTGCAGTTTTTGGATGCAATGTCCTGTAAATGTCAATTAAATCTATCTGGTCTATTGTGTCATTTACAGCTTGTGTTTCCTTATTAATTTTCTGTCTGGATGATCTGTCCATTGCTGTAAGTGAGGCGTTAAAGTCCCCACTATTATTGTGTTACGGCTGATTTCCTTTTTTATAGCTGTTAGCATTTGCCTTATGTATTGAAGTGCTCCTATGTTGGGTTCATATATATTTATAATTGTTACATCTTTTTCTTGGATTGATTCCTTGATCATTATGTAGTGTCCTTCCTTGTCTCTTGTCACATTATTTATTTTAAAGTCTATTTTATCTGATATGAGTATTGCTATTCCAGCTTTCTTTTGATTTCCAGTTGCATGGAATATCTTTTCCCATCCCCTCATTTTCAGTCTGTATGTGTCCCTAGGTCTGAAGTTGGTCTCTTGTAGACAGCATATATATGGGTCTTGTTTTTGTATCCATTCAGCAAGCCTGTGTCTTCTGGTTGGAGCATTTAATACATTCACATTTAAGGCAATTATTAATTTTATTTATTTTTTTAAATTTTTATTTATTTATTTATTTTTGGCTGTGTTGGGTCTTTGTTTCTGTGTGTGGACTTTCTCTAGTTGCGGTAAGTGGGGGCCACTCTTCATCACAGTGCACGGGCCTCTCACTGTCGCAGCCTCTCTTGTTGCAGAGCACAAGCTCCAGACACTCAGGCTCAGTAGTTGTGGCTCATGGGCCTAGTTGCTCCATGGCATGTGGGATCTTCCCAGACCAGGGCTCGAACCCGTGTCCCTTGCATTGGCAGGCAGATTCTCAACCACTGCACCACCAGGGAAGCCCAAGGCAATTATCGATACGCATGATCCTATTACCATTTTCTTAATTGTTTTGGGTTTGTTATTGTAGGTCTTTTCCTTCTCTTGTGTTTCCTGCCAAGAGAAGTTCCCTTAGCATTTGTTGTGGAGCTAGTTTGTTGGTGCTGAATTCTCTTAACTTTTGCTTGTCTGTAAAGGTTTTAATTTCTTGATCAAATCTGAATGAGATCTGTGCTGGGTAGGGTAATCTTGGTTGTAGGTTTTTCCCTTTCATCACTTTAAATATGTCCTGCCACTCCCTTCTGGCTTGCAGAGTTTCTGCTGAAAGTTCTGCAATTAACCTTATGGGGATTCCCTTGTATGTTATTTGTTGCTTTTCCCTTGCTGTTTTTAATATTTTTTTCTTTGTATTTAATTTTTGATAGTTTGATTAATATGTGTCTTGGTGTATTTCTCCTTGGATTTATCCTGTATGGAACTCTCTGTGCTTCCTGGACTTGATTGACTATTTCCTTTTCCATGTTAGGGAAGTTCTCAACTATAATCTCTTCAAATATTTTCTCAGGCCTTTTCTTTTTCTTATCTTCTTCTGGGATCCCTATAATTTGAATGTTGGTGCATTTAATATTGTCCCAGGGGTCTCTGAGACTGTCCTCAGTTCTCTTCATTCTTTTTTCTTTATTCTGCTCTGCAGTAGTTATTTCCACTATTTTATCTTCCAGGTCACTTATCCGTTCTTCTGCCTCAGTTATTCTGCTATTGATTCTTTCTAGAGAATTTTTAATTTCATTTTTTGTTTTGTTCATCTTTGTTTGTTTGCTCTTTAGTTCTAGTTCCTTGTTAAAATTTTCTTGTATTTTCTCCATTCTATTTCCAAGATTTTGCATCATCTTTAGTATCATTCCTCTGAATTCCTTTCCAGGTAGACTGCTTATTTCCTCTTCATTTGTTTGGTCTGGTAGGTTTTTACTTGCTCCTTCATCTGCTGCATATTTCTCTTATTCTCATTTTGTTTAACTTCCTGTGTTTGGGCTGTCCTTTTCGCAGGCTGCATGTTCATTGTTCCCGTTGTTTTTGGTGTCTGTCCACAGTGGGTAAGGTTGGTTCAGTGTGTTGTGTAGGCTTCCTGGTGGAGGGTACTGGTGCCTGTGTTCTGGTGGATGAGGCTGGATCTTGTCTTTCTGGTGGGCAGGACCACATCTGATGGTGTGTTTTTGGGTGTCTGTGAACTTAGTATGATTTTAGGCAGCTTCTCTGCTAATGGGTGGGGTTGTGTTCCTGTCTTGCTAGTTGATTGGCATGGGGCATCCAGCAGTGGAGCTTGCTGGCCGTTGTGTGGAGCTGCATCTCAGCATTGAGATGGAGATCTCTGGGAGAGCTCTTGCTGATTGATATTAGTGGGACCAGGAAGTCTCTGGTGGTCCAATGTCCTGAACTCAGCACTCCCACCTCAGAGGCACAGCCCTGATGCCTGACTGGAGCACCAAGAGCCTGTCATCCACACAGCTCAGAAGGTAAGGGAGACAAAAAGAAAGAAAAAAAATATTAAAATAAAAAAATAAAAATAAATAAATAAATTTAAAAAAAGAAGAGAGCAACCAAACCAATAATCAAATCCACCAATGATAACAAGCATTAAAAACTATACTAAGTTAAACATAAAAATCAGAAACAAATCAGTCGTAGACAACAGACTCCAAGTCTACAGTTGCTCCCAAAGTCCACCACCTCAATTTTGGGTGATTTGTTGTCTAGTCAGGTATTCCACAGATGCAGGGTACATCAAGGTGATTGGAGATTTAAGCCGCTGCTCCTGAGGCTGCACAGAGAGGTTCCCCTTTCTCTTTGTTCTCACGGCTCCTGGGATTCAGCTTTGGTTTTGCCGCCCCCTCTGTGTGTAGGTTGCCCTCTGGCATCTGTCCTTGCCCAGACAGGATGGGGTTAAAAGAGTGGCTGATTAGGGGGCTCTGGCTCACTCATGCCAGGCGGAGGGAGGGGTACGGTAGTTATAATTAGAATGCAGGGTGAGCCTGCGGTAGCAGAGGCCAGTGTGATGTTGCAACAGCCTGAGACGCGCTGTGTGTTCTCCCGGGGAAGTTGGCCCTGGATCACAGGTCCCTGGCAGTGGTGTGTTGCACAGGCTTCTGGGAGGGGAGGCGTGGATAGTGACCTGTGCTGCACGCAGGATTCTTGGTGGCTGCAGCAGCAGCCTTAGTGTTTCATGCCCGTCTCTGGTGTCTGAGCTGATAGCCATGGCTTGCGCCTGTCTCTGGAGCTCGTTTAGGCAGTGCTCTGCCTTCTGTGGGCAGATGGGGAAGGAATCCCCTCTCCTCGCGCACCCCAAGACAATGGCCTCTTGCTCTTAGGCATTTCCAGACCTTTTCCTGGACTCCCTCCTGGCTAGCTGTGGCGCACTAGCCCCCTTCAGGCAGTCTTCACGCAGCCAACCCCAGTGCTCTCCCTGGTATCTGACCTCTGAAGCCCAAGCCTCAGCTCCCAGCCCCCACCCACCCCGGCGCGTGAGCAGACAAGCCTCTTGGCACTGATTCTCTGTGCAGGGATCTCTCTGCTTTGCCCTCTGCACCCCTGTTGCTGCACTCTCCTCTGTAGCTCTGAAACTTCCTCCCTGCCACCCCCGTCTCTGCCAGTGAAGGGGCTTCCTAGTGTGTGGAAACTTTTCCTCCTTCACAGCTCTCTATCAGAGGTGCAGGTCCCGTCCCTACTCTTTTGTCTCTGTTTTTTCTTTTTTTCTTTTGCCCTACCCAGGTACATGGGGATTTCCTTGCTTTTTGGGAGGTCTGAGTTCTTCTGCCAGCGTTCAGTAGGTGTTCTGTAGTTGTTCCACATGCAGATGTATTTGTGATGTATTTGTGGGGAGGAAGATAATCTCCACGTCTTGCTCCTCCACCATCTTGAAGGTCCCCCTCAACTCTCATTTTAAATGTCACTTTTTTTATGAGGCCTTCCTGACCCTCTAAATAGGTCACACCATGGGGGCTGCCAATGTGTTTTAAATTAGTTAAAATATCTTAATCATTAGGACAACTGGCATGAGGTCTTGTGATTATTATTCCCATCTTACAGATGAGAAATATAAAGTTCACAGGGTAACTGCATAGCTGTTAAGTGGCTGTGACAGGAGGTAGATCTAAGCTGTTACTCTGAGTATAAAAATTGAAACCATGCACCTCAGATTGGGAGTTGAACCCACGCGGCCGGGACTCAAACCCGGCCAAAACCCAGTCTTCCAACTAAGATCACATACCTGGTTTCAGGACTTAATGAACCTCAGTTTCTTGATGTCTCATTGCAGAAAGAATTCATTGAGAGTCAAAGTAATAGTTAAGAAGTGGATTTATTTAGAGAGAAACACACTCCACAGAGTGTGGGACATCTCAGAAGGTGAGAAAGGCCTTGGGAGAAACACACTCCACAGACAGAGTGTGGGACATCTCAGAAGGTGAGAAAGGCACCAGGTTATGGGGTTGTCAGTTTTTATAGTGGTGGGTAATTTCATAGGCTGAGTGGGAGGAGTATTCCAGCTATTTCGGGAAGGGGCAGTGATTTCCAGGAATTGGGCCACAGCCCACTTTTTGATCCTTTGGTTGCCTTAGAACTGTCATGGCGTCTGTGGGTATGTCATTTAGCTTGCTGATTGTGTTACAATGAGCATATACTGAGGCTCAAGGTCTAGTGGAAGTCGACTTGTCCACCACCTTGGACCCATCTGGTTCTAACCCGTTTATGTCATGTCCTCGGGCTATGTCATTCTTTCAAAGGTTGTGCCCTACCCCCTTCCCTCCTGTTTCAAATTCAAATTACTTTGTGTAATTTATTTCTCAGTCACCATTTTAGTAAAAACAAATGCATGCACGTATACTTATTGCCCTCTGTTTCCATGTCTATGAGTTTCATGACCAGATGTTCGTTTTTGAACTGCAGTTTGACAATTGTGAGGAAAGGTGTATTAGAGTCCCAGGGAAGCAGACTAAAGTCAGGGAAAGCTCTTTTTGGGCTTCCATCCCTACAGCTAAACTATTTTAAAAAAATATTTCATAGATGTCTTTTGATAACAATTAAAATATTTGAGTGAAAGATCCACCATTTCTCAGAAAATAAAAGTGCTTTATAAATGTGATAATATTAATATCATTGTATGTCAACCTAAAATAATTACTGGTAGAATATTACTTGATAATTTATGCCTGTACTAGATTCAGACACTCTAAGCACTTTTACTATATAAAAAAGTTTATCTATTTTGTTTAAATAACCACAATAATATCAGATTCTTTAAAGAAAATCCTTCTCAAAAATTCATTAATTTAATTTTGTTAATTTAATTTAACCAACTGTAGAACAGAGCTTGAGCAATAGATAAACTGCACAATATGGCATTTTGGCCTTCTCTATTAAAAAAAAAAATTAGTTCAAAATCCAACAATGCCTCCAGCCTATTTGAATTCTATGTTGTGTCAATGAGTATATAATCCATTACACGTAGAAAATATATTTCTAGAGAAAACAGTAACTTTTATTTACCTGACATGGCAACAGTCTGAATTGTCTGAGACATGGTGATAGGCCAAATGACTTGACATGTTTTAGAAGACACCAAGAGATAGCTGATTAACTGTAAATAAATGTTTAGAAATATGTTAATGTATTTTATATTTTAATGGTAGCTCCCACTCTTTCCCCCCCTTCTTTTGGCCACCGAGGGAAATGTAATAACTCTGTGATAATGAAAGTCTTAGCCATGGTGAGAAGTCCAATCTTTACTATACATCAGGGACTAGTTTTTATATTGCTTCGATTACTCTAAACCTTTAAACTGCTTTTTCTAGGGCAAATTCTGCCCTCCAAAACTTAATTGGGCAGAATCCTATGTTGACTCAGAGGGAATAAAATGCTCTCAGAGTAAACCACTCACCCATTAATTTTTCCAAGGCATCAAGGTATCATTTAGTACATGGAAGGAGGTAATTTACCACATGGTACTTCATAGGAGCTACTGACTGAGCAGTTTATTCCTAAGGAGAATGCAACTCATCCTGGGTCACTATAGAAACAGTATAATAATCAGGATTATTATACTCCGTTTACTCCCTTTTTCTGCCTGAGTCTCTCAGTAACAGCTGGAGGCCTCATTTATAAACAGCCTGTGCTCTAAGATACCCATGATGCTCACAGTATGAAAACATAGACACACGGTCTATCCTTGGGCATAGTATTATTTTATTATTATTTTATACATATTTGGTACATTTCCTCCAGGGAGCAGAAGGCATTTTATGAACTTTAAATAACCAGTGGGTATAAATCTATGCCACTGTATGTAAGTTATAGATACTTTAATAATAATAAAAACAATATAAGGGTGAAGAATTGGTATTGTTTATTTATAGTTAACACATAAGGAGGAAAAGACATTTCAATAATCATAGAAAATGCAAATGTGAACCTCTTTCCTTGTTTTATTTTTCACTATGGAATTAACTAAGTTTGTGAGTTCGAGACTTTGAGTACAACAGTGTGTTTGGAGTGGCTAGTTAATAAATGTTATTGACCAATCACTGAAATTATATTTTAATTGTATAAAATTGTGTAAAGTGTGTTTAACCTAGATTTCTACAGCCTAGTTATTTCCAGGTTTCCAGGCTTAGGAGAACAATCTTTTCTTGAATATGATGGTAGATTTGCTGGAACCCTTATCTTCCTCGTAGAAACCCATACCCACCCACTGCACCCACAGATAGCTTCTCAGTTCATAAGGGGCTTACATTCTTCAGGTGGCATCTTTCTCTACCGTCTTGCTCCTGGTGAATTTTCCATTTCCACTAGTTTCAGTTCTTAGGCTTCATGAATTATTTTCATACAGCTTTGGCTTCACCTGGCACTGCAGACAGCTCCATGTTTTCATTCCCTCCCTCCCATCCCTCAACACTGTAACCAAAGGACACTCCCGATTTTACAAAGGTTTGGATCCGCTGGGTATAAATACAGCTGGCAGCACAGCAAAGTTCTGTTTAAAATCTAAATCATCTAATTATCCCTCCACTGTAAATTTCTGGCCAACCATGCCACTCTCCCCCCAACCCTAGTTTTTAACGTGCTAAAGTATTGTTAGTTTCTTGCATAACTTTCCATCAAAGGATTCTTCTTATATCCATTTAAAAAAAAATAAATTTATTTATTTATTTTTGGCTGCGTTGGGTCTTCGCTGCTGCATGCGGGCTTTCTTTAGTTGCGGCAAGCGGGGGCTACTCTTTGCTGCAGTGTGCAGGCTTCTCATTGCGGTGGCTTCTCTTGTTGCGGAGCACAGGCTCTAGGCACGCAGGCTTCAGTAGTTGTGGCACATGGGCTCAGTAGTTGTGGCGCATGGGCTTAGTTGCTCCGTGGCATGTGGGATCTTCCCAGACCAGGGTTTGAACCCGTTTCCCCTGCATTGGCAGGAGGATTCTTAACCACTGCGCCACCAGGGAAGTCCTTTATATCCATTTTTTAGCCAACTTGCATCCACCGAATTTCTGTTTATTTCTTAAATAGTACAATTTAATTCTTATTTGCATAAACTCTCTTAGCCCCAAGGTAATCTCCATTTTTAAACAAATATATACATTAAGGTAAAAGTTTTCTCCCTCATCTCTCCCCATCTCAATCAAAGAAAACTTCTTTTCTTGAACAGAATTCAGCTTCTTCTGTAGAATGTGTCCCAGGTGGCATGGGATGGTCCAGGTTTATGCCTTTTTGTGCTGGAGTAATTAATAGTACCCTTTTCACTCTCAAAAGTCCTCCAGTTTTGATGATGGTATTTTACCCACCCACTTGGCAAATATTTTCTTATAGCCTTTTAAGAGTAAAGTCTTAAAACACATGTAACCATGTATAGTCTTAAAACATGTATAGTCTTAAAACATGTATAGTCTTAAAACACATGTAACCATGTATATTAACACACACGTGTGTAATGGGATAACAAATTTAAGTGATTCTACAATGCAGAAGGTATGTAGCACCTTAAAATTAGCCTAGTCTTATAATGTAAAATGTTCCTTTGATTACACATTACTTGGTATTAGTTAGCTCTGAAACACTTTACCCCCAACCCAAGAGTTCTTCTTCAAAGTGATATTTGAGTGTTTGCAACATCATGGGAGAGGTGAAGAGATTCTTGCGTAGGATGTTTGCAGGTTTCTTTAGTCCCACACGGGTGTCCCTCTGCGTCTGTGCACTGCCCACCAGCCAGCAGTTGTGTCTGTCATTGTTGCCTGGAGTCATCAAAAGTAGTAGCCTCCCTCAGCTGGGTTGGATCCAGTGATCCTCGCTGGCTGACTTGGCTTGATCTTAGCTCATCTCAGGTACTCTGTGGTCTGGCTGTGCACAGTTCAGCCCCTGCCTAAATTGACTGCCCGGTAGCCTCTCTGAAAAGCCACTTCAGCTCTCTTAGATGTCCCCTCTGGCAAGTACTCCAGCTAGCCTCTCAAACTTCCGAGTTCCTTCGCTACACACAGGAAACAAAGGCATCTCAGATTCCTAAATGGGGAGGCAAGTCAAAATTCCTATTTTCCTCCCCTACTGAGTTATCATCATCTTTTTGTCCCCTTTTGCTCTCCTCCTCCCAACTCCACACACACACACACACACACACACACACACACACACACAGGAGTTACTCTGAGCTGAAGTCCTTGCAGGGCATTAGCAGACACACAACTGACCACTCCCTTCTCCTATCCCCATATACTTTTGCCATAAAATAGAAAGTCGCTGGCCTTGCTGTCCTAGGAAGTATTGGTATCTTCCCTACACATTGAGAGAAACCCTCCAGGCTTAAACTGTGATTAAAGATTTAAAGAAATTTAGAAAATATTCCCTCAGGGCAGGAGCCCTGCTTGTAAGAAAATGGACTTCTTGTATAATCTCTTTTGAATGTTAGAGGGTGAATTCATTCCTTCTCTTTGCATTCCTTAAATAGCATTTCTAGTTTCCCTACCCTCTACCACACCCCACCTCACCTCCATTTTCACCATAGGCAGACAAGCCTTTGGAAAACAATAGCCTATGTATGGAAACTGAGTGATTAATCAGATAATCCTAATCTTAAATTCTTGAAGGGGAGCAGAATTTGCCATGCTAAAATGTCTCTGGCATATTATTTTAAGCCGGTTATTTTCTAGGAAACAGCATACATGGGGAAAACTCTGAAAACAAAAAGGGAGTTGCCCTTTTGTGAGAAACATTTACATTTGCAAGGGAAATTTCCATTTGTAAGGGCGTCTTCCACCATGTACCTGGAAGAGAAGGATGGCCGAATCTCTAGACACTTCTCAATGGAGGAGGCTAGGACTTAAATCTGTATCACAGCCTTACCCTTCTTTACTGTGCTTTTCCTGGTAACCCCATGAATGAGTCTCCCTACCCTCAACATCATCTTTTGTCTTTGGCTGAGGATAGTATTTAAGGTGAGGGCTTCTGCCATTTGGGTGAGTTACTCGTTTTTCTGGATCTCTCCTATGTATATATGTTATTAAATTTAAAAAAAAAATTTCTTCCTCCCTGACATCCTTATCCATTTTTTCCCTCTAGATTTAAGGAAACGAAAGGCCACAAGATCCTGGCTTGAACTGCCATCAAAGTTTCTTGTGCGTTGCTTCCAAAATTTTAGAAACACTTATGAGCAGACTGCTGAAAATATGTGGCCACTTTGTAGACCCAGCTGCCAATCACAAAATTTTCCATCATTAAGAACAGTATCAGCTCCTAAAACCGTAGCAGTGATGTCTAATTGCCCAGAGAAAGAGTAGAAAAGTGGATAATTTTTTCTTTTTGGCTGGGGCAACAACTATCCATGATATGAAAATGTCATGGTTATATTCACGGTACTCATTCTTCTTTAACTGTAGAATTATTATTCTATTACTATTATAGAAATTTCCTATGGACTTTTATATCAAACTTTTGTATATCTACCATTTTTGTTTTTTGCTCTAAAACTGTATTCAAAAAGCATTCTTCGGTTGATCAGAACAAATTCTCATACATCTTCTGATTCTACTTATGACTTTCCCATATGAAAAGGCCAAAAAAGAGGATGTCTGTTCTACTCAGAATTCTCTGGCACATCCTTGCAGTTCACTGAGGAAGAAGGATGGGATTCTTCTGCAGCAGATGATGAACAATAATTATAATCAAATGGTAGTGTATTTCAGAGGACATACATTCAGAAAATAGTTGAAAGAAGCAGTAGAGAAAGGTGGGACTGCTAAACAAATTTTTACAAAAAAGATCTAGAAGGCAAACCTGCAACATAGGATGGTAATTTTCATAAAGGAAAACTGTTATAAATTGGGCCTTCTGGTTTTTTAAAAATACAAGAATGATGCCAAAAACTTGGCCTCTGTGCACCGGTGCTGAATTGAATCATTGAATCTCAGAGACAGAATTTTGGTTGAAGTAAAAAAGAATAGCTTTATTGCTTTGCCAGGCACAGGGGGACACAGCAGGCTCACGCTGTTTGAAAACTGTGTATCCCAACCCCAGAGGCTCTGGTGAGGAGTTGTATAGCAATGGTTCAAGGGCAGGGGTGCTGATACGGATCAGGGTGTGTGCAGGGTCTATATGCCTTTAATCTGGCCTCAGATGTCTCCTAGTACAGGAATGAACCTAAATTGAGTCCTTAAGCCATGCATACTTACTTAAAATAAGAGAATCTGAAATAAATTTTAAATTACAAATATGGAGGCTGCCTATTTATTTATTTGTTTTTGGACTACTGCTGCTCACTGCAATCAAATGTAAACTCCTTATTAATATGAATAAAACATTGAAGGTGGTTATGCCTTTCTTTTTTCATCCATCCATTCATTTCTTTATTCAAAACCATGTGCCTTTCTCATTTAGAGAAAACAGTAAATGATACTTTTTCACCTGTAATATTCCTGACAGCACCTAAATTCTGAGATTTAGGCATGCATGGGGAAAATTTTTTTCAAAATCCAAGATTAGTCTCTGAATTGAATGTATCTTCACTCATTCACCATATAAAGTACCCACCATAGGTCAGACCTCACACTAGGAAGGGAGATATAATGACAAGCAGGGAGACGTCAGAGTGCTTGGTCTGAGGCAGGAGATAGATGGGCCCCAGGCTGAGCAGCTGGAACCTGTTCCCTGTGGGCAGATACTCCAAGATAAGATAAAGGCAGGGGCAGGGAGCAGCTGAGTCCTGCCCAGATAAGAGATAAACAGACCACGTATTTCTCATTCTCGAGTCAAGACATTCCTGACTACACATGCACAGAAAGGCTCCTCGGGGACAAAAAAGGGAGGGGGTACCACCCCATGGTAGGTGGTGTCAATCTTCCCATAGGCCTCTGCACTAGAACACATCTTGGCTAAGAGATGCATGTGCACATGGGGGTGCGGGGGTGCGGGGAAGGGGACCCTGAGTTATACCAAATATGGACTCAGAGCCAGGCAGTGCAAGATAACCAGCCAGAGGAAACCTGGAAGAAATGCCCCAAATAAGTGACTTAAACTACCACGAAGGTGTAACTCTTTCTCTGAGCTCACCCTTGTGTGTCTATTCACACATACTTTTTCCCCCCTAATAAACACTTTACTTGTTTCACTACTTTCTGTCTCTTTGCTGAAATTTATTTCTACAAAGTAGACAAGCCAGGGATCTTGTCACTGGCCTCTGGCCCTCGTGGTCTAGTGGCTAGGATTCATCCCTCTCACTGCCGCCGTCTGACTTCAATCTCTGGCTGGGGAACTGAGATCTTGCTTCAACCCACTGCAGGCCGAGGCCACCTGAGATCAGGTCCAGGAGAGTCAGGGATGACTTCTCAAATGTGGCGACAGCCAAGCTCGCCAATTACAGACAGCATATTATTAAATAGTCCATTTCAACGACATTACGTTTTAGTATTAGAAACATTTTGAAAGATGAAGCCAGGGCCGTGCCAGGGTGGAGTGTGATTTACATTCAGAGCTTAAAAATTCACCCGTCCTTCATCTCATTCTGAAAGGCTATTCAAAGTTTGGGGCAAGGAAGAAAAGTGATCAGAGATGCACTGCCTTTAGGAAAGCAGTTTAATCGAGTGACGCAACAAAAGACATGACACAGGGGTGAGGAAGTCAAGCCAGTGTGCATAGAACAGTTTGGTAATTTTGGTGTAGAAAAAAATATGGATTTTTTTTTTTTTTTTTGCGGTATGCGGGCCTCTCACTGTTGTGGCCTCTCCCGCCGCGGAGTAACAGGCTCCGGACGCACAGGCTCAGCGCACGGGCACAGCCGTTCCGCGGCATGTGGGATCCTCCCGGACCAGGGCACGAACCCACGTCTCCTGCATTGGCCGGCGGACTCCCAACCACTGCGCCACCAGGGAAGTCCCTGGAGTTTTTTTGGACTTGATGGTATAGGGAAGCAGAAGTTGCCACCTCACATATGTCTTTGGCATGCTAATTATTTTAAGCTCATAAAATTCTTCACTGAATGCTCTCCCTGCTTCTGTTCTATGCAGATTTTTTTTCACTACTTAAGTGCACCCAAATACTTTTTACAGGCTAAAATTACAGCCATCATTTGTCTGCTCAACTATTCAAAAATATTTTAAAATTCTTACTATGTAATAGGCACTGTTTTAGTCTGTGGAATCACAAGAATTTATAGGATACACATAGATCTTGCCTTCATTAAGCTTACATTCTGCTGGGGAAGACACACTATAAACAAGAGAGAATGAATAAATAAAAATACTTTCAGTTTTAATAAGTGCTGTGAAGGAAACAAGCAAAGGGAAAAGATAGAAAATAAAAGGGGTCAGGGAGTGAGGAGGTTTCTACTATAGATGGGAAGGTCAGGATGAGGAAGATAGTACCCTTAAGCCAAACTCTAAATGAAGAGAAATAAGTACCATGTGAACAGTTTTGTGAGAAAGCACTGGGTAAACAGAAGGCACTCCAGGCAGCAAAAATAGCATGTGCAAAGATCTTGAAAAGAAACATAATTTGCTATGTGAAAGGAACAAATAGAGCTGCTAAAACACCACAGTGGCTAGAGAAGTGCTATCTAATACAGTAGTAATTATATGTGTATTTAAGTTTAAATCTAAATTTAAATTAATATTAAATAAAATTTAAAATTCAGTTTTCAGTGTCACTATCCATGCTTCAAGTGCACTAGAGCTAGGTGAGGCTAGTGGCTACCGTATTGGATGGTGCAAAAACAAAATATTTTCTTCATCTCAGAAAGTTCTGCTGGAGAGTGCATGGATAATACATGGATGAGGGCACAGCAAGTAAAAAGGAGAAAAACAAGAGCAGTGGATGTAGAGAAAAAGACACCAGACAGAACTTGCAGGCCCTTGAACATGCAGTTATCACAGAATATGACCCTTCTCTGAGCTTCTTAATGGCAGGGATAAACCCTGTTGTTCTAGACAAAGGAACATCAAAACATTTTTGATAAATAAGCTAGTAAATGAATGAGTGAAAGCTGAGTTCATTATATCAAATTGATTTAATCTGTTCCAGTCATTTAAAGAGAATGGTTCAAACAAGACTGATGCTAGAAAACTGAGGAAATCAAAAAAGAAAGCTATTTGCAAGAGCTCATTTGGATCTTAGCAAGTTAGAAGTTATCTGTTGAAAGTGAGAGTGGCAGGAATGGTTGCTAGGAACAAATGCTATAGGAAATGTAAGGGAGATTTAACAGGTGATTTAAAAAAGGAAACTGAGTTAGATTGCTTAAATTTATAGTATTCTCAATCATCAAGATTTCTCCACTTTCTCTGTGAAAGAAATCTGGAAAGAACATTCATTTGTTCATTCATTCAACAAGCATTTATTGACTACCTGCTTTACGCCAGGAAATATTCTAGATGCTGGCAATCCCATGTCAAAAATGTAAGCAGGGCTTCCCTGGTGGTGCAGTGATTGAGAGTCCACCTGCCGATGCAGGGGACGCGGGTTCGTGCCCCGGTCCGGGAAGATTCCACATGCCACGGAGCGGCTGGGCCCGTGAGCCATGGCCACTGGGCCTGCGCGTCTGGAGCCTGTGCTCTGCAACGGGAGAGGCCACAACAGTGAGAGGCCCGCGTACCGAAAAAAAAAAAAAAAAAAAAAGTAAATAAATAAATGTAATTTTAGATTTTGACTTACTATAAAGAAATAAGCTGATATAATGAAAGAGTAATTGTGAGCAGGGTGGAAACATTAGATTGGTTATAAAACATGGAGATTGGCAGTAAAATCAACATGTTGGAATATTCTAGTGTGTAACATGACATTGTTGATAATAGAAGCCAATTTTGAGTAGGTAGGCAAGTGGAAGGTATATAAGGAAAAAGCAAAAATGTTTAAAAAGTCTGAAGTTTGAAATAAGAACAAAGATTTGGAAACATAATATACAGCACCATTAGAAGGTAATATGACTGTGGTCAAATAGAAACTCGGAATTGAGATAATGGAATTGGAGCAACTCTAAACAGTAGCAGACATAATTTTTTCTCACTTTTTCTTCAGAAGTTAGCTTAATCATGCTTTCACAGGGAAAACCTCCCTTTACCTCTCCAATTAGGTCAACCCTTTAATATTCACAGTCATTGCAGAATACATTTAGCTTTCATAGCATAGTTGTAATTTTAAGTGGCTTTGTTGATGCTTTGACAGGAAGGCTGATGATATGGTCTTTGGAATTGAAGGAAGATGAAAGTAAATAAGTTAAATTGAAGATGATGGAGGTTTGCAAAGAACAGTGGAGTCACGGTATTAGAAGAAATGGTGAGAACATTGATGTGAAAAAAGATGATGCCAGGAGGTGAATTGGACTGGAAAACTGTATCAGGTGCTACAGTCAAGAAAGGTCTAAAGTACGTCAACTAGAACTATCATAATGAAGCCAAGATTACTGAGAAATTTACTCACAATAAAAGGAATCAGTTTTAGGGAATCCTTTCAGGCATAGTGGAATAACACTGAGCCTGGAAAGAGATAATTTGTGATGGGTAGTATTCGGGACATTGCCTGGAGATGTATGGGAAGAGGCATTCTAGTGGGCAGTTTTGTTTCTTTGAAAGGGTGCAGAATTGACTTACCCCAGAATTTCACGGGAGGCAACAGTTACACTGGGGAGGATAGGTCCCAAATTAGGCTGAGCCTCAAGGTTGAGGCATGACTCAGCCTCTCATGGATTGACCTACATTTGTATCATGCTTTAAAATGAGCAAAATAAATTTTAAATGGAGGTACATGGAAATCAAATGTTTTGCCCACTTTTACAGTTGGTAAATGGCCAAGTTTGTTCTCAGACACCAATTCCATTTATTTTATATTATATCGCAAGGTTACAAGTGGACAGATGGTCAGCAGAATGCAGGCCTAAAAGTAGACCATAGCAGATGCAATAACCATAATGATAACAGCTGCAATAGTTACTATTTGTTGAGCATCCATTTTATGATAAGAACTGTATTACGAACTTTTCATGAGGTGTTAGTCATTTGAGCTGGTCACAAATACTTATTTCTCTCTCTCCTTCTGAGTATGTGATAAGATTGTAGTTTCCCACCTTGCTGAACTCGATATGGCCATGTTGCTGTCATTAGCTAATGACTTGTGAAGGGAAATGACATGTGTCACTTTTGTGCTGAGCATTTACTTGTCTGTATGCAATCCTCTGGAGCACTCTTTTCCCTCTGCCACATACCTAGAAATGTTCCAGATGCTGGCTTTTCCAGATAGTGAGGACAATAATGGTGTAGGCAGAACCCCCAGCCACCTCTTGATTAGCCATGTACTGGAATAAAAGACACATCTTTGTTAATAAGCTTCTTGTGAAAATCAAATGAGATGAGATATGTGTAGCATTTAGGAGAGTTTAGACTGTGTTATAGCCAAAAATGACCCAAAATCTTATGGTAGGTGAAAACTACAAAAGCCTTAAAGAGATAGGGAACACTTGAAAGACAAAAAATTGTCATTGGAACCTAAAGAGAGGATCTTTTTTATTCAGTTATAAACATTTCAGAGCCTTGCAAACGCTAAACATATCTAAAAATTGGCGAATTTGGGTAAGGAGATTCTAGGGCATATGCTGAAAGCGCCAACTAGTTTCTTTTAGCTGTATTATGATAAGGTATGGCTATAGAAGAGGTGAACTAAAAAGAGTCCTATTCAATTTCTAACAAACCTATAGGAAATATAAAGGACTTAGGAATCACTCGGTTAAAAAAAAAAAACACACAACTGTTTCTCATCCTGTCTCTTTGTAACCAGCAAAAGAGTCTCAAAGTAAGAAATGCCTTAAGGCATATATCAAATCCAGGGCATTGCAGTAAACTGTAGCCCCAGAGTAAAGCTGAAATCAAGGGTGTGGCTGGAAGCTCCTTTAGAACACACCAGAAAGATTTACGGCATGCCTAAAAGAACCTGAAGGGCATTGTCCCTCATTACAATGATTCTCAACCAAAGGCAGAAAATAAACTATTTCAAAGAAATTTGTGGGTGAGGATTTTTTTCCTTCTCTTTTTGTCTAGACAGAACCTTAATAAGATTCATTAAAAACTCATGAAGTTTGGGCTTCCCTGGTGGCGCAGTGGTTGAGAGTCCACCTGCCGATGCAGGGGACACGGGTTCGTGCCCCGGTCCGGGAAGATTCCACATGCCGCGGAGCGGCTGGGCCCGTGAGCCATGGCCGCTGAGCCTGCGTGTCCGGAGCCTGTGCTCTGCAACGGGAGAGGCCACAACAGTGAGAGGCCCGCGTACCACAAAAAAAAAAAAAAAAAAATCATGAAGTTTGAAGAAAATTGTGTTGGCAGAAGCACCACCAGTGTGGACTGCTGATCTAAGGACAGTTCAAAGTGAAAAGAGTCATTAAGGCTCCAGGTAGAGAAGGCTGAGAAAGTTACTCAATGGCAAACATAGGCCATTTACAGTAAAGAGTGAAGGGTAACTCACAGTAAAGAGTGGAGAATCACTCCCAGGGAGCACAACTGCTCTCTAGTCAAGGAATTGATAACTTGTGCTGGCCTGCATTTTGGAATTGCATGGATACTTCTGTCTCTGACCCTCTTTTTGAAGGTGTCTATTGTGGGTATCTCATACTTGTCACCATTTTATGTCAGATGTGTATACTGTACGTATCTTCCCCACACACAGCATACAAAATATGTTAGTACTGTGGGAGACAGATAACTTGTTGTCATTATTTCATAGGCCTTAAGATCAAACAGAATGATGTAACTTGACCCAGTTTAAATAAGTTCCTCAACTTCAAGTTTGAGCCAGTGTGGTAATAGGATGAGACTTCACAGGTCTTGGGTGGGAGATGAGTAAATTTTGCATGTATTAGAGACGTGGCTTACTGGGGACCAAAGGGCAGAGAGTGGTAGTTTACGAAAATAGTCTGAAAATGAGCCACACCTCTCAATATTCATGACCCTATTCAGTCCCCTCCACTTAAATCTGTCTGACTCAGAACTGACCAATAGAATGTATAGGAAATGATTCTGTGTTATTTCTGAAACTATGTCTTAAGAAGTCTCGTAGCTATACCTGGGCTTCTTGGAACACTCACTCTTGGAATTCAGCTGCCACGCTATGAGAGGCTCAAGACACATGGCGAGGCCATGCGTAGGCATTCCTATGGATAGCCCCTGCTGAACTTCCTGCCAACAGCCAGAATCAATTGCTAGCCATGTGAATGATGCATCTTGGAAATTCAGTCCACTGGAACCTTCAGATATCTCCAGCTCAACTCTTAAGAGAGTGTGAACGACATCAGAGATCCCAAGTCAAAACCACCCAGCTGGGCTTCCCTGGTGGCGCAGTGGTTGAGAGTCCGCCTGCCGATGCAGGGGACACGGGTTCGTGCCCCGGTCCGGGAAGATCCCACATGCTGCGGAGCGGCTGTGCCCGTGAGCCATGGCTGCTGGGCCTGCGTCCGGCTCCGCAATGGGAGAGGCCACAACAGTGAGGGGCCCGCGTACCGCAAAAAAAAAAAAAAAAAAAAAAAAAAAAAAAAAACCACCCAGCTGATCCCAGTTCATAAATGTCACTGTCAGAATAATACAATTTTGTTTTAAGTTACTAAAAATCTCTAAGTTGTGGTGTGGTTTGTTACTCATGGAGATACAGTCAGAACAGACACTTAACATTGTCCATATACGTGTTCTAATTTCCATTGTAGATCATAAGCACCTTGAGAATATGATCTGTATCTGATTCATTTTTGAATCAAATATAGTGCACAGTATGTTTTGCATATATATTCAGTAAATATTTATTAAATGAATGAACAGTTTCTTCCTACACTACTAGTATCCTACAGAAACTTTATCTTTAAACAAAGCACAGCAAAATAAATAAAAATAATTAGCAGAAAATATGCTTGTTGTGTTATAATGTCTTTGTTTCTCTGTTTTCTAATATGTGTGATAATAACATTTTTTTTCCCAATTTTAGATGTGGACCACTGCTTCTGAGAAAATAAGCATCATCAAACAGAGAATAAGATTTTTGAATCAGAAAGATTTTGGTTGTATTCTGCTGTGGACTTCTAATTGTTTACTCTTCAGTGAGTCATTTACTGAACTTTAGTAAGGCATTCAATTATTAATTTTCATCACTTGTGAAATAGAGAAGAATCTATCTAGTTCATAACATTGTTCTAAAGATTATACAAAATTATGTTTTAAAGGACAGTGACTGGCATACAGCAAAGATTAAGTATATAGATATTATTTTTAATTTTGTTTTTTTAATTTGCATATAGTAAAACTGACCTTCTTTTGGTAAATAATTCTATGGATATTAACACATGTATAGTTTTATGTAACCACCACCACAATTTAGATATAGAACAGAGTCATCACTCCCAAAACTCTGTTGCTATTCCTTTATAGTCACACCCTCCCCCCATGCCTACCCCTTGCAACCACTGATCTGTTTTCCATCACTGTAGTTTTGTCTTTTCTAGAATGTCATATAAATGGAATTATACAGCATGTAACCTTTTGAAAATGGCTCCATTCACCCAGCAATCTGTCTTTTTAGTTGGTGTGTTTAAACCATTTACATATAATGTAATTATTGACATGTGCTTCGAATTGTTAGAATTTAGGTAAAGCATTTTAGTATTTGTTTTCTTCTTATTTTTTCTATTTTCCTTCCTCTGTCTCTCTCTCCTTTCCTGGTAGTTTTGGATTGTTTCATCTTTTAATTTCCATTTTTAAACTTATTGATTGAGTTTTCTATTATATCTATTTGTAGACATTTTTTTCCAGTGATTTCCTTAGAGATTACAATATAGATACTTAACTTTTTGCATTCTATTTATAATTAATATTTATCACTTCAAGTGGAATATAGAAACTTTACCACCATATAGGTAGGACCTTTTCACCTTCCTCTTTATGTTGCAGTTTTCATATATATATTACATTTACATATATAGAAAAGCTTATCTGACCATGTTAATTTTTGTTTTCAACCATTATACATATATATATATATATATATTTTTTTTTTTTTTGCAGTACGTGGGCCTCTCACTGTTGTGACCTCTACAGTTGCGGAGCACAGGCTCCGGACGCGCAGGCTCAGCAGCCATGGTTCACGGGCCCAGCTGCTCCGTGGCATGTGGGATCTTCCCGGACCGGGACATGAACCCGTGTCCCCTGCATCGGCAGGCGGACTCCCAACCACTGCGCCACCAGGGAAGCCCCATTATACATATTTTAAAGAATTTAAGAAAAAATAGTTTAATATATTTATCCAGATATTTACCATGTCTGTTTCCTTTGTTCCTGGTGTTTCAAGTTTCTCTCTAGTATCATTTTTCTTCTGGCCGGTCTACTGGAAGTAAATTCTTTTTGTTTTCCTTAATCTGAGAACATCTTTATTTCACCTTTACTCTTAAAATATATTTTCAGTGGACACAGAATTCTAGGATGACAGTTCTTTACTTTCAGCACTTTAAAAATGTTCCATTTCCTTCCCATCAACATGGATGCTGATGAGAAATCCATAGTTATTAGAATCATCAAACACCTATATGTTATGCATCATTTCTCTCTGGCTGTTTTTAGCTATGTTTGTTTGGTCTTTAGTTTCATTATCATGTGTCTGGGCATGGATTCTTTTGAGCTTATCCTCTTTAGAACTTGCTGAGTTATTCAAGTTTGTATATTTAGACCTTTCAACAAATGTTGGGAATTTTCAGCCGTTCGAATATTTGTTTTCTGCATCACATTCTTTCTCCTCTCCTTCTTTGACTCCATTGACAAATGCTAGATGTTCTGATATTGTCCCACCAGTCCCTGAGGCTCTGTTTATTTATTTTTATCTTTTTACTGTCTGTCATTCAGATTGGATAATTTTTAATGATTTATCTTCAAGGTCACTGACTCTTTCCTGTGTCACTTTTATTTTGGTTATTGTATTTTTCAGTTCTAAAATTTTCTATTAGTCTTTTTTACATCTTATCTTTCTTTGCTGAGAATTTCTATCTTCCCATTTGTTTTAAGTGTTCAGCCTTACTCCTTGGGGGCAGAGTTATAATAGCTGCTTTAAAGACTTTGTCTGATAATTCGAAGATATGTGTCCTCTCAGCATTGACATCTGTTGATTGTTTTTATTGCTTGTGAGCTGATATTTTCCTGGTTCTTCATATGCCTGATTCTTCATTTGGATTGTATCATGGACATTTTGAATATTAGGTTATGAGACTCTGGGTCTTATTTAAATCCTATGATAATAGTCAAATTTTTGTTTAGTTTTGTTTTACTAGGCAATTGACCTACTTAGGTTCAGGCTACAGTTTCCATCCCACCTTCTGTGGGCTGTGGTTCCAGTGAAAATCTCTTGCACAACTAACTCAGTGGCCAGTCTTGGACCTGAGAAGAGGTTTTGACCGTAGTTCTCAAAGCCTTTGGGATGCTGGTTGTGTACCAGATTCACACATGCATAGCATGAGGATGATGCTCATAGCATGAGGTGAGTAGTTCACACACCATTTTATGCAATATCTTGCTAGAGTTCCCTTCTCTCTGTGGTGTCTTCAATACTTTCTGGTCCTCTGGGTCCCCATTTCATGGTCTTCTAATCAGAAAGCCAGGCCTTTAGTGCCCCTATTTTTCCACTTTCCACAATTGATACTGTAGCTGAGGCTTAGTAGGAAGAGGACAAAGAAGGAATAAAAAGCAAAGTATCTTCATCTCTAGTTCTTTGAATCACAGCTCCTTTGGTAATAAAGGAACGTCTCTTCCTTCAGTATTTTAGGTGCCTGCTCAGCTTCTGTGCCACTGAGGTCTTGCCTGGAGGCTGGGACAGGAGAGGAAAGAAAAGAAAACAAAGGATTTAATCCTATTCTTTCTGGACCTTAGGAGTCTTCTTTACCTCTTGGTACAGAAAATGAGGCTTTCTCTATCCCTGCTGGGTGGCACTGCTAGGTTTCAAGTTGCCTTTGAGTCCATGGCAGGTGATAACAGATGGGGGGAAAAGGGATATTTACCTCTGGTTTGGTGGTACATCAAATTCTGGAATCCTTCCCAAATCTTTCTGCTACCATTTATTTTAAGTGTCAGATAGCTATCTGTCTATCTATCTATCTATCTATCTATATCTCTCTATCTTCTGTTCAGAGTTTAATATTTGCATTCAGTTGGAGAGAGAGGGTAGAGTATGCTTACTTCATCCTCCTCAGAACTGGATTCACTATAGAAATTATTTGAGCAAATATCTACATAATATAGAAATAACTTTTTATGTGCTATAGCCAAGGTCTAAAAATAATTCTTAGTATTAAATGAACATGTGAAATATTTTGAATATATTTGATATAGAATCATTCATAAAAGTACTATGTAATAATGTAGTCATTTGAAATGATAAAAGCTTTATATATTTAAGTAATTATATTTTACATTAAACTAATCATGCTCCTGTGATAGAGTTCAATTTTATAAGTGTTAAGGGTATTTGTTTGTTATATGTCAAATTCATATTCCCCAGGTGACAAGAAAAATATTTGATAAAATTACAAAGAAAAAGAACTGAAAAAAGAAATTAAAAAAAAGAATCACAAGGAAAAAATAGGAAAATAATACTAGTGACTAAAATGTTAAGAAATTTAGCCATTCAACATATTTGGATATGGCATTCTATTAAACATATTGCCATTTGTTTTCCTCAATAACTGGGATTCATGATTGAAAGCTTCATTTTTCACTGTGTTGTGGGCATTGTTCCATTCCTTCAACTAGAAAAACGAACTCATAGATCAGAAAACAAATTAAGATTTAAGGAAAAATGGCCCCAACAGTACACTCTGTTGAAAGCCAAGAAAGAAAAAGAACTATAAGGCAATGTGAATCAGTCTGTCTTGTTAAGAAAATCTAAAGCACTACTTAAAGACATAAGGGAAATACAACTTTCATGCCAACTGTGGTTTCTACCTATTGTTGAGTCTAATGAATGTTTATTTCCCTTCTAATGTTTATTCTAGAATAACAATAAAGGTCATTGATCTCAAATTCTAGGTTGTTTTTGCCAACCATCCACCTACACTTTTATATTGTTTTTTATATAACGTTTTAAAATTTTCTCCAAATCTGCAAACAATTTTTCCTTTTTTAAAGAAAGATTTCTTAGGTTTTACAGTAATCATTTGTCACTCTATAATCAAAGCTAAAAATCCAGGACAGCACATATTCTTAGGTTTTCTTTTGACATTGTGTTAGAGAATTTTTTGTTTACTTTTAAGTCATTTTAAATGACTTTTAAGTCATTTTACTTTTAAGTCATGTGCTAACAATCTGTTTTTCTCTGCTAAGTTTCAGGCCATCTCTACAGAGAAATAAACCATGTCTTTGGAAATAACATATTTTGTTAAAAAAATGGAAGAAAGTGTTCTTTGTCAATGACAGGTTGAAACCTAGTTCAGAATGCCCGTAGTAAAGAGCTTATTTTTGTGGCTTTCTATTTTTCAGCTGAATGCAAATGTATGATGTTCCTCATAAGTGATAAAATGCTTTCATTGGATTTCAAGAAAAAAGGAGATGTTAATCTGGGCCCAACATTCTTATCACCATAAGCTTCAATAAAACAGAAGCTTCACATCAGTAATCTAAGGAAAATGTAAGAAGCTTTGGCAAAGGGTCACATTGCTCAACCTGGCTCTGAATAAGAAATTCATATCCACAAACCTATATTCTGTGTTCTGTCAGCAAATATTCCAAAATATCCCTATCTTAAACCTCCCTTTTCATCTTGTTCTTGGTGTTGCCTTATCCTTGGCTCTCCACATCAATAAGAGCATTCTAACATACTGGAACAGAACTTGTAAGACCTTTGAACATTTACATAAAAAATGTTATGTCATCAATGCAGAGATACATGAGTTTTAAAGCAAGCTAGTGAATCAAGGCAATTTGATCCCAATGTGGATGATATCAAACTTGTTTTAAAATTTTACCAATATTTGCTGCCTAAGAAATACATATAATATGCAGATGTAATCATTTTTTATTCATTCAATAAATATGTTTTGAGTACCTACTATACACAGTCAGTATTCTAGGCATTAAGAATGAATAAGTCAAATAAAAATCTCTGTCAGAAGAACTTTCATTCTACTTGAAGAAGATAGTGGATTAGCATAATAAATAAATTATAAAGCAATTAAATACTATAGAAAGAAAACAAATCAAGATAAGAGGACGGGAGAGAGCCAGGGCTGGGGTTGCAGTATCAAGTATTACAAATACATCACATTTGGGCAAAGACTTGATAGAAGTAAGGAAATGATTCTTTTGGTTAGCTGACGGAAGAACATTCCAGACAGAGGGAACAGCCAAGGCAAAGCCCTGAGACCAGAATGTGCCCAGACTGTTGGAGAAACAGCCAGGATACTAATGTACACTGAGGAAGAAAGCAGCAAGAGATAAAATTAGAGAAGGAAGAAGGGCTTGAAAGCATGTGGCCCTTGTAGGCCATCGAACAGACATTGACTTTGTACTCTGACAGGGGAAGTCATTAGCAGGTTCTGGGAAGAGGAGAAACTTGAGTATGGTTGCTTTCCAAAATATTATGCCTAGCTGCCCTATTGAATATAAATAGAGAAAAGTGATGGAGGAAAGGAATGAAGCAGGGAGGCCAGAGAGAAGACTCTTGCAATAATCTAGGTAAAAGATGATGATGGCTTGGACCAGGATAGTAACAAAGGAAGAAGTGAAAACTGTAGGGTTTTAGATATATTTTAAAAATAGAATCTACAGAGTTTACTGACAAATTGAATGTTATATGTGTAGAGAGCAGTCATGGATGGCTCTAAGTTTTTTTTCTTTTTTTTTTTTTTTTGCGGTACGCGGGCCTCTCACTGTTGTGGCCTCTCCCATTGCGGAGCACAGGCTCTGGACGCGCAGGCTCAGCGGCCATGGCTCACGGGCCCAGCTGCTCTGCGGCATGTGGGATCTTCCCGGACCGGGGCACGAACCCGTGTCCCCTGCATCGGCAGGCGGACTCTCAACCACTGCACCACCAGGGAAGCCCGGCTCTAAGATTTTTGGACATGAAATCTGAAGGAATGAAATGTCCATTCATTGAGATGTGGAAGACTAAAGGAGAATAAGGTTTTGGGGGAGAAGGTGAGGAGTTCAGAAGTCTGTTTTATATGTTAAATTTACATTATCTATTAGAAATCCAAGTTGAGATGTCAAGAAAGTATTTGGACATACAGTTTTATAGATAAGGTGAGAGGTCTGGGTTGAATATATGCATTTGGGCATTTTCAATATGTAGATGGTATTTAATGCATTTAGACTGGTTGTAGTCACGAAAGGAATGAATGCAGAGAAATTAGAGAGGAAAATGCTTTGGGAGAGTTAGTGAACCTACTTCCAATCTCCTCATTCTCTCCTGAACCCATTCCAGTTTGAATTTTGCCTCAGTACCCCAGGATATAAACTCTTTTCAAGAACACAGTGACCACCATGTTGACAAAGAAAATGATCCAAACTCAGTCTTCGTCTTAACCTCTCAGCAGCATTTGACTGCTCTCCTTCAAATATTTTCTTCTCTTGGATGTCAGGATACCACACATTCTCCTGGTTTTCCTCTTATCTTATCGACTACTTCCTCTTTGTCTCCTTTGCTGTATTTCCTCATCTTTTAAACTTTGAATAATGGAGTGTCCCAACTCTCAGTCTTCATGCAAATTCTTTATCAACATCCCTTCTCTAGGGGTTCTCATCCAGTCTCAGAGCTTTAAATTCCATTAATATGCCAACAACTCCATATTTTCTATTTCTAGACATCTTTTCTAAACTGAAGTCTTTATCCAGTTGCTGACTAGATTTTCCACATGGGTGTTGTCTTAGCTTGAGGCAAGGAGCTTGTGTTCCATTATTTTATTATGGAATACTATCTTAGGGATAAGCAAGAAATTACGGAGCGTCAAAATAAGGATCCATCATGGAGCTTACTACTTCCAAGTCTGACTAATTATTCCATCCTTTGGGACATACCTATATTTCATGGAGAAAGAGAGAAGAATATATTCACCAGTTCCTGCCTTTTATTGGTCAAGGATTCAAATCAAGAGCCATCACTCCCCACTCCCTGCTTACAGATATCACGTGTGGGAAATACATGAGATCTTCAACATCCTACACCATATTGTCTATGGAGAAGTCCCAGGGAAGGAGGCAAAATACTTGAGGCATGAGCAGTAAATGACACTCTGATAGGACATGTCATTCGATAAATTGACAGGCCCTGAATTGCCTGCTGCTAGGATGCTGTGGTCTGCAATGGTGTCAATGGTAATGGTGACTTGTCTCCAAGACTAGAGGAATAGTTCAGGTCATTTCTTGGTGTTCTACCATCAGAAAATAGATATGCTGGGCTGTGTTGATCCAAAGTGTGCAGAAGTCAATTAAACAGATATCTTTAAGATATTAAATGTAACATATTCCAAATGAACTTCAAATGGTCTACTTCCAAACCTGCTTTTTTTTTCCGCAGTTAATTTCTGTTCCCTCCCTGTAGATGCTTGAAGTCCAAAACTCGGACCCATCCTTGACTCTTTCTCTCACATCCGCATGTAGTCTGTCAGGAAATCAGTTATAGGCAACTCACTTCTTTCCCTACATCTTCTTTCTTTTAGGTTACTGAAAAGTTCCCCAGGAAGTCTTCCTGCTTTTATCTTTGTCTCCCTATAGTAACTCAGGTCATCTGACAGAGTAATCCTTTCAAGATGTAAGTCAGCTCATGCACCCCTTCTGATGAGCTTTACAATGGCATCCAAATGCACTCACAGTAAAGTCCCCAAAACTTTCATGGTGCTCTGTGATCCACTCCCACCCTGACAATTTCTCTGACTACTCTCCTCCACATTTCTCTGCATCAGTCACACACCAGTCATACGGATTTCCTTTCTGTTCTTCAAGCAGGCTAAGCATAATTCCCATGGTCTTCGCACTTGCAGTTTCTTCAGTCTGGAATGTTACTGTTTAAGAAAATCTGCCTAAGTGCCCTCCCTCACTGCCTTTAGATCTCAGCTCAAATGCACTACTTGGGACAGACCTTCTCTGAGGACCCTAGAAGCACTCCTTTTCCTCCATCCCCTTTCATGTGCTCATTAACTATATTCTCCCCTGAGATATACATTTGTTTATTTCCTTTTTGTCTGTATCTTTCACTAGAATGTACATTTCTCAAAAGCAGAGAATTTTCCTGTGCTATTAACTACTGAATCCCTAATATGTTTGCCACATAGAAGGTGCTTAGTGAATATACCTTGAATGAAAATGGCATGGGTGGCATTTTGCACTATGTGAATAATGTT
Organism: Delphinus delphis; assembly: GCF_949987515.2. Classification (NCBI taxonomy): domain Eukaryota; kingdom Metazoa; phylum Chordata; class Mammalia; order Artiodactyla; family Delphinidae; genus Delphinus; species Delphinus delphis. The sequence goes on from NC_082683.1 coordinate 86,351,457, forward strand.
TTTTTTCTTTTTTTCTCATTATTTCATTAGCAAAACAGAATATTAGCATCTCTAAGCAGGAAATAGAGCCTGACCACCCATAATCCTCCAAGAGCCCCCCCCCCAAAAAAAAAAAGGAAATGGAAAAATAAGGCATCAAAATATATCTAATTTTCTGTTAACACCCACTGTCTCATTTACTTTAAATCCTCTGTGACTTCTTTTAAGCTCTTTAATGAGGTGGACAATAATATCAAGTTTTCATTAGTAAGCTGGTAGGTGAAATGTAAAGAAAAATTAAATATACTGAAATAATTTCTCCAACTAATCAGTATCTTGTTATTATGCAAAATGGAAGGCAGTAAGCTATTATTACTGCTTGTAAGACTTTGAATTAGTCTAAAGAGTTCTCTAAGGCAGGTGTCCCCAACCCCTGGTACCAGTCCCCGGCCTTAAGAATGGGGCCGCACAGTAGGAGGGGAGCGGGAGAGCGAAGCTTCCTCTGCGGCTCCCCATCGCTCCCCATCACTCGCATCACGTCCTGAACCACCCCCAGTTTTTTGTGGAAAAATTGTCTTCCACGAAACGAGTCCCTGGTGCCAAAAAGGTTGGGGACTACTGCTCTAAGGGATACATAAAATAGATATTTTATATTATTCTGTAATTATCCAGAAACAAAACTGTGCTTTGCAGAGTTGTAAGACCAATTTTCACTTTTAGAGATTATTAATCCTTTGCATAGCATAGTCAGTACACAGATTCAGAACAATGAATTATGTCTGGATTTTCATTTTTCACCCATGTCAACTATCTGAACATATCGAATCATGAACATTCTGTACTCAACTTAATTAGTTAGATAAGTTGTTGAACTCAAAGGGATTTTTGAATAACCTGTATCAGTTATTATCATAATGATACAATAGCTATACTATATTGATCATGCAAAACATAAACCATATATTTCTCTCCTGCTCAAAAAATTCTAAAAGCTTTCCATAACATACATTTTTGGCACCTCCTACCAACACTCCATATGGTCAATCTTTCAAATGTTAACCTTTGTAATGGGTATATAGTAATGTCACTTTGTGCTTTAGATTTCATCTCCCTCATGACTAATAATGTCAAGTATTTTTTCATGTGTTTAGTTGTTTTGTGTGAAGTGTCTATTCAAATTATTACCCTTAAATATGCCAATCTTAATAACTGGTGCTTGTGGTCTTAAAAAGAATGTGCATTCTGCTGTTGTAAGATAGATTGTACAATAAATGTCTATATCTAATTGATTTCATGTCTACTTATTCTATCAATTATTGAAATTTTCAGTATTTGTACTTTTACAATACTATATTTTGACAGTATTTGCACAATAGCAACTGTAAAATTTCCTATTTCTTCTTGTATTTTTTAATGTGTTTTGCTTTGTGTATTTTCCTTCACAGATTTTTAAATAAAGCATTTAAGATTTTTATGTCCTGTTGATAAATTGACCCATTTATCATTATGAAATGACCATCTTTATCAGGTAATATTCTTTTCCCTGAAATCAACTTTTTCTGATATTTATATAGCCACTCCAGATTTCTTTTGATTAATGTTAGCTGTCTCCATCCTTTTACTTTCAAAGTACTTCTGTATTTGTACTTAAAGTAGGTTTCTGTTTTGCTACATATAATTAGATTTCACTTTAAAAAAATCTAATCCATCAGTCTCTGCATTCTAATTGGAATGTCTTCACCTTATCCATTAATGTGCTTTTGGATATGGTAGAGTTTGAGTCTACTATCTTGCTACTTGTTTTCTGGTTGATTAATCTGTTCTTTATTCCTTTTTGTCTCCTTTTCTGCCTTCTTTGGAGAGTTATGTATTTTTCCTGATTTATCTTATCTCATTTGTTTGTTATTAAGCCCTAATTACTTCTTCCAGTAGTTGTTAAAGGTATAAAGTATACATGTTTAACTTATTGCAGTCTTCCTTCAAGTAATATTCTATCATTTCACACATAAGAATATTATGATAGCATTTTCCGTTTCTCCTCCTATCTCAGACTTTGTGCTATTGTCTTTGTGTGTTCTACTTAAATATACATTATAAACCACATAATACATTGTGTTATTTTTGCTTTAAGCAGCCCCCTTTTAAAGATATCTTTAAAAGTAATAAAATACGTATTTTATATTTATCTGTACACTTTCCATTTCCAGTGCTTTTTATTTCTTTTTGTAGATCCCTGTTTCTCTCTGGTCTTATTTCTCTTCTTCCTGAAAGACTTCCTTTAATTTAACATTTCTTTAATTATAATTCATGGTAATGAATTCTCTCAACATTTTTTTTTTCTTTGCGGTACGCGGGCCTCTCACTGTTGTGGCCTCTCCGGTTGCTGAGCACAGGCTCTGGACGCGCAGGCCGAGCGGCCATGGCTCACTGGCCCAGCCACTCCGCGGCATGTGGGATCCTCCTAGACCGGGGCACAAACCCACATCCCCTGCATCGGCAGGCGGACTCCCAACCACTGCGCCACCAGGAAGCCCTCAACATTTTATGTCTGATAAGGTCTGTATTTCACCATCGTTGTGAAAGCAACTTTTTTTGCAGAGTGTAGAATTCTAGGTTGACAGTGTTTTCCTATCAGTTCTTTAAAGTTGCTCTATATCCTCTGGCTTGCATTATTTCTGACACAAAGTCTGTTGTCATTCAGCATCTCTGGCCTCTACTCACTCACTCCCTCAGTTTTGACAATGAAAAATGTATCTGGACATTGTTCAATGTCCCCTGGAGAGATTGAAGTAGTCCCCAGTTTAGAACTACTGATTTATATTTATCATATCTTTTGTTCTCTAGTTGTTTTGTGCTTTTTAACTGACTGAAAGTAATTTTATCATGAGGTACCTTGCAGTAGTTTCCTTCATGTTTCTTGTGGTTGGTATCTTTGAGGTTCTTGAAACCCTGGCCTTATAGTTTTCATCAATTCGGAACTTTTCAGTCGTAAGTTAAAAAAAATATTTTTCTATCTTCTTTCCTTTCTTTGCTTCATCAGCAGCTTCAATTACATGGACATAGCCTGCTTGAAGTTGTCCCGCATCTCACTCATGTTCTGTTAATTTTTTCAGTCTTTTTTCTCTCTGTGTTTTATTTTGGATATTTTCTAGTGCTATGTCTACAAGTTCACTAATCTTTCACTCCACAGTTTCTAATCTGCTGTTAATCCTGTGAAAGGGTTAGAGATATGATGAATAACTGCTTTGGTGGTAGGAGAGTGCTACTGATGCACTGAAATCATCCTAACCTCATAGAGTTTTTGGAAGGAAGGAATTCTGTGATCCAGACATGGGTACATAGGAGAGCACCACAGGCTATCATCTTGGTTTATGGTCTCTGCAGAATGAGGTGCTAAGTGGAGCTGTATCATTATTAGTGGATAGGAAAGGAGAACCAGCAACTACAAGGAAAGGATATGCATCTTCTTGGGTAAAGTGTATTCCAGAATGGAATGCAGGCAAAATATCTTTGAATAGCCTCTAAAACACTGTCAACTTTAATCTTCTAAACATCTACTCAAGTACACCAACTCTGCCAAGACCAGAGCATGAACCCAACCAGCCAGATAGGAATTCACCTATCCTCTGTACCTGTTCTCCCTCTCCCAGCTTCAATCAAAGTAGCAGGTAATGAGGAAGTGAGCAAAGAGAGAATAGATAGCAGAAGCACCATGCCTCCCATCTCCACCACTTCCAAGCAACTGCACAAAATAGGAAAGAGGAGATTTAATTGTAAATTAAGCAGAGTTTTTTTTTATTGGAGTATAGTTGCTTTACAATATTGTTTTAGTTTATACTGTACAGCAAAGTGAATCAGCTATACACATATATATATATATCCCCTCTTTTTTGGATTTCGTTCTCATTTAGGTCACCACAGAGCACTGAGTAGACTTCCCTGTGCTATACAGTAGGTTAAGCAAAGAGTTTTGATCATTACATAGCGCAACACATTCTAAGTATTGAATTGTGACTAGGTTGTAACTGAAATTAACCCCAAAGAGGTTAGCTGCCTCTTTAAGACGTACAGCTACTAACTGAAAAAGTTAGAATACATTTCAATTCTAATTCCCATACCATCTAATAACCAAATGATCCAAGTCTCTGTATTTCATATAAAGAGCCACAGCATAAAAAGATTTCTAGGGCAAGGGACATAACCCTCAGCTTTCCAACCTACAAATAGGATTAATAGTAACTGTTGGTTCAATTGTCTTATAATCTCATTCAGTCAAACAAAATTCAGTGCTATGTTTAGAGACCTTATATATTCTCAATATTTTAGGACAATTCTGTGTAACACGTTCTTTTAGTCATCAAATTATTGAATATGAACTAAATGTATATTTTTTTATAATATTTTATGTAAACAAACTTAGAATTATCCTTTCTCAGATGATGCATCACATTTTAAAATTCATTCATTGATACATATAACAAAGAGGTACCTGAGCTCTCCCATGAGCCTGGCAGAAGGCTAAGTGTTAGGAATATAGCAGTGATCAACACAGCCACAGTCCATGCATAATGAATTGTATAATCCTGCAAATAAAATGTACAGGAACAAGAAACTGCAATTGTAAATTTTATTACAAAACATAAGTGCAACATGTTTATAATAGGAAAGCCTAATCTGCTTACAAGTGTTAGGGATGGTTTTCCTAGGGAAGTGATATTTAGGTTGAGTCCAAAGAAGGTGAGTAGGAAAAAACTAAATGAAGATGGGATTGAAGATGGAGTAGGGGACTGCTTAGGTCACTAATATACATTTGTCACATATCAATCAATATAGCCTGGGGCAGGTTGTGTTGTTGGAATTTTAGTTTTTTATAATTATAAAATGATTTGGTTTTTGTTTAAAATGCAAATGGTATGAAAGAGAGATACGAAATATAAATTAAAATCTCCCTACAATTTCTATGACTGCAACTAACAGCTTGGGGTATGTCTTACAAGATTATTTTCAATTTATCAAATATTATGGACACATAAACATCTCAGATAGGATCATACTATAATAAGGTTCTACCTGTACCATAAAACTTCTAATGGACCTCTATTTATGTCAATAAATATAAATGTAAACAAACTTTTTCCTTGTTTATGGAGTGTCAAAATTGATTGTCAACATTGTTTCCATTAAAAAAATATTACCAACTGTGCTGGAATACTATTCTTTGTATACATTTTATGCATTTTCCTGATGATTTCCAGAATAAATTACAAGAGTTGGAATTCTGGGTCAAATTTAAAATTTGATGTTTAGAGAAGGCAGTTTATAAATCATATAAATTCTGTAGGTAATATGTTGACTTTTTAGATAATGGATTCTCATTCATTTCTTACCAAGAAATACATTATAATAAAATATATCTGAAGGCCCTTTGGTTGTACTCCATGTTTATTCAGAATATCAACCCACTAGGATACATAAATATGAGGCCAATTGGCCAAAATGAAACAAAAATGCCCAAATGTAATTAATCAACATTCACTAGCTTCATAGGAATATTGCAGAGGGAAGTAATGACACTAGATGTGGGCTTTGTTTGAGTGATAATTACTAACCAAAAAATAAAATGTGAATTTACTGTTTCAATTTTAAGATTTGCTTTTCTTGCATTTAGCCTGGTGTCTTTGGCAGTTTGATTCCTGCAGTATAACTTTGGATAATATTGATAAATTTTAACACAATTTGGCATACTAAAATATACTTCTCTTGATTTGAGATAACCTGCCATATTGAAACAAAGATATGGACAATAAGTTTTAAAAATAATTAACTTGCAATTTAGAGAAATATCATCAGGTCACTCAAAAATATATTATTACCCAGCACTGAGCTATATTTTAGATTTGCTAATTGATGGGATTGTTTGTGGATAATGGCGGCAGTCCATTTACAAAAAGAAATGTAGTTCAATTTCCTTTATTATGTTACTATGGTCTGAATATTTGTATACCCCTCAAATTAATATGTTGAAATCCTAAACCCCCAAAGATGATGGTACTAGGAAATGGGGACTTTGGGGGGTATCTTATAAAAGAGGTTCCAGAGAGATCCCTAGCCTCTTCCACCATGTGAGGACACACTGAGAAGGTGCTGGTTATAAACTAGGAAGAGGACTCTCACCAAAGAATGCGACCATGTTGATGCCTTGATTTTGGACTTCTGACATCCAGAGCTGTGAGAAATAAATTTCTGTTGTTTATAAACTACCAGGTCTGTGGCATTTTGTATAGCAGCCCAACAGACTAAGATACATGTAAATCTCAACTTTAAAATCTGATGTTATAATGGAATTTCACTTGTTTTTATTTAAACAAGAAATTTCACCTTGAATCAGAAACTCTGGCCCATAAAATAAGTAGAATTTTTGAAATAAGTACCTGAAAACTATGCTCTCATTTCAATACTGGCCATCTTTTATTTATGAACTGTAATTCATCCTTTGTCTCTGACAACATAGGCAAAGCTAAAGTTATCCTATCAACAAGGATATCAAAATAAACATGATGATTCTGATTGATTCCAGACTCATTGCTCTAGTTATGAGGCAAAACTTGATGCCCAGAGAGCCTTTACTGAATTATGAAGGAAAATCTGCTAATCTACCCCTCACAACTGCCTTTGTAAAGTAGCCCCTGTCACATAGTGATATTCTTTCTTTGGATCCATTAATGGCTTCAGTTAGCTAAGGTGAAGTGATGAGAGTTGCTTATTTCCAATAGGTATTTATCTAATTGATGTAATTTTTTTAAATAAATGTATTTCTTTTATTATTTCTTTATAGTTTTGGCTGCATTGGGTCTTTGTTGCTGTGAGCGGGCTTTTGTGGTTACGGCGAGCGGGGGCTACTCTTCGCAACGGTGCGTGGACTTCTCATTATGGTGGCTTCTCTTGTTGGGAGCACGGGCTCTAGGCACGCGAGCTTCAGTAGTTGTGGCATGTGGGCTCAGTAGTTGTGGCTCACGGGCTCTAGAGCGCAGGCTCAGTAGTTGTGGCGCACGGGCTTAGTTACACCATGGCATGTGGGATCTTCCCGGGCCAGGGCTCAAACCCGTGTCCCTTGCATTGGAATGCAGATTCTTAACCACTGCGCCACCAGGGAAGCCCTTAATTTAATTTTCAGAGTAAAATTTTCAGAGTTTATCTTAATATCCTAGTGCTGGACATCTCTTTATACAGCCCTACTCACAGTACTTGCTGTTTTTTTACCATGCATAAACTTTCACAAAATGTTGGGATATGTTCTTGGAAATATGTGATTTTGGCTGTGGCTGTTAGGCTCCCACAGGCTAGAGAGTGCAAAATGGTTTATCATCCTGTTTCAATAAAACATAATAGGTATAAATCAGAAGTACAAAGATTCCACATGGCATGGTGCATTTGATTTCAGAGCTATGTTTTTCTCGTTGGAAAAGTAATATTTAGTCATTGTCAAAACTTTGGAATATAAAGAACTGTATAGAGAAATAAATGAAAATCACCCATGCATTTAACTCCTTAAAAAAAACACTCTTAACAACTTCGTATATTTCCTAATAGTCTTTTTCTGTACATATATTTTTCTAAAGCTGTGTTGATACTGTAATTGTTTTATGTCCTGCCTAAACATTTCCTCTTGTCACTAAAACTTTCTCATGACTATTTTTCTACAGCACTTATGTATTTATTGAGCATGCAGTGGGTGCTCAATGAATGTTCAAAAGATGTCTCCGCCCAGACCTCCTTTAACGGCTAATTATCTGCTGCATCTCTTCCTCTTTAATTGCAAATCCTCATTGCAGCCTTTACTATTGCTATCCACCTCCTTCCCCCCACCAACAGTTTATTTTGAAAAGATTTCAAACCTATTATTTAAAGCAATAATAGTACAGTCAACACCCTTGTACCCTTCACCTATGTTCACTTATTGTCACCTTCTGCCACATTTGCTCTTTCTTTTATTTTTTTTGCATCAATATACACTTTTTATTGAGTCATTTGAAAGCAAGTTAGAGACTCCATGACATTTTGCCCTTAAATACTTTAGTACATATCTGCTAAGAACAAGAGCATTCTCCTACATAACTACAAACCATTTTACACCTGAGAAATGTAATATGTATGAAAGAATGATATCAAACCTGGATATCCGATTTATATACACATTTTCCCCACTGTGCAAACTATGTCCTTGATAGCTATTTCTGTTATTTTTCTTTCTGTTGTTGCAATATTCAATCACATATCACTCAATGCATTTATTTTTTATTTATTTAATTTTTTTGGGTGTATGGCTTGCAGGATTTTAGCTCCCCGATGAGGGATCGACCCGTGACCCCTGCAGTGGAAGCGTGGAGTCCTAGCCACTGGACTGCCAGGGAATTCCCTCAGTACATTTAGTTTCATGCCTTTTCCTGAACATTTTGGTTGCAGTGTAATATATCATGCAGTGTCACAATTTTACCATTTCCTCACTGTTGAATAATTGTACTGTCATAAGTAAAATTTTAAATTCATGAAATTAATATATGTTCATAATATAGAAATAAAAAATACAGATGAAAAACTAAAGAATAGCTTTGCTTAAATGTTGATATATATTCATTCTGCTATGCTATATGCATGGGTAGAGATTTATATAAAAATGTTTACAAGAACATGATCATAAAAATATATGTATTTTATATATGTATATTATACACATGTATGCACGCATATAAATTTTTGGGGGTAACAGTATGTAGGGAAGTATTTCTACATCAAGAAATAGTCCTCGATTATTTCATTCTAATGGCTGCTTAGTAGTTCTTTACTCATTTCATAATAATTTAATCAAGCTCCTATTTTTATACAATTAAGATTTCAGCATTTTTAGAAAGCAATAATTAGCATTATTTTAATTAAGTTATTTTAACATATTAGTCATTATCTCTTTAAGATATATTGCTAACTTTGAGACTGATGAATTAGTTATATTTTTAAGGCTTTTGTTCTGTATTGCCAGATTGCTTCAGAGATTGTTATCTATTTCTACTTCTATCACAAATTTGTAGAGTCTTTGGAAGACTATAATTTTTATTTTTCCAAAATGGTTGAACCATGCGTCCAGTACACTGTTCAATAAAATTTTCTCTGCCATATGATTTGAAATGCTTAATTTAGCACAGTAATTCTCAAACATTTTGGTTTCAGAACCCCTTTATGCTCTTAAGTATTATTGAGGACTTCATAGATCTGCTTATGGAATTTAAACAACAAAAACAGGTTATACCTCTCAATATTTACTATTTTAAAAATGAAAATTCAGAAATTTGTGTAATATTTATTTATTGAAAAATAATAATAGACCCCTTTTATATGTTAATATAAATAACATTTCATTAAAAATAATATTTCCAAAAGAAAAGCATTTTAGTGATCTGAGTGGCTTTGTCTTGTATTTTTGCAAATATCTTTAATGTCTAACTTCAGAGAAGACAGCAGGATTCTCTTATCTGGGTCTGTATTGAATCTGTTGCAATAGCACATGCTACACAGCCTCTGGAAAACTCTATTGTATGTTGTAAGAGAATGACAGTGAAAAGGGCAAATACTATTTTTAGTACATTTAAAAAATACCTTTGATCTTATGGACTTTGGAAGAGTCTCATGGACCTGAGGGGTCTCCAACACACACTTTAAGGACCACTTCTTTAGCTTACAATAAAAGTGGGTTAAAGCAGTGTCTAAGAATGTGGACTCTGGGAGCCAGACTGCCTAGATGCAAATTGAGCTTTCACAAATGAGTTGGGTGGCTTCAGGCAAGTTATTTATGCTCTACCAAGCTTTATCTGTAAAAAGGAGCTAATAACAGTGCCTACCCCACAGGGTAGTGGTGAGAAGGAAAGGAATTAATGTTGTCATAGGTTTAAAAACATACCTGGTACAGGGTTAATGCTGTATGTGTGTGCAAGCTGTATATTTGAGTATGATTCTGTATTTTCCTTTTTTTTCATGGATCTATCTATTTATGTAGCAGTCCCATGCTGTTTTAATAAATATAACATTAAGATATGTTTTTAATATCTGGTAGGGCACAGCCTTCTTCATTAATATTCATTTTCAGAATATCTTGGCTGTTTAGCCAAGCATGTTTACTCTTTCAGATCATTTTACCAAGTTCTCATAATATTGAGAATTGACCAGAATTACATAATAATTATAATTAATTTGGCTGGGGTTCATATCACTATAATATTAAGCTTTTAAAATCCAAAATAGGGTATTTATTTCCATTTATTTATGTAGACATTTTGAAATCTCAGTAATTTGTAAATAACTCAAGCAGTAAAGTTGCTAGGTAATCATAGAAGAGTCTCTCTCATGAAAAGATTTCCATTTTTAAAACTGAGAAATGAAACTTCAACTTAGAAAAGATTTAATAAAGCCTTTAATAAGAATGGTTTTTATAAATGTTAAAATAAAAATGTTCAATGTCTTTGGTGGGGCTGGATGCTTAGCTACGTGATCAGCAGTGTTTTAATTTGGGTAGATAACTCCTCTGTGAAATAATCCACATTTCTATGATCAAAGTGTTCTTATTATAAGCAATAGGAATAGATTTTCTTTTACACTAATTTTTTAATGTCATCAGATAATCATAATTAACATTACATATCAATCCTGCATATTTATAGTCTTACCTGATTACAAGACCAGCAAAGAATGATATTGTTAATTGCATATGTGGTCAGCAGTAGTTGGAAAATTTTCATCGATGTAGAAAACAGTCCAGAACCACCTGAATTAGAATAAAAACAAATCAGAATATGTAAGTGACAGTTCTACCATTAGATGTAGAAGTACTATTTTCAATGAATATTTATAAGTAAACAGTGCTTATTTTAAGTACACAATTTATTGAATACCTACTATGTTTCCGTTGAGTTCTGAATGGTTAAGTCATTTGCTGGAGATAAATCATACAGCTATGAAGTAACAGCCCAATTTTGAATCCAAATCTGTTTGACTTCAAAGGCTGTGCATATCATAATTATGTGCCTTCTTTCTCTAGGGGAATTGGAGGCCCTTTGACGCTGCCAAAATCTTCTGAGAATAAGGAGAGGCTGTTCACAAGTGGTTACTCCTGCGTGAGGCTTTAAAAACCCTTTCATTTTTCAGGGTTCCCCCAGTCCTGTAAAGGCCCCTTCATGCCTGCTTTAAAGTACTCCACTTATTGCCAGTAGAGTCACTGTGGCCAGAATGGCGGTCAAAGTTCCCTTCTTATTGCTTCTCTAAACACATTTTCCATCAGTCCTTATGGGTGCTCCCTATCCACACCCCTTCCCTTTTCCTTTTTTCTTCCCACTACTTACTCTTTTTTTTCGGTACGCGGGCCTCTCACTGTTGTGGCCTCTCCCGTTGCGGAGCACAGGCTCCGCACGCGCAAGCTCAGCGGCCATGGCTCACGGGCCCAGCCACTCTGCAGCATGTGGGATCCTCCCGGACCGGGACACGAACCCGTGTCCCCTGCATCGGCAGGCGGACCCTCAACCACTGCGCCACCAGGGAAGCCCCCCACTACTTATTCTTTACTTCACGTATTTATTCACTCATACACAAGTATCTGTGGAGTGTCTACCATGTGCCTTAGTGCACAGTTAGAAATGCTGTTACCTTTCCACCTTCCCCTCTTCTACCCTTTCTCGGTCTCCTCTTACCAAAGTCACATTGTTTATGCTAAGGCTATGTGGTTTATGGGTGATCTGAATTAATCATCTGCAGGAAGCAAAGGTAAAAATTTTGCCTGACACAATGCCATGAGGACTTAAAATATAGGTTTGCTTCTAATTACTCTGTTTAGTGACCTTGGTAAAAACTTTTTTTACTCTGACTTCAGACCACTATTTTGAAATCCTGTGAATATATTTAACTGTTTGCTAAGGTTGGGTATTGATTAACTTCATCAATATTGGATCACCTCCCAGTCCTGCAGTCTCCACAGGCGCAGGCTCACTTGTATTGTGTTAAATTGCATGCTACCTCAGGGAAACTCCTCTTGTGACATAAATACTAACATTACACAGTTATCCAGAGTGTATCCTTTCACTCTTCTCTATCAGGAAAATTTGAATCATTTGTTCCACTATTAAATGGTACTCATTAAACAGTAACCTCCTTGTGGAAAAAAATAAAAATGTTCTTCACAGAACTTTTCCAGGAAAAAAAAAGGTAACCTTTCACAATTCAAAGCAATGCGGATTAAAAATCTAACCCTTTACATGGATTATAAAAATCCACTCTTTGACAATACCTGCTTCCAATTCACCTATTAATTTATGGATGCCATAAGGCATTAACTAGAAATTATGATATCACATTTACTGCCAAGTTAAAAAATGTCAAAACCATGGTCCTATAGCAGTAGCAATAAAATATTGCATTGAGAAAAATCAATTTTCTACTGAAGGATTGGGTGAATAGGTCAATGTTCCCAGACTGAAAATATACATTTGACTTTATGAACACAGTGCATTTATATACACTCAAAACAAAAATGCTAGCATGAGAGGATAAAAGGATTTATTCCTAAGAGTCTGAATTAATCATACATCTAACTTTACTACTTCATTAAACTTGAATAAAGCTCATGGGTTTAATTTTTTAAGGAATATAAATTATTATCATTTTTTTCTGATCACCATGGTAAGGTGATAGTAGACTTGGTAAGAAAATAGTAGAGTTGATTTTTCATGTGTTAACAAAATCTTTTCAAAGGTGCAAAAATGAAGACAGCAAATGACAATATCAAACCAAGTGTTTGTTATGTTATAGTATTTAATAGGAAGTTATCTTGGCACTCTGACAAATCCTAACATATTTTGCTGAACATCTAACTATTAAAGTGTAGACCTCTTTGAAGTATGCAACACCAGCTTTTTATCTGTGTTCCTACAAATAGAAATAATATCAAGGCCATAACGACCATATAAACTGAGAAAATTGTCCTCTGGTAGGAGAATTTAGAGACTACTGCACAAATACTGATGATAATAGAGCAATACACCATAAGTATGAGGAAAGCCATCCTACATGAAGCAAGGACTACTTGCTTCAGATGAGATCTCTCATCTGCCCTTTTTCATCCAGGTTAACTCTTCTACTTACTCTCACCACTGGGTTCTAGCCTGTCCAAAGCCTGGGACTGACTGATTTACTGACTAATATTTATTTAAATGTTTTGCTAGTAAGCAGTTTATATGAACTTCCTGTTTGGTGCAGAAAATGGCCTCATCTGCATTTTTTTCTCAACTTTATCTCAAAGCCCCTCATTCTTCTTATGGATATCCCTGCCTGCCAGCTTTGATCTCTGGTCAGTGTTGGTTCTTTCAGTCTTTGTCTTGTCTGCCTCAATTCCTGAACAATGCAAAATTCTAATTCTCAATGTCCATCCACTTGCCACTGATAAAAACTCTTGTTTTGTCCTTTACTACCATTTCAGGTGCTTCTAGATTTCCTCTAACTTTGGTCTCTGGGTCCTCTGAGATGTCTAGTAATATTCCCATCACTATTCTCAGTCTTGGTAGCTCACCTGTTTCTGGCCAAAGCTCACTGGTTCAGCAGGATGATTGGATCAGAGTTTGTTTTTATATTGTACTATCTTTCCCCTGACTACTTGTATTTAAAACTAAAAATTGCACTGGGAACTTAAAATGAATGAAGGAATGAACAGCATACATATAGGTAGAAGTTCCAGAAAGTGGTTGTTGGTTGATGATTTGTTTATAGCAAAAGCCTCCCCCTGACAACTCTCCCCTCCTAAGATTTAGCAATCTGACTTTGTTCTTGTTTTTGAGTAAAGTGCTAAGATCAAAATAAAATTCACTGTCCCCAGGACCAAAGCACTCAATAGTAAGTGTTCGATAAATATTTATTATTATTATTGATTGCCACTTTTGACATTTCTGGAATCAAATGGTCTCATTAAGAGCAAATTCAAGCATATTTAAAACATTAAGAAATACTTAGAAAAAAGAAGTCATCTGATGTTCTAAGTGACTTTGCTGTTTTTCTCATGGAGAAAGAAGAAAGAAATAACAGAATAGCCTTAAATCAATTTTAGGATTTTCATGAACTTTCAATGTAGCAACTCTTTAAAATGGCACCATTATGCTGTAACCTTGGATAAAGCACATGTTTCTAACGCTACCTCTTCATCTGTAAAATATGAGAGATGGACAGCAGAATTAAAAATGACCATTTCCGACCCCAAATCCCATAGATGTATGATTTTAAACACAAAGATATATTGGATATATTGAAAATGTGTTGCAGTGGCAATCATGCCTTATCACATATACTATTCAAAGATTCATTGTTTTTTATGCAACAGTAAGTTATTTTTCAAGAATTAATCAAACTGACATTTATAATTTAAAGAATCCTTAATATTGAATGAAAACAGTTTTTTAAAATAAATTTATTTACTTTTGGCTGCGTTGGGTCTTCATTGCTGCGCGTGGGCTTTCTCTAGTTGCGGTGAGCGGGGCTACTCTTCGTTGCGGTGCACGGGCTTCTCATTGCGGTGTCTTCTCTTGCTGCGGAGCACGGTCTCTAGAGTGCAGGCTTCAGTAGTTGTGGCTCTCAGGCATAGTTGCTCCGCAGCATGTGGGATTTTCCCGTACCAGGGCTCAAACCCATATCCCCTGCATTGGCAGGCAGATTCTTACACTGCGCCACTAGGGAAGGGTCATGAATACAGTTTTAAAATTGACAGAAATCCAATTGATAAAGTGCCTTTGATGAGGTTTAAAAATTTAGGATGAATTTTGATATTGATAAGGAAGTTAAAATCAAGCATAAGTTACCTATGCTAGGAGAAAATAGTATATTGCCTGAGTTTTGTACAGGCCAAAGGTCATAAATAAATACTTGAACTTTTAAATGTACTCAGGCTGAAAGTTGAAAACCTAATTGATTTGTAAAGTTAAAAACTATTTTTATAAATTTGTAACTTGAATTGCCACTTATCTTTATAAGAATCACTTGAATTTTTTCTTTTAGTTTAGGTACTTGCCTTAATTATATTACTCTTCAAACGTGAAATAATGTTCTAAAAATGAATGTCCCTTGTTATTTTGGCAATTCTTGAATGACAGGAGAAAATTATCCCAGAAATTACCTTAATATATAGGTTCTGGTTCTGATTAAAGCCTTCCCTTAAAATTTAAACATAATTCAATAGTGCTTTACATCAAAGAGCACAGAACAAGGAGTTCCACTGCAATAACCAGCTCTTCCACTAACTTAATGTGTCTTTTGAATATCAATTCACTTCTGTGGACCTAAATTTTATCCTATTACAATAAAGGTGTTGCCTTAGATAAATATATCTGAAGCTGTGATTCTAGTGATTTCAATTAGTGTAAGATAATAAAAGTATCTATTTCAATTTTTATTTTTAAAAACATCAATACTATAACCATTCAAACTTTTCCTTTTAAAATGGAACTGTATTAGAGCCTGTGTGCTTGCACAATGGCAGAATGTCTCCACATCAATGTTTTGCCAGTAAAAATACTTCTTGATTTCAATACCCAAACTTCCCAGAATGTAAATATCCTTCACTACATTTTTCATCTAATGTTTATATGGAAATTTTATATCAATATCCCCAGAGCTCAATACAACATTAAAAAAAAAGTTTAATGGAAAAAGTCTAGAAATGTAATCTAATTATAATTAGTAGTAAATATAGATTATTTGAAAAGTGTCAGCGGAACATCAGTAAAGTGATTATGCATCTCAAATGCTGCTGGTATTAAGGGAGGCCATGGTACTACATACACAGAGATGTGGGGCTTTTGTTTTGTTTTTTACAAATATGTTAATTATTTGATGGTTTCAAAATGATATTTTCCATGTTCCCAATGTAATAGTTTGTTATTATATGTAGGCTTTTTCTTTTTCTTCCATTCTAGCTTTGATTAGGAGTTTGGAGTTGACCAGCAACACTTTACAGTTTTTCCTTTTAAAGTGATGGGAATGCCTCCTGGCTAGATTTATTTATATTTTGCACAGAATATCTGAATGGATTAATAATATTAAGCTAGAGATTGCTATATATAAAGTTTTACTTTTATCACATGTTAGTTAATATATACCTATAAATAAAACATTTGTTAAAGGTGGAAATTATAGGGGCTTCCCTGGTGGCGCAGTGGTTGAGAGTCCGCCTGCCGATGCAGGGGACACGGGTTCGTGCCCCGGTCCGGGAGGATCCCACATGCCGCGGAGCGGCTGGGCCCGTGAGCCATGGCCGCTGAGCCTGCGCGTCCGGAGCCTGTGCTCTGCAAAGGGAGAGGCCACAACAGTGAGAGGCCCGCGTACAGGTGGAAATTATATGGGAAACAAAGAAGTATCTGACGGAAGAGTGATTAATCTACAATAAGACCTTCTCTAGCTCACTGGAAAGGTTTAACAATAATTGTTTTTAGTGAAATGTATGGAATAAGCTTGAAATAGGATAATTAGGTGTGCCAATAGTGAAGGGAAAAAAAGCATTGGGGGAGGGGCAAAACCTCATATTTATTGAGTTCTAACTATGAGCCAGTCAGTGTGCTAGACACACTGTGCATGCTGTCCTTATACATCTTTACCAAAATGGTATTAGGTAATTAGTAGTATCTTCATCTTAACAACTGAGAAAGCAGAAGATTTGAGAGAAGATGCCAAAATATTGCTACCAAGTGATTTCATATTATCAACTGCAAATACATAGCATGAAACTTTCATTTTTTTTTAAATTGTCTACAAATGTTTAGGGGTTGTTTACTAGGGGGCAGTCACTCACTCAGCAGGTACTGAAGACCCAGTGATGAAAAAAATATATATGTATATATATCTTGTAATAACCTATAATGGAAAAAAATCCAAAAGAAAAAGAATCACGTTGCTATACAACTGAAACTAACATAGCATTGTAAATCAACTATACTTCAATAAAAAAAAATTTAAAAACTCTTACAACAAAATTTTTATGCAATAAATTCCATATTTGACTAAACTACAAAAAAAAATTATAATATGCATATGAAAAAAAAAGTAGAACCCTGCCTTGCATCTCCTTACTATTCAGTTCTGCTACACAGAGTAAATCACTTTCAACTGGTTTAGCTATTTCTCCTGGTATTTATGCCCATTTAGAAAAATATACTACTCTGTTGGTTTTTATCAATTTTAAGCATTACTATTGATTGTTACAGTAGATAAGAAGTTAACTCCCTTACATCACCATTCAATTCCTGATTCTCTAAGAGAGTTAGTTTATTATGCATTCTGTGATATTATGGAAAGAGTGTTGTCTACCTCAGATCCACATAGGGAGCTATAATTACATTTCTTTTGTTGCACACTCTTTCTTTAGATTTTCCTAATTTTCATATAGTACCTCATTTTCCTTTTTTATGTAGAAGACAATATTCCTGATCATAATTTTCTATCAAAGCTGTCATAGGTTTGACTTGTTTTCTAGTGCTCTGTCATATTGTTAATTTTGAGATTGCATCATTTTCCAGAAGACCTTCTTGTTTCAGGCTTCAAAAGACCTCAATCAAAATGAAACTGAGTATTCTTCATACTCACGGCACATTCCTGTGCCAAATCATCTATTTTCTAGATCTCATGTCTTCCTTTACTTACTCTACTTTCAAAATTTCCAGAAGCATCCTATGAAACACTTTGTGGATGTTAATTTTATAAAAATAGACTTTTTATTTTAAAATAGTTTTAGATTTTGAGAAAAGTTGGAAGGACAGTACAGAGAGTTCCCCTATGCCCCACATCCAGTTTCCCCTGTTATTAACAGAGTACATGACTATGGTACATTTGTCACAACTAATGAGTGAATATCGATATTATTAACTAAATCCACTCTTTATTTGGATTTTATTAGTTTTTTTTCCCTAATGTTCCATTTCTATTCCAGAATCCCTTCCAAGATACCATATTACATTTAGCAGGCGTGTCTCCTTATGCTCCTCTTGGCTATAATATTTCAGAGTCTTTCCTTGCTTTGATGATCTTGAGTTTTGAGGAGCACCAGTCAGGAATTTTGGAGAATGTCCCCCAATTTGGATTTGATTTTTTTTTTCTCGTGATTAAACTGGGTAATGTGTTTTGGGGAAAAAGTGCCATTTCATTACATCATATCAAAGGTGCACATTATCAACGTGACTTATCACTGATGATATTAAACTCGATCATCTGGTTAAGGTAGTGTTTGCCAGGTTTCTCTCTTGTAAAGTTATGTTTTCCTCTTTTCCATATAGTACTCATTAGAAGCAAGTCATTAAGTGCCACATGTCATTTAAGGAGTAGAGAGTAAAGCTCTACTTTCTTGAGGGGGGGAGTAGCTAATAAGCTATTTGGAATTCTTCTATGCAAAAGAGTTGTCTCTTCTCCCCATGTAAGAAAAATTTTAAGTCTTTGTATGTCTGAAAATACCTTTATTCTGCTCTCACGCAATTGATTGTTTTACCTGCTACAGATCCTAAGTTGAAATAACTGTCTCTCAGTTTTGAAAACATCACTTTCAGTAAGAAATCCAATGCCCTTTGTATTTCTATTCCTTGTGTATGTTCACTCTGGAAGCTATTGGGATCTTTTTAACGTTGGTGAGCTGAACTTTTATGATGCTGCACCTTTTTTGGAGGGTGAGGGTAACATTCAATGATATCTTTCAATCTGATGACATTTGATCTTCAACTCTTGATAATTCCCTCCATTATTTTGATAGTTCCCACTGCCACTCCCCATTTTCTCTTCTCTACATTTCAGGAACCCTTCTTGGTCAAGGGTTTAACAGGCTATTTTTTTCCTTCCTTGTTTCATTTCTTTGTCATTTTCTTTTACTTTCTGAGAAATTCATTTAGCTTTATCTTCCACCCTCCTTTTAAAATTTTGGTTTGACTATCACTCTCATGTTTTCAGATTATTTTTTCATGGCGTCATGTTCTTTGATGGAAGCAATAATTTCTCTTATCTATCCAATATCATGGTGTACTGTAATGTTTCTTTAAAATTTTTAGCTTTTCCTGTCTCATCTCTATTTTCTCATAATTGCTTTTATTTGTATGTGTTTGTTTGTTTCTTAGGCTCCCTCATTCATTTGAAGGTTTGGAGGTTTTCCTCAAATGTCTCCTCATTCATATATTCAAGTGTAGTTCTTAAAAGCAGCAAATTTTAGTTGCAATCCCACTATCATAATTTGACAGACTTGGGTGATCCTTTCTCTTAGACCTTTTAGTTTCTCCAAAGAAGAGGGTTTTTTTTACTCAGTTCCGGTATACTGTCCCATCCCTCTGGTATGCTTAGATCCAAGCATCTTCTGTTTAAATTATATTAAGGATATACCTCCAGACCACATCTGTGAGATTTGGAATTTGACTGGCTGCTGGAGGAGAAGAGGGCACCAGATTCTTAAACATCTCTCTATTTTTAGTGAGGTACCCCACTCACATATCTGTTGCAGCAGGTAACTCCAAGCCTCCATCATCTCAGGGGATCTTTGGGCAAGTCATCTTTTTTTTAAAAATTTTTATTTATTTTTGGCTGTGTTGTGTCTTCGTTGCTGCGTGCGGGCTTTCTCTAGTTGCAGAGAGTGGGGACTACTCTTCGTTGCGGTTCATGGGCTTCTCATTGCAGTAGCTTCTTGTTGTGGAGCAGGGCTCTAGGCACGCGGGCTTCAGTAGTTGCAGCATGTGGGCTCAGGAGTTGCAGCATGCGGGCTCAGTAATTGTAGCTCATGGGCTTAGTTGCTCTATGGCATGTGGGATCTTCCCAGACCAGGGCTCGAACCTGTGTCCCCTGCATTGGCAGGCAGATTCTTAACCACTGCGCCACCAGGGAAGTCCACATTCACATATTTCTTAAAGTGCATTCTGAATGTGAGATATTTTTAAATTATTGATTTACCAACGACTTGCTAAACAGTAATTATATGCCATGAACTCTTCTAGGTAATAGGGATTTAACAGTGAAGAAAGCAGATAAGGTTTTCCACGAAGCTCACATTCTTGGAGTGGGAGGTGGAGATGACAGTAAATGAGCAAACATAAATAGACAGGATCATTGTGATACGAACACATGAAGGAAATAAAGATATGATAGACAATATCTGGCTCATGGAGTGGGAAGCATTACTTTTCAGGTAGGTACATTTATCCAGTTGTTCAGGTTTTTTGGAAGGGTGTTGGACCCATTGCTGTTTCATACTTTCTTTCAAATTACTGAAATAACATAGAGAAGGCACAGTGGTTGGAGAGCTCAAGCACACTGGGGACAGTTAGGGTGGTCAGCCCTTGACGGAGCCTAAACACAGGGAGTAGACACCTTTTGGGATGTCTGCTCAGCTCACATAATCTCCCTTACTGCCATTTCTCCCATTCCCAGGATCTGGTACCCATAGTCATCTCTGTAAATCAAGACCTTACTGCTCTGGGCATATTTGATTAGACCAGGTCAGGACCAAGACCAGGTTATTGAGTTATTCCCTCAGTGTGGTTGGAAATGGAATAGGAGCTATGGGCAGCCGACTTTGACCTACCTTGTGGAAACCAATTTAATAAGACAGAAAAATGAAGCAAATGTGCTGAGAAAAGCATCAATACGGGAGAGAGTTCTCAGTTGGTTACTAGGTCCCAATTGCCTTCGGGGGCTCAAATTCAGGCCTTCTCAGGCACCGCTGCTACATTCCAACTCAAATCCTCATCAGAAAAGAACATCCTAAACAATTAAGTCTAGTTTCCACAGATTTCTATTATCAAAAGAGACTATGTTGGAAAAAATCTATCAATGACAATGCATACTTCATCTGAATATTGAATATTGATAAAACGACTAATTTTAATATGGGCATACAACAAGTCATAAATCAGTGACACTTAACTCAGTACCACTGAAGCCTAAAGAAATATTTATACTACTTACAAAATGGCTCTACTGCGTGTGATTAATTTAAACTTGCATTATTTGATTTTATTTGTAGCCCTATAAAAAAGTGCAGTGCATTTTTAGGTTTGACCTGACGCCTGGTGTAATGAACTCCTGGTGAATTCCTAAACTGATCTGTAGTTAGTCCGTCTTTAAAGGGAATGTGTACACAGGGACAATTGTGACCCAATATAATAACATTAAAATCTTACATTTTTGTTTATCTTCTGTAAAGTGTTTTTTTAAAATTTTGGACAAGTTTACATAATGTAAAATTTACCATTGCACCATTTTTAAGTGTCTAGTTTGGTGCATTAAGTACATTCACATTGTTCTGCTAAAACACACTTACACATGCCACATGCATACAGACTAGAATCATTATTACTGGTTTCACTCATTGTTTAAAAAACTAACAATGTAAGTAACAACATTATTAATCTGCAAGAGATAAGCAAAATTTTAATTCATTCATTCATCAAACATTTGCTTATTTTGTATCTGTCCTTTTGCTAGAAACTAGAGATTTAAAGATGAATAACACCTTATCTCTGCCTACGAAGAGTTTGCAATCAATTGGGGAGTTTGATATTTGTACAAATACTTGTAGTACAGTTTAATGTGACAGTTTATACTGAGTAAACAGGAGAAGATAAGCAAAGGTTTCACATTGGAGGAGATGTAGAAACTAAGTTAGGTGGAAAAGGCTGGGGGAAATATCCAAGCTAAGGTACCTACACAGCAAATGCATAAAAGTCTGATATAGGAAAGTATATTTGCAGAAAGCCAAGTGGTTTGGCTTGGTGGGAATCATAGTTATGTTTCCCAGACTTAGTGATCTGCATCTGAGATTTCGGATTTTTGCTATATCCGTGATACAAATATAATACTCTCATAATTTTTCTGGTATTGGCACACCATCTATATTAATTCTTTAATACTGTCATTAATTTACTCAATTCACTTCTTAACTGAAATAAATGTATTTAAAAAGAAAGTTCTACTTCACTGCCCTAAATAATTTTTTAAAAACACACAACACTATCACTTTTTGAAAACAGAAGGGAATGCAATAAAAACAAAACAAAGAAATTATCTAATTTTAGCTACATAACATTGACTCTTAAAAGGCTCTAGGAGATTGATATTTCATTACAGTCAAAATTGAACCTTCCCTCTTGAATTAACCTGAATATATGAGAGAGAATTGAAAGAGGAATGTTTTCTCAGTATGTGATTCTATCGTGTTTAAGACCATCTTAGCGTATCTTCCAAAATCATTTCAAGTACTACCATTGGGACATATCTCATACTTTAGAAAAGCTGGTCTACAGAATGGTGAGAGAGCAAATGGAGCAAAAGGTAGAGAGAGCAAATGGAGAGGAAAGAAGATTTCAAATATTTAAGGCCTATAGGGCCCAGCGGACACAACTGTTAAAATGTAGTATAGATTACTTACACTATATAAGAGTTAGAGAATGAGCTAGGCCTTAAAGGAGAAGTAGGGTTGTTAAGGCAGAGAGGAAAGCAGTTTATGCAAGGGAAACTTCTTTGGCAAAAATATATTGCAGATGCCCCCAAAATGGTTGCTTCCTGGCCCACTGAGACAGGAGTCAAGAAGACCATAGGTGTTGGATAGTAAAGAGAGTATTTGGAAGAAGTAAAATATCCATTTAATTAAAGCGGGTATGAGTTAATACTGATTCAACTGAATTCAGCATTATTTCCCTCTAAAATCTGTTCCCCCCCATCCCCCGTTTTTTCTTTCAGGGAATGGTACTACTTCCTGGATGTGAATTTCTCTGCTTGCAGGACTGGAAATGATTATGAGTTTCTGCAGCAGTGAATTTGTTGCTACGTATATCTATATCCCCATATCTAATTAAACAATAAATGTTACCTATTCTATTCTCTCAACATCTTTCCAATCTGTCTTTGTACCCCAATCCATAGTTGCTGCTTTTGTTATGCATTTAGATTTCTTAAATAAGTTGATAAAGAGTTTCCTGGCTGGTCAGATGGACTCCAGTTTCTCCTGCTCTAAGCTTTTCTTCAAAGAGCTTCCAGAGTGAATTTTTGCAAAATAACAAAACAAACAGAAACAATTAATTAATATGTTACTCTCCTACTCACTGTCACTCAATGGCTCTCCTGCTTTCAGAATTCAGTACAAACTCTATACCACAGCATATAAGGCACCCAACAATTTGCCTTCCTCTTCCTTCAAACTTCTCCAGCCTCATCTCTCCTAATGAGCCTCTTGAATGCTATGTTTTAGACCCATTGAGCTATTGGTGCTTTTTCACCATACCATGAACTCTCACCTTTCTCTGGTTGGACTATCTTCCTAAGCTGTACAGAGAGCAAACTGTCCTTGAATTAACAAACTGTCAGATAACTTTTGTTTAATTAATGAATATTGGCTAGTAGCCCAAGTCTATGAGCAAGGCCATCTTAGGAGGCTGGTGTCAAAATGGATGGATGAGCTACACCTTGTCCAGGCAGCTAGAAAGAACCGAGAGAGACAAGTCTCAACTCCGCCTTGCCTAAGGCAAGAGAGAAACTGCAAATCCATAAAAGAATGTCTTCCTTATCATCATCTACCACCATATATCTTAGGTTATTGGCAGAGGGCCTAGTGGTTATGTGATCAACAATGTAAGTGACTGGAACTTCTGGGCGAGTGGATACCATGACTTCTTCGCTCTCAGGATGCTTTTCATATTTTTCATAAAGGTAGAATAAAAAAATCTTAATCTCTGACAGATTTCAATCCCTAACTTCTTGAGAAAATTTGTACAAAGTGGAAAAAAAAATAGTGGACCTACCTACTCCAATCTGGGAAGATATACCCACCTGATCTCAAAAGATATAAAAGATGTTTATTATGTAGAATAAAGCTCAAAATTCTGTTTTAAAATTCTATATTCTAAAATTCTGTGACATAATTTTTATAACAACTTATCAATTATTAACATTCACTTTCCTCCTTGTTTTCTGGCATGGAAGACCAACTTTAAATTTCCTTGAGAGAAAGAATATATAGATCCTTAAACATAGCATTATCAGTGGCAAAAATAGAGAACAGTAATTACTTGGAAACAAGAAACTGCTCCTTCAACAAGGAGTGGATGTTGGATTTAAGCGATGGACTCCATTTGAGAAAAGTGTACCCATTAAAAAAATCAATACTTCTAGCTCTAAGGGGTCACAGAAAATGTTTTTAGAACCTTAAAAAAAAAAAAGAAAAAAGCACTTGGGAGCATTTCACCTAGCAAACGTTTTAAGCTTAAGGTTTGTCAGACTTTCAAACTTAAGAAGATGCAAAAAACTGTCTAAGTATTGACTGACAAAGGAATAACGGAATCAAAATATCATAAAAATGGTAACTATAGAAACAAGCTGCACAATCATATCTATGGTAGGATTGCCTAAGTCAAAAAGGAGGATGCATATTGTTTACTAATGTATTTCTTCTTTATATACCAAAGACGAAGTGAGAAAATAAATGAACTTAGTTTTCTTAATAAAAGTTGAATGAGCTCTTAACACTGATTGGCACTGATATTTATGTTTTTTAGTTTTTCGAGGGGGTTTGGAGAAATTTTAAAGTCTTGCCATTTTTAAGGGTAATATAAACTGCCACAGGTTTATCTATCATCCCAGTGAATATTTGATAATTCAGTTCAAAATCAATGACAGTTCACCATTCCCCACAGGGCTTTAATGTTTCTATTTGAAATCTACAGAAGGCTGAGCCAAGTATAAACAATAAATTTTATTTTGGACCCCCAGCTGGGATAATTCTGTGGTAAACTACAGGAAGAAAGTCCAATTCTTCTAAGGCTCAATCAAAATATCCCGACTTTATAACCAGAGAATCATCAATGAAAATAACATATTTGGAATCAGTTAAATGTGTTCATTTTTTTTCCTTCAGGTCACTGTATATCAACAGATCTATCCCTCACAATAAAATAGAAGGGAACCTTTCACACTCTCCCATCCCACTGTTATGAGTTGTAGGTATAAAAACCAAGCAGAACACAAATGTGAACTCTGCTTAGAAAGTTGAGTCACAGAGGCAAGATAGTGTGAGGGAATTACATGGAATTTACTCTAGGGTGAGGGATTATTTTATTCTGATTGGACACCTGCACAATTTATTTGTTTGTGAAATATGAAAGGGATGATTAGCAACATTAATGATATCTTTTGCTTGCAAGTTAAAAAAAAAAACTGAAAGTAACCCTGATGTTTTTATTATATGAAACAATTAGACTGGCTAAGGGGAACAAAGGAGAGCACTGGGTAGGTGTAGCTGTTGCAGTTACATGCAAAAAGCCTCCTTCAAATCTGTGCATTTAATTTCTACTCTAAAATAACCTAAGACATTCAGGGCTTTCAATTTTCTTCTTTTTCTTTTTCCATATCCCTTTCCAAATGCTTATAGACATCTCACAAATTTGTATCCTTTCAAACATTTTTTTTTTGTCTTGCAGGGGATTTTTTTTTTTCTAAGCAGCTAGTAAATATTAGCTTGAATCCTAACATCAATTTGATTCTTGATGTGGGTCAATTTCATGAGTCACCTTTGTATTTCTCCTTGACTTTGCTTATCTTTCCTTGAGCTTTTCTCTCTAAATCACTCTTTCTTGGATTGCTTTCCAAGAAACAGAGCTCTGTATCATTCTGTTGATATAAAGGGCTGCATTCTGAAGACAGCAAAATGGCAGTTAGATATTGATTTGTTGTTGCACTGGAACTTTACTACCACATTTCCCACTAATCTCAGACTTTTGGACCATGATGGATTTCAAATTTGTTGATCCTGTTGTTTGGAGCTATTCAAAAAGTAGTACCAACAAGAGCCAAAGAATCATATAGGGTGAATGCACAGTGGGACCTCAGAAATCATCCACTCCAATCCCTCAGTTCTACAGATGAAGAAATGAAACAAGAGACAGTAAGTTATGTACCTAAGAATGCACATTTACTAAGTAGCAATGACATCACTTGAAACTGGGCCTTATGACTTCATCTGCAGGGAGGAATACCACAGATGGCTTTCCTTAAGCTAAATATGAGCATGTGTGAGTAATCTTGTATGCTTTCTTTATAAGAGTTAATAACTGATTTGTTTTTAATAGTTCACCCTTTATTAAAAGTAAAATCAATATAGGAGAATATATGGACAATTAAATATTTGTATTTCCATTACCATATGGAAACCCTATTGTATTGAAGTGTAAGAACATTTTCAACTTTAAAATAATTATAGTTTTATATTTTGCTCAGTGTTTTATATAGATGCTCTCACTTAGATCTTAAAACTACCCTATGAAGCAGGTTTAACTATTATCCTTATATTACATATGAGCAAACTGAAGTTTAGAAAGGTTAACTAACTTGCCTAAGACCACACAGCTACTAAAACTGTGGAGCCATTTAGAAGAGGGAGATATTACGTTGTCATGAATAATGGTTAGGGTTTTTCCATAGCCCTTAGTTTTGGGACCATTGCTCAGGGTGAAATTATTCAAAGGAATCACAGCAAATTTCTCTCTTAGAGAATGCTTTTCACTAAGCTGCACTCAGTGTTATAGCCTCAGTTTATATATTGCAGGAACTCTGTGTATAGATGGGCAGTGTAAATCCTGTGTAATGTCAGTGAGAGCCACTGGCACAGAAGACATTGCAAATGATGCCTTCTAGAGTCATGAACTACATAGAGGCATGGACATGGGCACTGCTGTGATACCATTACTATGTTTATTATTGAGAAGTTGTTGAGCAGCTCACTTACACAATGAAGTGTCCCTCTTATGAAAAACTTTTTTGAGACAAATGTGTCCTGAATACTAGGGAAAACTGTTTTCTAAAGAATAAGTTCACATTTTCTTTGTGGGAAATTTAAATTAGTGTTCACTATTTGTGTTTTGACTGCTGTGAAGTTCAGCTTCAGGACCACAGCTGAAACAACAGACCAAGTATTTTCTTAATCTTATATTTTATTCCATCTTTGTATTTCCTGGTTTCTCCTATATAAATTTTTATACACCTTCCCATTAACCTGAGTATTAATATTTGGTGTACCTATAGTAGAAGACCAGAAGTACAAGGCCAAGATTTGCTACAAATGGAATATAGTCGTCCCTCAGTATCCATGAGGGATGGGTTCCAGGACCGGCCATGGATATCAAAATTTTGCTGATGCTCGAGTCCCACAGTTGGCCCTCCATATCTGTGGTTCAGCATTTGAAGATTCAATGAACCACAGATCATGTATTACTGTCACATTTATTGAAAAAAATTTGTATATATGTGGACCTGTGTAGTTCAAATCCAAGTTGTTCAAGGGTGAACTATATATAAAACTGGTTATAATTTTCAGAATTGTGCTGTGTAAATCTCATGCCAATTGCTAATAAGGACCTCTTTTTTCCTCTAAGTCTCAATAACATAAAAAAATGATGACAAAAACCCATTTGAAAGTTACAATTATAATATGATAGCTTTAAAATAAAGAAATCATAATGGAAAGGAAGTTTTTAAAATTTATTTATTTATTTGATTTTTCCAGAGTTCAGTAATGGAAAGGAGTTTATAAAAGAAATTATAATGAAAATTAGAAAATATTTAAAACTGAACAATAATGAAAGCATTATATATCAAAACATGGGATGCAGCTAAGCATCCCTTAGAAGAAATAGTATGAAATGAAAACATTACAAAAAACCATTTTTTCTTAAAAGAGCTGAGCATTCCATTCAGCAAACTAGGGTGAAAAAAGAGTAAAACTAAAAACAATAGAAATGATAAGATAGTTAATGCAAAATCTCAAAATAACAAAATAGAAACAAAAGAAAGCATTTCTATTTTGTTAAGTAAAAATAATCATGGAACAAAATAACTCAGAAATACCTTGATTAAAATGAAGAACAGAGAAGATCTGATTTTTTTTTAAAAAAAGAAAGTACCAATAAACTGGGGAGCAGAAAACTTTAGGAAAAGTTAGTAGAAATTAATCAACCTGAAAAGAAAAAGAACATGTATGAAAAACAAACAGAAAAAAGTATTCAAGAACTGTGGGATGATATCAAATCGTCCAATATACATGTAACTTGAACCCCAGAAGAAGAGGAAAAATAAGAAATTATTTTATGAAGAAATATGTAAAGAGTTAAAAGCAAAGAATTTTCCAGAAGTAATAAAACATGACAAAAAATATATCCAAGAATCTCAGAGAAACACAAGCAGTAAAAATAATATTTTAAAATCACAAACACAATACACAAATTGTTAAAAAACAAACAAAGATAATGAGAAAATTTGAAGGCTGACACGGAAAAAAAAGACAAATTATGTATAGAGGAGCAAAAGTTAGAATTACAACAGACCTTATTAGAAACTATACAAGTCACAAGACAATATCATCTTTAAACTACTAAAAGAAAGAAAGAAATGAAGAAAAAAATCTGTCAACCCAGAATTGTATACCCAGTAAAAGTAAAGAACTCTTTATATAAACAAGAGATAATAGAATTCATTACCAGTAGTCACACACTTTAAGAAATGTTAAATGAAGACCTTCAGAGAGAAAATTAGAAATATATATAAAAAAATGAAGAGCCCTGGAAATAATAGAAATTAAGATAGCTATAAAAGAATATTTTTAAATGTTCTATCCCAAAATTATCTAAAGAAAAAAAAAATACCAGTAACAATGTTTTTGAATTTATAACACAGGTAAAATAAAAAGTATTGTTTTTAAGCATTCCAATTAAAAGGCAGAGATGGTAAGATTGGATTAAAAAGAAAATCAATATCTAACTGCTGAGCTAACTATAAGAACCCAACTTTAAATATAAAAACATAGATTGGTAAGAATAAAAGTGGAAAAAGGAGACATACCATGTAAAATTTAATCAAAAGAAAAATTGGGAACTTCCCTGGCAGTCCAGTGGTTAAGACTCCCTGCTTCCAATGCAGGGGGCATGGGTTCAATCCCTGGTCAGGGAACTAAGATCCCACATGCTGCACGGAGCAGCCAAAAAATAAAATAAAATAAAATAAAATAATTTAAAAAAATTTGATCAGTTATATTAATGCCAGACAAAGTAGACTTCAAAATAAGGATTACTACCCCCCAAAAAAAGAGAGAGACATTACATAATGTTAATGATTATCATCACTAATATTAAAAGGGTTTATTTATTAAGAAGGTATAATAATACTAAATGTATATACATCTAACAATAGAACTTTAAAATACATGAAGCAAAACTGATAGAACTGACAGTAGAAATCAACAAATCCACAATTACAGCTGGAGACTTCACACATCTCTCTTAGTAACTGATAGAATATATGTACTGGAAATCAGTAAGGATATGGAAGAATTGAACAACACTATCAACCAGCTCGTCCTAATTGACATACATAGAACACTATACTGAATGTTAGCAGGGAAAAAT
This sequence comes from Delphinus delphis, assembly GCF_949987515.2. NCBI lineage: Eukaryota > Metazoa > Chordata > Mammalia > Artiodactyla > Delphinidae > Delphinus > Delphinus delphis. The sequence continues at coordinate 86,380,913 of NC_082683.1, forward strand.
AAGAAAACTTTAAGAAATCGTTATAATTAATACCACCAAAAAAGATTTATTTCATTTCTAACACAAAAGAGATGCTGTGATAAAGGGACAAAAAAGAGTAGGTGGAACTTAAAAATAAGATAACCCAAATTTTAAAATTCCATGGAATGGCAAAAGACACCTTCAAAAAGTGAGACTTAAAAAATATTCTTTTTCATGCACCACTTCTTTGTAGGCTAGTGAAGGATGTCATCTAGAAAACCAAGGCACTAAACCAAGAAAGAAGAAACCATTGGATTCAAGAAACAGGAATCCAATGTAGAAAAGTAGAAACAGAAGTTCCCAAAAGGACACCTATGCATTAGAAGAAACCTGTCCAGAAAAGAGAGGATAAGTGGAAGGGTCTGGAGGACATTCTCCAGGAAGAAAGAAAAAATAATAAATACAGGTTAGTTGTGTAAGTATTTGGAAAACCATATGAACTTGTTGGTGCTACTGCGAAGAATTAGCAATACATACATAAAGTTCAGTAAATGAAAAAGCAAGCAAATTATTAATTCTGGGGATATGGAGGATAGAGAAGATTGTGCCAGAAGGTAAACAGTCATGATATGCTACTTGGCTCCACAATGAATAATATCCATAGTGACATGAGGTAAACACTGCCTATTGATTCAATCAAACATTGTGATAGAACTATTATTAGAAGGATGGAAAAGGGAGAATTGAGGGGGGTTAGGAGACCTAATATAAAATGAAGTTACTATATTAAAAAGATTAAGTCAAGTAATAGCAACATATATATTATGTTCAAATATCAGGAAAAAACATGAAAAAGTTGAAAAATAATTGTTCGGGGGGAGAAGGACTGAGAGATAAAGCAGAGAGAAGGTCACTGTGTCTCATTATGGCCCTTTTAATACTGACTTTAAAATGTTTTGCCTTAATAAAAATAAAAATTTTTGGACATAGAGATTGTCATACTGAGTGAAGTAAGTCAGACAGAGAAAGACAAACATCATATGATATCAATTATACGTGGAATTTTAAAAAAGGGTACAAATGAACTTACTTACAAAACAGAAATAGAGTCACAGATGTAGAAAACAAACTTGTGGTTACCAGAGGGGAAAAGGGGAGGATCAATTGGGAGATTGGGAATGACATATACACACTACTATATATAAAATAGATAACTAATAACTAATATACAGATAACTAATATACAGTTCCCTGTATACCACAGGGAACTCTTCTCAATACTCTATAATGACCTATGTGGGAAAAGAATCTAAAAAAACAGTGGATATACATATATATATATAATTGATTCATTTTTCTGTACAGCAGAAACTAACACATTTTAAATCAACTGTTCTCCAATAAATTTTTTTTTTTTTTTTTTTCCGTTACGCGGGCCTCTCACTGCTGTGGCCTCTCCCGCTGCGGAGCACAGGCTCCGGACGCGCAGGCTCAGAGGCCATGGCTCACGGGCCCAGCTGCTACGCGGCATGTGGGATCCTCCCAGACCGGGGCACGAACCCGTGTCCTCTGCACCGGCAGGCGGACTCCCAACCACTCCAATAAAATTTTTTAAAAACTAAAATAAAATATACATATAAACATTTTTATTGTAAGCCACCTCAAGTTCTTTTGGGAATCTAAGGAGCAGAAATTATAAATAAATAACTAAGGCTCTTTGTGCATTCATTTACCTACCATCAGTCATTGATTTACTAGATAATTGTCCTCAAGCTCAAATGTACAAAAATGCACTTCTATAATGCTTCTTCAGAGTAGTTATCAAAGCTTCTTGTTAATTTGACTCGGTATCAAGAATTTCAAGATGCTGTCTAAACTGTGAAAGTTTCAGACCTGTCTCTGCTCTAGCTTCCCTTTTTAAAAAAAATCAAAATGGTTTTAGTTATCCTTATGAGAGTTGGATATATGCTTTCTTTCCAACAAACAAAAGATAGGCATTGTCCTTTATACTGATGGCACGGACTATTTCTGTTAAATGAAACATTAGAAATTGCTGTAGGTGTTGACTAAGTGTACAGCCCATTCTCTTTTGTACTCACTTACTTCTTCGGCTTTGCAAGAAGTTCTGCTAATTGTGGCAACTGCCTCCCCTGGGGGGCGGTTCCGATTAGCTGGTGTACACTGAGTGTTAGTGCTGTTGAGGATTGTCTCCTCCTGACCAGCTCAGCCCCATTAAAAACAACTTTATACTCCGCGTTTGAGGAGAGCACTAGAAAATGCCTAATTTCTGGAAATATTATGGCACCATGCTGGCATGTAGAACCTTGCTGACCCTAATAAAGGACAAACCCACGGTTGAAAAGAGGTGTGTTTTAAAGGTACTAGGAAGCCAATAGGCCTCTGTTCCAATGCCTGATTACCCTCTGAGGCATTCTGATCTTGAATTCAGCTGTAACATAACTTATAGAACATATGTTTAATCTTCTTTCTATGAATGATTACTGACTTCCGTGTTTCTATTGGCTGTCTAGCCCTGCTCCTGAGCTCTGGAAACTCTATCCAGTGCTTGTCTCCATTTGAACGCACCTAAAATGACTCAACTGCACCTTCTTCAGTTTGAAATGTATCTTCTTCCCCTTCATTCATTCCTAATCTTAGTAAATGTGCCATAATTTACATGGTACTCATTCTATTTCCCAGGGATTCTTTATGCGGCTGACGGATTCATGCATGAAATCTTTACAAAGTGTAGATGCTTAGTTCCCACCCAGGCCTACTGAATCAGAATCTCCAGGAATGATATTTAGCATGTGGAATTTTTTAAAGCACCACAGTAATTATGCTAGGGAATTAAATTTGAGAACCACTGTATGTCTATTATCTCTTCTCCCATTCCCTCAACCACTGTCCGCATTTAGACCCTCATAACCTCTTCCCTAGATCACTGCTCTAGTTTCCAAATACATTTCATGTATCCTGTTTCAACCCCTTTAATACACTCATTGTTTTTAAAAATTTAACAAATATTGATTGCAGGCCTTGATTATCAATGAGTTTTCCTCTACCATGTGGCTAGAATCATTTTTCTAAAACACATGTCTGTTGCTTAAAATCCTGTAATTATTCTTCCTTCACCCTCAGGATAAATTCCAAAGTCACTAATACAGCATTGATCTTGCCCCATTTCTTCCATCAACTCAAATCATTCAATGCCTTGGCCATGGTATTTGCTGTTTTCTAAATAGCTAAACATCTGTTGGCATCGTATAATATAAGGTTTAAGAGCTCATGCATGCATGGAATCACTTAGATCTGGTTTCAAAACACCCCTTTGGTACTTATAATCTGTGTGACCATGGCAAGATGCCTAATTTTTTAAGTCTCAATTTTCTTCTCTGCAAAATAGACATAATAATGACTACTTCATATGGATATTGAGATGAATAAATTAAATAATTTATGTAAAGTGCAGAGTACAAAGTAAGTACTCAGTTTTGGAGGCTATTATTTGCACATGCTATTTTATGCTTTGCATATTATTCCTTCACTCATTTTCACCTGAATTATCTGTACTCTATATTTAAACCTGTTTGTCATACTTCCATCCAGAAAGACCACTCCTCCCAGGAACCCTGATCCTTCTATCTCAGGAGTCAACAAACTACAGACAAAAAAACTATGGCCTAGAGACAAATCTGGCCTCCTACCTATTTCTGTATAGTCTGAAACAAGTGCTTTAGTACTGTCGATTGAAAAAAATGCACAACATGAGAGTTGTGAGTTAAGTTTGCCTCCTTTGGGGGCCAAAGGAAGACTATAGCCTGGGAGGCAGCATTTCAGATAGCTCTGAGAAACTGCTCTGAAGACGTAAGGGGGCAGGTCAGTAGATATGTGATTTTGGTGAAGGGGGAGTACATGCAATCAAGCACATATTTTTACACAAGCTTGCTGATAGTCTTGTGAAGGCTACTGCTAGTCCCAAAGAGCAGATGTCACCATTTATGATTTTAGTGCTTTTCTAGATATGAGGAGATCCAAGAGTTGGGCTTATAAAATGTTCTCCTGAAAATATCTGTCTACCTGAAGGCCTGTTCTGCCAGTTTTTCCCAGAGCACAGAGTGCCTCATTCCTGATCTCTACCCCGAACTCCTTTCAGGGGGTGTTGAAGGTCAGCAGTCGCAGCAGCTTGTGATTTAACCCTTGTAGAGGCAGATGGCAAACGCCAATTTTCAGCTGGCAGTACAACAGCAGAACTGAGTACTTGCAACAGAAACTGCATGACCCACAGAGCCAAAAATAATTAACTATCTGACCCTTTTCAGAAAAAGTTTGCTGATCCCTCTTCTATTATATCATAGCAGCCATCATCTTGTTTTGCTGTCTCCTCACTTGTCTCCCTACAACCGGTTACCTCCTTTATGTCAGAAATAGTTTTTATCCTTCCTTCAACACTTAGTACATTGCCTGACAGATTGTAAATTCTCAACATATCTTTACTGAGTGAATGAAAGAATTATCTTCCTAAAAGTTTTTCTTGTCAAAATGACAACTATGTATAACTAAACATTCTGTGTGAGTTCAGAGTAATAAGAAGTTCCTAATGTTAATTAGGTGCTATCTATGTGCCAATTTTATAATCCCTAACATATATTATCTTATAAAGCATAGTCTTATGAAATAAACCGTATCATTATTTCCTTTACATATATATAAGAAACTAGAGGTACAAAGAGCTCAAGTAATTTGACCAAGGTCCCAGAATTAGAAGTGATAAAGCCAGGTAGTCTGACTCAGAACCCTCTCAATTACTAAGTTATGAAGGCTTCTTACAGTAAAATGAAGAGCTCAATTACTTTTTACTAAGTCTCAATTACTCAATTACTAAGCTATGAAGGCTTCTTACAGTAAAATGAAGAGCGGGCTGAAATAAAATAAGGTTTTTGTTTTAATAAGCACTATTTTAAACAACAGTGTTTTAAAATAAGTTCAAAATAAAATGTAAAAATTTAGACTAGCTCCTTCTGGACAATCTTTTGCTGCAAAATGCAGGAGAGTACGTGCTAGGTCATAGTGTATGATGTTTTAAGATATAACGTATCTCAAAAGCTAGACTATTGATTATGCTTACAATTAAAAGTGAATAGTAAGAATACAAGATAAATGCAACCCTTTAGAAATATGATTCTGTTAGCCCCCAGAATATATCTCACATCTTAGATGAAATATAAAGAAAGAAACATTACTAAATAGAAACCTTCAAGAGTGGTATAAATTATTAAATAATTGAAGTGCTATAGTAGAAAAAATTCAATTACATTCAAGTACCTTAAAAGCATTTGCTTAGACTGATAAAATATGACAAAAATAAATAAGATATTTAAACACAAACTGAGCTTACATGTTGATATAATCTCAGTTTTTGACAATATGTCTCAAGTTGCTTTAAGTTTATTAGATAATTCCACTGTTAATGTTTTAGTTGTTTAAGCTCATTTCTCATAGCAATCATCATCATCATTATAACTTTTGTGTAGCATAAGTCTATCTACACACAAAGAATGATTATACTATTTTCAACTCTTTACAACCAATGGTGAAGATAAAAAAACTGTAAGGATACATTGAATATCTATAGCAATAGAAAGTTTCCCAGGAGAAATAAGCCTTTCTGTATATTAAGTAGAAATTATTAAATAGAAATGGTAAGTTTAATTTTTCATTAGAAAATAATGGACAAAGATGGTAGATCTTTAGATATGCAGAAAATACAATCATTTCTAAATACTTCAAGAAATATTCAAGTGACTTGTCTCATGCAAGTGGGATGGGAAAATATCAAGGTTGGCCTTTTGGTTCTGTCTGATGGCCACCCTTGATTCTGTACAGATAAAATATCTCTGAATAAAGTTACGTGAATGTAGTAGAGAAATCTCATTCCCTCCTAGAAGAATAGGAGTCAAGAAACAAATGAAAAAAAACTTTTTTCTTTTCAAAGAAATGAAAAGGTAAGCTTTGTATTTATTTAGATGTTCTCTCTCTCTCTCTCTCTCTCTTTCAAGATCAGAGCTTACAGGTTTAACTATTCTTTTAAAATAGGAACTATTTAAAATAAACAATAAGTTTAACTTTCCATTAGAAAAGAACAGTCAGTTTTATGTACATTCTCATGTCATTAGTGACTGGATACATTTCTCCACATTCCTTTCCAATCTGTATTCCTCTTTTTTGTTTTCTTGTATGTGGCATTGAAGAGGTAAAGTAACAAAGTTATAGAATATTTTAATAACACCATCAACTTTCTGGACTATAAAAATGTAAAATTATATTATTACACAGTATTATAACATATAAATATATAAATTCATAAATATAATTATGTATATAAATATCCATCCCAAAACATTGGATATAAATTATTTTCATGTGTACATGGAATATTAATCAAGATAAGCAATATTCATGCTCATTCATAAGACAAGTCACAGCAATTTTAAAAAGAATGAAATCATAGAGTATTCTTTTACCACAATGAATTCAAATTAAAAATCAGTAACAGAAAGCTTTCTAGAAAACCTAAAATATTTGGAGATTAAACAATACATTTCTAAATAATTTGTTGCTCAAAGAAGAAATCAAAAAGGAAATTAGAATACATTAATAAATAAATAAATTAAATAAATAAATAAATTAAATAAATAAATAAATTAACTAAATGAAAATGAAAATACAACATGAATATCTGTGAGATGCAGTTAAAAAAGTGATTAGAGAGCAATGTATAATTATAAATATTGACATTATAAAAAAGAAAGATCCAAAATGAATTCTCTAAGCTTCTACCTTAAGAATCTAAAAAAAGAAATCTGAAAACAAAATAGAGAAGAGATAAAGAATTTAAAAAAATAGCAAAACCACATGTCAGTTCTTTGAAATTATAACTAAAATTGGTAAGACCTTATTAGACCGATGAAGGAAAAAAAAGAGAAAGCGAACACAAATTACCAGTTGAGGAACATAAGAGGAGTTATCACTACAGATCATACAGAAATCAGAAGGACAATAAGGAAAAATTATGAAAAACTTTATACCAATAAATTCAAGAACTTAGATGAATAAAAAATTTCTTTTGAAGATAAAATTACCAAAACTGTTTCAAAAAGAAATTGAAAAGCTGAATAGGTCCATCTCTGTTAAAGAAATAGAGTTGTGATATAAAAGCTTCCTATAAAAAACTTTCAGCCAGATGGCTTCACTGGTGAATAATATCAAATCTTTAAGAAATAAAAATATTAATAGTAACTCTTTGAGAAAATAGAGGATGCATTGCACTGATACCAAAACTAAATAAAACAAGGCAGAGAGAAAGAGAAAAAGACTAGCAGACCAATATATCATATGAAAAACAATAAGAAAAAAGCTTAAAGAAAAATTAGCAATAACATTCAACAATATTTATAAGTATGAGAAATCTTGACCAAGTGGAATTTATCCCAGAAGTGGTGTTTATCCCAAGGTTAGTTTAGCATTTAAACATCAATCATAATCCACCATTTTAACAGAATAAGGAGAAAACACATAGAACTATTTCAATAGATGTAGAAAATCATTTAAAAATTTTGACTTCCATTGATGATGAGCTCTTGAAAAAAATAAAAAGGAACAACAGGGAGCATCTCAAGAGGGAGCATCTTCAAGATTAGTTCACGATGGCAGAGTAGAAGGACGTGTGCTCACTCCCTCTTGTGAGGGTACCAGAATCACAACTAACTGCTGAACAGTTATTGACAAGAAGACATTGCAATTCACCAAAAAAGATATCCCACATCCAAAGACAAAGGAGAAGCTGCACTGAGATGGCAGGAGGGGTGCAATCACAATCAAAATCAAATCCCATAACCCCTGGGTGGATGACTCACAAACCAGAGAACAAATATACCACAGAAGCCCACCCACTGGAGTGAAAGTTCTGAGCCCCACATCAGGCTTCCCAACCTGGGGGTCCGGCAATGGGAGGAGGAATTTCCAGAGAATCATATTTTGAAGGCTAGGGGGATTTGATTGCAGGACTTCGACAGGACGGGGGGAAACAGAGACTCCACTCTTGGAGGGCACACACAAAGTAGTGTGCTCATCAGGACCAGGGGAAGGAGCAGTGACTCCATAGGAGGCTGAACCAGACTTATCTGCTAGTGTTGGAGGGTCTCCTGCAGAGGTGGGTGGTGGCTGTGCCTCACTGAGGGGACAAGGACACCAGCAGCAGAAATTCTGGGAAGTACTGCTTGGCATGAGCCCTCCAGGAGTCTGCCATTAGCCCCACCAAAGAGCCTGTAGGTGCCAGTGTTGGGTCACCTAAGGCCAAACAACCAACAAGAAGGGAACTCAGCCCCACCCATCAGCAGACAAGTGGATTAAAGTATCACTGAGCTCTGCCAACCAGACCAACACCCAGCTCTACCCACCACCAGTCCCTCTCATCAGGAAGCTTGCACAAGCCTCTTAGATAGCCTCATCCACCAGAGGGCAGACAGCAGAAGTAAGAAAACTAGCCTGCAGCCTGTGGAATGAAAACCACATTCAAAGAAAGATAGACTAAATGAAAAGGCAGAGGACTATGTACCAGATGAAGGAACAAGATAAAACCCCAGAAAAACAATTAAATGAAGTGGAGATAGGCAGCCTTCCAGAAAAAGAATTCAGAAAAACGATAGTGAAGATGATCCAGGACCTCGGAAAAAGAATGGAGGCAAAGATCTAGAAGATGCAAGATATGTTTAACAAAGACCTAGAAGAATTAAAGAACAAACAAACAGAGATGAACAAAACAATAACTGAAATGAAAAATACACTAGAAAGAATCAACAGCAGAAGAACGGATAAGTGACCTGGAAGACAGAATGGTGGAATTCACTGCTGCAGAACGGAATAAAGAAAAAAGAATGAAAAGAAATGAAGACAGCCTTAGAGACTTCTGGGACAACAATAAATGCACCAATGTTCGTATTATAGGAGTCCCAGGAGGAGAAGAGAGAGAGAAAGGACCCAAGAAAATATTTGAAGAGATTATAGTCAAAAACTTCCTTAACATGGGAAAGGAAACAGCCACCCAAGTCCAGGAAACACAGAGAGTCCCAGGTGGGATAAACCCAAGGAGAAACATGCCACGACACATAGCAATCAAATGGACAAAAATTAAGGACAAAGAAAAATTATTAAAAGCAACAAGGGAAAAATGACAAATAACATAAAAAGGAATTCTCAAAAGGTTAATAGCTGATTTGTCAGCAGAAACTCTACAAGCCAGAAGGGAGTGGCTCATGATACTTAAAGTGGTGAAAGGGAAGACCTACAACCAAGATTACTCTACCCGGCAAGCATCTCATTCAGATGTTATGGAGAAATCAACAGCTTTACAGACAAGCAAAAGCTAAGAGAATTCAGCACCACCAAACCAGCTTTACAACAAATGCTAAAGGAAGTTCTCTAAGTGGGAAACACAAGAGAAGAAAAGGACCTACAAAAACAAACTCAAAACAATTAAGAAAATGGTAATAGGAACATACATATCAATAATTACCTTAAACGTGAATCAATTAAATGCTCGAACCAAAAGACACAGGCTTGCTGAATGGATACAAAAACAAAACCCATATATATGCTGTCTATAAGAGACCCACTTCAGACCTAGGGACTCATACAGATTGAAAATGAGGGGATGGAAAAAGATATTCCATGTAAATGGAAATCAAAAGAAAGATGGAGTAGCAATTCTCATATCAGACAAAATAGACTTTAAAACAAAGACTATTACAAGAGACAAAGAAGCACACTACATAATGATCAAGGGATCGATCCAAGAAGAAGATATAACAATTGTAAATATTTATGCACCCAACATAGGAGCACCTTAATACATAAGGCAAATTCTAACAGCCATAAAAGGGGAAATTGACAGTAACACAATCATAGTAGGGGACTTTAACATTCCACTTTCACCAATGGACAGATCATCCAAAATGAAAATAAAGAAGGAAACACAAGCTTTAAATGATACATTAAACAAGATGGACTTAACTGATATTTATAGGACATTCCATCCAAAAACAAAAGAATACACTTTCTTTTCAAGTGCTCATGGAATATTCTCCAGGATAGATCATATCTTGGGTCACATATCAAGCCTTGGTAAATTTAAGAAAATTGAAATTGCATCAAGTATCTTTTCTGACCACAACGCTATGAGACGAGATATCAATTACAGGAAAAAATCTGTAAAAAATACAAACACATGGAGGCTAAACAATACTAATTAATAACCAGGAGATCACTGTATAAGTCAAAGAGGAAAGCGAAAAATACCTAGAAACAAATGACAATGAAAACACGATGACCCAAAACCTATGGGATGCAGCAAAAGCAGTCCTAACAGGAAAGTTTGGAGCAATACAATCCCACCTCAACAAAAAAGAAACATCTCAAATAAATAAGCTAACCTTATACTTAAAACAATTAGAGAAAGAAGAACAAAAAAAATCCCCAATGTTAACAGAAGGAAAGAAATCATAAAGATTGGATCAGAAATAAATGAAAAAGAAATGAAGGAAATGAGAGCAAAATCAATAAAACTAAAAACTGATTCTTTGAGAAGATAAACAAAATCGACAAACCGTTAGTGAGACTTATCAAGAAAAAAAGGGAAAAGACTCAAATCAATAGAATTAGAAATGAAAGAGGAGATGTAACAACTGGCACTGCAGAAGTACAAAGGATCGTGAGAGATTACTACAAGCAACTTTATGCCAATAAAATGGACAACCTGGAAGAAATGGACAAATTCTTAGAAAAGCACAACTTTCTGAGACTGAACCAGGAAGAAATAGAAAATATAGAGAAAACAATGACAAGCATTGAAATTAAGAATGTGATTAAAAATCTTCCAACAAATAAAAGCCCAGGACCAGATGGCTTCACAGGTGAATTCTATCAGACATTTAGAGAAGAGCTAACACCTATCCTTCTCAAACTCTTCCAAAATATAGCAGAGGGAGGAACACTCCCAAACTCATTCTACAAGACCACCATTACCCTGATACCAAAACCAGACAAAGATGTTACAAAAAAAGAAAACTACAGGCTAATATCACTGATGAGCATAGATGCAAAAATTCTCAATAAAATACTAGCAAACAGAATCCAACAGCACATTAAAAAGGATCATACACCATGATCAAGTGGGGTTTATCCCAGGAATGCAAGGATTCTTCAATATAGGCAAATCAATCAATGTGATACACCGTATTAACCAATTAAAGGAGAAAAACCATAGGATCATCTCAATAGATGCAGAAAAAGCTTTGGACAAAACTCAACACCCATTTATAATAAAAACCCTCCAGAAAGTAGGCATAGAGGGAACTTACCTCAACATAATAAAGACCATATATGACAAACCCACAGCAAACATCATTCTCAATGGTGAAAAACTGAAACCATTTCCACTAAGATCAGGAACAAGACAAGGTTGCCCACTCTCACTGCTATTATTCAACATAGTTTTGGAAGTTTTAGTCACACCAATCAGAGAAGAAAAAGAAATAAAATGAATCCAAATCATTAAAGAAGAAGTAAAGCTGTCACTGGTTGCAGATGACATGATACTATACACAGAGAATCCTAAAGATGCTACCAAAAAACTAGAGTTAATCAATAAATTTGACAGAGTAGCAGGACACAAAATTAATGCACAGAAATCTCTTGCATTCCTATACACCAATGATGAAAAATCTGAAAGAGAAATTAAGGAAACACTCCCATTTACCACTGCAGCAAAAAGAATAAAATACCTAGGAATAAATCTACCTAAGGAGACAAAAGACCTATATGTAGAAAAGTATAAGACACTGATGAAAGAAATTAAAGATGATACAGACAGATGGAGAGATATACCATGTTCCTGGATTGGAAGAATCAACATTGTAAAAACGACTATACTACCCAAAGCAATCTACAGATTCAATGCAATTCGTATCAAACTACCGATGGCGTTTTTCAGAGAACTAGAACAAAAAGTTTCACAATATGTATGGAAATACAAAAGACCCCTAATAGCCAATGCAATCTTGAGAAAGAAAAACAGCGCTGGAGGAATCATACTCCCTGACTTCAGACTATACTACAAAGCTACAGTAAGTAAGACAATATGGTACTGGCACAAAAACAGAAATATAGAGCAATGGAACAGGATAGAAAGCCCAGAAATAAACCTATGCACATATGGTCACATTATCTTTGACAAAGGGAGCAAGAATATATGATGGAGAAAAGACAGGTTCTTCAATAAGTTGTGCTGGGAAAACTGGACAGCTACATGTAAAAGAATGAAATTAGAACACTCCCTAACACTGTACACAAAAATAAATTCAAAATGGATTAAAGACCTAAATGTAAGGCTAGACACTATAAAACTCTGAGAGGAAAACATAGGCAGAACACTTTATGACATAAATCACAGCAAGATCCTTTTTGACCCACCTCCTAGAGAAATGGAAATAAAAACAAAAATAAACAAGTGGGACCTAATGAAACTTAAAAGCTTTTGTACAGCAAAGGAAATCATAAACAAGACGAAAAGACAACCCTCAGAATGGGAGTAAATGTTTTCAAATGAAGCAACTGACAAAGGATTAATCGCCAAAATTTATAAGCAGCTCATGCAGCTCAATATCAAAAAAACAAACAACCCAATCCAAAAATGGGCAGAAGACCTAAATAGACATTTCTCCAAGGAAGATATACAGATTGCCAACAAACACATGAAAGAATGCTTAACATCCCTAATCATTAGAGAAATGCAAATCACAACTACAATGAGGTATGACCTCACACCAGTCATAATGGCCTTCATCAAAAAATCTAGAAACAATAAATGGTGGAGAGGGTGTGGAGAAAACGGAACCCTGTTGCAGTTGGTGGGAATGTAAATTGATACAGCCACTATGGAAAACAGTACGGAGGTTCCTTATAAAACTAAAAATAGGGCTTCCCTGGTGGCACAGTGGTTAAGAATCTGCCTGCCAGTGCAGGGGACATGGGTTCGAGTCCTGGTCCAGAAAGATCCCACATGCCATGGACCAACTAAGCCCTTGCGCCACAACTACTGAGCCTGTGCTCTAGAGCCCATGAGCCACAACTACTGTGCTGGCATGCCACAACTACTGAAGCCTGCGCACCTAGTGTCTGTGGTTTGCAACAAGAGAAGCCACCGCAATGAGAAGCCAGTGCACTGCAGCGAAGAGTCGCCCCTCCTCGCCACAACTAGAGAAAGCCTGCACACAGCAACAAAGACAAAACACAGCCAAAAATGAAAATAAATAAAATCAATAAATTTATTTTAAAAAAAACCCAAAAACTAAAAATAGAATTACCGTGTGACCTAGCAATCCCACTACTGGGCATATACCCAGAGCAAACCATATTCAGAAAGATACGTGCACCCCAATGTTCATTGCAGCACTATTTACAATAGCCAGGTCATGGAAGCAACCTAAATGCCCATTGACAGATGAATGGATAAAGAAGTTGTGGTACATATATACAATGGAATATTACTCAGCCATAAAAAGAAATGAAATTGGGTCATTTGTAGAGACATGGATGGACCTAGAGTCTGTCATACAGAGTGAAGTATGTCAGAAAGAGAAAAACAAATATCGTATATTAACACATATATGCGGAATCTAGTAAAATGGTACAGAAGAACTGTTTGCAATCCAGAAATAGAGACACACATGTAGAGAACAAACGTATGGACACCAAGGGGGGAGAGCAGGGGGGTGGTGGTGGTGGGATGAACTGGGAGATGGGGGTTGACATATATACATTAATATGTATAAAACAGATAACTAATAAAAACCGGCTGTAAAAAAAAAAAAAAGAGGGAGCATCTTCAATTGGATATGAGGTTTTGTGTAAAATCTTTCTCTAACCTCATAATTAAAAGTGAAACACTGGATGTTTTCCTCTTAATGTTAGGAACAAAGAAGTCTTATTTAGTGTAAACTGTAAGAATACAAAAAGATGCATACAAATTGGAAAGGTAGGTGTAGAAATCTCTTTATCCTTATAAGGTCACAGGATACTAGGCTTAAGACACAAAATGCATTGCATTTCTGTATTACTAATAAAAAAAGGAAATTGAAATTTAAAGAATACCATTTACAACATCATCAAAAACCATAAATATCTTCTGGGGAACAATATATACAAGATATACACAATAACAACTGTAAAACATGGCAAAGAAGAGGATGAAATAAGTGAAGAGTTATATCCTATTCATAGACTGGATGACTCAGCTTTTTAGTACTTTAAGTCTCCCCAAACTGATCAAGAGATTTAACACAATCTTGATAAAAAATTCCAGCAAGCTTTTTAATAGAAATTGACAAGATGAATTTAAAATCTGTATTGGAATCAAAAGAACCTATATAGGTAAAACAATTTTGAAAAAGCAGAAAATATTTGGAGGAGTCACACCACCTAATTTCAAGATTCACTGTACAACTACACAATCAAGACAGCATGATACTGTTGTGAAGACAGGTATATAATCCAATGGAACTGAATTGAGAGTTCATAAGTATGTCTACAAACGTATGGTCAATTTTTTTTTTAAAGATTAAAAGGTAATTTATGGGTAATAGAGAATGTTTTCAATAAATGGGCCTGGAAAAATTACACATCCACATGTAAGAAAATAATCTTGATTTAGATGAACCTTACCTCCCTCCACATGCAAAAAAATACAAAAAGATTCATAGACATGAACATAAAAGCCAGTAGTATAAGGAACCTAGGAGGAAACATAGGGTAAAACCTTCATTATTTGGGGACATGCAGAGATTTCTCAGCTAAAACAAATAAACACATTTTTACACAGTGATAAATTTGTATTAATCAAAATGAAAAACTTCTGCTCTTCAAAAGACATCGTTTAAAAAATGAAAGGTGAGCCACAAACCGGCAAAAAGTTGTACATTATCTGACAAAAAGCTTGTATCCAAACTATATAGATGATTGATAATAGATGATGATAAATGATAGCTAGATAATAGATAAAGATATAGGTATAGTTATAAACTCCTACAACTCTGTAACAAACAAACAACTAAATTTGTTTAAGTGAGCAAAAGATTGAATAGACATTCAGAAAAGAAGATGTAAGAGTGGTTAATGAGTATATGTAAAGATGCTCAACATCCTTCATCATCAGAGAAATGCAAATTAAAACTGTAATAAGATAGCATTATAGACTCATTAAAATGGCAAAAATGTAAATGACTGATGATATCAAGTGTTAGAAAGAATGCAGAGCAAACAGAATTCTCTGTATTAGTGACAGGAATGCAAAATTTTACAACCAGTTTGCTCCAGTTGGCAATCTCTTACAAAGTTTGACCCAGAGATTCCACTTTTAAGTATCTACCCCAAATAATGGAAAACATATGTACACATAAAAATTTGTACATCAATGTTGATAGTAACTTTATTCAAATGTCCAAAACTAAAAATAACTCATATTCATTAATAGGTGTATTGATAAATTAATTGTATTTTTACAATGGAATACTACTCAACAATAAAAAAATAATAGACTACTGATACACACAAAAATGTGACAGAATCTGGGCACACAGGAGTACATACTGTACAATTCCACTCATGTGAAACTTGACAAACAGCATATATAATATATAGCAACACAAAACTGACCAATGACCTCCAGGTACAAAGGATGGGTATGGGAATCACTTGGGTGGGGCTCAAAGGAAAATTTAGGGTGATAAAAATTTTTCCCTTAATTGTGGAGGTAGTTATACAGGTGTATAAATTTGTCAAAGCATATTGAAGTGAACATTTAAAATGGGTGTGTTTTGTCATATGTAAATTATATCTCAATAAGGTTGATTTTAAAATAGCAGATACCACTTTTCATTCGCCATTATAAAATATTTTGATAATAGGCTGTGGAAAAATAGATATTTTCAAACATATTACCACCTGAAATGCGTAATTTTTAAGCCAAGGCAATTCACAATATTTTTCCAAAAATTAAAAATTTGTATATATATACACCTTCTGACTCAGTACTTTCACAACAAAGAATGTATACTAGAGTTACATACCCCCATATTCAACATGATATGTGCACAAGGTTTTCAATCCTTAACTATTTGTAATACTAAAAAAAAAAAAAAAAATAGAAATGTCAATAGAAGATTGGTAAAACAAATGAGGCTATATTCATTCAACAGAATACTACCCAGCTATAAAAATAATGAAAATGTGCATTATATCCTGAAGTGGAATAATCTGTAAGATGCACTATTTTAAAGGTACAGATCAATTTTTATAGTACACTACTTTTTTGGCTTATAATATATTTGCTTGTGTATGCTTAAAGTTCTCAGGGACGATATACAGGAAATCTATCAAACTGGGCGATCTGAATGGGAAACACTGATTGAGAGTCAGGAGTCGGGAGGAGAGTTTTTAATGTACACTGTTCTAAACTTTCTGACTTTGAACCGTTCAAAAATAAATATAATTAAAAAGCAATATTAATGTTAAAAAATGAGGATATTTTGGTTTAGAAATAGACAAAATAGACAAAGAAGTGGATTAGTGTTAAGGAACAGATTCATAAATTTTTGCAAATTGATGTTACAAAAAAGGAGTCATTCAAATCATAAAGATAGAATCAGCAATTTTATAAATGTTAGTCACTTAAAAAATCAGACCTTGAATTATGTGAGTAATGTGTTCAAATCAAGTACATAGCAGAAAAAAGCAACCTCAAAGTGGTTTTAGAGAATTTATTGGCTTTCCAAACGAATGTTTAGGAGACCACTGAGTTCATGTGTCGCTTGATGCCACAATGCATATTGCTAGGACTCGGTTTTCTTCATCTCTTAGTTTTGTTCTGCTTTTTGCCGTGTGTTGGCTTCATTCTCAGACAAGTTCTTTTCCCAAGCTATAGCAGCTCTAGACATCGTATTTCTCTCTCATCATATCCAGTGAATAGTCTTATAATTATAAAATAAATTGAATTTCATCTATCAATTATAATTTGTGACATTAATAGTATAAAGAGAAAAAATATTTAATTTTCACAATTGAGCTAGAAAGGCATTTGATAAAAGGCAAGCTCTATTTTTCACAAGAGACATTAGCAAATTAGGAATAAAAGAGAACTATCTTTAACTTGGTCAAAGGTATATACCAAAATCTACAGTAAACCTTGTAAGAAATGAAAAAAACTTTTAATGCATTCCCTTTAAGATAGGAACTAGAAAAGAAGATCTACTAACACTGCTCATGTTTAATATAATATTGGAAGTTCTGGTAAAGACTACAAAGAAATAAAAAGAAATAAAGAAGATAAGCATTAGAAGGTAACACATAACATTGCCATAATTTGCAGGTGATGTGAATATCTACTTATGAGAGATTTGGTTCTCTACTACAATAGCCAAATAGAAATTAACTTTAAGAGGATAACTTTCACAATAGTAACAAAGACAGTAAAGTGCCTAGGAATTCCTTTAGAAGAATACAGAAGATCTCTATGGACAAAACTTAGAACTCAAAGTAACATAGAAAATGATCTGAATAAAGAAAGAGGCATTCCATGCTCTTGGATGATATGTCTCAATACTATAAAAAGTCACTACTCTCTAAATTAACATAAATATTCAAGGAAACCACAAACAAAAAGTTTTATATTTTTTTGAGGAATGATTTTGAAAAAAAGAAATGATCCACAAATAGTAAAGTCAACCTTTACAAACAAAAGAGGGGAACCTGTTCTACCAGATATATTAGGATAGTCTACAAAATATAGTACAAATGTAACATGCTATTGGCACAATAACAGATAAATGAGCTAATGACTATTCCAATGAGTCCAGATGGATCCATACATGATGATAACTTCACATACAATGAAGGCAGCACTACAAATCAGTGAAGAAATGTCAAGATCAAATGTTGCAGAGAATTTGGTTCAATGGGAATTCTTATGCCAGAGGGAATGTAAGTTGCTACAACCACTTTGGAATGCAATTTGGAATGAACATTCTCATAAACTATGATACAATAATTTTTGCACAGGTTCCCTGAGAGTCTTGCACTATTCATTATAGAAAGAATATGGAAGCAATCCAAACATCCATCAATGGGAGAATGAATTTTAAAAATTATGTTGATTCAAGTTGTAGTCACAAGACAGTATATATAGTCATAAAATGAATGAACTACAGGTATACACAAAACAGATGAATTTTGGAAACATGATGTTGAATGAAAAAAGCAAGTCTCAGAAAACTATATAATGTGTGATATCACATTTATGATAACACAAGACTGAACAATATATTGCTTAGAGGTGTGTGTGTGTGTGTGTGTGTGTGTGTGCATGTGTTAAAACACACTAAAAAAGAACAAAAAGCAAGGTCTCTGGAACTTCTAGCCTACCTTATCCACTCCAGAAAAATCCCCTAGGCAAGAGTTGCAGACACTGGCAGTAAGAATACATCTGCATTTACAAGAATGGTGAGTGCCAAGAGTATGAAGGTGGGGCACGGACAGTATCTGCTACTTCTAGAGTGGAAACAGGTATACACGATAGGGAGAGCACTTAATAGGAAATATTTGTCACCTCTAGTTCTTAAGATGCAGCTTGGTTTGTGTTGTTACTTTTATTATTTTGCTTCATATCCTACATATATTCTTTCAATATTTCATTAAAATGATTAAAGGAAAAATAAAACATTTTTCTTGACATGAAAAAGTAAGTTAAAAAAAAAAAAGAGTTCCCAATTAGGAAAAAATTGTTCCCAGCTACAAAAACCTGTTAATTGCACAGTCTGTTTTCTGTAGAATACAAATATGAAAATGTTTTATTTTTTCTTCAAAACCTGCTCTGTTTACTTTTCCTTTGTGGTCTCTTAAGACATATTGGGCAGGATATATAGCTATGTATTCATTTTCATATATTAAAAATCCAGCTGACTGTATCTCATAGATAATTCGGTGTTCATCTTCTCACTGCCAGTACCTGCAAGGTATCAAGTGAAAAGGAAGTGCCAGGTGGAGGACATTTTCAGTTCTCTTGCCCCACAATACCTCTCCTCCTTCCAGCATCTCCAGGGTCGGGAAAAGACAAGAAGCATAAGTCTTTCTAGCAAAAGTCTTCCTGGGTAGCCATATATTACAGAAAGGGTAAGTCTTACTAAGCTATTATAGTCCACTCTTATTTCATGATGCCATGGGCACAAGTGGGTGCCCACTTGCTTCTCCCTGAGTCATCTGGGAAGCCCCATGAGAAGAGGCTAATTGCCACTGCTCAATTCCCTCATGTAAAAGATGCATTCATCTCTAGCCCCCTATGTTCCCATAGCCTTTGGTACACTCCATTGCCTCTGGCTGCTGGGGTCTCTCATCTGACCATCTTCTTGAGAGAGATGCCAGTTTGGGATGCCAGTAAGAACAATGAAAACTCAGATATCTGCCATGTCCGTTTTACCTATGAGATGCCCACATTAGCATACTGAACTGTATTATCTTATTTAATTCTCGCATCAATCCTAGGAAGTAAGTACTATTCTTAGCTTCATTTTACAAATGAGGAAAATGGAGCTCAAAGATATTAAAAAGCCTGCACCTAACTATTGAATACTGGGGCTGAATAGAACCAAAGCACTCTGACTTTAGAACCTGAAACCAAATGATAATCAATAGGATGCTTGGAGGAAATGAAATCAGACAAATAGAGGTTAATTTCATCCAGGCCAAGTTCAGATAGGATGAATCATTCCTGTTTACACCAGAAACCTTATTCATTGTCCTTAAGATTCAGTGTCCATCTTCCCTGAAATGTGCTGATTGTTTAATTGCTAACCTATAAATGTCAAAACTCTGTCTGCTCTCTTGGCTTATTTGTTCTAAATGCCATATCTATTAACATTTTCTTTAGATATGTTTAAAAACATCAGTTAGGCTACAGTTTTATCATGATTAGAATTTTGTATATATTTTACTTTTTTTTTAATAGGGTAATCTCTCTCCAAAATCTAAATTATTTGGAAGACATAGTACTGTTTCTTACTTTTTAGCTACCCAAAGAATTACCATGTTTAAATATATGATTATATATGTAGAAAACCCAAAAGAGTCTATATAACATCTTCTGGAACTAATGAGCATTTTTAAGAATGGTCTTGGGATACAAGAAAAACATACAAAAGTCAATCATATTCTTAATTACCAGCAAAATTGGAATTTACAATTTTAAAAATACCATTTATAGTAGCACTCTATAATATGAAATCACTGGAACAAAGCTAACAAAATTCATACTAAATCTATACGCTGAAAAGTAAAAAATCATTGATGAAAGAAATCGAAGAAGACCTAAATAAATGGAGAGGCACACTGTGATTATGGATTGAGGATACAGTATTGCTCTTATGTAAATCCTTCTCAATTTAATATATAGATTCAATGTAACTCTAATCAAAACCACAGGTGTGTGGGTTTTTTTTAATATTTACAAGTTGCATATAAAATTTAAACAGAAAGACAAAGGAACAGAATAGTCAAAACAATTCTGAAAAAGATCAAAATAGAAGACTCACACTACCTGATTTCAAGACTACATGTAATCTACAGTAATAAAGAAAAGAACATGCTACTGGTGAAAGAATAGACACACAGATCAATGGAACAGAATGGAAAGCCTAGAAATAGACCCGCACAATACAGTCAACTGACTTTTGACATAGGTACAAAGGCAATTCAAAGGAGAAAGCAAAGTCTTTTCAACGAAAGGTTCTGGAGCAATCAGATGACCATATGCAAAAAAAATGAACCTGATCTAATTGTCACATCTAACACAGAAATTAACTAAAATGGAATTATAGATATAACTGTGAAATGTAAAACTCTAAAATTTCTAGAAAAAGTCTACCTGATCTTGAGTTTTGTAAACAGTTCTTAGATCTGACACTAGAAACACAATCCACAAAACTAATATTTTGGATTTAATCAAAATTAAAAATGATTTGGCAGTTTCTTATAAAGTTAAACGTATACTTACCATACAAACCCACCAATCCTGTTGCTAGATATTTACCCAAGTGAGTTAAAATATTTTGTTCACACAAAATCTGTATGAGAATGTTTATAGCAACTTTATTCATAATCCCCAAAACCTGAAAACATGCAATTGCCCTTTAATGGGTGAGTGGTTCAACAGTTATACCCATATGATAGACTACTACTTAGCAACCAAAATTAATGAACTACTGCTTCAAGTAACAACATGGATAAATCTTAAGTGCATTTTGCTAAATGAAAGAAGCCAGCTAAATAGTCTACGTGTATATATGACATTCTGTGAAAAACAAAACTATAAAGACAGAAAACAGATGCAGGATAGAGGGAAGAGTTGATTATAAAGGAGCACATGAGAAAATTTTGATGGTGATAGAAATATTCCATACGGTAAATACATGATTATACATTTGTCAAAACCCATAGAACTGTACACCAAAAAAGAGTGATGTTTACTGTATGCGATTGAAAAAATAATCAACCATGATGTTGAAAAGGATCCCAAATGGAACACAGTTGGCTATACATGAATCTAACTGTATTACAAATGTATGACACAACCACACTGAAGAGGATGTGAAAGAAAGGAACTGACCTTTGTAATGCTGTAAAACAGTATTTTAAGTAGATATTGTAATGCTAAAGACAAAAAGAACTACACAAACCCTCTAATTGGTAAAACTGTTTCTCACAGCATATGGGTTAGTAAATCTGAAACTATGCTACATGTATAACAAGGCTGAAGAAATAAGTAAATATATTGTAGATAATGACAGCCAGGTTTCTCACTGTTACAAGAAATAACAAATAATCAAGGTGGCAGGCTATAAGGAACCCTTTAATGTTCCTTATGTATACTAAATATATTACTCTAAGGTAATGTTGCATTAGAGTCTTTGGAGAAAGGAGCATATTAATTTTAAGATTTTGATTTCCAAGTACCATTTTTTAATAAAAAGTATTAGGGATTCTTGTGAAGTGGTTGAATATTGGCCTTGAGCTGGGAAAGAAAAAGGTGAGCCTGGAGCATTGTGTGGTGTCAAAAAGGAAAGAACTCCAAAAATGAAAAAAAATAAGTAAAAACGGAAGTAAGGAAAGAAAGAAGGAAAGAAGGGAGGGAGGGAGGGAGGAGGAAAAAGAAAGAGAAAGGAAAAGAAAGGATGAAGGAGGGAGGGAGGGAGGAATGGAGACACACCAACCAAGAAGAGCCCCTCAGTGTCCAAAGCTGGAACAATTTGAGCAACAACAACAAAAAATAACATAGTATTGGATTACAACCCAAATTATAAAATAAATATTCACGAGTTCATACTAAAATAAATAAACTATTGACTGAATAAATGAGTGAGAAGAGACAACTGTTCTTTTCAGAGAAATTCTAATTAATAAATGTAGAAGATATGAGGGAAATTGAAAATTACTATGGTACAACTAATTTTTATATATTGACCTGGTATCCTGCAATCTTGCTAAACTGATGTATTAGTTCTAGCTAATTTTTTTGTAGATTCCATAGAATCTTCTGCATACGCAATCATGTTGTCTGTGGATAAAGACTGATTTACTTCTTTTGTTACAATCTTGATGCCTTTTATTTCTTTTATTGCCTATTTCATAGGCTAGAACCTCCAGAACAATGCTTAGCAGGGATGATGAGAGCAGAAATTCTTGCTTCATTACATGTCTAAGGGGAAAATAACTCACTCTTTAACCATCAAGTATGATGTTATCTGTAGGTTTTTTGAAGATACCTATCTTAGTCTGCTCAGGCTGCCATAACAAAACACCATAGACTGGGTGGCTCTCCTTTTTCCTTCTTTTGGATTGAGTATTTTTTATTATTTCATCTTCTTTGTTACTTATTAGTTATAACATTGTGTTTTGTTAGTTTAGTGGTTGCGTCAGCATTTATGGAGTACATCTTTAACTGATCTGCTTCTAAGTAACATTCCATTTTACGTTGAGCATATATTCCTTACAATAATATCACTTCATTTTTCCCTTCCAGCCTTTGTGTTGTTGCTCAACATTTCCTTCTACATGTTATAAACTCCAACACACAAAGAAGATGTATTGCTCTCATATGCTGTTGTTTGTCCTGAAGCTGATTTTCATAGTAGAATACTTCACTTCTGGGAAAACTATTCTCTTTCCCTATAGATGAAAAAAGATGGTCTCTCTCTGCCTATAACTGGAGACATCCAGGTAGAAGAGAACAAACTAAGGTCTCTTAATGCCTTTAGTAAGCTGTCTTCTATTTTGAAATAACTTTTTTCAAATTTAGGTCTGTTTTGCCAATCTTCAGCAGAGGTTTTGATGATGCTAAGCAATAATTGCACTAGCATCTAGTAATCTTGTGGGAAAAAATCACATATAGATGATTTATAGTATACAAATCATTTTATATGCTAATATTCATAACAGGTGATCACTGCTTATGAGCACATATAAATATGATCTTTATGATTCAGTATTCAAATTTCTACATTGTATAATACTTAACATGACAACTATTTTGTACCTTAATATACTGGATAAAATGTTTATAAAAGTTTCAGGCATGGGACTTCCCTGGTGGCACAGTGGTTAAGAATCCACCTGCCAATGCAGGGGACACGGGTTCGATATCTGGTCTGGGAAGATCCCACATGCCACGGAGCAACTAAGCCTGTGCACTACAACTACTGAGCCTGCGCTCTTGAGCCCGCGAGCCACAACTACTAAAGCCAGCGTGCCTATAGCCTGTGCTTTGCAACGAGAAAACACCACAATGAGAAGCTTACGCACCACAACGAGGAGTAGCCCCCACTTGCCTCAATGAGAGAAGGCCTGTGTGCAGCAATGAACACCCAACACAGCCAAAAATAAAAAAGATTAAAAAAAAAAGTTGCAGGCACATAAGAATCTCTTGGTTCAGATGCTTGATAAATTGGCTTATGGCTTCTGAAAAAAATGGATATATTCACAGACAAGTATAAGGCAACTTCTCAAGTAATGAATCATTGGATTCCTTAATTATTATATGAGAAGAGAATGAAATATATGGATAAGTAAATAAGTCATTTCAATATTTTAGTGATTAGTAAGATCTAATTGAATGGAATATGGTGTACCATACACAGGTATTTTAGCAATAAAAATACAAGTTATTGAAGAAAACTAAAATTTTATTGAAAGATATACAATATAATCTGAATAAATGCAGAAACATTCTATGTTCCAGTATTTGATCTAAGAGCCTTAAAATATCAATCCTTTCCAAACTTATGTGTATTTGTCTATATATGTATATTTAATGAAATTAAAGTACATTAGATGTAATGCTTGACAAACTGGAAAAAAATATTCTAAAGTTCATAGGAAAGCATAGATGTGAGAATTTTCAAGGAAATTGCCTTATCAGAGAATAAATCTTATTAAAAAGCAATGATCAAAAAAATATAGTAGTGAACAAATAGTACACAGAAATATCAGTGAAAGAGAAGTCCTGATAATGTTTACATGTTTAAAAAATTCAAGTACAAATTTTAAAAATTCATATGAGAAAGGGCAAAGAAAGTATTTTAAAATTATTTTTGCAGGACAACTGGCTCTCAAATTAGAAAATAAATGTATAATCCTATTTTATTATACACATAAAAATAAATTCCAAACTTAGTAAAGATAAAAAACAAAAAATAAAGTAACTAAGTATGAAAAATAATATAGGTAAGTATAGTTATAACGTGGAGTGAGGAAGATCTTTCTAAGCATTTAGAGGAAATCAGGAGCCATAGAGAAAAACAATACCTGATTTGAATACATAAAAATGAAAATTTCAGTGTGACAAGAAATCCTTACCAAAGTTTAAAAAAAAGCCAAGAAAAAGGAGTAGCACAAAAGGGATGAAACATTACTATTTCTAAAATTAATTTTACAGCACAATAGGATAAAAAATGGGCAATGATTATGAACAGGCATTTGGTGAACAAGTAAATATAAATGGCCAATCAACATGAAAAATGCTCTATCAGTTCGTGTTCAGAGAAGGAAAACAGAAATCACTG
This sequence comes from Delphinus delphis, assembly GCF_949987515.2. Lineage (NCBI taxonomy): Eukaryota > Metazoa > Chordata > Mammalia > Artiodactyla > Delphinidae > Delphinus > Delphinus delphis. Next base: position 86,406,091 of record NC_082683.1, read on the forward strand.
TAAGTATTTCTAACAGGAAGAGATTTATTACAGGAAATTAAGTGCTTACATACTCATTGAAATAGCTGGAGGAAAAAGTCAGGAAAGGCTACTCTGGCTCTGAGGTTCATCACTAGGCTTCAGAAAACTAGGAAGCTGCTACTGTCACCAAGGCCAGGACCCATGGTAACCTATGTCCCTGGTAATCACAGCTGCCACAGGCAGAGGTGGGAGATTTGCACTTTGGTTAAAGCTCCTGCGTTTGCCTACCATTGACAGAAAAAAACTTCTGCATGACAGAATTTTAAATGGATGCCTCTGGCAAGGGATCGTGGAAAAGATAATTCTCAGAATTCCAGCCCAGTCTTATGGGGAGAAAACAGAGATGCTCAACTTTATGAATGCACGATGAATCTGCATGGCTAAATGGGTGAGGTATTTAAACTGTTACTTTGTAAATTCTTTTTAAAAGCTTATTGGGATTGTGGTGACTTGGTCGCACTTTGTGTGTAGTACGCTACTGTTCACATACTCCTGGCCCAGACTGATGGCATAATCAAAGAAACAGCAAGCAAAAAATACTTTCAAAATAACTCTTTACCTTATTTGCCTTTCTTGAAAACTGTGAAGGGTACACATAGATCAAAGTTACACTCCTTAAAATCCCTTATGCTCCATTTCCTCAAATGCAGGTGATTGCATGCTTCTGTCTTTTAAACTCTTCCAAAACAAGCCTATGTGTAAAAATCTTCATTTTTTACTCAAACAGCCACGCCACATCACAGTTCTATATGACCAAACCTCAAAGAACCAATCTTGCAAGTGGTGACTTTAATGAGTATAGTATATTTGATAATACTTCCAAAATATTCATTCTTTACCCCATTCATTACATGGCAAGTGTATATTTCCCCAACATGTTGAAGTTGTGCTTGGCCATGTGACTTGTTTCGGCAAATGGAATAGGTAATATATCTAGGGCTTAAGAGGCATAACCCTTGTGTCTGTGTATGCTGTGGAGTACTTCCATCCTTGACCATAATAAGAACATCACTGTGACCAACTGCTGTCCTCAATCTGGGTGCCAATTGACCCACAGTCCTGCTATGTTGCAGGTATTGTTCTAATTGCTTTACATGAGTTAAGCAAATTTTATCCTCATAACAACACTTTGAGGTAGATAAGATTGTTGCCTCTATTTTACAGATTAGGAAGTTGAAGCAAAAAATAAAAACCAAAAACTTAATTACCCAAGTTTATAGCAGTAGATGAGAATTAAATATAATCTAGCTTTAGAACTGTTCTTTGACTGTATGACATTTATTTTAATACTGCTTTCCTTCTCCAAAACGTTACAAAAAATCTTCTATATTTTATTCTAAAATGTTTTTAAAATTTCATCTTTCAGTTTTTAATTTTTCAGCTAAGAAAAATTTGCTTTTGTGTGGTATGATGTAGAATTCTCTTTTAACATGGAATGCTAAAACTCCCTCAGTACGTAGTATTTACTTTTTCTATAGAAGATAAATACATCTCTGTAGAATTAAAATAATGTTTCTTTTGATGTTTGCATTTTCTTTATTTTAAGGCCATCATTTATAATTTAAATTAAACATATTGGCAGCTGTCCACTCCTGATTGTCTAGGGCATCATTGTCTCAATGTATATTCACATAAGTAAATAAATGGATAATAATATTTATAATATAGGAACAGAAATATATCAATACCTGATGCAGAAAAAATTGTTTCAGTTTTACTGCCTAAAAGCCACACAGTAATCTCCACCCTCAAATTCATCATATAAACCAGACCACAGAAATTTTTTTCCACATGGCTAAAAGAATCCCAATGAGTAAATGCATCCATAAGTTATAATCGAAAATTGTGAAGAACTGGGAATGATGAAGAGGAGGTAAAAGAGAGTAACTGAAATTGCTGACATGACCAGTGTGCTTTATAAAACCCACTTACTAAAAGCTTATACTTGCCTATTTTACTTTTGGATGACAATATAAAAGTATGATATATAATAGATCAGGGTGAGTTCATCTGTCACTAAAATGCATTAAACTAAAACTAGATTATACTATGAGAAAAAATAATTGATCTTTTGCACTTACCATCGCTTTTTGAATAAGAAAAGATAAGCTTAGATATAATTTAGGTAATTAAAAAAAATCTTATTTTAAGAAGTGCTTTATGTGCAACATATCAGTGTTTTTCATTGTGTCTGCCATATATAAAAGATTAATGGAATTCTTCATGGAATATTCAAGCCTTGAGGGAACATAGCTTTATAATGAAAGTATAAAGTCAATACTCTTTATGGATTATTTATTGTTTTGAGCTTCTCATAGCATTTATATAATGTTATATATTTAAGGAACTATGCAATTATTTCTAAATTTTGGCTCATCACTTGCCAATAATCTAGCTCAATATTTTCATCTCCTTTTAATAGGAAGAAAATGTGAGGTTGGAGATTAAATGAAGTACTTCTCACACAAAATTAGAAGATGTGATAAGTTTATTATTTTTAGATTTCTTAGGCTAGGCTAAGAACTTCCTTCACTGAAGTATAATTTACTGAAGTATAATGTGCTCTTTCTACTAAAGTTTGAGTGGTTCTAATGCTGGTACAGCATGGTCTCAAGAAAAAAAATGTATTTTAGGAGGAAATGTTAATAAGTGAAGGCCAACTTATGCCTTTAAAGTTTTATATTTGTGCATGTGTGTGTGTTTGTGTATGTGTGTGTTACATCAACCATCCATTCCCAAGGACTCTTCCTCTTATTGCCCCATCAAAGCACTATTCTAATATGACTGCATGTTCCAGAACACAACGCAGAATGTTATATACAACCCCTCATCTACTATTTTCAGCATTTGCTTCCTGGAAATCGTACTCTCCTAATATGTGAACAAATGTAGTGGATGCTAGTGCAGTAAGGGATTAAAGGGAAGATATTAGATGTTGATGTGGCAAAGGGGTAAAGGCTAGGGAAGGACACTGACATTTATGCATGAAGTGTCATCTGATGTTCTGATCAGAATGACCTCTGCAACCAAATGTTAAATGCTGTCTCTAGAAGTCATTCAAAGTCTTTATATCTTCTTTTGGCCACTAATACTTTTCTAGTTCAGAATATAGAGCATATATACTACTAGTTTATTCTTACAAAAACAAAATCCCCAATGAAAATGCTGCTAGTAAAAAAATTTCCCAGGAAGGCCTATTTTTACTCTTTCTTTTCAAGCACACAGGCAGGGTTTCTCTCTCTTTCTGTGTGTGTGTGTGTGTGTGTGTGTGTGTGTGTATCATTAAGAACATTCCTATGGAAAGTCAAGGAGAGTGTTACAGATCTCCCAGTTTGCTGCTTAAATAGTCCCTGTCCTACATTTTTGGCATTGGAAATTTAGCCAAGGACTGCATAGGAATATCCACCTAATTTCTGGGACTAAATCTAAGGTGAAGTGTGAGAGTGAACAAGCAGAATGTAAGGAACTATAAGAAAACTGCATCTACCTTGTCTGACAGCAAATTAAAGACCTGCATAGATCTCTTCTATTTGAAAATGAGTAATGAGGAAACAACAGAAAAACAATAACAATATGGAGTCCTTGAAAAGCATTTTGATGCCAAGAGAAACGAAGAATCACTGAAAACACCCCAACTCTGAAAGTGACTTAACATAGGAAACAGAAGAAAATTTTAGAAACATGCTTCATATCTTCTGTAAACTCAAATAGGCATCTCCACAATGTACCACAAGCAAGGGACAGTTGAAGATAATGGCAGAAATGAAAAGGAATATAACTGAATGAGAAAATAATGCAAGGAAATGAGAATGGGTTAATAGAACTAGGTCTGTACTTTAAAAAGGAAAAAAACAGACACACTATAAAAATAAATAATTGATATTGGGGGAGGTGAGAGAGACCCAGGTAATTGAGAAAATGCAAGGAAGTGCCATGTTCACCAGAAACAGGCTAGCAGAATGGGTAGGAGGAGGTGAAATCATGTGTAGCAAGATGGCTCTCACTGCCTACCCTCGTCTTCTTAAAAGAAACAAAGGTTCAGGACCAAATTGCCTTACACAAAAACTGTTACACCAGATTTACCTGTGAGCTAGAGCTCCATCAAATAGGAAGGGAAAACACTTCCTTTTGTTACTGTCCAAACCCAGCTTAATACAGTAAATTTAAGGACCAACAGTACTGTTGTATATCAATGCAAAAAATTCTAAATAGCATTCAAAGTATGTATTTTCTGTGATAAAAAGTTCTTGCTAGGAGTAAATGATTTAATATAAAGCAATCTATTATTATGATCTACCTTTTGGTATGTCCAAGGGGGAGAGAAATGATTATCTTCATAAGACTAAAAGGTATTAGATAAAATTCAAAACATTTATTTGAAAGATTCCCATAAAAATAGGAACAGAGAGATACCTCCTTATTATGGTGAATAAGTGTACATAAGTATTTGTATATATAATATAAAGCATTAACATGAATGTGTGTGTGTATATGCATAAATCCAAAAGCTAACCTCAGACTGAATGTTTCAACAATAGAAACATTCACATTAAAACCAGAAAGAAGAAAAATGTTCATTATTGCTACTATTATTAATTAGTCTGGCAGATGTAGCCAAGATAAATAGCAAGAAAAAGAAATATAAGGTATAAACATTAAAAGGAGAATGCAATATTTTCATTAAGGCAGATAACTATTATTATGCACCTAAAATATTCAAGGGAATAATTTGTCCAACTACTAGACACAGAGAGAGAATCCAGTAAATATGCTGGATTTACATAGAAATTTATTATATCTATATATAAATAGCAGCCTGTTATGAAATACAATGGAAATAAAAGTCAAATTTAAAAAAAAAACCTTCTATATGAAACACTAAAGGAAAAACAATGAGAAAAGCAGTACATTTATATAATGAAAAATTTTTAATGTTACTAAGAGATATCAAAAGGATTTGAATAAATGCCAAGATTTGTTATATTCTTGGATAAGAGAAGTCAATATTGTAAATATGGCATTTTTTTTAAATTTCAAAATTATGTAAGCTAATTCTAAAGTATATATGGAAAAAATAAATTAGTGAGAGTAGTCAGCCAACTTTGAAATATCAGTGTTTTGAAATAACATTGATTTAATAAATCATAAACCCAAAAAATTTCTAAAATTAAATATAGGAATATTTTTCCCCCATAATCTTAGAATTAGGAATGCTTTAAAGACATAAAACTCAAAAACCATGAGAGAAATTAATAAATTTGACTATTTGAAAATTAAAATATCCACATAAAAGCATAGAGTCAAAAGACAATAAGTTGGAAACAGTGCAACATATTTGACAAATGGCTAATTTCTTTCATCTTTGTAGAGGTATTTCAAATTAATAAGAAAAACACTGGTAATTTTAAAAAAGGCAGATGACAGTTCTCAGCAAATGAAAAATATCTGGTGTTTAAATATTTTTTAAAAGTTGCTTTATCTTGATTATAAAGACATCCTAAATAAAAATGAGGATATCACTTAGCCTATTATTTTAAGAAATGAAAAAATATTTGAAAACTCACTTTCAGAGAGGGTATGGAAGAAAAGGCATCCTCAGACACTACCAGTGGGAGCATAAATTACATAAACTTTGTAGAGACTGATTTGGCAATGTCTATCAAAATTACAAAGGCACACACTCCTTTATGAGGTAGTTCAACTGAGTGATACCTGCAGGTATACTGGCAAAATTGCCAAATGACATATGTATAAGTTTATTTATTGAAGCATTGTTTTTTTTTGCTCTATGCGGGCCTCTCACTATGTGGCCTCTCCCGTTGCAGAGCACAGGCTCCGGACGCACAGGCTCAGCGGCCATGGCTTACGGGCCCAGCCGCTCTGCGGCATGTGGGATCTTCCCGGACCGGGGCGCGAACCCGTGTCCCTTGCATCGGCAGGCGGACTCTCAACCACTGCGCCACCAGGGAAGCCCCTGAAGCGTTGTTTTTAATAGCAAAAACGTTCATGATTTCTTAGTTCAGGCTTCTATAACTGGAATGCCAAAGATTGGGTGGCTTAAACAACAAACATTTATTTCTCACTGTTCTGGAGGCTGGGAAGTCTGAGATCAGGGTGCCAGCATGGTCGGGTTCTGGGGCTCTCTTCCCGGTTTCCTTGCTTGGCAAAGAGAGCTCCAGAGCTCAGGTCTCTTCATCCCCTTACAAGAGCACCAGTCCCATCATGGGGGCTCTACCTCTACCTTCATGACCTCACCCAAATTTAATTACCTCCGAAAGGCTCTACCTCCAAACACCAGCACACTGGGGATTAAGGTTTCAATCTATGAATTGGTGGAGGGGGCACAAACATTCAATCCATAACAATGGTTAAATAAATTATGGTTCACCCATACGATGACATGGTTTGTAGTAATTCAAAATTTCTTTTGACACTTTTATTCAGCATTTTCCTTGACTTACAGAACTCACTTTAGTATCAGTTTTTAGTCAGTTTATGAGAAACAAATTCTCTCAGTTTTTGTTTGTTCAAAGATATCTTAGGGCTTCCCTGGAGGCACAGTGGTTGAGAGTCCACCTGCTGATGCAGGGGACACGGGTTCGTGCCCCGGTCCGGGAAGATCCCACATGCTGCGGAGCAGCTGGGCCCATGAGCCATGGCCACTGAGCCTGCGCGTCCAGAGCCTGTGCTCTGCAATGGGAGAGGCCACAGCAGTGAGAGGCCCATGTACCGCAAAAAAAAAAAATCTTAAATTCACATTCATTTTTTTCTTTTGTTACTGGTTTTTATTTATTTATGTATTAAAAATTTTTTTAACAACTTTATTGGAGTATAATTGCTTTACAATGGTGTGTTAGTTTCTGCTTTATAACAAAGTGAATCAGCTATATGTATACATATATCCCCATATCTCCTCCCTCTTGCGTCTCCCTCCCACCCTCCTTATCCGACCCCTCTAGGTGGTCACAGAGCACCGATCTGATCTCCCTGTGCTATGTGGTTGCTTCCAACTAGCTATGTATTTTACATTTTCGCCTTCATTTTTGAAAAATAATTTCATTGGTTAGCAGTGGGTTTATTTCAGCACTCTAGTACTCTGCTTCTGGGTTTGGCTTATAATGTTTGTTTTTAAAAGAAGCTGAAGCTCTTATTTTTCTATTTTAAAGTAATGTGTCTGTTTCCTTTAAACAGTTTGTGATATACTCTTTGTCTTATGAGCCTTGGTGTAGTTTCCTTTGTATTTGACATACTGGGGTTTGTAGCAATTTGAATCTATCAGTGAGGACTCCAGTTTTCAATTTCTAAAGTTCTTAGCCATAATCTCTTTCAATATTGCTCCTTTCTCATTCTTTCCTCTATCCTGATATTTTAAGTACAAATATTTTAGTTTTTTTTTTTAATCTTTTCCATGTCTTTTAGGCTCTTTTCTGAATTTACCATCTTGTTTGTCCTCTCCATGTTTCAGTCCAGATATTTTTTATTGACCTTTCTCCCAGTTCACTAATGTTATCTTCACCGGTCTTTAATCTACTGTTAAATCAATCTATT